>NC_041710.1:31388785-32013785 GCF_900700375.1 Denticeps clupeoides | reverse complement strand
TGGAAATGTTGGATATTTTAAACAGGACACACAAGTCAAGCTGCACCTTCTTGCCTTGACAGTCTCACTCACTCTGCTGCTTCCGTTTTTATTGTGGCAATTTGCATATACTCCAGAATGTTATGAAGAGTGATCAGATGAAGTCCCTCTTCGCCATGAAAAGGAACTTAATCCCAAAAACTTAATTTAGTGATCCTCTCAGAGTGTTGAGGAGAACAAAGTTGGGGTGCCACCAGTGCAGAGCTTGTTCAGGAATGTGAGTGCATCTGCACGCATAGTGAGGCTTTTGGAGGATGGCCTGGTGTCAAGAAGCACAGGGATTGGACTGCTGAGGACTGGGGTAAAGTCATTTTCTCTGATGAAAACCATCTTTGATTGTTTGGGGCATCTGGAAAAATGATTGCCCTGATAAGAAAAGGTGAGCGCTACCATCAGTCCTGTCTCGTGCCAACAGTAAAGCATCATGAGACCATTCATGTGTGCGGCTGCTTCTCAGCCAATCGAGTGGGCCCACTCACAATTTTAACTAAGCCATGAAAAAAGAATGGTACCAAAACATCCTCCAACAGCCACTTCTCCCAACCATCCAAGAACAGTGAAGAACATTGCCTTTTCCAGCATGATGGAGCACCGTGCCATAAAGCCAAAGTGGCTCAGTGAACAAAACATTGAAATTTAGGTCCATGGCCTGGAAACTCTTGTTTTGATCTTGTGGTCAATCCTCAAGAGGCGGGTGGACAAACAAAACCCCACAAGTTCTGACAAACTCCAAGCACTGATTATGAAGGAATGGGTTCCATCAGTCAGGATTTGGCCCAGAAGTTGATTCTAGGCAGTGGTGGCCTAGTGGTTAAGGAAGCGGCCCCGTAATCAGAAGGTTGCCGGTTCGAATCCCGATCCGCCAAGGTGCCACTGAGGTGCCACTGAGCAAAGCACCGTCCCCACACACTGCTCCCCGGGCGCCGGTCATGGCTGCCCACTGCTCACTCAGGTGATGGGTTAAATGCAGAGGACAAATTTCACTGTGTGCACTGTGTGCTGTGCTGCTGTGTATCACATGTGACAATCACTTCACTTTATTATTTATTATTATTATGATTGACAGCATGTCAGGGCGAACTGCAGAGGTCTTGAAAAAAGGGCCAACACTGCAAATACTGACTCTTTGTATAAACTTGATGTAAAGTGAAAGTTTAGTTCCACTATATCTGTAAACTTGTTTATGGCTGTGACGACGATTAAAACACCTTCATTGATTCATCGTAACACCACTTTAGACCACAACTCAGATCACACCAACTCACCACTCTTAATACAGTTCTCAAAATCTTGTGTGTGTTATACACACTAAGTGTGTGATTTTGTCAGCAAATGTTTTAATCTTTTAATTAAATGCTAATAAATGCTAGAAAATGTACATAAAATAATTACTGTAATGGACAAAGCAGAGAACCAAGTAACAGGTACTATACACAAAATATGGAATTGAACATTACTGTTACGTTTATATACATATGTATAAGTGGAGAAACTTGCATCAAATTATTATCTTACATACCCCCTGGTTTAGAGCAGGGGGAACACAGATGTGCCACGAAATCCAGTAGTTCCTTCCTGGTAGGCCGCATCATTGTGTCTACATCTGACAGTTTCTCTTCTGATTCAGAGCTGGCACAGTACAAGTGTGATGTCACCTCAAGTGTGATGTCATTTGATCATGGGGCCTGTAATCATACACCTTCTACCTCCAAGCAGAGAACAATTCCTCGATTGGGATGAGGAATGGTGAATAAGTGGCAGGAACACCATCATCATTTGTTTGTGGGTTCCCTCACATTTGAAAATGTACACACATACCATGACCTGCAGCTGTGATGTGAACACGTGTTTCTCTTTTTATCAACTGATTCTTATCTAAGAACGTGTAATTCCATTTATTTTTTTTACTTTTTACTACATATCTGAAATAAGTTTAAATTGATCTGTTTCATAATGCATTGCACGACAGTATTAAAGCCAGGGAGAGACCTGCAACTCTGTGATGAATGTATTAACGGTTTTGATGAGACATGCTAATTTGTGTGGGAGAATGTGTTACTGTCTTGAGAACTTCATTAAGAGTGAACCACACAATTTAAGATCCACATTTAACATTATAGGCAACAGGTATCTCCAGTGAACTTACCTGGCAGATGGTCTCTTGAAGGTCTCTTGTGTGCATTTGTGAAAACCTAGTTCCTTCAGGAAAAAGGCAATGAAGAAGTGAATGGAATTTCTAAAAGGTCTCTGCTTAAAATTGTCATGCCATTTTTTATTAATGAATGTGTGCAAATTGAGGATAGTAGCATTTTATTATTTTCTGTCTTTTCTAGTCTTTTAACACAGTGCCACAAAAAATTTTTTTTTAACCTTGTTCAGCTATGCTGTCTTTAATGTCAAACCTTGTTTAGTAGTATCATAACATAAAATGTGAAGTGTTTAATGGAATTTGTTGAAATTTGGTCCTGCCCTGCCTTTTGAGTATGAAATGAATAGTCCCGTCAACTTGCAATACAATCTGTTCATAATGTAATTTAGTGTACTGCTGAAACTTTTTTGACATGATTATATTTATGAGTAACTACAAACATATATTCAGTAAATATGAATTAATATGAAATGAGGATGATTGACAGCCAACTCACCAACACATAAACACACATAAAAAAATTAAACAACTACTCCTCAATGCTGTAACATGCTTTTGGTGAAAAGTATTTATATTAATATAAAACTATCTTTAAATGTATATGCTTATCAATGTGGCCTTGGACCAGAAAACATCATTGTCCCAGATAAGAATTCATAGCCAAACAAACATTTGAGGTTAAGCTAAGGTTAAGTAAATCAATGTATTTAAATAACTTAATTTAAAATAGATTGCTATTTTCCATCACATTTTTAACATTCTGGTACTCTGGCACACTAGGTGGCGCCATATCCTTGTTTGTCTCTCTGTCTTAGTCCCAATAAAGACTTCCCACATGTGTCCAATATGCCTACTTATACAAGTGCCCTATTATCTTCATTCCTGGTTGCTCATGTGTGGTGCATGTGTTCTATGTCGTGTTCGTCTGAGAGTACTGTAGCTCTATTTTGGCCTCGGAGCCTGTTTTTCTCTGCCTCATATTATTTCTCCAGTCTGGGAACTTTATTCAATTATCAAAGAGAAATGAGTTATGTCACCAGCATATTCAGTTTTTTTTTTATGTTCTTTTTTTTGTCGTTTTAAAGCATAGTTGTAAGGAGATGCGATTTTGGTTTGTTCTCTTAAAACTATTCAAAAGCTATTCTAATTTTTCAGACACACTCGATTATATCATATAATATTTTTTACTGTTTAAACTACTTAAATTATAAATCATTGGACATCTTTAAAAAGGCATTGAACACCCCTGCTAAAATGCCAGTTTTATATAAGAAAAAGAGGCCACAATAAATAGTTAAAAAAAAAAATCCTTGATTTGTAATCTGTACACTTCTAATGAGGAACAAAACATATATCTCAGGGGAATAAATACAAAAGAATGTGCATTAAGCTGGTGCACAAGTATTCACACCCTTAAACCAGTACTTTGCGGCAACACCTTTTGGTTTAATTACAGCATTCAGTTTTCTTGGAGTGGACATGTGTCTTCCAGCCAGGTAAACCTTGACTTGTCTTGGTCCTCTTCAGGTCACCACACAGATTTTTTTTGTGGATTCAGGACAGGGCTCTGGCTGGGCCATTCCAAAGCCTGATGTGGTTGTATTATCGTGAAAGGTGTCCAGATCAGTAAGGTACTGTCACGACTACGGACTTACGGGGGAAGGAAGCGCAGAGGTTTGACATGCTGGGAACGGGGTTTTATTAATACAAACAATAAAGAAATACAAATAAACAGCGGCGCGGTGGCCGAAAACGATTTAACTTAAATAACGAACTGAAACTAACCCGTAGGCGTGTGGCGATTGCCAGAACTCAAAACACTCATAACAAAACCAGGTCAAGTTCGTGCAGAGTCCACGAAAATGCCAGAGACCCAGAAAGGGCGGAAACTTCCGGCATTTATGGGGCGTCAGGATTAAAGTCAGGTGTGGAGCCCAGCTGCAGGCAATCCTGACAGAGCCCCCCCTCCAAGGGCTACGTCCTCGGAGCCCCAACAGTACCATCAGTGGAGGCGGCGGGGCGGACGGCGGCAACCACAGGGCTCCTGCCCTGCTGTATCCTCCCCTTGGAGGACCCGGTCCCTCGGGCTGGCTCCCCGGCGTGGTCATGCGTGGCGGCCCCGGTCCCTCGGGCTGGCTCCCCGGCGTGGTCAGGCGTGGCGGCCCCGGTCCCTCGGGCTGGCTCCCCGGCGTGGTCAGGCGTGGCGGCCCCGGTCCCTCAGCCTGGCTCCCCGGCGTGGTCAGGCGTGGCGGCCCCGGTCCCTCGGCCTGGCTCCCCCGGCGTGGTCAGGCGTGGCGGCCCGGTCCCTCGGCCTGGCTCCCCGGCGTGGTCAGGCGTGGCGGCCCCGGTCCCTCGGCCTGGCTCCCCGGCGTGGTCAGGCGTGGCGGCCCCGGTCCCTCGGCCTGGCTCCCCGGCGTGGTCAGGCGTGGCGGCCCCGGTCCCTCGGGCTGGCTCCCCGGCGTGGTCCCGCATGGCGGCCCCGGACCCTCGGCCTGGCTCCCCGGCGTGGTCCCGCATGGCGGCCCCGGACCCTCGTACCTGCACACAATAATCAGGGCCGATCCATCTGGGTACGTGTGGGCCCTGTCTCCACACGTCTCCTCTGACACGTCTTGTGTCACCCCCTGCACCGCGCAGGGAGATTGTCCCAGAGCCTCCGGCGACTGTTCCAGGCACCCCAGGCTGGTGCCTTCTGGGACTATGCAGCCCCTCTTGCTGCCCGGCCCTGGTGCCAAGGGGGGGAGCATTGCCAGACCATCCGGCTAGCCCCTTCTGCGTCCGTTGGGACAAGCAGGCCCTCTTCCTGCCTGTCCCAGCTGGGTCCTCATGCCTACCCGGGAGCTCTATAGCGCTCCACCCCTCTGGAGGCAGACGCAGGCCCATGCCTGGCCCGCCCTCCTCACTGGCTACCGGAGGACCCAGCTCAATCGCTTCCCCACCTCCCCTCCCCTCAGGAGGAGTCCCCAACCCGAACTGCACCCCCCCAAAAAATTCTTTGGGGGAGCACCCCCCCCGGCTGGACTTAGGGGTACCTTGGGGCTTGTCCACCTCGCCTTGGACCAGCACATTCGGGTCAGGAACCTCCTCCCTGGGGTTCGGCTCCACGGCTGGGTCGCCATCTGGTGGACACAAAGAGGGGAAGTGGGGGCGACATACGGACACATAAACCACGCACACACACAGACAGAGACAGACAGAAGAGAGGGTCGTCTGGCTCCCTCTCTGGGCTCTCCGGGACCTCCTCAGGGGGCACAGCCAGGATCTCGGGAGGAGCGACCTTCTCGTCGCCCACCAGTGCTGGGTCTTCTTGCCCCGGATCCTGACTGGCGCTGGATGTGGTGGAGGGGCAGAGTTCGATCCCTGGCTCAGGCCGATCAAACTCCGCCCTCAGTCTCTGTTGGAAGTCCCGAAAACTCCTGTCTGTCTCTCCCTGCTGCCAGAGGGTTGTGCTCCAGCCCCATGCTGATCCAGTCAGACACGTGAGGATGGTAGTGATCTCGTCTGTGTCTGCTGCCCCACTGAAGGGTCCCGGGACAATTGGGCTGTCCCACACGGGGCTGGGCACGTCGCTGGAGATGGTGGTAGGTGTGTGGTGTGGAGGGGGGTGGACGTCTTCTCCAGCAGGTGTGGACGCTGGTGCTGCGCTGCCATTTCGCTGGGGAACGTCCGGGCAGAGGGAAGGCGGGTCGGCGACTGGAGCAGGAATGGAGGATTCCCTGCGAGGCAGTCCCGGCAGCGCAGATGCTGGCTGGCGACCTCCCGTCGCCCTCTTCCACCAGCTTTCCTCACACTGCTGGGAGGGACGTGGGTCTCCACGGACCTCATGACGATCCTGGATGGGCGCGATGGGTGGAGCCATCCCAGCACCGACTGCCCAAACGGCGTCATCCTGGTCGTCGTCCGTGTCAACCTCGTACCCCCGGAAGTCACATGGGTCATCACGGACGCCGCGATGATCTCGGACGCGCACGCTGGGCGGAGCCATCCCGGCACCGACCGCCCACCGAAAATCCACGTCATCATCGCTTTCGTCATCCGTGTCCTCCCACCGGTGACTCCGAGGGTCGTCCACCCTGCGGACATCCTGGACCCATGGCGCGATAAGCTCCCATGGGCAGTACTCTGGCCATTCGGGCTGGAGGCTGCCCACCTCCTCGCTGGAGGAACGCCGCCGTTGTTGTTGCCGCTTCTCACCCCCCTGGAAGTGACGTGGGTACCCACGGACCTTGCGACAATCGCAGACTGGCGCGATGGGCGGAGCCCAACTCTCGTCTCCCGTGCTCTCGTCGTCGTCCGTGTCGTCCACGGGGAGCCTTGCCAGCAGAGCGCAGAGTTCTTGGCTCGACATGGCGAAGATCGTGGGGGTCGCATCTTCTGCGCTCGCTGCCCACGTCACTTCCTCGCTGCTGCCGACGCCAACGTCCTCGCTCCGCCCACTCACCCGCCGACGTTGTCGCTTCCGGGTTTCGCGGAGTTTCCCGGGGGTGACGTCATCACGCGGCGCCGCGTACCACGGCTTCTCGGGGAGAAAACGCTCCACCAGAACGGGCGGCGCGTCTCTCCCCTGCCGCCCGCGTTCGCCGCGCCGGGCTGCGTCCTTCGCGGCGTTTCTTCTCCTCTGTTTTTTACCTCTGCGCTTTTGGGTGGGTCGCTGGCATTCTGTCACGACTACGGACTTACGGGGGAAGGAAGCGCAGAGGTTTGACATGTTGGGAAGGGGTTTTATTACAACAAACAATAAAGAAATACAAATAAACAATGGCGCGGTGGCCGAAAACGATTTAACTTAAATAACGAACTGAAACTAACCCGTAGGCGTGTGGCGATTGCCAGAACTCAAAACACTCATAACAAAACCAGGTCAAGTTCGTGCAGAGTCCACGAAAATGCCAGAAACCCAGAAAGGGCGGAAACTTCCGGCATTTATGGGGCGTCAGGATTAAAGTCAGGTGTGGAGCCCAGCTGCAGGCAATCCTGACAGGTACATTTGCCTTTGGTCTAGGTGGAGTAACAAATTCCAGTCAATTCCGGCCAGAACCTTTCAGATGTCTGATAGAAAGCTGGAGATAAATTCCACCTTTCAACACAACTATGGCATTCTGATTTTCAGTTGAATTCCACAAGATATAGGTCACATTAAATTATTAATTGTTGTTAAATTCTAGCACCTCACAAATACATGGCATTTTTACAGTGACATGCACACTTTTTATAGCCACTGTGTTTGGTTCAGGCACCGCCATCAGCAGCCCTTCTCAACATTGTCATTAGCTTCTCTTCTTTCTCCTAAAATTGTTCCAAACTTCTTCCCAGATATTACTGGATGTCAGCAGCCCTCGGAAAAGTCTTCCTTCCTTTCAAGTTGGCTTCAAGTACATGAAAGTGAAATTCCTGGGAAAGGAGGAGAGGCATACCTTTCTAGATTATGCTGGAAATCTTTCCTGCAGTGTGATGATAATCCCCCCAAAGCAGGAACTCTCCATGCCGCAGGGTTACAGACAACCTTTTTTTTTTTTTTTGGTGTTCCTGTTGTGGTGGGAAGAGGCCTTTACAACTCCCCTTATCCAAACCCAGACGTTGAGAGAGCTGCTTTCAATGGGGATAACTTAACACTGTTTTCTTATTCTTCTTCTTCTTCTTCTTGGGTTCAAGGCTACTGTGGGGTTAAATTGTGACTAGTGTAACCCACACGTCAACTCTCACACGCTGTGTAAAATTAGCTTTGTCTACACATCGCATTGCTGCCAACAAAATCCCATTTCCCCAGGTTTCTCCTGTGTTCCAGGGGTTGACATATACCTCCCATCTGGGGGGAGTTTGTCAGGTCATCTATAAAAAATATTAGAGCCCATTGTCAACTGGTGATATTGATTTAGCATATGGTACATAAACATAGAAATGCATGTATTTATTTAGTACCCTTGCACTCTTATTTTAAAAGCCGTGCACAGCTCCAGATATCCACTCAGAGTGTCACCAGAAAGCCAGCACTGGCCAGTGAACAAAAGCCTGCAGTCCTCGCTTTCATTTTCTTCCAAGAAATAAGATTTACAATTTCACACTGTGACCTCCAGCTTTACTCACTTCCCTTTCAGGCAGAAAGGTCAGTTCAGGCTTGGAACACATCTTCAGCTAAAAGGAGGACTCTAATGAAGCATTAGGCGGAGGACAGTGGAGTGTTTATATCAGCACCAGGGGACAGGACTGCAAAGCCACCGTGGCCTGTCATGGTTTTACACTTCAGTGCGCCAGTGTTCTCAAGAAAGGAGGAGAGAGATGGGACTCTCCTCTGCGCAATGTGGGTGTCCCACCCCAACCCACCACCACCACCATTTGTCTGTGTCGGCTTTTTGCACCCCTCACAAGTCACCTCTCCAGCTGCTTGGTGGAAATGGTGATATTGTTTCATAATGAAATCTGAGTGAGTATTGCCAAATTCCATGATTTAAATATCTGTGGTCATCCCTCGTTGTGATGGTGACAGAGTGGTCCACGGGGGTAGCGCCATTCTTTTTCATGCTGCCCAAAAGAGGGACAGAGAAAGAGGCAAGAGAGAGGGCGATGGAGGGGACGTTGTGTAAACGAAGAGGAAGAGAATTACAAGCCAGAGAAACTTTCTACTGTGAATTTGCCTTTTTTTAACCCCCTTTCCTTCCCTCCCCTTCTTTCGCTTTTATTTGTAGTGCACAACTTGGCATTAAATCTTATTATTTTTTTGGTAAATGAACCAGTTACTTGCAAAATCTGCTCATTGCTCTTGGGAGGTCCTCTTTCAAAAACGAGGCCTGGAACTTTTTATTTGTACTTTTTGAACCACATTATTGAGTTTTTTTTGTGTTTTTTTTTTTTTTTTTTTTTCATTTTTCTCCTTGTGAATTTGGGAAGGAGTTTTTTTTTCTGGTGGCCTCTTTCTCTGAGCATTGTGGAAATGTTTTTTGTCTCATTTCTCCCCTCTACTCATACTTTTTTGCTTCTTCCATTTTGATTGTACTTTTACCAGCTTGGAAGAGGCATGTAGACATCAGTCAAATATTTTGCAGATATATTGCTGACCTTTAACAAGTAATTTGAGTCAGGCTCTGAGAATTCTGGTTCAAGGGCTATGAGAATGTTCTCAGTCTCTTTTAAGTAGGTATCAGAATCCTCTGTGGTCAGTCACAATGAATTATTATTGAACTAACTAACTAACTACCTAGCTAGCTAACTCAGAGAATATCAAATAGGGCCTGGATTTGGATTTGAGGGACAGATCTGAAAAGAAATGTAATTTGATGTTCTGATAACACCACAGCAATGTGAATTGCATTCAAGATTCAAGATTCAAGACAATGTTTCACACAGATCCCCCCATCGTGCAATCATAAAAGAAAGAAACATACTAAACTAAACTAAACTAAGTAAAACTAAAATTGAAATACTGTAGAGATCTCTAGAAGAGAAAAGTAAAAAAGTTTTCTGTACAATGAACAGGACAAACAGGACAAACAGGACATAACAGGACAACATGTAGGATGCTTGTAAGTGGATATGTTGGATATTTCAAACAGGACACACAAGACAAGACACACATGTGACAAGATGCATGTATGAGCATGTCAAGTGTTCTATATGGGGCTTTAAAGTGGCATTTCTAACAGCATGCTCATGTTGTGTCCAATGTGCAGATCTGTACACACATTTTTTTTTTTGTTAAAAAATGCCAGTCTTGTATTTTGTTGCTGACTTGAGATGAGTATCAAACACTCTGCTAGGGTGATGTCAGCATGCTTCATTTTGCCTGCAGCCAATCAAAGGTCACTGGGACTGAGAAACAGTAATATTGGAACATATATTAATAAAGCTCTATATATATATATATATATATATATCAAAAATTCTGTAGTTATATGCATTATCATAAATATCCACTAGAGTTCGCCATTTTATTAATTACTCTTGCATTGTTAATTTGTCTATTTCGTTTAACTTCTAGCTTCTTCTAACTACTAACCTTGCTAACATATAAAGCTTATATGTTTGCAAAGTTTCAGCAGCAAAGACAAGAAATGGACAAAACAATGTATTGTTATTGACAATGTTTTTGCCATGATTTTGAATATGTACGTTTATTTTTCTATGCAGGGTGCTACCCTCTCTTTCCATGACCATTAATTCCTACACAGGGCTCATCCAGGGACTCTAGACACACTCACACAATCACAACTACTGTCAATTCAGTGTCACCGATCCACCTTGTCTAGATGCCTTTGGACGACAGGATAAAAACTGAGAACCTGTAGCGAACCCATGCAGCACAGAGAGAACATGCAAACTCAATGCACACACTGCACAAGTCAGAAATGGAGCTTACAGCATTTAAGGTGTGAGTCTATGCCATTAACTGCAATGCAGGCCTATTTGAGTGTTTTGAATAAGCCAAATTAGTTTTTAAAATTAAAAACTAATTCATGGGAAGCATCCCAGTTTACACCATAGTAAGCAGAGGAAAGGCCAAACTGAAGGCAGAGCCACCATGAGAACAATGTGAGCTTGGGTATCAAGAGTTCTCTGTTGCCAATGCAGATTTGTGGAAGGAATGCTTGGTGAGCTCACCTTGCAGCTGTAAGAACAAATCTCTCAACTTTGTCTATGGTGTCAACCTCCATGACAGATTGTAAAAGAAGAATAAGAAGAATCTCCTTTGCGCTTTCCCTCTGGACATAACCCAAGACAGAGAGAGTGGTTTGATGGAAGGAGCGCTTCCCCACCTGCACATATAAGTGGTGCTCCGACAGGCTTGTGACTATGAAGAAATGCTGGAAATGGGGAGCCAACATGTATGAATAAATGAAAGGGATACAGGGCTGCTGACCCGACTTTAGATCTGCAGAATGCCCTGAATTCACTGAGACCATGGCATTTTCTTGTCTAGATTCCAAAATTGTGAGAATGCAGTGCTTTCTCCACCAGACCTGCTCCATTAACTGATGGAGGCAATAGCACCTCTGAAGTTGGCTTTGGGTCTTCAATTTTGGGTCTTCAATAAGTGTAGGTGGAAACACTCAGGAATATTGAAGCTTAATGCTCCTGCTCCTCCTTATCCATGGACTCAGTGGGCTAGAGACTGATACAACGTGGCATCTTGTAATGGTTCTCAAAGGTATGATTGAACTTGCCGAAGCGACTTCATCAAGCATAATCCAGGTTTTTTGGCCATTTGCAGCTACAGTATGTAACAAGCTGCTTTGAAGTCAGGCATAACAGGAAGCAGTGCAAAGTCTGGAGTTTGCTTGGAGAGACAAGCATTCGGGTGACTCAAATCCTTCGTGTGCATAGCCAGCCTGCATTTCCTGTGCCAAGTGAACGAACACACCCCTACGCTCTTGCATACACTATTGAGTGAAGAAGGTTCATCACCTTGGAGCTGCAGCTGAACTGTTGCACATCATTTAGGTCAAAGGCCAGAGCAAAGAGCAAAACAGTGCTACTCCACGATCAGCCTTTGAACCCTGTCCACGCCTCATTTGTCATTATAATACTATTAAAATAGTCCGGTTTACTCAATGAGAGGAAAAGAGGTTGTGAAAAAGAAGCAAAAGGAAGGTGCAGAGGAAGGAAGGACAGTGTCTGGCATGTAGATGGTATGGGGCTCGTTGATTTCTTTGCTATTGCGATGATGTATTGTGGCATTCTTTGCATCTTCTGTTCCCCTTTTTTACATGCAACACCTGACTCATGCTTTCAGGATCACCCTTCGGACCGCGCTGCGCTTTAACCCTTACCTGCCCAGAGTTTAACCTCATTAAAGTTAACAGTGGGCTCTATATTCGACAGCCATTCACAGATCTTCGCTTCTCTGACCCAATAAAAAACATAAACCTAGAAATCAGTGCTGCTGTAGAGATTCCTGTTTTCAGCTTAGTTGTTTTTGGTTGAATGTGTGTTGTGAGGAGCTTGCGGCCTGTGTTGATAGATAAGGGCGGAGCCGTCTGATATTGTAGAGAAGGAATCTACACGAGCGGGAAAGATTGGTGATGTGAAGATGGAGAGTTGGTTGTCTATAGGTACTCCAAGGTTGCAAAAGAGCAGACATTGGTATTTTAATCCAACTTTATTGTCAGTTAACAATTTTGTGAATTTTATTGGAACAGAACTTTAATGTGCAAAGCGCGTTGGCCTAACGGTTAACGCAACGGACTTGTAAGCGGAAGGCTGTGGGTTCGAGTCCACTGAGTCAACGTTCCCCACAAAAAATCCCGATTCGCCATGGTGCCACTGGGGTGCCACTGAGCAAAGCACCGTCCCCACACGCTGCTCCCCGGGCACCTGTCATGTCTGCCCACTGCTCACCAAGGGTGATGGTTAAAAGAGGAGAACACATTTCGTTGTCTCACCATGTGCTGTGCTGCACTGTTTCACAATGACAATCACTTCAGTTTCATAATTGCATTTATGTTTTGTTGGTTCTTTCAGGTAATGATCCAGTGACTTCTTCATGCTTGCACTACACCCCTCCAGCAACGTAATGCAGACTTCAAAGCAATAATGAGATTATCGAGGTGATCAGTGTGTTCATAAGAGTACATCGTGATCTTTATCTTTAGTGTGCCTAACACCTTCTACTTGGATGACTGTTTCTGACTGGAAAGCCTTATACAGCAATACAGCAACATATCTACTTTTACAATTTTACAACTCAAACAAGAACCCCCATTTACACCGTGTCCGTTGTAAAACGGAAAAATAAGAGTGTTTTCTCCTTTTATTATGCAAACTGCTCCAGACAGGCGGGAAAACTAGACCACAAGGGGCCGTTTCTGACATTTCCGGCATTTTAACCCTTTACCTACACTACAAAACAGATTTTGGTAAAATAAAATTACACAAAGTAAAAAAATACATTACTTACATTTCTTCCCTGCTACATAAGCATACGTTGTAAATTGTTGTCAAGAAAATATTTTTAAGATGATGTCCTCCCATGTCCCATGCCTTCTTCACTATAAAGAAATGTCTAGATCATTCTAAAGTGTGGTACTGAAATAAAATCTAAATGTAACCACAACTACAAAGGCGGACAGCTCAGGATCACAGGTCTCTGACACACCCGCATGCCATCTCTTTACACTTTTAAGATTTGGAAACATTTCTGCCAACAAATTCAGTCATAAAAAATGTGTCACGACGAGCGGCCTTACGGCTGTACTGACACCATCCTTAAGGTGGAGCAAACAGAATACGCTCAGATGGAGTCGGAAAATCTGACGTTCCAGAACATTTACCTTTCCTTTTCCATTCCCTTCATCTTCATGAGATGTTTTGGCTGCTGACTCATTCAGATGACATGTTGTGTGGATGCAGGATGATGGCTGTTTTTCCATTCATGATCTTGAGTGTTATGTCAGTGTCTATGCATGTGCAGTGGCTGTGTGTGGCCCTTTAGGAGTGTCCCACTAAACATCATTAGCAAATGCCACATACACAAATACATAATCAAGGCTGGACCTCTGAGACTCTGAGAGAATGTTTTAGTCTCATCTAAACTGCCTATAAAAAGAGCTTCAAGACATGGGAAGCAAATGAAGCATGTGCCATGGGTGAAAGGCAACGCAAACTGAGAGAGCAAATGTTACAAAACAAGGTGAACCCAGTTCTTGGTGCGTTTCATGTTTCATTCGTGCACCAACCGCTGGTGGTCAGCGTTCATGAGAGTGCCGAACGAAACAGACGGGTGATAAGCCAGAGTAGCAATATAAGCAGGAACAAACAGACGTGGTGACAGGTCAACTCAGCAATGACTGAGCATTGAGCCTCCGGTCGGCATCGATTAAATACTCATGAGAATCACTTGATAGCACCTCCCCATGTAGATGAATACTTTATTAATCCCAGAGGGAAATTCACAGTTTTCCGCAGTTAAAACGTACAAATAGACAAAGTTCGCACTGGACAGAGCGTACATGGCACACACCATATAGGCATGTAAACAATGAGAGATGTTGAGAGATGTTGCTAGTGCGCTCTGTAGTAGTCTACTACCACCCACTGATCCTAGGATCAATGAAGCACACACAACAGGGTGGCAATCCCTCAGGGGGGAAACTAATAAATAAAACAAAATATTCCACATCAGATTATAACTAAAAGCATAATATTTATGAATATATTCAAACCCATTAGTATTAACAAAACTAGAATGGGTTGGCATGTTTGAAAGAAGGATGCATCTCACAACATTAACTTTCCCTTTGTGAGCTGCTGGGGTGGAAAGTGAATAAGTGAAAGTGAGTAAAATCTCCAGCCATGTAGCCAAAACTTTGGAGAAAATCTTTATGTCTACATTAAGTAAAGAAATTGGCCAATAAGAAGCACTCTGTATTTTTGAGGATCAGTGAAAGATGATGGCAGAATTCCCCTTTTAATGAATCATTCAGCATGTTTAACACAGGGTCAACTAAGAGATTCTAAAATTATTTGTAAAATTCACTGCTTAGCAGAGGTGGAAAAAATACTCACTTCAAGCACATATGAGAGGATTCATAATTTGATCGACACAAATTCATAATTTTACTGACAAACAAAGACAACTTGACTGCTGTTGGCCAGAAAATTATCATCATATTTCAATGCTGAGTGTCTGTATCTTATTCTTTTACAGCCTGCATCATGAAAGTGTAAGAATGGACATCACAAGAGCATGCTTTTGTTTTGCATAGCAACCGTCTACAAGAAGATATGTGACATTCCTGTGTCAATAGTTGTGCATGAAGATTCAACACCTCTGTTTTACATGCCTTTTGTCTGAAGTGTCAGCCGTCAGGACCGCCCACTCTCTTTGTCTTCCCCAGATGGGAGGCACCAGGGGCGTGACATCAGAAACAACAGGTTCTGATTGGTCAGTGACAACTTCCTGTAGGCCAGTGACAATTTCCTGTAGGCCAGTGACAACTTCCTGTAGGCCAGGGGTATAAAGGTCTGCTCACATGTGGAAAAGGGGACTGAGCTTTCTTGCTCAGGGGTTTTTCCATCGGAAGCCGGAAGGCTTCTGAGTCTTTTTCTCTTCTCCCATTTTTCTCATGGCTTTTTCTCTCCTTCTGCCTCTCTCTCTCTCCCTCTTTACTCTTTCTTCTTATTTCTGTTTTCTCTGTAACATTGGTACCTTTTTACATTAAATATTCACATGTAACTACAATAATTATTTACCGGTGTTAATAAATTAGAAACTGTTAATTTTTAACCTCTATTGAGCCATGCCTCTTTCTGCCAGGTAACATCAAGTTGAAGTGGTTGAATACAGTGCTTTGTGTGGAGGGAGAAAGAGTTTTTCTACACACTCTGTTCTCTCTCACACCACTTTTTTACAAAAGCATGTGGTAGCAAGTGGAATAACCTATACAGTGCATACAAAAAGCACTGCACCACTTCCTCCACATTTAGCTATTTTACAGCCTTATTCCAAAATGGATTCAATGCATTTTTTTCCTCAAAATTCTACACACAACTCCCAATAATAACAACATGAAAAAAGTTTACTTGAGGTCAGAATCAGGATATCTTTTTTGCCATTGTAACAAGCACAACAAAAATAGATGCAGTACCTGAGCCAGAGAGGTATCTTAAATACTGTGTGTAAAAGCTATCTTAAAAAGAGACACCTAGAATATATACAATACACACAGTACAGGCCAAACGTTCGGACACACCTTCTCATTCAATGTGTTTTCTTTATTTTCATGACCATTTACGTTGGTAGATTCTCACTGAAGGCATCAAAACTACGAATGAACACATGTGGAGTTATGTACAAAAAAAAAAAGGTGAAATAACTGAAAACATGTTTTATATTCTAGTTTCTTCTAAATCTCCACCCTTTGCTCTGATTACTGGCCAGCTCTAGGAAGAGTCCTGATGGTTTGAACTTCTTCCGCTTACGGATGATGGAGACTGTGCTCATTGGGACCTTCAAAAGCAGATGAAACTTTTCTGTAACCTTCCCCAGATTTGTGCCTGGAGACAATCCTGTCTTGGAGGTCTACAGACAATTCCCCAGATTTCATGCTTGGTTTGTGCTCTGACATGAACTGTGAACTCATATAGACAAGTGTGTGCCTTTCCAAATCAGGTCCAATCAACTGTTTTTTTCCCACTGGTGGACTGCAGAAACATCTCAAGGAGGATCTGGGGAAACAGGAGGCACCTGAGCTCAAATTTGAGTTTCATGTACATGTGATTTCTCAGTTTTTGCCAAAACCTTAAGTAAACTTTTTTTCACATTGTCATTATGGGGTGTTGTGTGTAGAATTCCATTTTGGAATAAGACTGCAACAGTGATGTGCTGTGAATAATTTCCAGGTGTACTGTATATGCTTTTTCCCTGTTTATTCCATACATTACAGTCTAATACTGTAATATTCTGTGGGGCAGGACACTTTATTTCATTTCTTATATCAGCAGTCAGTGTGCTCATTTGTCAGTAAAGTCAACTGACATATTTATGTTTGCTATAGAAAAGCAGAGTTTGTTAATAAGGAATTGTTTAACATTTTCTTTGATTTTGGCTTTATTTTCTCTTTTTTATTGGAATGTTTGAGTTGGAGCATAACATTCAGAATGTGATACTTTTATGGCCAACATGTTTTATGGTGTGGTCTGAACAGTTTGTACATTTATACCACCAAAAAATTGAATAAAAACAACTTCTGCTGTATTGGATTTATAACTAGTCCTTTTTTACATCAAGTAATTAAAAGTGACTAAATAACTTTTTTCTCAAAGTAAATTCAAAATCAAGTAATTTTTTACTTTTAAGTAGATTTTTAGATGGGTACTTTATCTTGATTAGAATTTAAGCAGTACTTTTTTCAGTACTTTTTCCATTTTGAATCATGTGTATTTGCGTCTGTATGTGCAGGTTGACAAGAAAAAAAATTGTACTGGCACAAGTTAACATGGAGTGTCCAAATAGACAGCAGGTGAACGTGCAGAACGTTTCGTTTTATTTAACGATTATCCAGCGCTTCGTGCCTGAATACTACGAGTATTTTCATTCGTTTAGTTGAACAAATGATCCAGGTCCAGTTGTTACGAATCAACTGGTGTTGGTGTTTCCTCCAGATGCTGATGGCAGCTGATTGGTCCAAGTCAGACATGAAGAGCTGGATAATCAAATAAAACATTTGTGTCCACTTTTTATTAACACTGTTTCTCAAACAATGTTCCTCACTGAGGTTAAATGTCAGGGCAAATACAAAAAAAACCCTTAAACAAGAGTCCACTCGGGTTTCGAGACACAAAAATTTGAGGTCTAAAATACAGCAGCACTCAGGAAGCTGCGACTTATCCTGGATTCAAGCAAGTTGGCGTGATGTGGCCGATTCCTGCTTTACGGTCTATCGGGACACGCTCATGTTAACTTGTGTTGGGTCACATTTTAATCCGGTCACCCTGCACAAACAGACCGGAATACACACGATATAAAATGGTCTGGTGATGGACTCGCATAGCGGACACCACGTGACACGAGCAAGCGGGGAAACTTTCATTTAAATTCAGCAGAAACAAGTTTACTACCACAACAAAACACTGGAGGGTTTGTGTTCTATTTATGACTCTTTTCCCCAATTCATTTTTTGAAACTTTTTTTTGCAATTCCTTCCAAGAGACCACGACAACGTGCAATGTATAAAAAGGGTGGAGGTGCGTCTGATTATTGCTTTTTGAAATATTTTTTGTCGTTGCAATGCTGAACATTATATAACACAGCAGACTTTGGTCAATTCACAGAATCTGCCACAAATGTGGATTCTCAAAGATCTGGTGGGTTTATTTCTGTGCCTGTACATGAATGATAAAGGGCACCATTAGCAGCGACACATGCACACGTGCTATCAAACGCTCTCCTTTCAGTGTTTGGGAGGGAACACGGAACTGCAAGTGCATGGACATAGGTGTTCGCCACCATTTATTGCCCTGACTGCAAAAAGTGAAGGAACCAATTTACATAACCTAATTAAAACAAGAACAGATCTCTCGGCTGCAGTAGCGGTAAAATGGGGGTTTGCGCCCATCTGGGGTTTTTCCAAACACTGGATGGCAGCAGTGGATAAGGTTTGGTGTGTGTTGAATGGCCATTAAATGACCATATGAAAACAGACTGATAAAAAACTTAATTTGTGAACTTGATTTGTGAAGTCGTGGGAAGGATGTCACTGAAGTGAATGGCGAGAACAAAGATTTTCTGATGGTCTTATAGAACAACTCAAGTCTTGCATCTACACTCCATGAAATAAAAACAAATGTTTGTTTCTTGTTCACTCATTCATTCACTAGATCCTTTTGGTCACTTTTTTACAGTTTATACAGTTCACTGACCTTCCTGACTACACAAGTCTGGAAGAAGAGTCAAACGGTCACCCTCAGCCAATTCCTACGTAATAATTCAGCTTCAAACTCTTTTCTAAAAATACTAATAATTACTAAAAATTTTATAATGAATATTTTTTTTATTTCCCAGCATCTTGTCAACTCCCAGCATCTTGTCAAATGGCAACATAAAAACATAAAAATCTGCCCGTTGAGCAGAGCCAAAACTTCATACGCTCCTGCTCAGCTCTGCTGAAAATCCATTTTGCAGGGGCGGGACTTTATTTATATGAGCACACAGGACATTGGCTCATAATGCCGGCTCATTCACGACACATCGGACCAGGATCGTACTTTTATGTGAAAGAAGGAAGGGGCAGATGCTCCACAGACAGCGAGTGCTGTACAGGCCAGGTATGCAGGTATGCATATATGCTTCGACAGATGAGGAGCCAGATTTAAATGCAAGCGCATTGTGAAGAAATAAGTGACAGCCGAAAAAAGAAGCAGCATCTGGCTGCATTTTAGTAATATTGGAGACTGCAAAGCTAAGTGCAGAATTTCTAATGTGAAATTAATGTGAAAATTGATGTGAAAGAGCAGGGTCAACAACAAACCTGCAAGGATATATAAGAACCACCAACCCATCCGTGCAACTGGAGACAAGCGTGCCCTCTCTCCTCCCATCCAGTGACCCTGGAAATGAGCATCAACTATCTTACCAAATACTGCAGGTATAACAGTGTCCTCAGTTCGAGCCCAAATATGCACATTCATTCCAAATCAAATGAGGCCAGACAAACAAATAAGTGTCGATGAGCAGCTGGCTAAGATGGGAGCTAGCGAATTTCAACCATTTTCCATTGTGGAGGACAGAGGATTTACAACTTTTGTACAGGTCTTAAACCCCATGTATGTCCTTCCTAGCAAAAAAACGACTTATTCCACAACTATAGAACAAGGAGCGTTTATTATGGCAAGAGTCAAAAAAGCTCCAGCAGTTTGCCTTACAACTGACTGCTGGACATCAAGAACAACATGCTCATACAGGTTTGTCACTTGTCGCTTTATTGGAAACTTTAAGATGACATCCTGCCTTCTTGACTGTTTCGAGTTTGCTGAGAGACACACTGCACACACACTGCACAAATAAAAATAAAATAAAATTCCCCAGCATGTTCTCCTGACAAGTTAGGCCTAATCAGGGCTCTTAGTTTTGTAACTCAAAATCTATAGAAACCGAATGAGAATTGCTGCCACAGCCAATCCAAAAGAGCCGCAGCTTTGAAAAGAACTACATTGCATTACACTACATTACACATTACAGCTAAATGATTGTGTGTCTGAAGGAGTCCACAAAATACAAATGGTCAGCTGCATAAAATTATATCAAATATTACATTGAAAAGTTTAAGGGCAAATATTTTGATAATTTCAAATGTAATTTCTCTGCAAAAATTGTTCCAATAGTTTTAAGAATGTTTTCAAGAATGAGTCATTACACACAATATATGTATATGTTTATGTGTGTACCATACCATGTAAATGAGTAGTTTCATTGGAATAACTGTTATTATTATTATTATTATTATTATGTCCTGAATAATAAGGTACTTTGGCCCACCAATGCTACGTTGCACCACAGACTGTCCAGGAGTTGGTGGATGCTTTAGTCCAGGACTGGGAGGAGATCCCTCAGGAGACCCTCCACCACCTCATCAGGCCCAGGTGTTGTAGGGAGGTCATACAGGCACGTGGAGGTCACACACACTACTTAGCCTCATTTTGACTTGTTTGGATCAGCCTGTAGTGTGTTTTTCAACTTTAATTTTGAGCAGAACCTGCTATCAGTCTGTCTGACAAGAAATGAAGCAGTTCTACATCATTTGGGGGGAGTTCCTGCTGCACGTCTTACCTGTTTTATTGTGAAACACTAGTGTTGTAGTCAAAACCACCTAAACTGAGGGTATCAAGACCAAGACACTGCTGAGACTTAAGGGTACCGAGACCAGGAGCAAGTCAAAACCAGACTAGGAGTAGAATCAACTATTGAGAAAAAAAGTGTCATTAATCATTAAAATTCAAATTCATGTTATCTTTTCAATTATATTGTTCATATGTCTCTCATTTAAAATCTCACAGATTTGTTACAAGGCCTGATGGAAAATAATTTTCTCATCAATCCTGTCATATAACCATTTTATCAGACATAGACATGGGATTGCACACAGACATGGGATTCTAATCAGATGAACTCTTTTCTGTAGATACTGAAAGATAACAGGCTTAGCCGACGGAAGGCCTACACAGACTTTGGTCGTGTTATTGACTTCATCCTGGAACGGTTACAGGGTTCGAAGAAAATTTTACAAGAGACAATACTTCTCAAAGGGACCTAATTATATTTGGTTATCAAAGGAACAAGTTAAAACCTTTTTCCATCTATTAATGGGTGCATGGATGGCTTCTCAGAACAAGAAAAGACAAAAAACTAAAAAAATTGAAACCACTATACTAAGAAACACCAGTGTAAACTTTAGGTGTCTTCTATGCAGTGTCTTCTATGCCTTAATAACCGCTGAATTGACAAAGCTTAATTCGCCTGCTCTTGCCGTTTACTTTTCTTTAAATAAAACGCTTATAAAATATACCGTCTTATGGTCTGTATGTGACTGTCCCAAAGCAATGGGCAGCCTAGACCAGATAGATAAAATACATTTTTAGCTTGAGAAATCAGAGGTATGGCGTGAAGACAGCATGTGTAAACCGTCAGATGTGTGTCTGAGAGTAATCGTGTGAGTGTCAGCACCGCTGCTTTGGGACATGATATTATCATGCATATTATCATGCTAACGCTAGTGTCAACAATGGTAATGGGTGTGGCCTCTTCATAGGGGATGAGAGGAAGGAGCTTAAATGATGTTGAAATGGTTACATTTGTAAAATGAATGGGCTTCCATGGGAGGATGCAGGGATGAAAAGAAGGAGTTGAGGATAGGGGAAGAAGGTTAAATGAAGCTGAATTGGTTAAAGTATTTGAATCGCTGAATAATTGGTGGTTGACTGGCTGGAATATGACCACTGTTGCGCTTTAAATGGGCATGAGTGGGGGAGAAAATGAAGTTGACTTCAGATGAAGATGTCTATCAAGTTTCATGTCATTATGTTGAATCATGAGGAATTGGGAATGGGCCAAAAAGTCCATTATTAGCGGATGGGGAAAAATGACTGGGAAAAAGGGATGAAACAGATGAGTGGAGCAATGGATTTTTTTATAACAATGCACAAGCAAACCCCAAAGATAAAGCCCAAATAAAGTGTTAAGTTTAGAGGATGTACAATGAAAACTGTAGGACGAGATGCGTATAGAAAAATCCGGCCTGAAGAAGAACAATATGTTGTATTTCCATGCCATCATAATTAAAGGCAAATTCAAATTCTGTAAATTCTGTTAGCAATGAAAAAGTCAGGGACGCTAGGCAGGAAAGGAAGGACGCAAACGCACAACTCACTAACACAGGCATTTAATACCACAAACAGGGTATGGGACCCTCACACAGACACTAAAAATGAACCACAGGTAAAAGACATGACAGAACAAAGAAAATAGCGGGAAATATCTGGGTTGTGACAGAAAAGGCTTCTGTCCTTCCTGGATCACACCTCCATCTTCTGTACAGCACCGTTACACCGTGCCTACTGTCTCAGTCCTCCTCAACAGACAGGGTGAGGAAATGGTTTTCATCTAAATCCATATGGCCTCTCAGCAATGGTGAGGAGAAACTCACCATTAGGTGTGACATTGAGTGACAGTGCTTTCATCTCAACATCTCACAACAGCTGCAGACTGGCTTTCCTAGCCCTTATGCCTCTTATAACCACCGCCCTTAATAATGTCTCTATTAAGTACCCCCTCACTCAATGGTTTTTAGATTTCCCCATGGATAAAAAAAATAAATAAAAAAAAGTAAACCACATGGTCAATTGTTGTGATTACATTCAAATACATAGAATTAAACATGGAATAGGTTTCCCACTTGCAGCCATAACTCAGAAGGTTTGTGCCCATTCATTCCATAGAGCATGGATCAAAAGACCGGACAGGTAATCTTCATTCTGGTTCATCTCAAAAGATCAAACACTGGTAGAAGTCAGGGCTCTGTTGGGGCCAGTCGAGTTCTTCCACATCGAACTCAGGCAACCAGGTCTTTATGGACCTTTCATGGTACCCTGGGGCACAGTCATGCTGGAATACTGCAAAGTTGGAAGCATGGTGTGTCACTGTAATGATGAACCATTAAGATTGCCGATTCATATATTGTATGTATGTGTCTGGCTATCCATGACACCTAGAGCAGTCATTGAGTGGGATTCAAGACTGCAGCATCTTAAAATGCAGCTTATTAAGGATTCTTCCTTTGATGTTCCTGGTACCACTTGAAAATGTGCATATTTGAACAAGACTATTTTAATCTTCTGAAAGAATTTTCACAAATACATGCTGCATTCTGCTTTTCATACAAAATGACTGGACATTTTCATTCATCATAGTAAGCATATCAATCATGTAAGCATTACAACTGTGGGCATTTAATTTTGAAATTTTAAAAATCTACAAAACTTGTCTAATAATAAACATAAGATACGACAGGGATTTTAAACATGCTATAAACTTTAATAGACATATTGATAACTTCTGAAAATGGAACCAAGACAGCTCTATATTTATTTACAATAAATGATCAAAATCTTCACATAAAATGGCAAAACAATGTCAAGAACTTAAATAACTTTATGCCTTAACTACTTAAATAATGAAAAGTCTATTCACATGTTGCCTTCTCAGCAGCTCCAATGCAAGTTTCACATTAAGTGCTTAAATTAGAGGATACACGTACAGCATACTTTTACATCAACTAAGACCACTGCAGAGCCTATCGTAACATAATTAAGCTTGAAAACAGCATACATCTAAATGTGTATGCTTACACATTTTTAAACAATAATCACAATGGGAGATCAGAATGAAAACAAAGAAAAAATGTGATTGGCAACATGCGAATTATGATATATATTTCAAAACATTCATTTTTGCTAGCCTGGGTTAGATGTGGCGATTTTGTAATGGGTTAAAATGGACAAATGCATTGCATGTCAGTGTGAATATATGCAAAAAAGTGTTTCTAATTTTAGAATGAACCATTTGAAATAAACCAATCAATGGCACAAAGAACCACTGCTCTAATAAACTCTCCAGTTAGAGTGGGAGAGTTTACTGCAGGTTACCAGGGTATGACTACAAAGATTTTTAAAATGCTTGAATTGAGGAACTGTTCTGGAAAAAAAAAAAAAAAAAATTACCAACCCATAATCTTAATGGACCCCCTCCCCCCATGAACATACTTTGTCCTCATTTATATTATTACATTTACAAAAATAAATGCTTCTCAGTAAAAACAACAGTAATACTATATTATTCTGTGTGACCAAAATAGTACTTATTTTCACTATGGTACTACATTTTATTGTTAAGAATGAGGGAGACTGTAATTTGCTCTTATGAATATATGTATGCTCCAACAAAGTATGGTACTACTTGCTTTTAGAAAGAAAATTAGAAGATACTATACGAAGATGGATTCTTGGAAATTAAAAACAATGCAATTAAAAAGGAAAACAGTAAGTCTTGGGATATCTCCAAGGGGGTCAACCAACATTTCATTTCAAACTATCTGAAATGATGTTTTATGTCTCAATGTTTCAGAAAGCAGCTTACATGGTCTTGTGATCAGAGCATGGAGAGGAATGTGCTATTTTGTGGCACATTTTCAAGAGCAGAGCATTGAGCTATTTGGCACTAACCATAGTGTGTTTACTACAGCACAAAGACCATCCTTTTGCATACCTGGAGGAAAAAAATACCTCTGGCAAAAAAAGCAATGTATTTACAAATGCTGAATTTTTACATGTTCAATTTAAGAAACATGAATCATCTTTGCAGAATCAGGTTACATCTTGCCTACTGCTATGGAAATACCAGTAAGGGGTAGATTTCAAGGATATTCACCATGCCCATGGGGCTATTGTTATCAGACTTTGCTCTTTTTTTGGGGTTTCAAGTTTGCACATTAAAGGTTAGCTGATGACCAAGAGGATTGTCACAAGTGTTCTCAATCATGTATACACTTTGAGTTTTTGTGCATGTTTTTCATTCTTTTTGGAGAGTTCTCAAGAAGGTATATCCACAGCTAGCTGTTGTGTGAACAGAATCCATTGATTTCCTTCCTGCGTGGTGAAGAGAAGCGAAGTATGCATTTCTGTTGAGGGATCTGTTGGTGCAAACAAGAGTTTTCAAGGATGCAGTTGTGGGGTCCTGTCGTGATTGACCTGTAGTACTGTCCTACAGAGTCTAGCTTGCTGTATGGCAGATGGGCAGCAAACCTTTCCTATTATGGTAGCATAATTAGCATTATGGTAGCTTAGGTAAGATCAGTGTGAAGTCTGGTTTCTCTGTGGACATTTTCCCATCAATAGACTCTGGTCATACTACAAATGAAGGACAACCTGACAGCGTTCCATATCTAGTCTGAATTTCAACCTTCACACATTCATCTGCATCTGCTGCTGTGAAATGACTTCCAGCTTGTGGCATGCACCAAACGTTTGGCAGTTGTCCTTGAGAGATGCTGAATGGCCTGAGGTGAAGTGAAGGCAGGAGGAACAATGGGTTTCATAGGCTGCAAGGGTCTCCACAGAATGCCGGCTGCAAGCTGATGTAGAAAAGAGCAGATGCCATCCACGTCCCTCCATTATACAATGTAGGTGGTGAGATCTAGCAGGTAGGATGTCATGTTGATGAGGTGGTCTAGGATGCCATCTTTCTGCTCGAAAATCTCGGATCCATGTTCTCCCTTTTCACAGTAGGCACCTGAGAAGGTGCTCTTACACAAGCACTTGTTGGGCTCCACACACACCCCTCCGTTGCGGCAAGCAGGCTGACACTTGGCTGCAGGAAAGAAATCAAAGAGAGGGAATGAGAATGATGAACTGAGAAAAGCTTAAAGAATTTAAAGAACGCTTCCACTTATTCCAATTCTCAATGCCCATCATTTTTCTATGTGTTTGAAATGGTAATTTCACCAGCAATATATTTAGAGAGACTAGTTAACAAGGATTCAAGGCCACTTTCTTTTCAAAATAATTTGTCAAAGATTGGCCTAGAGCACCTGGCTGCATTATGAAAAGTGCTGAGACCAACATTATGATGCATTTGTGACCCGGATTGACCATTCGCCGGCTTCTAACCCAATGAAAAGGGGATGGCGTGTCAATCAGACATCTGGCTTACTTCCAAATACTCTAAATTCTGGAACCATTCAGCTGAGGAATGCTGCCAGGTGGCTGTGTGACGGCAGACGCCTATCCCCTTTCATGTGAGCCCAGGAGGTAGACAGGACCAAATTCTTGCCCCACTGTTCACTTTCGTCCTTTCTTCCAACTGATCACTCTCAATTATTGTGACAGCATGAAACCAGGTTGAAGATGCCTTTGTAATTAGTCTGGTGAAACCACCATTGAGACAGAAATATGGATTCCTACTGCACAACTTTATGAACTGCTTTTTATCTTCAAAGCGTGACCAGTGCAACTGTGTACCAAACCCAGAGCCTACAGAACTTCTTGATACCTTTAAAAATTGACTCGGTCTGACTGTACAGAACAAGTGACCCATGAATGCAGTGTCAGTATGTGCACAAGTGTGTGTGTGTGTGTGTGTGTGTGTGTGTGTGTGTGTCACAACTCACCAACTCTACACAAGGGCCCCTCCCAGCCGAGGCTGCAGCAGCAGGTTCCGGTGGGGGTGCAATGGCCATTCTTACACTGGCGTGAGCAGGGGCTACTCAGCATCTCGGGATGCTCCAGTGGCCGACGACACTCTTTTGGCATTGCAGGCCTGCAGTGGAGAAATCACGTTCAGAAAGAAATTAGGGAACATCCATCTTTTACCTCCTAAATCTCTATCCAGGGAGTATGTGGGTTGTTGGAATGCGTATACAACTGATCTGCTTGTTTAGGTTTGCATGGTACCCATGCAATGCTCAAATGATTCAACCGATTTCAAACAATATAAGCCTGGCAGACCACCAACCAACTAACAAAAGTCAATAAACTACAGAGAAGGAATTCATTGTAGTTTGGAAGTTAAATTATTTTCTAGTCGCTTTTTAGTCTATGTCTTCTATACAAATTATTGATGTATTGATACCCAATAGACACAGTATGGCCAAAAATGGTTAATTTTTAAGTGGCATCTGGGAGCCACTGTCAATATGTGGAAGACTCACACTCATACCATGTGCAATAAAAACCTTGTCTCAGTTTTCCTGAATTATGTACTTAATCATGTGGTAACAATGATTGGTGTCATATGAGGAGCTCAAGTAGGACAGATAATTCTATACCAACATTGAGCAGTGTTACCGCTGCTACGCAACTTTGTCTCTGTCTGTCCAGTAGTTTTTGACATAATAAAACGATATTTTGTCAAAAACTACAGGATAGACAGAGACAAAGAGCATAGCAGCAGTAACACTGCTCAATGTTGGTATAGAATTATATATAAAACGGTATATTATAACAATAAGATAACCTTGTTTTAATACTGAAATGGGTTTGACAAAGATAATTTTCTCTTCTATTAGGTACTATATTGACTGGGTTAAATAGAATTGCATTACAAAATAAATATATACAATTAAGATTAAAATTAAGTGGCAAAAACTATACTATCCTGCATCTTCATTTCATTCCCACCAAAGGACAAGCCAGTTTTGTACCAGCAGGATAACCAGCCGGAGAAAAACGCTGCTCGGGTATTAAACCACACGTGTATAGCATAGAACTACCTACACTAAAGTTGGGTTGATACAAAACCACCACCAAACACTCACATTAATAATATGAGATTAAACAGGTATGAGTGTGACATTTTTAGTCCGGTAGGGTCTAATTTCTGCTATTGTAGTGAGCCCATGTGATGCTGACAACTTTTCAAGTCAACATATGGCATAATTTTGCTAAACAAGGTAATGAGATTTTCACATGTTTATAAGGGTCCAACTGCAAAGCTGAATGTGCAGTAGTGTGTGTTGGGGGGGGGGTAATTCCCATGCTCCACTCTACTGTTCTCCACAACACATCTCCCTTTCTTCCCCCTTTTGTTTAGTTGTTGTGACAACCTTGGCGCTGTAAGTAACAAAGACAGAAGGAGCGACACCGTAGAGGAAAGAGGGAAGCAAGCTAGAAGGCAAAGTAGAAAGGGAAAGAAAAAGGAAGAATAGAAAAGATGGTGCTACTGAACGGCCTGTGTGTCTGCCAGGGTGGGCTTGAAAACAACACCTGCTGCTGGTGACACTAACAAAAGCAGCTGGGTCAACAGGCAGTGTGGGAATGAAGCAGCCCAGGAGGCCAGGCCCATAAGGCACGCAGGCTGATAAATTAAAAAGGAGGGGCTGTGGCTTATTGGTTAAAGTTGTCCCCGGGACATTGAATGCAGGGTGGGCCGTGTTGCCTTTGTTCTGGTGGGAGGCCTGAAGAAGAGACAATGTGCCGTGTCTGATCCCAGGTCAGTCTGCCCTGTGTTGCTGTGGCTTTGTCTGCTATGCTGTGAAGCTTGTGATGAAACTTGTGTGGGAAGAAAAACAAATGTCATCTAATCAGATTTCAGGTTCTCATGTGGTTGGGCGCCACGACTTGAAATAAACACAAATACATACAGAAAGAAGAATTATTTCCACATCTACCCTGACCAATTGTGTCAAAAATTTACTGTGTATTGTAGCAGTGACCCAATTCACTGGGAAGGTGCAGAAAATAGGGCGTGGGAGATTTAAGGGAGACAGCCAAAGAAAAGGAAACTTTGCTCCTGGGCATGAGGAGAGTGTGAATGCAGGGGGTCTCGCGCACACACACAGTCACTTACCATGAAATTTATTAATTAGAAGTGAGAAAAGTAGAAGTGATAAATACATTGCTTTATGCCTTTATCCATCTGTGCATTACTACCAGAGGGAGAGCTGCGGCCAGAGTTATATGCCTGGCATACAACACACTTAAGAGTAGTAGTAGCATCACAGTCACCACATGCGCAAGACACTCAACCATGAGTTGTCCGGGGTGAAACTGTAAGACTATGGCAGTGAAGCGGTAACTAGGGCTGGATGACATTTAACTTTTTAATCCTGACCAGTCCAGATTGTTACAGGAGACTACGTCCAATTTCCAAATTTTTCATGACAGGATGTCTGCAATCCCCATCCACTGGCCAGCACTGTACTGAAAGAACATTAGTTCTTTGTGATCATGCTGCAATCGGCGAATCTGTTTGTCCAAAGAAATCATTCACATGTACGCAGACATACTATTCATTAGCACGAGATAAGCCTGGCAGACCACCAACCAACTAACAAAAGTCAATAAATAAGGTTGCATAGAAGTGCATTTGTGACCTGAAGGTATGTCTCTGAGCCCTTAAGGGGTTAAACAGCCATGTTGGTCACCCTTTGTACTAACACTGATATGGCAGTGTGTCACTTCAAGCCACTCTCATTATGACTGGCTTTTCGTGTTATCTAGGATGGAGTGATGCATATTTTTATTTGTCACGTATTGCTTGTTCTCAAGCGATTACATGCTTCTCCTTGGTTCAATTACATTTTTCCATCTTGTTTTCTTTCCCTCATTGCAGGCATACAGGGGATGGGCATGTACAAACCAAACCCTGTATGATAGGCTGTTATATCTATCCATATCAAGCAAAAAAAAAAAAAAAAAAAAAAGATTAACAACATTGTTTCATTGCCCCTCCCAGTAAGCACTGGTTGTAAGTAAGGGTGTTGAAATTAATCTCATAATCGATGCAGTGCAGAACATAATCGATTATTTCACAATGACGTTGCTGGTTGATTTTCTGGCGGCAGGATAAAAAAAAAAAAAGAAGTGCCGGTAGTGACTGTTGATTGGCATTTCACGGCCGTTCGCTTGACGCTGTTTAATGCTTGTCCCATTCACTGGGATTTCAGCAAAAATTCACACCGAGAAAATGCTGCATGCAGCATTTATTTGACTCCATCCAGACACGCAGACAATCGAACGCTGCTGCCGAACACCCATGTGGACACCTTGATTTTTCTCCAATGTGCAGAAAAAAAAAACATCCAGTCTGCACTGTAAGACACGCTGGATCAAGCTGTCTGCCAAATGTCACACATAATTCTAAACCATTTAATATCCTCCAATAACCACTCCAGCTGTAGTGTGGGGCCCAACCCTGGTCCACAGCTACTTGCCTCCTGCAGAACAGCACAAATTTAACAATCCAGACACGCAGGGGGCAAATATCTTACCCACTATTGTAACTTGCCTGTTCAAGGAATTTGATCAATTTGATCTGTAATTCTCAACCGAAAGAAGAACAAAACAAATCGACTACTGAAAGCCTTGTGGAGTTGATGCTGTGGTCGGATCCCACTCCGGCTGATCTGAACACACGTGTGCTTGGTGAACTTGAGTTTTGTGTGGGGCAGATGTATCTGTTCTATTAAAAGCCCTCACGGCAGGGGAATTGGCCAGCACTATGTGGGAATTCTTACACTCCATGTGTACATTCCTGTGTACGGTCCCAAACGTCTTTCACAAGGATTTGGCCCGCCAAATTCTTTAAACTTCCATCACAACTGAAAGTGGTTTTAAAATCCATCATGCACATGGGACAAATTAGGACATATTGGAGAGGTGCGCACAAACACTCACATACGCTCAGATGATTAACTGCTAGGCTGGGCCACGCACACAACTTTTGGATTTGTCACAACAATTTAGACTAGGAGGAGGGACTTTTTGTGATGGGGTAAATTTGAATTCCACACAAACATGCCTGAAAGAAAACAATCTTCCTGGTGACGACAGGTGCCTGGGTTTGTGGAGAGTACGAGAAAACACCCAGAAGACCACACACACACTCTCTAATGAGCCTGCGACTGTCTGAACCACCTCAGTGTTAGGAACATGTTACACTAACATTTGGAAACGCTGTGCTTATGACCAATTATGACCTGCGTTTGTGTTGGCTGAAGCCAGCAGTTGTGTAGTGATGATTTATTCAAATGGCATAATATCCCGGCGTGTGTGTGTGTCCCTCTCTAAATAAATATGATCTTTGTGTGTGTTGGTATGTGTGAGCATGCGTTGGTCTAGGTTAATACAATAACTCAACCTTAATTAAGACTGAAGAAAAAAAAACAACACTGTCACAGTGCATGAGAGGCATGGTCATAAAGCGCAGTTAAATGTACTCATATACACACTGTGCAGATACACATAAGGTAAAAATGATGTGGTTCTCCAAAGAGTTGTTTGTTTATAATTATGGATTATATGAAAGCTATAATAAAAAAAAACCCACAGCTTGAATTTGGACAGTTAAGAAGCATTTAGGCTACATTGCCACACTCACCATAATAATATGAACATTCATAACCACTGTACTAGACTGTTATAAATAAATCCCCCACCCCTAGAATATACTGATATGCATGTTTTTTACGTTAAGATGTTGATGTGTGTAAAATACCTTTTAGGGTCCAGGAGTTTATAAAGTTTTCCGCTGTGGGACTGTGCCATAGTCTTGCTGGAAGTCAGGATGTAAACCTCACCTGTGTTAAACAGTGGAAAAGGGGAAATTGCGTTTCTATGATTGGGTGCATTAAAGAGAAACATACAACATGCATCCCTCCTCCGGCCGCGTGGCTCTTGATTCAAGGATGGGCCTTTGAGTTGGGAAGTGTGTGAGAATGCAGATGGGACAAATGCAGTGACAATGTTTAAAAAGTGCTATAAAAAGCTGTGGCATGTGGGACTTGCTTGCTAGTGTAATGTCAAGTATGACCTCGGAACTTAAATAATTAGATAAAGAAAAAAAAAAAGACTATCCTGAAGAAAAGAAACCAAGTAACATTTTAGTTTGAACACAATTTAACACAATAGCTTTTGCAAACAAAAGGGGTTGGTTTCCTGTTCATCGGATTAAGCCTAACCCTAACCTAAAAGAGAACTTCAATGGAATTCTCCATTCAAAAAGCTTTCAATCAAGGACTAGTCTTAATACCATATTCCACAAAGTACCACAAGCAGGGTTGCCAAATACCATAATATTTCAGCCCAGAAACCATGCACACTATAACTGCCACAAGTATTTAGCATAATTAAATTAGATTTGGGTTCTTCTCTCTCCTTATTCTTGACAATCAATATTTCCCCTAAATATCAATTACAGAACTACCCAATCTGGCATCTCTGTTTCCTCACTCATCCTCTGTTTACTTCCGGTTTCTGTTCTTACAATAAAATTTGGTCATCAGCAGACTTCTCTGCCAATAACTCTGTCACAAACACCTCTGGACCATGTCCGCTACCAAAACAACCATGTAGATAAGATTATGAGACTTGTTTGGCAAACTGGTGAATCTGACATTCCCGAAGCTGTCTAATGTCTTAAATAACACCTCAAAAGTATATCCATATACATGTTTCTTGGAAGGAAAAAGACAGCGGATAGAAACCCAACACTGTGACTGATTCCTCTGCCCTCGTAGTCCCAACCATATCTATTGTCAGCAGCAGACAGGGAAAGCAATCTGTCAGGAAGCTCCAGGAGTTTAATGTCACCCTGGAATGTTCCATGAAGGAAAGAGTGTATGTAAGAGTAAGTCTTTGACCCCTGCCGGGGTCTTCTGGAGGGCATCTGGGAAAGCTCCTTGAAAATGATCTGCAAGGCTTCCAGGCTTCCGCTCTTGTGTCATCATGGGCAGGGAGTGGTTTAGTGGTGAACTTCCCTTCACCATCAAATGGAGTTATATTCTCAATAGAAATATTGTTCTCTAGACCTGGATAAAAGTTTAGGGGATTTTTGCATCTTGTAATTCCTTCAGTAAAACTCAGTAGTTAACAATCAGCATGACATTAGGCGACGAAAGGGCACCTTGGGTTCTACTGGTCATGTCCCCTAGTGTAAGATTTCCCTAATATACACCAAGAAGTAATAATCCAAGTCTGACAACAGTGAGTATCAATTTACTCACCAAGTTCATCTTCTCCAAAGCCCAGGATGTGGCCCACCAGGCTGGTGCCACAGGTGCTGCTGCTGCCAAGACAAAGGCTCTTCTCTTGCCAAGGCTGATCTGCTCCACCCTTCTGAAGGATCCAGAGATTTCTGCAGTAAAACCACCACACTCAATCCCAATGTCAACTGGTCTTTTCAGCTCCCAAATATTTAGAGGCCGTTGAGGCGATGCTACACAGTAAACTTTTTCAAGTAGTAATAGTAAAATTTATGAGATCTGCAAATCACTTAATTCTGCTTTTATTTTTGCATAGCATCCAATTTGTCATTGGAGATGTAATGCATTGTTGGGGAAAAAAGTGTTGCCATGTTTGTGTTAATCAAGTCATCTATTTTTGTTTCTTCAAACAAATATAATATAATACATGCCGCCTTATCACCAAGTTTTCAAATGGCACTGGCTGTCATCCACCTTGAAGGCAAGGGCATGTATGTGATACTGCTCTCATACATTAACTGGAGACCATGGGTCTGTGCCCATTGACAACTGGCTAACCTGGAATACCAACTGCAGCAAGGTGATTAGCATTTATGGCATTTAGCAGATGCCCCTTTACAGTCAGTAGTTACAGGGACAGACCACCTGGAGATACTCCGGGTTAAGTGTCTTGCTCAGGGACACAATGGTAGTCAGTGGGGTTTGAACCTGTGACTTTGTGGTCTTCTGGTTCATAGGCAAGTGTCTTACCCACCAGGCTACAACCACACAATCCCACCAATGGCTGTACATCCTGAGGCGGCTCAAACAGGCAGGACTGAGCTTGTAGCTGACTGTTAATTCGCCACAAAAGATTATTGGGAACAGTCTCCATGCAATCAGTGATATCAGATGCTGGAGCAGGGCTGTCAGCACCATTAAGGACTCCTCCAACCCTGACCCTGGACTGGCCTAGAGTACTCACCTCTGTACTCTATTTCATTCCTGCTCACGTACCACATGTTTGGAATTACTAACTTGATTATGTCTTCTGCTCTGGTGTTTTCAGGTCACAACATTTCAGTGGGGTTTATGTCAGATCTTTGACACGGCTGCTCCAAATTCAAAGCCATTCAAAGGTGGCCTTGCTTTTATGCTTCAGATCATAGTACCCATCTCCATTACAGAGAAGGACTGATGAAAGTGAAAGTGAAACGATTGTCATTTTGAAACACAGCACAGCAGTGTGTGGGGACGGTGCTTTGCTCAGCGGCACATTGGCAAATCGGGATTCGAAATGGCAACCTTCTGATTATGGGGACGTTTGCTTAACTGCTCGGACACCACTGCCACCACATTCTCTGTATTCTCAGATAGAGAATTCATCCTTCCCTCAATTATGACAAGTTTCCCAAGCATCCCACACTATTACAAGCCAAAGTGGTTGGGGTAATCAAGGGTTTGGCAAATATTAGATGGGCCTTTACAGCCAGACTGCTGTAGCAACCCCTAACAGTAGTAGTAGAAGTAGAAGATTGAAAGTGCCGTTATGTTCTTCATGGTGAGCAGTGGTTTTCACCTTGCCATTCTCCTGTGGAAACCAGTTTTGGCCAGAGCAATCATGAACTCACATCTTATCTGAGTCGAGAAAGGTCTGTGGTTCTTTAGGTGTTCTTCAGGGTTCTTCTGTTATTTCCCATATGAGGAGAGTCCTAAATTCTTGGAGACTGGCTTGTTTCCTTTTAGTTAACTTATACATTTCAATATTTTTTGTAATATGTAATATCAGATAATATGGAACGTCTTTGGGTTGAGGTATAGACTATGTTTTAAGGAACTTGACTTTTAATTTAAATTCTACATTCTACAGGCCAGGCAGCAATCAGCCTAGGGTCTGGCTAGTCTAGTAACCCACTTTCAATTAATCTTGGATTATTAATCGAGTCAGCTGCTAATGGGGCAATTACTTTTTCACATGGCTGATGCAGGTGTTGGTGACCTCAAAGAATAATTAATTTTTTTTTTATTATCAGTTTTTAAAACCAGAAACAATAGTTTTATGACTATACTGAAATATAGAAATATAGTCATAGTTTTATGACTATACTGAAATAAAGGAAATAAAAAAATGACATGGCTACAAACATTCCCAATTTTATTCCCCTGATTGGAATAGAGGAAAGGTTTTATGTTGGCACAGACGGCACTATAGAAGGAGTGTCCGATGGTGTCAGTGGCTGCACAACAGCTCTGTTGAAGACACTTAAAACGTGTAAAGCTTGCACCTTTTGGCAATGCGGCAGAAGGTAAAAAAAAAACAAACAAAAAACATACCCATTTCTTTTGCCAAATACATAGTTTCCATAAAGCCTTCTCGACTGACAGCCCCTGTAGATGAAACCACCAACTGGAGTTGAACTGTCAGCAGACTTCAGGTTAAAGATGGAAGGTTCGTTCTCTACAACAAAAAATACAAAGAAATAGGCATAATGAAAAACAATTTTCTTGAAAACATTTATCATTATAAGATTCGACATCTTGTACATCTTTATCACTTTAAGACCTTACAAATTAAACCAAAAAATGTGTGTCTGAGCAGACTAGGGTACAGTGCACTGATATAATAAAATCAGAGTAAATAAGACTATTGATAAGCTTTAGGCATGATATACTGATGAAAGGACTCAATGTTGCTGACAAACATTCATGGTCATGTACCCACATTGTCTTATCAAGTCTGTGCGAGCAAGAAGCTTCAAGAGAATCCTTTTTTCAGTTGCTCTAGTTTAATTCCATTAGTGCCATTTGCCATTCCAGCTAGCATCCTTTATCCCAAAGCATTTAGGTTTGGAAAAGTCTGTGGAAAGATATTTGACTCACCATAATCTTTTCCTTTCACAATCTGCAAAATCCGTCCACTGGTCGTGTTTCTGCCTGTGGAGTCCGTGCATAGGATTAGAAAACTGCCATCTGTGTCAGTGTGCTGCCAGTCCACTGCACATCTACGAGGGAAAGAAACAGAAGGTGTGCAAGGTGTGAAATTTAACACAAACCACTCCTCCTAAAGTTTATGTTTCTGTAAAACAATGTAATTACTACTCAGCTGTTTGGAAGACATTAGCAGTTTGTATTTTCTTCCTTTTAATGAACTGTAACTAAAATTAGGTGGTACTGTAAGATGGGAAATCACAAGTCCATGACGTCCTATGGCTTTGTTTTGCAGCCTTCCCCAGAGCAAGAGGTGTGAAATGCCATTTGTTTTGGGATCCCCTGCTCTCTTTGTCTGCCCAAGACGGGAGATAGCGGGGGTGTAACAGGGCAGAAACAACAAATTCTGATTGGTCTGTGGCAACTTCCTCGGAGTCAAATGTATAAAAGAAGAATTGTCTCGTGGACACGAGGGACTTCAATTTTTTTCCCCATTGGGATCTGAGGGGAATCTTCCCATCAGTTTCTGAGTCTTTTCTATTTACCTATTTTTCTCCTGGATCAGGTGATCTCTCTGAAGCTTGGTTCAGGCTTTTTCTCTCTTTTCTCTATCTTTTTCTCCGGTCTTTCTTTTTGGGTTTTCTGTAACATTGGTACCTTTTTTTACATACAACATTCACATGTAACTGCAATAATAATCTACTGGTGTTATTAAATTAGAAACTGTTCATCCTTTTAACCTCTATTGTGCCATGCCTTATGCCAGGTAACATCAGATTAGAGGGGTTTCAATACAGTGCTTTTGTGTAGAGAGAGAGTAATGTTATTTCTCCTTTTTTGCAGTACTTCATGAAGTCCTTAGCAAGCTCCTTTCCTTGCATTTACTACTTCCAGATTAGTTAAATTATTTTAATGTTTGGATCATATATCCTTCAGCATCAATAATTATACTAGCAACATAAAATAATAGCAAAGGTCATTATAAAAGCTACAGAAGCCTAACAACACGTTTGATTATCAGTATTTGCATAGCTTTCAATGCTCACTTCTATAACTCTTGGTTTAGAATAGTTTGTCCCATATTACACATTTGAATATTGAATACAAATGATAAAATTCCCATAATGCACAGCTCAGAAGGATAACCTGTGAATCATATTTTTAAAAGCTGTCTCAAGTCACTCACCTCCCTGGGTCATGTAGTCCATGTGCAAAGATCTCCGGAGGCTGATTTGTGCTGTTGAAATAGGGGTTGTTCTTGGGGATTGAGTATGGAGACATGCAAGAGTCTGTGTCCACATCCACCCTCAAAACAGCGCCAGTGAAATCACTGCATAACAAAATAAAACAAAAATTCTGTATGACTGACTGAGTTATTTCAGTATTTACTCCTTGTGTGGCTATTGTACTTTCTTCACCTTTCCCCTCAAATCTACAAATAGACACTTCACTTTAGACAATCAAGTTCCTGTGCAAGCAACATGTGAACATGAAGGCATATTTACCTGAGACCATCCATCTCCTCCATGTCATCCAGAGTAATCATCCCATCACCCAGAAAGATGTACAGGAATCCATCGGGGCTGAACAGGAGCTGCCCCCCAAGGTGCTTCCTGTGGAGCTCTGCCACCTCCATTAGCACATGTGTGGTCCTAGTGTCCACCTGGTTGGGGTTTTTCCTGCAATTACAGCAATCAATTGTTCTTTGTTTATACACTAAATGGACTACAAGAATTGTATCGTAAGTATTAAATTTAGATGTTACATGTTAGACCCATTTACAGTTACCCCACAGGTGTATACATTTTACATGTAGTCTCCATGTAGTCTCTATTTACATTTGTGACTGTGATAAGCCACCACCTTTGTAATCAGATGGATGGTAGGATTAAACGGTATTGTCAAGTGGATGCAATTTGGAACCACAGCAATGAAGCTACAAAGACCATGCAAAGTCATAGAGTGAGGTCAAAGACTGTTAAGGTCCCTGTTGTGTAAAAGTCACCACCGCTCTGCTGAAGCACTCCACTGGCACTAATATAAGCATAATAAGGGTAGCCGTTTAATAGAATGGAATGCACACAAGCCTCACATCACCAAGTCCAAAGCCATGCGTTATATGGAGTGGTGTAAAAGCAGTGGAAACGTGTTCTAAAGAGTGACAAAATACGCAGTTAGATGGAGGAGTCTGATGTTTGGCATCAATCATTCCAATATTGTGGAGACATGGTTTGGTGAAGGACTTTTTTGACTACAGTGCACAGTCCATGCTGGATATATTTGGTGTGGAAGAACTTGCCAGGCTCACACACAGCCTGGCAACAACTCAACACCTCAAAACCAAACACCTTTGGAACAGAAGTACTTTGGAACTGAAACGGAGATTGCGAGCCAGTCCAACATTGGTGCCTGACCCCATAAACGAATGAATGAGCACAAATCTATGCAGAAACACTGTTTATGGAAGCCTGCCAAGAAGAGCTGAACAGTTGCAAAACTCCATATTAAAGTCTATGTATGAACACAATGGTAAAAATCCTTTTTAAGGTTATAGACAGACATACCAATAATTTTGTCCATATAGTGTAGCTCTACAATAATTCAGATTGTACATCAAATCAGTAAACTTGAATCAGGAAACAGTCTTTACAAACATTTACATCAGCTTGTTTGTTTCTTAATCGTGATAGGACTGAGAAAGCCCTTCAAATCCTACCTTAAAAAACAAATGTGTTACCCTGAAAGTTATCAAGATAACACATGACAAGCATAGAGTTCTTCAAAAGCTTGAAAAGCCTCCAACGTTTCTTGGGTCTCTACCTCGAGGAGGTAATTACCTGGAAACAGTGAACTCCACCACGCGAAGTATGTGGTCGTGTGGCCCAATAGCCCAGCGCTCCTGGTTGGTGGTGTAGGACACGTAGAGCTTGCCATTCTTCTTGTAATTGGGGTGGAATGCAAGGCTTAGCAGACCCCTTTCATCTCCAGCCTGTCAGTGTGGGGACACGCACACAAAGGATCCAGAAGTTAATTATGTCCCTGTTCTCCTCTGCCATGCTGCCAAATCCAGTCCACATCCCACCTCCATCTCTCTCCCTCCTCTACACACATCCCTAGTTTCATCCATTTATCCTTGACTACAGCATTCCACACATTAATAAATTCATTTGACATAACCCCCTCCACACACCCCATCCAAGTCTGGTTGTATGCTCTTATCTTCGGGGTCTGGCCCTGTGGGGCCCCTGGGGCCTGCCCGGTGGCCTCCATTGTGTGGATGATTTGTGTGTGTGTGTGTGTGTGTGTGTGTGTAATCTCTGGGGGATATCCTTGAATGGCACATACAGAGGCTCAAACTATTTATTAGCTCGCTCACAGTTCATAGACATCACAAGGAAAAAAATGTCCAGGAGACCTTTAGTCCTCCACCTCCCCCATCACCCTTCCTCCAAAAGAATAAAACAGCAGAATGGTCAGAGTGAAAATAAAGTAAACGTGAAGTAGGTAACCGGCTCCCACTGTCTTGGCAACATGTTTAAAAAGCAGTGAAATTGCTTGTGCAGTACGTAAAGCTTTATTCCTCCCTCAGGCAGATACATCAGTTGTCACTACCCTGGTGGTCCACACCTCATAGTCTGCTGTAATAAGTGGCTATATTGTTTCAGTCCCAGGGTAAGACAATCAGAGCTTGCTCTCGTTCTTTCTCTTTTTTCCTTTTATAAATAACAGATAAAATTTCACTGTTTAACGTAAGGCATGGACAAGATGAGATGACAAATGGCAGCAAGGTCATACAGTAATGAGACATGGAGAGATCAAATCACAGAACAGAATAGGTTCTAGGGTGGCGGTGGCCTAGTGGGTAAGACACTTGCCTATGAACCAGAAGATCACAAAGTCACAGGTTCACTACCATTGTGTCCCTGTGGTCTCCAGTTAACATCCGACTCAGACCCCAGCTTCTGGTCAAAGAACATAAATCATAACTGTGTTGAACATGGTCTGTGTTGAGCTAAGCCCAGTCTGAGTGGCCAATGACACAAAAACAAAATCATGTCCAGAGTTACTGCTCTCATAAACCATTTGGACGCTGTGAGGCATGCAAGCGGAGAGAGATTACCTGTGGTTCCGGTAAAAAAAAAAAAAACCCAAGCCATAGGTGAAGCGTCCCCCATATGTGATCGGTTACATAACCTGAAAATGTGTTTCTTAGCTCAACACATCATTGGTTTCCCAAAATAAACACAGGTGGTGGCAGGGCAGCCCCAGAGCCGCTGACCACCACCAAGCTGCTGCTAAACTAATGATTTATTTTCACAGTTCACCCATGCTGGGATCTTCTCTGACCATCGTGTCTTTTTCTGCCTCACTTCTCTGGTTCAGATGCTGGTCATCTCTTGAGAAAATCTGCTTTATTCTGAAGAAGCCAGAAACAAGTAACATTTTCCGTCCTGGTCCCACCCACTTTGGGCAGCTGCTGGCCTTTTGGAGCAGGCTGCAAAGATTTGGATGCTGGGGTGTTGTTTTGCACCTTGATCCTCATTGGTTCAGGCTATTCCCCAATACACACACACCTGTTAATGCGCTTTCTCCATCTGATAGGGAGGGAAACACATTGCAAAGCTCAATCATTCACAAAAAAAAAAAAAGTAATTTTACACACGGTAGACATGCACAGGTAGATATGGGTAAAGGATTCAGTTCCTGAAATGGTCTGTTTCCAGAGGACTGTAACAGGGTGAAGGGCTCATTTTGTCAAAGCCAGTGTTCTTATCAGCAGCACTGAAAGACCTCCTGCTGCTTTGGCTGAAATATTCTAACAGCTGTGTGGGTGTGTATATGTGTGCGCATGTGTGCAAGACATGCAGAACACGCAGTGAGCTATTTGTTTCACTAGAATAGCCAAAGACACACGTCTTTATTGCGACCATTCCCATAAAAAACACACGCTTTCATTTAACCATTACCAGCACAACTTTCACACTGGGAACACTTGTACACAAAGTGTTGGATGAATTTGGTCTTCATATAAAAAAAATAAAAAGTTTAGTGCTGCAGCTGCACAAGCTCCTTCCACAGATCCGAAAAGCACTTCATCCGGTACAGATGTTGGCAATGATTCTAGTCAAAACCATAAACAAATATGGACAGAAACGATGAAAAAAAGATGATCTCAAAAGTCCAGAGAATCAGTCGCATCATGTCAGGTTGCCATGTATATTATGTACAGTATATTAATGTGTGTAGAAAAAAAACCAGGAGGGATTTGTGCATATTTGTGTGTGTTTGTGTGTCAGAATTCTTAGGCATGTAACATGCCATTAATGATGGACTGATGAGACTATCTCAGTAGCACCTAGCTGTATAGTTAAATCAGACATTGCGACCTTCCATTTCCTTGGCCACTTCCTTAACCGCGAGGGTACCACTGCTCTACATGGTGCAGAATTGTCAGTTTGATTGGCACCTGGGGGGTGGAATAACACTCACAGGAAACACACAACATTAGAATCAAAAGAGGTGATTATGACGCTATCGCTGCCTCCTCACTTGCTCTTGGGGACCTGTGGGGGTCCCAGGGAGAACCGTGTCCTGTTGATACTCCAAGTAAACACCGCTCACCAGCAAACCCCTGGGACCCCAAACACTTCTAATTGATCTAAGTTTTATCTGCCACCAATTACATCTAATCACAGTAAGGGACAAAGAGAAGGGGAATGCTTCCTGGACAAGGCCTGCGTCCGGATGTGGCACGTCCCCTCAGAGGACCGCTGCCCCCCAATGTGCCCTCTATTCTAGCAGGACCGTGCCTGATGTACAGTGTTCCTGTAAGAGTGCCCACCTCTTTTACTATGTAAACAAAGCCATCTGGGGGGAAACGATGTTGCCATGGTTGTGGACCGGCAGTCAGCACAATGGATGACATTTTGCCCGTGGTGATAGACGTGAGCAACTAAACTGCACAGCTGCTGACGTGTGGACGGCAATCCTATAATTACATGGCACATTTCTGAGCCACACTGAGAAACAGATGAGATTTCCACAACAGGCAGGACAGGGGACTGAAACTAAAGCTCCAGACAAATTTGATTGAATGAAATAGTAGTGCAGTACAGAAACTAATTAAAGATTCCCCCCAGTAACTCAGGAAGTGAACCAGGAAGGGACCATCAAAATAATTCTTTTAAAACATTTGATTTTAAAAAGGCTGTTGCTATATATATATATAGATGAATTGGACTTGTAATGGTTAGTTTCTCCCAACTCTGTGAACTAATGAACGATCTCCTACAAGCAAGGTTAACCATAATCTCTCAGTCCCAGCCACCCAAGCTAAAACTGTCTCTCTCTGAGCTACTCTGGATCCTGACACCGAGCTGCTGCAGAGATGTACCACGTATGAGATGTACCAGACGGTCACCCTAACAGCATAAGCGTCAAAGTTAGAGGGATTTCAAAATGGATCATTTTGTCATTGTGATTGTCATTGTGAAACATTGTCTGCAATGTTGTCGTCTGCATTTAACCATCACCCTTAGTGAGCAGTGAGCAGCCATGACAGTGCGCAGGGATGGTACAGTGCTCAGTGGCAACTCAGTGGCACCTTCCGATAATGAGCACGCTTCCTTACCCGCTATGCTTCCACTGCCCTATGTGCTGCTTTATGATTGGGCAGAATGGTGGGTGCCAGAATCTAAACGTTTGGTAGCATAATGGTATTTGGTATCATAATGGTGTCTGCACAACACAATAACAACCCTGCTCTGATACCTATTGCACCCTCACTCTACCCTGGAAGAGGGTCCCTTTCTCATTCACCCCTTTCCCAGAGCATCGTCCTTTTTTATTCTCTATGAGAGTTTTAGAGGTTTTCCCATGTTGCGCAGAAAGAGTGAAGGGGGTGTGGGGGTGTCAACAGTATGGCATGCCAAAGCCCATTGTGACATACTGCTTGTGAGATTGGGCTAAATAAAAAAATCAACGTTATTATTATAATATAAATATTGTATTGCTGCTCAGAGAACATAATTGTGTATGTTTGTTGGCTGTACCTTCATGCCATTCTGAACTAGCTTGTGGATATCAAGAAATGGCTCTTTGAGGAGTTCCATCTGATGAGTGAGAATCCAGACCAGGCCCTCTTTCTCCAGGATGAAGAGGCGATGTGAGCCATCTCCACAGTGCACTACCCCAACCGGATGTCGAAGGCTGTTGAGAACTTCCTGTACACAGTAGCAGTTGTGCTTGTGCTTTCTGGACAGTGAAATGAAACAAGATCAAAAATACATTTATTTTTCGATACACCAATTTGCATTTTATTAGATGATGCAGATAACATTTAATTTGTTATTCAATTAATTCAGATTTTGTAAAGTAGTGCTTAAAAATACTGATCAGCCATAACAAAAAACAACCATAATGGCTAAAGTGAATTACATAAATGTTTTCATTTATGGCACACAGAAAAGCTACTGGTGCTATATGTGATTGAGCGATGTTTGGGCATGATTGGTTTGGTCAGGGACATAGTCCTGAGACGTCTATGAAAGTGAACATGTTTTACAATCAGGACAGAAACCGGAGGTATACAGAATTGATATGAGAAGAGAGGAGAGGAAGAGAGGACTTTGCACTCAGTATTGCATTGGCTGGTTTTGACTTTGTAAGTAAAGTAGATAATGCAGTTAAATACTGATCAGATGGTTTTGTGCCTGTTTGGCACGTTTGTGGACAATATTTAGCAGGAACAATCAGGCATATCAGCAGGTGCACTGTTATCAATCCACCTATAATCATCAATATGGGCTCCTCCATTTTTAAAATTAGATCCCAAAAGTCACATTCTAAATTACCGTGCACATTCGTACAGTTGCCACACTGGTGATTTTTTTTTGCCCTTATGGCTGTTTAGTGTTTTGCATATTAAATGATTCCATTACAACACATGGGTGTTTTTTCCAGGTTATGAAGTAGAGCAGAAAGCAGTGGACAGCTCAGATGGTCACATATCTTTTGCCGAGGGGGAGCTACTGGCAGGATATTTCTTTCTGCAGGACTACTGGCTGTAGTCCTGGATCATTGACTGTTAAGAAATGCAGCACACAGGCCTATGTGTTTCTGCTCAGCTAACTATGCTGCGAACAGTCTGTAGTGGCTCGAAAGTGAAGCAAGCAGGGCAGACCATTCCTTCTCAGTACCCCCTTTGTTTCATTTTTCATCGCTCTCTCTTTCCATCTCTGCCCTTTCTCTGCAGCACAAAAGGTCTGAGCTTAAGGGCTAAGCAGACACATGCTGTTGAAGCATTTTTATTGTGTCATCAGAAGTGGCACATCTGACTTTAAATCAACAGGGGACAGAAAGCTAAAGGGGGACTAACCCAACTAGATGCTTTAAGCTCTGGGCAGCAGGAGCATATAAATAACTGGCTAAATCAAATCAGTTAAATGAGAGAAAAAAAAAAAAACAAAACAATAAAAAGGAGACTTATGTACCCGTTGATATCTTCTATTTTCTCATCGGTCAGATAGTTGGAATCCTGACCTCGCGTTTGCTTCTGCTGGAAGTCTGGAAAGCACAGGCCAGCATCTCTTCTGCTGTAGTACTGGCAGAACTCCTTGACATCAGCCTGGAAGAGTTCTGCAACATACAGGCATACAAGTTGGAAATAGACACACAACACACACACTACACACATATTGAGTGGGGTGAGGCAGAGGTTCTAGCACCACCTGTTCTGCTCTTAATTTAAGTCAACACTGGCCTGGTTTAAGCACACTATGCTTCAGTGAGAGAAAACCCTACAATTTGTTGATTGGCGCAATGTCTGTCTACACAAACCAAAAGTGGGCTGATCCGGTCTAGAACATAACAGAACATAAAGCGTTGGAGAACTCAGGAGATTCAGTATAAATCTGTGCCACACTGGCATGTAACTTGATGCCAACAGGTGTCGATACTGTTCAGCATTTGTATTAAAACTCCTATAGAGATGGACTGGTGTTGTCCTGCATTCTATGACTGTGATCCACTGTAATTCCGTTGAAATGACCATCATGGCATCTGGTGCTTACACACTTGAGACTGGATTTGTAACGTGTCACAACTAAACATACTATGCGTGCACTAAGCGCATTTTTTTGGTGAAAATTGTGAGCGAAGCATTACTTACTCGTTGCATACAGCTAAGAAATTAAAGTTGTTCAACTCAGAGCCCTCAATGGGCATGATATGGATGATTTATGTTACAGATTACTCATTTTTAATCTTCTTACAAATATGTAATGGTCCATCCAACCATTGACAATGACAGAAGCGAAAGGAATCTAAAGATGAACACCTACAGGCAAAAGTTACTAAAACACAGATAGCATGACTGGTAAGCCCTTATGCCTATTCCCCTGTGTGTGAGTGAGTGGAAATAGCTGACATTCCAACACAGTGTCCAAATGCTTCATTAAAAGTGACATTCTAAACATTCACTGAACAGAACAGGAATCCCCAGTGAACACAACTCTTATTGCTATTAGTATTGATCAATGAGACACGCCCAACGTAAGCCCCGCCGGCATCTCAATCAGTGAACAGAAACTCTCTCTGCAGCCAACACATTATTTAGCAGCATGAGCTAGAACAAGGGACGTGTCCACAGAAGTGGCCCTTGACATCTGATTGGTCAGAGCCAGAGATCGTAATCAGTTTCTTCAATTAGAGCAGAGTTTCAAAGTCTGACATCTCTTGAAGTCTTTTTTGCGTATGTAGTTTTGCGTATGTTGACTAAGTTGATAAGGAAGTTGTGTAGAGTTAGCAATAGCGCTGCTAAGTTAGGGTGACCAGTTCTCCTCTTTTCCCCGAATATGTCCGGCTGGGTTTTTACACTTGTCTGGCTGAATAAACATCAGCTTCAACACGCGTATTCGTACTAAAAAAAAATAAAAATTCGGGCAAACCGGGAAATGTCTGAGTTCAACACTACCATGCATTCATATTTTTCCCCTGTGCTGTCTGAGGTGCTGAAGTTTGTCGTGTTACCATGGTGATATTGCATATTTAATTCTGCATGTAGTTTGAAGCCAAAATATTGCCATATAAGGGTCTGTGTTTCTTTCTTAAATCTTTACCAGGCGTCACTGCACACTGGAAAGTCATGTGACAATCAAGGTCATACATGCAACACACCACATTTGTCTTTTTCCTCTAAATTTTATTTGTTTCCTTTTAATGGCTCAGGCACAACCGTCAGAGGCGGCGTATCTCTTTCCATGTATTTTAATATGTCCAGTTGTATAAGTGAGCAGGCGTCTTGATATAAACATTACAAAAGCTTGAAATGAAAACGAGCAATATTTTCGCATCTAATGTGCTTTTTTCATTACACTTTTCACAGAAACATGCTTCCCTGTTTCAGTCCTTTAGGCTTTGCCAGTGGAACAATTTTTTTCATGTTGTGGTGTGACATGCTGCCATACTAAACTTAGATGACCAAGTAGTTGTCGTTTTTCTAGTCCATGTCTGTACATGCACTTAAAAAAAAATATTCTGATTAATCGTGGCACACTACTCACTGCATGTAATAACTACGCACGTGACTAATAAATCTTGAAATCTTGAAACCACTTCCCGGACAATCACTACAGGAGGAAGACAGCCAACACAGTTGTGACAGACACACATCAATAATAGACTTAATACAGTGTTCCTATAGATCTAAACAGGCACTAAAAAACGTTTGTCATACCACCCACATTCCACCAGTTCCTGGGTCAGTTCTGCTGGTCCTACAGGTTTAGCCCCTAACTTTTCAATCAAATTTATGTTGGAAACACAGTATGTGTGATTATCCATAACTTTTTTTTTTGAGTCCAAATGTTCGAGACTAGACTTTTCATAGTTACCTTAACAATACAATAAAACACCACAAAATGATCTTCAAGGTGAAACGTAAAGTATACAAGAAGGGACAATGGCAACCGTGGCCCAAACAATCCTACCGCTTTGCTTCACTCACTATTATTGACACATCTTAAGCAGAACCACAGCTGCCTTAGACGATTCCACGGTCCAGGGCTCAAATTTTTGCGTTCTGGCACTCTTCACACAGCAAACAATAATAATGTTATGTAACCGGGTGAGAAATAATCAAAATCATGCACTACACCATGCATAAAATATGATTTTAATATGATTTACAAAGTTCTACACAGTCTAGGGATGACAACCATATATGGACTGACCTACCACATTCTTTAGCCTAGACAGAAAGTGCCGGCGTAATGAGCAGCTTCTGCCGTGCGTCACCGCATTCAGCGTGTAGCGCAATCAATACAAGCAAATTCCAGCCAGGTCTTTCTGCTGCGTCACAGCTTTCTGTAGTTTATTTTTCCTTGAAAAACTATTCAGCATAGATCATCTCAGCTGCACCCCCACAGGTTAAATGTAGTTTTTAAGTCAGACATAATGTTATGTCAGACACAATAGCCTATTTTATTCAGCTGTATATGATGAACCTTTGAGGGTAGAATTTTTTCCCTAAAAGGCATGGGTTATTCACATTGATAAGATTAGGTTTGTCAGTGTAACTGTACTGGCTAGTGGGGCTCTGTTATAGTATTGTCAGTCATCACATTTACTATGTCTGGGACAAGGTAAGGTGTTGGGGACACTTGGGTAGGTCAATTAAATAGATCTATATACAATGTCTATACCTGAGGTTCATATTATGTAGAAAAACAGACTTAATTTTACATTCACATTATTATGATTCCCAAGGATTTTATACAGATTTCCCAGATATTGACCCTTCATTTACATTTATAGCATTTATCAGACGCCCTTATCCAGAGCGACTTACATTCAGTAGTTACAGGGACAGGGACAGTCCCCCTGGAGCAACTTAGGGTTAAGTGTCTTAACCCTAAGTAAGTGGGATTTGAACCTGGGTCTTCTGGTTCATATGTGAGCGTGTTACCCGCTAAGCTACTACCACTACCATGTGATATGGAGAGAAGGAGGCAAACCGTGAAGGAAAAACACGGTATATCAACCTTACTATGCCCGGTTGAATGACTGAAGGTTTGCACATTAAACATGATAGAGGTCACACGTTCCTTACAGTCCTAGCTCGGCATATAACTCAACCAAAGTAAATCACACAAGTACAGGCTGATGGCTCCGCCCACCACATAACATTTGACATCTGTTACAATCTGCAGCAAAATGGCTATCGAACAATAGCCGAGGGTCCTAGCCTGTTTGGTGCCTTGGGCATACATGATCTACAAAAATGCTTTGCCATGATTACGTTACAGAACGTTACAGAATTTTTATGTACGTGGGTTGAGGGCTATCGGTGTTTTCAAGATTGCAAGATACATTATTTAAATTAACGTAAGAATGTCATTCTCAAGTAATGTCAAGTAATGTCAGAACGGAACTTGAGCTGATTTGGAGCAGTCGGTCTCATCGCTGCTACCTTTCCTCCTCTTCCTCCCTCCAAACAGCATCTCTGATGTAGTAATATAGTGCTTAGTTGTAATAATGCTACTACTGCTATGTTACTGTAAGATAATTAGAGTATACTTAGAGTATTTACACCAAATGATAGTTAATTAAATAATTTGTTTAATATACTTTGGGCTGCTTAAGTAAAAATTGAATAAGTCAAATAAGTTGTTTGAAAAGGATAATATTTTTATGTTCTGATATTTTGTTAATCCTAATTTTTTTTACATTTGTGGCAGAGTGGGATGTCTTGAACCATACATTTAGCAGAAAATTCACATTGTTCAGAGAATTCTTTAAGAATGATCAGCGAACATGCTACTTCAGCAGCTAATCCCACACGGCTCAGTGATTATTTATGACAAAGAAATATGTATCCTCTCTCTTTCATATATATATATATATAAAAACATTAAATGAGTAGGTTCTGTATAAAGCCACTGCTTTCGCATAACTGTCTGAGAGTGAGAAACAGACAGGCAGAGGTAGTCCTGTCCACTAGCAGCAGAGTTATACTTCCATCTGGTTATCTTCCAAAGCAACCTGGGTGGCCACCCACAGTACTTGACATCTTGATGCACTTCAAGTTTTACATACACACAACCTTTGTAGAAAAATAAATGTGTGATTCGTCACCACATATGCTGATTTGGGAGGAGTGGGTGCAGGGGAAGGAGGGGTACGCTCCTCAGACTTTGGAACCTGTTCCTCTTTTCTTCATCGCAGACACTTAGCTGCGGTCAGCCCACTTACTGCAGCTGAAGTCCTCTCCCCACTGCTGCTCAAACTCGAAGCCAAGAGTGGCTTGTATGTGATTCTACGATCCCTCGCTGTAGTCAGGAAAAACACAGAAGTGTGGTGGCTGTTCTGGAATGTGTGTGTAAGTGTTTGTTTGATTCGGGGTGGCCGCATATGTGCTGCATTCGATCTAAGTAAACAGCTTGCGCATCCTCTCTGATGTAATCTCTCACGGATGCACTGATAGGACAAGACCTTCAGCTTGGCCGCAGACAGGGGAGGCTGCAGGATGAAACTACACCTCCTCGTCTTTAGGACCAAAACTGAAATCACTACTATTTAAAATGATTTCTTGTTGAGCTTTACAATGAGTTCCTTTCAGAAACCCCACATTGTTGCCTGTATTAATTGGGCTTGTTGACTGTATTAATTTGTGCTAATTAAAGCATACTTGTGTTTCTAATATCAGTTGTATTAAAGTGAAAAGTGAAGTGACTTATATACACTGCAGCACGGCGCACACAGTCAAATTTGTCCTCTGCTTTTAACCAATCACCCTTGGTGAGCTGTGTGCAGCCATGAAAACACTGCACAAGGAGAAGAGGTGACCGGACCCTGAGGAAGATTGTGGAGAAGGACCGATTCCAGACCTTGGGGGACCTGCGGAAGCAGTGGACTGAGTCTGGAGTAGAAACATCCAGAGCCACCGTGCACAGGCGTGTGCAGGAAATGGGCTACAGGTGCCGCATTCCCCAGGTCAAGCCACTTTTGAACCAGAAACAGCGGCAGAAACGCCTGACCTGGTCTACAGAGAAATGAAAGCAAATGTCATTGCATGTCATTCAGAAATCAAGGTGCCAGAATCTGGAGGAATACTGGGCAGAGGGATATGCCAAAATGCCTGAAGTCCAGTGTCAAGTACCCACAGTCAGTGGTGTGCCATGTCAGCTGCTGGTCCACTGTGTTTTATCAAGAGCAGGGTCAATGCAGCTAGCTATCAGGAGATTTTGGAGCACTTCATGCTTCCATCTGCTGAAAAGCTTTATGGAGGTGAAGATTTCATTTTTCAGCATGACCTGGCACCTGCTCACAGTGCCAAAACCACTGGTAAATGGTTTACTGAGCATTGTATTACTGTGCTCAATTGGCCTGCCAACTGTCCTGACCTGAAGCCCATAGAGAATCTGTGGGATATTGTGAAGAGAAAGTTGAGAGACGCAAGACCCAAAACTCTGGATGAGCTTAAGGCCGCTATTAAAGCATCCTGGGCCTCCATAACTCCTCAGCAGTGCCACAGGCTGATTGCCTCCATGCCACGCCGCATTGAAGTAGTCATTTCTGCAAAAGGATTCCCGACCAAGTATTGAGTGCATAACTGAACATGATTATTTGAAGGTTGACTTTTTTTGTATTAAAAACACTTTTTTTTTTTCATGAGCTGTATGCCAAAATCATCAATATTAAAACTATAAGTCTTGAACTACCTTCAGTTGTGTGTAATTAATCTAAAATATATGAAAATCTAATGTTTATCAGTACATTACAGGAAATAATGAACTATCACAATATGCAAACTTTTTTAGAAGGACCTGTATATTAGGTCACTGTTTCCTATAATCTCGTCTGATAGAGGAGCTCCTGAAATAAAGGCACTAGGGTTGAACAAAAATCTAATCTCAATTTATTTGGCAAATATCGCGATTTAATTATGTGTATTACGTTTGAGGTTTAAGTTTATTGTCATATGTACAAAGTACAGCGTACAGAGCACAATGAAATTCTTACTTGAAAACTCCTCCCACGTAGACAGAATATAGGACGTGATACATAGAAGACATAGAAAACAAAGTGGTGCAGCAGCAATAAATAAGTCACAGAAGGCTAAGTTGCGTAAAGTGAATAAAGTGCTTTGTGCTACACAATAAAGTGTAGTAAAACATGTAGCATACGTTGAAATTTAAACTGTGCTGTAACTAGCATACCACGACTTGAGAGCGCACGCCCATGCTTGTGTTTAAGTAGGTGTGGCTTTAAAATGAGACACATCAGACTGGTGAGCATGACTATCACACAGGGTCATCGGTGCAATGTAACTGGACTCAAGGGGTGGCACGTGGTTGCAAAATAATCGATTTATAAAATCGCATTCATCCGATTTCAGTTTGGTTTTGATCTGATATATCCTTCAGCTCTAGCCAGCAGCCATTAGCAATCACAGATGGAGTTTTGTGCATTCAATTAACTGCACAATTAATCAATTGTAAGTATCTCAAATAAACTGATTATGATGTGATCCATATGTTAAAACTAATAATTATAATTTAGATTTCTTCATTGTCATTGTACAATAAAATTTTTCTGCACTCATAACTGGGTTACATTTAAGAAATTAAAACACATACAGTAGCAGTAGCACGGTGGATGTGTGGGGCGGGGTGGATTTTCTTTTCGATAAAGAGATGTTGCATTTGATGGAACTAAACTAAGTTCAGTGTGGTGATAGCTTTTGGGGAAAAAACATGATGGACCTATAAATGTTCACCAGAGGGCATTAGTTAAAACAGCTGATGGGCCAGATGTGATGGATCCTAGAGGATGCTGTATGTCTTTTGCAGACTGTGGGACGCGTAGATATCATCCAAATGAGGCGAAGCCCAGCTCTCACGAGAGACTTGTGCTAGAACTGGAACCAAATCCTCAGGCAGAGTAAACATAAAAGGGCGTGACTGAAAAGACTGAAAAAAATCCAACCTCTTGTTTTACATCTTATTTTTTTGGCACAAATCTGAGTCCATACATTTTCCACACCTGTTGCACCCCAGCTTGAGGCGGTGGTAGCCTAGTGGGTAAGACACTCGCCTATGAACCAGAAGACCCAGGTTCAAATCCCACTTACTACCATTGTGTCCCTGAGCAAGACACTTAACCCTAAAATTGCTGCAGGGGGGGACTGTCCCTGTAACTACTGATTGTAAGTCGCCCTGGATAAGGGCGTCTGATAAATGATGTAAATGTAAATGGGGGGTGCCAGTAAACTCTAATGCGCAAGGCAAAAACTGCTGGCTCACTTGTTCTTGTCATGTTTACTAGCTAGAGCGATCACTGTACAATGTTTAAAAAATTACCATTTATTAACTATTCCTCTGTATCACACTAACAGGTTATTAATTAGATAAGAGACATTGGAAGACTGGAATAAATATTTTTTTTCCTTTCTTACAACCAATTGCAATGTTTGCATGTCTAAATGTGTCTGAATATTCAAGAATTTCTAGAACTAAACATTTCAACATTTACCCCCCAGATCAAAAAGACCCCCGTCATAATTCTCAATTGATGTGGAATTATTTTTTTTCTCCATATGAAGGTTAAATAAGAACATTCGACAGCTGGATGTTTTTGATTTTCATACAAATGCTGCAAAGTGCTGAATCAGGAGTATTATACTATGCCTCATGGTTTACAGGGCCCAGAATTATTTGATCTGTCTTTAATATTGTGAATGAGCCAGCTCTGCAGCCAGCTAAATCAAACTAGGCTGTTTATAAAAATCCTCACCAAATACCCTGTAAAACTATCAAAGGGCCACAAATATTTGCAGATTGATGAGCCTGTGAGGTTGGAGATGTGCTCAGCACCTTCTGCCACTAAGCTGCCACTAACCCCACGGTTGAAAAGAGCAGACCAAGAGCTCCTTCTGTGAGGACAAGCCGGAACTGCTTTATCTTGCAGAAACTTTTTTTTTTTTTTAATTGCAACGTAAAATTGTGATATTTTCAGGCGGGGAAGAGTAAAAAGTGAAAAATTGCCGGGGACAACCTGTTCCAGTGAGAATTACACAACACTCTCATCAGACGTAATACATTTATAAAACTATCCTGCAAAAGTTACGTTCTGTCACTCACTCACTCACTCTGTATCCATAACCGCTTCAATTCCCATTCTAGAGTCATGGCTGCCGGAGACCATCAACGTGCGCAGAGACTCGCCGCCCCAACACGGGGGAAAGCCGGCATTCAAACTCACCACCTCGGAGGCCATATTGCTAACCGCCACGCCCCTGTGCTGCCAATATATAATCCTGTTACTATCAAATTACTAAAAAGTATGGATTGTATGGGTCCTGATCACTTTTATGAGGCTTTTTTTTATTATAAATATACAATCTGTAATCTACCTCTGCGTGCATGTCTGAGTGAGAGATGGGCGAGGAAGAGGGGGGAAGGCGTGGCTCTACCTGGTACGTGGCCTCTGCAGGTGTAGTAGAACTCCCTGCAGTAGTCGTGGCAGAGCCGGGGCAGGTCTGGCTCGCGGGCGGGCGAGCGGTACAAAACCTGGGCATTGGGCGAGCATCGGGCGCACCGCAGCTCCTCCAGCAGGCGAGAGCACTCCGTGTTGTTGGTGGAGAGGACCTGACCAGAGGAGTCCCAACCAAAACAAAAATCCATTAGACAAAAATAAAAAAAAAACAACGGTTTCGCTTTGTACGTCTGGATTTTACTACTTGTTTATGAGACTTAATCGGACTTGTGATGGGACGAAGGCGTAGAGAATCGACTACGCATACTGCAAACTGTACTCTGGTCACCGGGCAAAAAGTAAACGGCCGATTCATTATGCAACAAGATTATTTATGCAGCAAATTAGCTGCAATAAAACAACAATGTAATCTGCCCTGGCCCATCTATCCACAGACATGAGTTATGCGGCGGCTGCCGGGCCTGTCGGCGCTCGCCATCGGCACTGTGTGAGGTCCGCGTCTAAACATCCATCTTCAGATAGAGAGGCGCGCTGCTCCCCAACTCTGCTATCAACATATTAGCAGGCGAGAGGGGAGGGCGGCCGTCACTCCAGAGCCCCGACGGTGATGCTCAGGGTTCGAGAGGCACGGTGGGTGTTATCGCAAATACGCATTAAGGCACTTGGCGCTGCTCGCGGCCAGAAAAAAGATGGGAAGATGACAGGTGAGCGCGTCCCTACATGGCGGTAAAGTGCCAGTAGAGCTGATGGGCCTTCTCGGCCGTGTACTTCACGTATATGTTGCTGGGCTTGGCTCCAGGGTCCTCTGAGCAAGACGACATTCACGGTGTGTTTGTTCAAAAAAAGAGGCAAAAAAAATAAGAAGAATTCCTGTACTGTATGAGGTTTGGAGATTTGATGATATTTGATGATCAACATTTTGAGAAGCGAGCAAATTCATTAAGCCAATACACTAAAAGCCTGCAGGTGCACACACACACACACACACAGTCACAAAAGACACACTCTTTACTGCCTTCAGGGATGGATGAAAGGAAGTCATCATGGGAGGTCGACATATCTACTGTAAATCTGCATTCCCCCCCCCCAAGCGCTGTAATCACTTTCTCTGCTTCTCTCCATTATTTTCATCCCTTTTCTCCCGGGTACTTGCTTTTTAATGACCAGGAAGGGGGGGAGCCGGGGCAATAAATCTTAGTGGCCGCCCCACTCGAGTGTTAAACGGCTTAACCCGCGCGCTTTTGCCCCCCCCCCCGGGAATAGGTGTTATTGTGGGAGAGGGGGGTCGGCCGGTGGACAGAATTCGCTCCCAGGGACTGAATGATGTTCTCCGGGCTTCTCCCATTAGCGAAACCAACAAACACAATGGTGGTGCTGTTATTCTTCTGCCATGAGCAAAAGGCTCCGTGTGTGGCCGGTGTGGTGGGGAGGAGGAGAAGTCGACTCCTCGCTCTCCTTCTCTTTCTTTCTCTCTTCATTCCCCCCCCCCCCCCCAATTCCCAGGTCCATTCGCACGACTTGAGCAAATTAAGTAACGCAATGTGGCTTTTTTTTTGTCGCAAAACAAAGCGTGATGCCAGCCAGTCCCCCACGTCGACGCGCTGTTTACGTGAGAATTTTGTATTTTTTGCCACTTGTAAAACACGCCGCGTGTCGGCCTGTGACGAGCGCGGTTTACCTGGGCCGCCGGTCGCCGTGGGAGGATGTGCAGCGCCGCTCGGCGGGTGGGGCAGCAGGACACGCGTGGGTAGAGCCTGGAGCAGAGCTCGCCGTCGCCGTCGCCGTCCTGCCGCCTGTCCCTCTTCTTCAGGCGCCTGGGCGGGCTGCCGTCGTGACATCGCCTCCGTCGCGGCGCGGAACTCGCGGCGGCTCCGCACTCCCACACGCCGGCCGCCAGCGCCAGGAGGAGCGCGAACTTCACGTGGTTCATGGTGGACAAAAAAAAAAAAAAAACAACAAAACAAACGCCGCCGAACGCCTACCGAGAACAGGTCAGCTTTTAATAAAAGGTGTGTACAGTAAATCGTGCATTTAACGTGAGAACCGGCTGCCTGGTGAGGGTTGACCCATAAAGTCCGTGGGAGTGCCGTGGTGCGGTAGGTGCGCTGGCCGCTCACATGTTTCTCGCGGCGCGTCCCCGCTTCTTTTTAACCAGCGCGCGAGAAACGCAGCGAACGTGGTGACGTAGGCGCGTCATCTGCTGACCCGGGTCGGAGGCGTTACCTGTGTGCGTGCGCGCGTGTGTGCTTCATTTCCTTTGGTTTTCAGAGCACTTCATCAATATTGTCATATATTCTACTAATGCCACAGATTAAATTATGTTTCTGCTTTTCTGCAGGTTTCCAAAACATAATGTTAATAGTATTCGTTTTTAATAAATCATTCTGTGTTTTAATTTATTGCACCATTTTGTGGTTGTGTGTGTGTGTGTATAGAATTTTTTTGTCTAATTACATCCTAATGAAGACCTTAAAGTTCAGATCATGGCTTCGATGAGGGTCTGGCCAGCTTGATTGAAACAAGCCACGCTGCAGCGCTGACTGGCCGTCTCAGATGTGAGATTGCATGGTGTTCCCGCTCCTCGCAGGCCATCCAGATAAGAGCGGGCCAGCTGCGGGGCAAGGACCCTTCCATTCTCTCATCTTCTGAAAGACTGGAAGACTGCTGGCCCATGAGGGAATGTCCCTGGCCATTAAAACAAACAGGCAGAATTGCCACACCTGTTCTTCTTTGGGGGTCTGCTGCTGACCAAGGTTCAGTGGTCTTATCTCCTGCGATTAGCAGCGGACGGAATCCTGTGTGCTGGCCGGAACGAACTTTTTTCCTGTTGTCTCTCTGCGGCCTCTTCTGTAGATGAGAACATATTGACAGGTCTGGGATCAGCGTGCGGTGGCACGAGGAACATGTGGGAAGCAGCTGTGAGTGCTGGCGCATCGGCTCCAGGCTAACAGTAAAGCGAACAACAGGTCCCACTGGAGCTTTCTTCACCACACAAACATACCTGGTGCCATTTCCGAATCCTTCCCGCCACTCTGCTGTGATGCGGATCACAAGTAGACGGCATCACCTACATAGCTGGCTGCAGGTGGGGAAATCTCGGTCAGATCAGCAGGTTGGTTTTTTTTTTTTTTTTTTTGGGGGGGGGGAGAAAATGTTGTCGTCAGTCAGGAAAGTCCCTGGTTATTCACTAGTTGTATGGCTCAGCCTTCGCAGACCGTAGCCTTGCTCTCGTGAAAACCAAGCACCCTCCCAGAAGGGAGACAGGTTGGTTTGGTTGGACCACACACACGCAGGGACCAACAATATCCAACGCGGTAACACTGCACCTATTTAAATGTCGGGTGTACGACGCAGAACTGGGCTGCTGAGGTTTTATGCCAAACTTCTTTCCTCTTCGTTTGTGTCCTTTGCTTTAAATCTCCCCTTTCATGCCACGACTCCTGACACCAGAGAGATGTGGATTAGCATGGATAAGCATTTCATTGCTCATGTTATTGTAACTGTTACTGTAATTACATCGTTAATTGTAAAAATCCAGGATCAAACAGGATCATGTGAGAAATACATTCAGAGGAACTAATTAAAAATAAAGGAAGAACATAATGTAACCTCTTGATTTCAGAAGGCACAGAGAACGTATGTACAGTGGCAACCAGTAGATTTGTGTTTAGTTTGTGTTTTAGTGAAAATGCCCCATGATGCTCAGTGGCTAATAGGGACGCACAATTTACTGGTAACGGCTCAGCGTTTCATACGTATGTGAGTGTAAAAAAAAACCTGCAGGGAATGTGTACATGATGTTCTCAGTAGATACAACAAGGCTAATGAGGCCTTGCCATCTGTTTACAGATCCTTCAGAGTGAAAGAGAGAGAAGTGGAGAAAACCGCTCCTCACTCAGTAGCCTTTTCTTGCAACATGCAACGTCTCAGATTTCCACTTTGGTGGCTTTAAACACACAAGGATATCTCAAGTATCGCAGCTTATGCTGAGAATCACAGAGAGAGAGAGAGAGAGAGAGAGTTCCTGGGCTCATTGCCCAGGATCAACAACCTCTAAATCGTCTCCCTCAGTCAGTAGACCACACTGTTTTTTTCTTATCTTCTCTCCCTCCTCCTTCAAATCTCCCTTCTGTTCTAATATTACTATCACTACACTGGTCTATGTACACACAAGCAGAGAAACCACCCACACTCCACACCCCCACCACCACCCTGACTTCCTACTCGCAGCTTCTGGCAAATGGAGACCCTCCAACAGTTGTTCAAGGTCGTCCAGAAGATGAAGCTGTTACTGTGTTACTAGGACTATGAGTTTTTTCTTTTGACCATAGTCCTCAGAAGCCTCGGGGAGAAGAAGAAACAGAATCAACCAGCGGCCTGTTCTTTAGAGGAAGTGTAAGGGAATGCCCTCCGACACACACAATAGGGACAATTGCTCAAATTTCCAGACCTATATGTCACCCCAGCTAAGACAAGCTTCCTGAATAAATCATTCAATATGTAAGGTGCAAAGGGAGTGAAACAAGAGAAAAAATAGTTTTAACGTCCGTTCTCACTCTTTTCAGCCAGATCATGTCCCCTGATAGCTTATTTTGTTGGTTGCTGAGGGGTTAAATTGCAGGCATCTCCTCTCACTGTAATTACTTATAAATGGTTTCCAGTGGTTGCTGGAAACAGACATCGACACCCCCCCCCCCCCCCAAAAAAAAGACCAATACAATGGCTACCGTGTATGTGTGCATGTGCATCACATGTTTACAGATTGCTGCTTAATTCCAGCTCCTTTGCATCACAATGCAGCAAGCTGAATGAGGGGCATGTGGAGCAGTGAGTGTGGGCTGGTGTGGGCAGCATTGACAGTGGTCTCTCCCACTGATGGCTTGGTCTCCTGTACCCCACTAGGCCCATCTGTCATGACTTGGCCTCAAAGGCTTCTCTACGTCAGGTAAACTGTAGCCATCAAAGGACTCAAACCACCCTCAGTGGTCTCCAAATTGGTGGAGAGGACGTTTTTTCTCAAGCTCCCACCTTCTCTTGGCTTATGTGCATGTAACAAATGAATGAACATCACACAAACAGGAAGGGGACACCACACACGACTACACCTCCATGTGAAATGTTGTTAAGGCAGTATTTGAACAAGGAAGAGAAATCTTGATTGAAAACATGTTCCATACAGTTTGCACTGTACTGCATTTGTGCATTAAATCCTTCATGTTTGTTTGTAAGTTGCTTCATGTGTAGAAATATATTTAATTTGTACACGTATTTTATATGCAGACAGTTCTTTCTGACAATGAGCTTCATATGGAGGATGGTAAAGTAAGGAGAAATGAAACTCTAATCTGTTTTTATTCTCAAGGTACAGTTCCACTCTGCATGTGAATCATTAGACACTGAATGAATGGTGTACGTGCAAATATTATGTCAAATTAAACAAGCACCAAGTACAGACGCCCAGAAACAATAAACAAGCATTCAATCTGAAATAAATGCCAAGAAAACTAAACAAATTTAGCTTGAGCTGGATTCATCATCATTAAGCAGCTACAAAGGTGCCACTACACTGGTGGATATGAGCAAATCTGAACCCTGTGAAAACGATAGACACTTGCAGTGTAGGCACATGTGAATAAGTTGTCTTTTGAAACATCGTATTCAGGTTTAAATGCTCTCAAAGACCATAAAAGACATGGGGAGTGTCTGATATACAGTAAAGGGCAACAGTTTGGACAGTCCTTCTCATTCAATATGTTTTCTTTATTTTCATGACCATTTACATTGATAGATTCTCACTGAAGGCATCAGAACTATGAATGAACACATGTGGAGTTATGTACTTAACAAAAAAAGGTTAAATCACTGAAAATGTGTTTTATATTCTAGTTTCTTTGCTCTGATTACTGCTTTGCACACTCTTGGCATTCTCTCGATGAGCTTCAAGAGGTCGTCACCTGAAATGCTTTTCCAACAGTCTTGAAGGAGTTCCCAGAGGTGTTTAGCACTTGTTGGCCCCTTTGCCTTAACTCTGCGGTCCAGCTCACCCCAAACCATCTCGATTGGGTTCAGGTCCAGTGACTGTGGATGCTAGGTCATCTTCTGCATGTCTCCATCACTCTCTTTCTTGGTTAAATCGCCCTTACACAGCCTGGAGGTGTTTTTGGGGTCATTGTCCTGTTGAAAAATCAATTATCGTCCAAACCGGATGTGATGGCATGTCGCTGCAGGATGCTGTGGTAGCCATGCTGGTTCAGTGTGCCTTCAATTTTGAATAAATCCCCAACAGTGTCACCAGCAAAACACCCCCAACACCATCAAATGGGTGGTAGTAGCCTAGTGGGTAACACACTCGCCTATGAACCAAAAGACCCAGGTTCGAATCCCACTTACTACCATTGTGTCCCTGAGCAAGACACTTAACCCTAAATTGCTCCAGGGAGACTGTCCCTGTAACTACTGATTGTAAGTCGCTCTGGATAAGGGCGTTTGATAAATGCTGTAAATGTAAATCACACCTCCTCCTCCATGCCTCACAGTGGGAACCAGGCATGTGGAATCCATCCGTTCACCTTTTCTGCATCTCACAAAGGCGGTTTGAACCAAAGATCTCAAATTTGGACTCATCAGACCAAAGCACAGATAATGGTCATGAAAATAAAGAAAACACATTGAATGAGAAGGACTGTCCAAACTTTGGCCTGTACTGTATATTCACAGAAATAAAGAGGTACAACCAAGAATGGTACATCTCACTCACTATCTGTATTTTAGATATAAGGAATTACACAACCAGTCCATTTTTGTTAATTTCCAAATATTGCTGAAAATATAGCATTATGATATGTAAAGGTGTAGAAAGGGAGGAGGTCATAGTAACAACTAACAGATCTGTCACAGCCTACTTCCTCAGTTCCATCTCTCCAGCCAATATGAACAGTGTCTATCTCCACTTTTCACAAGAACCTCAAACACATGCTATGGAGTGATAGAGGAGAAGGTTTCAGCATCCAGACCAGACATTTTGAGTAGTCAAAATGACTGTCATCATGAGTAGTGAATTTGTCAGCTTCATCCGATTTAAATGAGAAATAAATAAGAAATTCCGTCATCTTTATCATCAGGAATTTTACAAGAAATTTTAATACAATCAGTAATTTGTGGAAATGGAGGCATATACAAGGAGAATAGAAGGTCCTAAAGCAGAACCCGAGGGTATATGCCATTTGAATGTTTCAGCTAACAGAAAGTATGAGTCACTTTCATAACTGGCTGTTTTTCTGTGTCAAGGTGGACCAGCACCTACTGCAATTCAGTTTCCTGCATATAGTTCCTCGTGCCACCCAGGCTGAGGCATAAACTACCATCCGTTTTTCATTTGCCTATACAGATCATGGAAAATATTCCATTGATAGCATAACGCTAAACAGAGATGTCATAACTCTTGAGCTGTGTATCATTTATACTTTACATTTTGTTTCTGTTTATACGATTGCAACGAGTGTTTGTGCGATTTTTCAGAAAATTACTGATGACCCCCAAACTATTGTGTGTCTGTTCCTCATCAGATTTTACTACCAACTAGCATCATCCATCGATTAGTCATGCACATCTGGGTGTTAGTCAGGTCTCTGTGTCCTGGCCAGTCGTAAGGTTTTCATTAGTCTCTGAGTAGCGGCGCTGTCAGGGTGTTCCTCAACGTCAGCACCATGACAGGCCGACTGGCAGTTTGAGAAAGAGTAGCTGGACAAGCAAGTCCAGCCCTCGCACCTTGCACCTCCCAAAGCCTGTCCCCCGCTTTGGAAAATGAAGAGACAAACATCTCAAACAGGGAAGGGAAATGGCGCGAGATGGAAGGGGAAACAGTGAGACAGGGCTTGGGGACGTGGTGTTTTCCAAAACAAAACACAGATGACAGTCTTTTATAAGACAAACACACACAGTGCTGAGCATCATTCCATGCGCTCGGCGCATCCACAACTCAGCAAATTAGGTAGTGTTGTCTTGCGGTATGGCAATTACCATAAACAGAGGCAGATTTTTTTTTCGCACTCGTGTGGGAAAGCTCATTTTGTAAATATTTTAAGGTTACCGGGCCCGAATCCGGACAGAGCACAATTCCAAGTTTATGTTCAGCTAATTGCACAACATGGCAGTGGGTTTAGTCTGTCCGTTGTGGCTTTCCTCTCTTTCAGTGCTATCGCATTTCAAATACCAGTAAAATATGCTCTATAAATATTAACGAAGAGCTTCCCATTCATCTGGCGCACCTCACAGCCCGTGCTAGAAATGATCCTTAAAGGATGCTCACAAGAGGCGAACATATCATCATTCACATCTTTCTTTTTCATGTTGTTTTAAAAAATGGCAAGTGCAAATGAAATACATGCACAATACATGCAAATATTCAATTTTAATGCATTACAAGTTAGCATGAGATTATGTTGTGATCATTTCTAAAATATACCTGCCAGTATACCTGAAGTTAAATTAAAACATGATGTATAACAGGGACGGTAAGTTTTGGGTAAGCATAAGAATTAATAGTATAAGGATATAAGTATAAGTAAAAGAATATAAATGTTGAGACCTGCATATTTCCAGTCAATACCTGTGCATAAGGTATATCATTTTTCAAGAACGGAACATAACCACAAAGTTGTGCTTGTTTAAAAGTAGCAGTGTTGGATGGCTGATTTTGTTCGTGTGTGTTATGCCTACTGAAGTGTGGGGACGCACTGTGTTGTGGAGTCTGCAGTGCTGTGAACCTGTATTAAAAGCGAATTATAGACGGTTTGTGGTGCAACGATATTTTAGATACATTTTTAGATACATGACTCGGCGCGAGCGTGGAACTGGGTGATTCTCACCCCTGCGCTGACCCGGTGTTCGGTGCTCAGTCATTGAAGCTCTACACTGAAATCACAATGCAGTTCCCAAACCACTTCAACTCAAAGTAAGATTGATCCTTTAATTCTTAAAGTCCTCCCATCTTGTCTGACCCCGTCTTACTTGTCTTCTTGCCTTCTTAAACAAGCGTCAACACCGGCGGTGTTACAGCGTCCACTGTCAACATTAAAAAAGCAAAATCTCACACACCTCTTTCCGCCTGGCTGCAATTCGGTTTACAGTTTATCGTAATAACTCTGCTCTGCCCTCCTTGCATGACAAATTTAATATAAAGGAATGTGACAATTTAATCTTGGCTGAGGGTTTGTTGAACCAAATCCTGTTCTGGACCAGACTGGTGAAGAATCCATTGACCACAGGCCTCTAGTACCCAAAAAAATGTGTAACCACAGCCAGTGTTGCTCCAGGTCCCTGTGGGGTATCCTATAAGATGCTGCCCAGAGAGCTAGCTTGTAATTTGGCACAAAGGCACTCTAGAGGACGAGTAGAGGCCGGCAGAGGCAGTGTGGATACCCAAGGAAGAAAACTCAACACAGCTGGACATCTTTAGGGTGATCTCTCTAATGTGTGTGGGATTTCTTTCAAATCGAAGCCAGCAGAGTTACAGATCTTCTACTGAAGAAAGCCCACAGTGTCACCTCATTCTTGGGTTTCTAGAACACATGGAAGTGGTCACTCAACTGATCAGAGAGATCTGGGACAGAATCTTATTACGCTCTTTGCTTTTGCTCTTGCTGTACAATGTACAATCCTGATTAGCTCATTTCTTCAGAAAAGATTGGGCCTTCTGCTTATCCTGAAATTTTGAATAATAAAATAAATGATAAAATCCAGCTCCCCATCAGGCATGGACCAGGTGGACAAGGCAGGCATGGACCAGGTGGAGTGACAAAGACTGGAGATGAACATCTGGCTCTCACCAACCTGGGGCCAGAGTGAGTGCACCATCTAGGATAGTGGAGCATCTCCTTTTTCTGGGCAGGTTAATAGCCACAGTCACAGCCCAAATAAAGGCCTGGTTTGGTTACTTCAGCATGGGAATGGCATTGTGAGTGGACTTGGAAGGACATTATTGAGGCCAGATGTGGTGCTGTTATCAACTTCCAAACGAACAGCAGCAATTTGTGTAGCAGGAACTGGTGGAGCATGGCCAGTGGTCAGTGCGCGTCCTTTGAAGTGAGCTACAGAGCTTTCGCTGGTTGCTCTGTGCAAATTTTTCATTCTACTTGGCATCACTGCGGTCTGAGAAAAGGATGGCAATCAAGACTAGGTTGCAGAGATTGACCTGGGTCGGGAGAAATTATGCTGGGCTATTGCTGGACACCTTGTGATCTCAGGAACGGAGAATTCCAGAATATATCTTTCAGTCAATACATTATGCCTTGTTTGTGACTTGTATTTTTAAATGACTGAAAACAATACTACAAACTGCACCAAAATGTTCTTTATTTTCACATTTTCAGCTTTTCAACAAATTCAAATTGTTGTTTGGATCCTTTATGGTTTTCTAGTTTTAAACAACTCAAAATTTAAATTCTGTAAGAATGTTTAAATGGCCAAAATTGTTGAGCTATGAACTTGATTTCTCGACAGACACAGCACAGAAGAATAATAATTCTATAAATAATTCTATAAATGGTACAGTGTAAAGCTAAGGACCCAAGCACAGATGTGTGTAAACACAACACAAAAAAAAAGAACACTCGGATGAGGCCCGTCAAAAATAAGGAGGAGGTGCCGGTATTCTGAGTTGAGGGTCTGCTACCCTAAGGAGGAAACCAAGGCAGACTCCTCCAAACAGCTTTTCATGCAGTTGAGATATGACACGCATTCATATACAACATAACAAGTGTGAGCGTTCAGTGCAGCTTTGCCAGGCGAAGCTCGGAACTTCACTGGAACTTCAAATGGTGGCGATCAGGACATGCTCAGGTGGGTGCAAAATGAAATGTGATCTGGTGCAGGTGTGTGTGTGTGTGTGTGTGTGTGTTGTGCAGCAGCAGGGTGCTGCAGGGCATCACACGTGATAAGCAGGTCTGTCATTCTGTCATGCTTTCATGAAGGCTTGGGGCACAAGTGCGTGACAAGAAAATGCTTTATTAACAGAGCCTTAATTGACACAATACGGTTCTGAAAGGTCAATTATCTTTGAACATCCAGTGCAACTCCATGTTTATATGACAAACTACATAGGACCTGAGTATCTCAGATAGAAAAAACTATGTATAACAATGATTCACTATACAATGCTACCAACCTCAAATATTTTGTGTGGTCCATTGGACAATCTGTGGTTACCTAGTCTCACAAATCAAGTCCAGATACCCACAAGTTGTTTTTCTTTCATTCAACTGAAAAGTTCAGCGCAATTGTGGCATGACAATGTTTAAGCAATGTTTTTGATATATTGAAGATTCAGTGCACTTTGATACATAGCTTTTCAGAATTATTTTGTGTAGCATCGTGTGTTCTTAGATGAGCAAATCTGGTGCATTCAATAATGCTATTCCCAGGATACTACAGACTTGATGTAAACCTGCAGGGACAAACAATTTCTGTCCCTATTTCTGTCTGATTTGTGAAAGCATAAACACATAGCTGTGTCTTTATTCATAAGTATACATTATACGATGAGCCTTTGTGATCTGTTTTCAAACCGGCTTGTGACGTAACCCAGTGTGCCTAGCATTGCAAAACTAGGGCCCTTGAATGCCTAAGTATTTTATTTCAAATCTCCAGTACGCTCAATTTATTATTTTATTGCAACATTGTTAATAGTCTGCCCTGCCCTGCTTTGATATCAATGAGAAAGGGTCTTTAAAAAAAAGAATTCTCGAGACCCCCACTTTTGAAGACAACCCTAATTTTCAAATTGCTTTCAAGTCAACTTACCTTTCACAGCCTTTTGGTTGGTGGAACATTGGCCATACTGACTACACACATGGTACTGCATTTGAGAATGGAACCACTGAAAATGATAGAAATGCATCTGCAGATATGCATCATGTGAACCATGATGCATTAGTGATGGGTGATAAACGTAGGATTATAATATTATAAAGTCATAATGTAATATGGCAGCAAAAAATAAACCAAATAGTAATGGAACAGTTGACATCGCTGGTAATGATGAGCGCGGCACAGGAACGAGAGTAAATAGTGAAGGGGCGTCCCTGGGCATGGCCTTCTTAGAAGCTGGTGCACAACTGGTGCAGAGAAGCAGATTGCCAGATATTTGTATTTACTAAATTCATTACATATATCTGAACATTATGTGCCAAGGACATACCAGTCCTAAGTGGTTTAGACTGTGAGCAGGCATTTGTTGCATTGCGTTAAAAGGCATGCCAAAGAAAGACACCAGGACTGACATTTTTTATTTTCCCTAAAAGGATGATAAATGCAACAGAATTCATAGTCTGTAATCAGTATATGAAAAAAGATGAAATATCACTTAATAGTCAAAGGTAAAAAACAATGAATAATATAAAGAATGGTAAAAAGCCATATTTACACATTTAAACAATAAGAAGCTGTTTGGGAAAGAATTACTCTTTTACCTTGAATAATTTGTTATATTACCTGCACAGACATAAAGCTGAAGCAGCTAAAAATGAACTTACAGCAGTTGGGCCATCTGGATGGGAGAAGCTCTGTATGCTGGAAGTGAGGAACAGCGCAGGTGTTTAATTAATGTGACCAGGAAGAAATAATTCACTGGGATTTATTTTACTGAGGTCCAGATCTAAAAGCTAGCAGGGATGGTTTTACTCCCTTTCACAGTCAAGTTTAGACAAGGCCAATAAGCCCACATGTAGCCTTCATCTCCTCCTCATCAGTCCATATTCTCACATACCAGAAAAGTGCAGCAAGGGTGGGGTGATGAATTTGCATAAAAACAGGTCCAGTGCTCTATTGTCTCAGGTGTGGAAATTTACACACCATGTGTCAGAGATGGAGACTCGAGTCTGAGTCTCGGATTCGAATCGCACTAAAGTCACACAAACAATGACTTGTGCCTTGACTTGAGACTTGACTGACTTGTAAGACTTCAGACTTGCCTTGGATTTGGAAAAAATTACTTGTGAACATCTCAGACGTGTATTTGGGGAGAACTACAGACAGTGAGGCTTGACTGAGGTAAAAGGAGATCTTGGGGACGCAATGTCTACATTTGTGACATTATAATGTGTAGGACCTCACCGGCGATGGTAGCACTGTCTGACAGAGGAATGTACACAGTTATTACAATATCATGTGAGAACTCTGGAGATAGAATAGCACCAACTCTGGTGCTGTAACCTTGATTACCTGTGAATCCCAGCAATCCAGTCCCTGCTGCCAGGATAGGAAAAAGTGGACTGGTTTTACATTTACAGCATTTATCAGAAGCCCTTATCCAGAGCAGCTTAGAATCAGTAGTTACAGGGACAGTCCCCCCCTGGAGCAACTTAGAGTTAAGTGTCTTTCTCAGGGACACAGTGGTAGTAAGTGGGATTTGAACCTGGGTCTTCTGGTTCATAGGCGAGTGTGTTACCCATTAGGCTACTACCACCCAATTGGGCTTTTTTTCATCTGGCCTCTCGCCTTTGACCTGTCTGGCTTGCTTAAAATACCCCATTAGCTTATTTCTCAGGGTAATTGAGGATGCACAAGCGGTTTCTTTGTTCATAAATATACATTATATGATGAGACTTGTGTGCTGAAAGTTATTAGAATGTGTGCTGGGTGTAAATTGAACTGAAGCCAGTTCAGTGGTGGCCTAGCGGTTAAAGAAGCGGCCCCGTAATCAGAAGGTTGCCGGTTCGAATCCCGATCTGTCAAGGTGCCACTGAGCAAAGCACCATCCCCACACACTGCTCCCCGGGCGCCTGTCATGGCTGCCCACTGCTCACTCAGGGTGATGGGATAAATGCAGAGGACAAATTTCACTGTGTGCACCGTGTGCTATGCTGCTGTGTATCACACGTGACAATCGCTTCACTTTATTTCTATTCTAGCCTCTCGACTGCGTCTCGACTCTGTCAGACCGGAAGGATGCCACGCCAAAGACAGCACACAGTATAAAGGAGGCAGAGACATGAACAGACAGGTGCGAACTCATTCGTTGAGACCTTTTCACATTTGCTGTGAGATGTATGGCGATTGACCAAGCCTTACACCAACCCTTTTGACCCAACTATGCCTCTTTGGATCTCCCTTTTGCCTTTCATGTGCCACCGATGTTACCAATGTTTCTGCCCCAGAGATCCACCAAGTCTGTCAACCACATTTACAACCTGCCTCATTCCACTACTACCACGCTGAGCGACCACAAAAAGCCGCAGCATCCATCATGCTCCAGACCACAACCGCGACCGCTCTCCCTCCCTTGCAGTAGCGCGCTCCCAGTTCATCCACCCCAGCCCCGAACGGCAGAAGAGAATTCATTTCAAACCCTTTATTCAAAAACAGAACCAAAATCTTTAGAAAGTGCACAAACATGTTGCTCCTTGAGCTGTTATAATAATAAAATAATAAAAATTGACTAACACAAAAAAACACACCTGAGCCAGAACGATAAATAATTTATAAAAAAAAATTAAGAACAATACAAATCAGAAAATTTAACAGGATTTGTTTGAATGTCAGAACTTGTTCTCTACACTACACTGCAGATGCACACACTCGCAGATGCACACTCACAAACTCTCACAGTCACGTCCATGCGGGCATGACGCGGCGGGTGTACGGAGAGGAGGACGAAGAGTGACGAGAAGACGTGGAATGACGGACGCTTTCACCTCACATCACGAAACCGGGGTTTAATTGGTGAAGCACAAGACCGGGGAGACATCCGAGACGTAGACACTGGTAAACACGGAACATAACGTTAAAGACCTGAGAGCGAACAGAAACGAACAGGGCAGCTTTATACAATTAACACAGGTGAAAACGATTAGGGAACATTACACAGGACAACAATGAAACTCCGGTCCGGATCCCGGACCGGAGTAACCCCCATTTCGGACCGGATCGTGACACTCACACTGACACACACTGCAAAAAATGCTTTTCTAACTTAGTAGTGTTGTACTGATTTCAGTCCAAATCTCTAAAAAAATCTTAAATCAAGATACATTTACTAGACACATGAAATAGCATAAGAAATGATGTCTTGTTTTCTGATAAAACATCTCAAAATTAAGTGATTGTTTAAAACAAGCAAAATTATCTGCCATTGGGGTAAGAAAACTAATCTTAATGAGATATAATCTCAAACAGAAGTTTTAAGAGTCATTTAATTTTCTCATGCCATTTTTCTTGTCTAGTAATCTTGATTTAAGATTTTTTAGATATTTGGAGTGGAAACGAGACAAAATTACTAGGTAAGAAAAGCTTTTTTTGCAGTGTAGCTATACATGACAACAGATTGAAAAATGAATGGTCCAAAAAAGGCTAGTGAATAAAAACATGTCTTTTGTCTTTTAATGCAAAGTAACTTATAGCACCCCTGCTTTACTACAGTTATTAACGAGCTAACGCTAACTTGTCATGCTTGTCAAGCTGGATGACGGGTTAACATTTACATTTACAGCATTTATCAGACGCCCTAATCCAGAGCGATAATCAGTAGTTACAGGGACAGTCCCCCTGGAGCAATTTAGGGTTAAGTGTCTTGCTCAGGGACACAATAGGCGAGTCGTCCACGCGGAGACGCAGAGAACAGTCCGAACGCTGTTTCACCCCCCCCTCCACACCTGTAGGTGGCGCTGTAAGTCCCCGTCTAGTTCTCCTTCGCGGCGAGTTAAACTCCCGCACCAGGGACATTACGTTCCTCACTTCACAGCGGAACTACAGTAGGATTCTGTAGTGACTTCCACTGCTGCTGAACTCCCTTCTTCCTCCTCATCAAACACGCGTTTCAGGTGCTGCATCATTGCCGTGGTGCCCCCGTGCCGTGCCATGTCGCTTTTGCATATTTTGCTCCGCGCTCTCTATGAGGCGCCAAACTCTGCTAGCATCTGTGCGCGAGAGAGACCGAGTGTGTTCACTCCGCTCCGCGCTCAAATAGTTTTTTTTTTTTATAATCAAACGTCTCCGCGTCGCACGACATAACGAATCGATTAGGAAATTCGTTGCCAACTCTTTTAGTAATCGATTTTAATCGATTCGTTGTTGCAGCCCTAATTATTATATTACTTTTGCCTTATAGATTCTTTTCCACTTCATTGTAAAGAAAGTGCATCCAAAGATCACTTCATAATTTTTTCCCAGCCATCTGCACATTCATCAGAAGCATCCTGAAATCTCATTCGTTGCGGAAGTGATGTCATCTGTGCAACCGGATGGGAGATACAGGAAACAGAAATACTGCAAACAAATAAGAAAGCAATTAAACAAGAGGAAATAACATCTCGTTTTTGTCAATGAAAATTAAGACAGTTTAGTGTACTTTTTATTTTGTAAACCGTATTTAGTCTAGTTTTTGTTACATTGTATATGTTTTGTTTTTGTCACATGACCAGCATTTTCACTGCGTCTCAAGTCTCAAAAATGTTTATTGATGAAGATATTTTGTCATAAATTTTGTGGACGAAAACAACACTATTTCACACTAGCTGCACCCCAGAGAATAGAATAGAACGGCCCTTCAGCACATCATAAAAAACCTTCCAACGCTGGGAGAAACCTGTCAGGCCCGATTCCAGACCTAACCCAGACTTGACACTGATTCGTTACCCTTCTGCCATCTGTAAAGGGCTACAGAACTCTGTACAGTCCACTTGTCCACCCGAATGTTTAAACCCACAGGCAATAAACTACTGAACTCACAACACTCACCCCCTCCTAACAGAAGCACAGACTGAACTGAACTCAGCACTGCCGCATGCAGCTCACGCACACAGAGTGTTAGCACCGTGCTGCTAGCATACCTGAGACATACATTTACGTTTATAGCATTTATCAGAAGCCCTTATCCAGAGCGACTTACAATCAGTAGTTACAGGCACAGTCCCCCCCGGAGCAACTTAGGGTTAAGTGTCTTGCTCAGGGACACAATGGTAGTAAGTGGGATTTGAACCTGGGTCTTCTGGTTCATAGGCGAGTGTCTTACCCACTAGGCTACCACCACCCATATCGTTTAACACATGGATGTTAATCATGTTTCACAGGAGTACAGCAAGTTTGTCCAGATATACTACGGGAAGGCAGTGCCTCTGACAGACTGTACAGAGTTTGTCAAAGACTGGTGTATTCTCATCATCATCTGTGACCTGCTGACCATAGCGGGATCAGTGTTAAAAATAGTCATTCAGAATAAGGTGAGATCTGTCTGTAATCGGGTGCTGACATCTCACGGATAATGTGTAATGACAGATTACCCACTAGGCTACTACCACCCTACATACAGCTTCGGTTCACATGCAGAATTTATAGCGAAACACTTGACCTTATCTTCAGAATATATACTGTATGCGTATATTTACTATAGCCATTGCTGAAGTATTAGAATCGGATTTTATTTCACTGTGCACCTGTTGGCTTATTTTCTTTACACTTGTACAATACAGCCTTCACTTTTTTTCACAACTTCTTTAAAAAGATAACTAATCTCTCTATAACATGTCGTCAGAGTGACCAACCTTCAATTTAATGTCCTCAGATCTATAAGCCTGTCATAAAAACCTCAAAATGTTGTGTTAGTCTACCGTCTATGCTCAAATTATAACTGCAGGAAATTACTTATAAGAATAAATTTTATTTGGCATTTTTTGACATGTACATGTACAAAGTCTCCTTGAAGTAAACTTTCACCCAGTATGTTTTTCCAAAACGCTTTACTGCAAAGTGATATAATGCCTATTATGGATACAATTTTAAATGATATGTTTGAAAGAAGTTAAGATCAACGTAGATCAATTTTACAGTTAATTAATAGTTGAAGTTGAAGTTGGCTTTATTGTCATTTTTAGCTCTATACATGTTAGACAGTACATAGTGAAATGAAATAACGTTCCTCCAGAACCTGATGCTACATGTAACATATTGAACAGTTGAACAAAGATACATTAATTGATATAAAGTGCACATGTACAACACAGACAAACTGGGTAACACAAAGTGCAAACAAAGTGCAAGATTAGCATTTAACTAAAACATGTAGACAACATTGAGACAGACAGCGCTAAAAAGGTGAAATGAATAATAAATGTGCAAAGTAAAATAATGCAAATACTGCTGTGCAAAATGGAATGGTGCACTGATAGATAATATTAAAGATAGGTAATATTACTCCATATAAAAGAAGTAGTGTGTGTGTGTGTGTGTGTGTGTGTGTCAGTCCAGAGTGGAATGTTCAGGTATCTGATGGCCTGTGGGATGAAGCTGTTGCAGAGTCTGTCAGTGAGGGCCCGAATGCTTTGGTGCCTTTTTCCAGATGGCAGGAGGGTTCTCAGCTGTCCTCACTATCCCCTGTAGGGTCTTGTGGCCCGATATGGTGCAGTTCCCAAACCAGACAATGATGCAGCTGGTTAGAATGCTCTGATTCCATGAGAGGTTCTCCACTAGATGAACACCAAGGAACTTTGTGTTTTTGACAATCTCCACACAAGATCCATCGATGTTCAGTGGAGAGTGATCCCTCAGTTGTCTTCTGAAGTCAACAATCATCTCCTTCGTCTTGTCTACCGTCACAGATTGTTGACCTTACTCCAGTCCGTCAGTCGTTGCACTTCCTCTCTGTACGCTGGCTCATCGTTCTTGCTGATGAGACCCAACAACGTCGTGTCATCAGCAAACTTGATGATGTGGTTGGAGCTGTGCACCGCTGCACAGTTGTGGGTCAGCGGGGTGAAGAGCATTGGACTGAACACACAGCCCTGAGGAGTTCCAACTCAGTCTGGAGATGCTGTTCCTGATCCGGACAGACTGAGCACTGGGGCAGGTTTTCAGGCCCAGCAGGCTCAGCTTCTCGGCCAGGTGCTGAGGAATGATGGTGTTGAATGCTGAACTGAAGTCTATGAACAGCATTCATGCTTATGTGTCCTTATTGTCCAAGTGGGTGAGGGTCAGATGCAGACTGGTGGCGATGGCATCGTCCATGAAGCGGTTCAGATGATAGGTGAATAGCAGTGGGTCGAGGGTGGAGGGCAGCAGGGTCTTCATATGTTTCATGACCAGGTGTAAGTGCAACGGGACGGTAGTCATTGAGACACAACACTGAAGACTTCTTCAGCATGGACATGATGGTGGTGCTCAGTGAGATGTTGAAGATGTCAGTGAGAACATCTGCCAGCTGGTCTGCATGTTCTCTGAGCATCTTCCAGGGATGTTGTCTGGTCCAGCAGCCTTTTGTGAGTTAACTCTGAGAACAGTTTAGACACAGAACCTGGTCACTGGGAGCAGGGTTGGATCACGTTGTTCTGTTTGACGAATCGAGCGTAGAAGTCATTCAGCGCATTTGGTAGGGAGGGGACACTGTCACAGGCAGAGGTTTTAGTCCTGTAGTTTGTGACGGCCTGGATGCCACATGCCAAAAGTGTAAATCACACAAATAAAAATGGTTAAAAAATTTAAGTGGCAATAATTTCATTTAATTTTAATTAGTCTCCCATTTCTGTAAACAAAAGAATGATGTCCTTAAAGCAGAAGTCTACGGATGGAGAATATTGTTACAGATACAGATATTGTACTTGTTTAATATAAATTCTGCAATAAGTGGTTTAAGTAAATCGACATTTCGCCGTTTGGTTAATGTCTCCAACCCATGGAAAATGGCATCGCTGTCTGTTATAGCCTGCTGTGAGGGACCAAACAGTTAGGCGAAAGACACCATTTTTTTCTCAGGAGCAGGGTTTTATTACCCCCAGAAATTAATGTAGCAGTCTGTTCTATGCACTGTTTTGCATGCAAGTAGTATTTTGTTTACTTGCATATTATTACACCGTGTTCATGGTAATTTGTTATTACCCTGCTGTTTACTCTGTGCACCGGTATGCAGGATTTGGTGTGCGCTGTCCTATCAGAGAGTGGGAGAAAGAAAGAGACGTGATAGAAAAGAGGCAAAAAGGAGTGGGGCCTTGCACACCATGAGGATCTGGGACTTTTGACACGAACGGGGACAGCAAGGACCGCAGCGATGGATGGGTCCAGTACTGGAGGAATTCGTGAGTAGACACAACATGTCTACTGTCCGCCATTTTGAGCTCCAACCAGCGCGCCAACGATAAAAAGGTACCTGGACTGTGTGCACATTTGAAACCCGGGTATTGTATTTTGTTTCTTCTTGTTTTATTGCTTGACCCTTGTGGTGTGTGTTGTTTTGCTCCCTTGCTGATAATTGTGGTAAATGAAAATAAATATTCAGCTGGTTTCATCCATCGTAACTGAGTTTTTTTTTATGTATTTATTTATTTTTTTAATTGTCTTCGGATATTCACTTCTGAAATATGTTATTTGGGGTGAGTGACATGAGAAATAATGTTACGTATGGATTGAATTAGAATATAAATCTAAAGCTAAAAACTGTCCTACCTCAGAGCTCTTATCACACCCTGCACTGGACCAGGCTCCCTCTGATCCTCCAGAGCTGCTCGAGTAGTCCCACCATTGCACATGTAGCGGTTCTTCTTCTGCGTTGTGTAATTTTTTGATTTCTTTTCTTGATCCGTAATAGACGAGCTGACACCAAAGAAATTTTCCGTGCAAAGTGTATTCTGTACAAAAGCAAGGTCGCGTCAGAACATCGCGTCACAAACTGCGTCTCTCTGCACCTTTCTCTCTCACAGCTCATGCCATGTGTCCAAGAGGACTAACAAATAACATCAAATATTTACAGTACTGCATACCTGTACAAAAACAAGGTCACATCAGAACATCGCGTCACAACTCGCGTCTCTCTGCACCTCTCTCTACAATACACAGTAACATAAAAAACAGAACAGAACATAAAAAAATATTCACAAAATAACACACATGCAAAATACTCCGAACGTGTACATAAATTAAAATAGAAGAAATAACTTTTTACACACAAACCCCACGCACCTTTCACAGCTCATGCCATGTGTCTAAGAGGACTAAACCGGGTCTACAACCCACTAACCCAAGGGCACGGCCGCATCCAACCACTTTTCGGGGGGTGATCAAAGTTTTAGAACCCACATAACTTTTTATAATAATCATAAATTGAACAAACAAAAATACAGAAACATATTTAACATAACCAGAAACATTAACACATTTTAACATTCTACAATTAGACAAACACCCGGATTATCATTATAATTCCATTACCCACATCAGAATACAGGTAAACAAAATAAAAGTCTTTAGAAAATAAGAAAATAAAAGACACAAAAAAAAAAGAAATACATTTATAAATCTAGTGTAACCATTTAACTCCGGCACACACAGATACAAGTGAAGTGAAGGTCACATGTGATACACAGCAGAATAGAATAGTGGAGAATAGCAAATTTGTCCTCTGCATTTAACCCATCACCCTGAGTGAGCAGTGGGCAGCCATGACAGGCGCCCGGGTGTGTGGGGACGGTGCTTTGCTCAGTGGCACTTCAGTGGAACCTTGGCGAATCGGGATTCGAACCGGCAACCTTCTGATTACGGGGCTGATTTCTTAACCACTAGGCCACCTCTGCCCCTAAGGAAGTCATGCATCGATATGGTAAAACGAATTTCCCCTACGTGTCCAAACAGCTGAGTCACAGAGCAGCTTCAAATGACCACTAAAGACCTCTTTAAGAAGTACTTGCACTGCCAGCTTTTGTATCAGATGTGTTGCACGACAAGCAGTAGTCTACCTACAACAGATCTGTGACAATGAAGCAGCTGACAATCACAAACCGGAAAGGTGCCACTGAGGAGCCACTGAGCACCGTCCCCACACACTGCTCCCCGGGCGCTTGTCATGGCTACCCAGTGCTCACTAAGGGTGATGGTAGATGCAGAGGACCCATTTTGTTGTCACCATGTGCTGTACTGCAGTGTTTCACAATGACAATCATTTCACGAAATTAAAAATGTCATCTCAGACAGTAGAAAAGCTGCTGCATGGTCACATTAAAACATGCAGAATGTTTAGAAGACCCTTTGTGGCCGCAGCGATACACAAACCGTGTCTGTGTAATTATTTAGTGAGTTGTTTTGACTACGGGCATATCATAGCATCATGGGCTTCAATAAATATTTATTTGGGAGGGTTGTGGGATTACCGTCCTATGGTGATCTGGTTGCTGCAGACCAGTGACATTATCAGCCAACTGTTACTGTCACTTGCTGTCTTGTGGGGCTAGCAGTGACCCTGGGAGCTTAAAGGGACCTCCAAGACCGATATGAGTGTTACTGACCCAGCAGCCATGTACGGCATGTTTGGGATCTGCAGAATGTACCCCAAGTGCTAATCTATACAAACTTGCCTCGTAGTTGGGCATGGTGACACATACGTGTATATGTACACATGAAGCTGATGTATTACAGGGCCTGATGGCATCTTACCTGCAGTTGTTATTGAGATGAGGGATATAATCTCCAAAACACTTGTTTGGAGTTTTAAAAAAATTTGCAGGTATGGTACCCCAGTCTGGAAGAAAAGTAATATAATGGAGACTGATTATCTTATCTTGTAAATCTGGAAAATCAATCGAGGCAATGATAGAGGCATGGATAAAAATGACTGAATTCCTGAACATGGCTTTTTATATCTTTTTTCAGGAGGCGATAAATGAAATTGATTCAAACATGTTTTGCTTTGCTGTGGTCCAACACAAACAGGTCCTGCTTAGACTCAGAGCAGTAGGCATACATGGAACTGCTGCAAACATGGTTATGAAAGGTACTAATTACATAAACTATCATATATTGCAAACTGTTTAAATCTGCTACCGATCCTAGGTGCTGGTGATTCTAGATACACAACAGAGATCTCAACCTAATTAAAAACAGGACTAATAGATGGTAGATGGACATCATCTTCAATAGTCTGTACTTGCTTCATAATGATACCTCTAAAATGACATTGCTGGTATTGGAGGATTTCAATTCAGAACTGCAAGGATGATTCCTGGTTCCTGAACTGAATTTGTATAGGGCCAAGCAAAGGTGATTAAGGTGAATTTTTTTTTATGTACGGCATACGGCAGAGATCAAATGCCCTAAAAAGAAAAGCCCTGAGGTTGCCCCTTGGGCCGTCAGATGCCCATACACCTGAGTCCTGGAGCCCTGATCCATCCCATCTGACCTCAGTTATGCTTAATGGATCAGCAGCACACAAATTGCACTGTCATGACACGTGATGGAAGGATGGAGGAGGTGCATTTTGAGGTAAGACCTAGTGTGTAGTCTTAAGGTAAGACTAGTGTGTCCTGCAAGCACTTCTATAAAGTGGCTAATCAGTGATAACTGGGAGTGATATGGACTCAATCATTAGGTCACGTGGTGCCAGCTGCACCAGTTTTGTGGCACCCGACAGTGACACTTACACTGTATAAATATAACAAGATTTAAATATGTGAGCAAATAAACCGAAAACCTAGAAGTGCATGCAGATTGGTTTGAGTTTGAAATTGAATGTATGTATGCACTTGTGACTGAGTTGAGTGGATAAATATGTGATTGTAGCCAATCCAACGCCAATAATAACTTCTATGAGTTATTTTGTTAAAACAGGGGCATTCATGTACTAAATGAAAATGTTCATAGTAAATATTTGTTTCCTGTAAAAACAATGAAGCAGCCATTAAATTTTTGTTGAAAAATTGCACTTACACTTACAACTTTTCCCAGGGTACAGCCAAACTGACAGACTTTTCCTATTGGCACTAAACAACTGTACTGACAGACACTGACTCTTAAAAAAAGAGTTGAACCTCTATATGACCCTTTTATAGTTAAAGAACCCATTTTCACATTTGTCATTTTTAATTAAAGTATTAATATATTTTTCAATAAAAAGTAACTTTATTACTTTTCCAGCTTGCTCAACCCTGATTGCAACTTCTAGTTCATGAAATAATATTTCCACAGCAGACCACCAGGAATGGCTTTCACAGGATCAGTGGTCCTCTGGTCATTCATCAGGCACACAAGGGTGCACGCCTCCATGTCCACTGTCTCCTTTATCACTGCTCAAGTGACAGGCATCTGGCAGGGTCAGCGCCTGATCAGGGGCCTGCGGCTCCGGGAACTGACCCCTGGACGGCAGACACAAACAGTGCTGTGAAGCTGTGAACCTGAACCGGATTACGTAAACACGCGAGTGTTCATGTCCTGTGGCTGCGTGCGTCCAGATCTGTGATGGTTTGAATAGCTATCACTACTGAGCTTTTTTAAATTAACAAGTGAGCCTTTAAAGCTGCTGAAATGTACTGATAATTGTTATCCATGATGTCAGTGGTGCCTCCTCCACTGGTTGCTCCTTCCTGGGCACCGGCTGATCGAGGACTTGTGCTTGCATTGGGCAATTCTGAGGCCAGTTTATCCCAATGCTGCCTTTCATTCTCTCACCACTCCTGCCACAGGAAAGCGGACTCGTGACCGGAAGGTCCCCACACACTGCCCCCCCCAGACACCATTCACGGCTGCCCGCTTCTCACAACGGGTTTAATGCAGAGGACACATTTCGTCGTGCACAACTGTGCTCACAATAACTGCAATCACTTTCATTCACTCACATTAAATCCCTGGATTATTGAGAATCAACTCGCATCAAATCAGTGTGCCACGCTCCTCAAATATGAACACTGGTGTTTGCTCCATTAAATTCGAAATGCTGTAAATATTGTTGAAAGACAACCACACAGACACTGCTTTTCTCCCAGTGTGATTTGTGTGTGTGTTAGCTGCATTCTTTCCTGCTATGAGAGGTTTTCTGTTGTCTGAGACTCTACTTCAGTTCAAGGCCTTGTTGCCCACCCAGAGAGGTTATAGGCCTCCAAATGCCCCCTCACTCCCCTTAGTGGGTGGTCTGCTGAGGTGCAGCGCAGTCACAGGTGGGGTATTGTAGGGATACTCACAAATTTAGACACCCCCCACCCACCCACCCAAGAAAAAATAATCCAGAAAACCCCTCCCTTTTTTAAAGCGCCCCCTGCATACACAACATCCCGTGCCATGCTGCACTCCGAGGATGTTGTTTGACAGAATTTTCAATTAGAGCGTTCGGCCACACCAAAAGGTGTTACTGGCATGAACGCACGCAGGAGATGTGCAGTAGGCACCATGCTTTCCAAATAAACACCTGGCTACACAGATGGCCATTCATACTTGTTCTTTATGCGTCTATGTCTTATTAACTAACCTATAACCATTGCTGCTGAGTCCGACTACACTAATTTATATTGCCATTAAGGAAATAAAAGAATTCTCTTGGCCCTGGAGGTTGTAAATAATTACAGTTCTGCCGAATTGTGACGTCCAAAGTTTACACGGTAGGTTAACTTCACCCTATCTCTTGTTTGGAAGTTCAGGGAACCACCGGTATGACGATGACATATGTCTGCTCCGTTGTAGTGCACAAGCTGTGGTCTTGAGCAACTCCATAATAAACACGAGCATAAAGAGAGATCTGTTCTACAGCAATTCAGCATCCCACCTTTCACACACACACACAGAGTGAAGGAGAGAGCAGCTCCAACCAGACATGAACAATGCCGGGATGCTGGCCACCTGCACACCTGCTGAGCAGCAATAAACTCGGCCACAGTGGTGTGATGGAAATGAAACCCGCCCTCTTTTAACTCCCTAAAACATTATCTTTTACTTTGTGTAGGCTGCATCTGCATCATCAGATGCATGAAAACATCTGGAAGAGGTCCAAAAGCAGTGGGTTTAATAGTAATAATAAATCAATAGAACAGGTTTAATGCAGCAATTATGATCTGAGGGTTTTGGGAGTGACAGAACTCCAGTCTACCTGAAGGGCAATCGCTTTGGGGGGCTGTCTTTTCCCCACTGATAGCATCTACAGATCATTAGGCATCTTTCTGCAGCTCCCCCCCGACCCTCAGTCACACCAACACTCGATTTGTCACCTCCAGGCAGGGAGAGGGGCACACCACATACCTACAATGTGGCCATGAAGTGAAGGGTCAGCCTGACATGTTTGCCCCTGGGTCAAGAGCTGCTTCAGTCCTACTCCACAGGAGGAGATAGAATTACATCTCTCCACTCTGGAATCTTCCTTTTCCTTCTGTCTTTTTTGCCCCTGTCAATCCTTCTGTCTTTCACTGTGACATGCATGCTGACCCCATTCTTCGGTCAGGTGGTTAGGTTCGGCACTCTATGTGGGGTCGGTGTGTGAATATCAGAGTCCGCCATTGGTTATTGTATTCTTTCGAATGCTTTTGGGTGAGATTTTAATTTTTTTTATTTATTTTACCTCTGACATTATTTTACATTTATTTCACTCTTACTTGAATGTCCTTTTGTAATTTTGAGTTTAAAAGCAATAAAGAATGTTAAGAAATGTATGTTTTTCATTCAGATATGTAAAGTAGAACGTACAAATTGTTATCGGACCAATTCAAATCAATGCATCAGAAGAAATTTGCTAGATTAATCTTTTTTTTTTTTTTTTGCCCAGACCTAGTTCGCCGACTACATTCAACAAACCGTTGGCTTTTCGTTCCCGTTTAAACCTCATGCCTGTGATGCGCACGGTTGCTGTTTCTGACATGTTTCATTGGTTTTGCGCACTGTGCGGTTCGCTGGGGCTCGTCGGCACTGTGGTTCTTATAGACAAACTTGTACACAAACTTGTTTCAACAAACACCAACACATGGTGGGCAGTCATAACTCACTGCATGGTCCCCTCCACCCCCCACGCCACCCGGAACAGATTGTGCCGAAAAGAAGGTCCCGTTTAATAGAGCTTTACTGGGAAAATGTGACTGCTTCTTGCGCATAAAAGGGTGACCTTATTAGCAAGGGCTGACTTCTCTTCTCCATATCCAAAACGCTGCCGTCCTTTCTCTCTTTATGTGAGTGTGAGTGTGTGTTTGTGTGTGTGTTACACAGTCTTTGGAGGTCCCATGTATCTGTGTAGCGCAGTGGAGCCCCCGCTTCTTGTGTGGTCCTCCTGCAAAATGTATGATTTATTCAGCAACAGGCAGAGGAGCAGGACCCCAGTGCCCACAGAGAGCGCTCGCACGTGGGTTTAATGATTTCACCACAAAAATGTCTGCTATGGATGCTCCACCGCTGTGTGTGTGTGTGTGTGTGTGTGTATGTGAGCGAGAGAGAGAGAGAGAGAGAGAGAGAGAGAGAGTCGGTACAGTACAGTAACCTCTCCCACAACATTCATTCATCGCAGAACGGGAAAGAAAAAACAGAAAATACTTGCGTTGGTAGGTTTTTTCATATTAAAAAGAATTATTTTCTGTCTTTTTTTCTTCTTGTCATTGAGCAGTGTACTGCCGAGTTTCATCATTGAAGATTGCATCTAATGTTTCATTGTTCACTATTCTATTCATGTTTTTTCAGCTACACCACCAGAGTACTAATGTTCATTTTCAGAATAAAATTATGTCTAGACAATAGTGAGAGTGATTAAGGTCCACAAATTAATATAGAACTCCATCAAATCTTCATGAAGTGTTTCACTGGCACCCCTTCCCAACACTCTGCACCTAAGTCTGGAAAATACGGTAACAACGCAAACACAAAGCAACATGGCAAATGTGAGGCAGCTCAATGTCTGTGTCCGTCCCATGTCCACCTCTCCGGCTGTTTGTTCTGGAAGAGACCGGTAATGCACAGAGACTTCCAAGTGTGACACATCCCAGTGCATTCTGCCTCGCACCCGCTCTGTTAAGGGAGGGCTTGTTTGGGTCCCGGTGCCCACTGGGGCCTTGCGGTTTCAGCCGTGATGGTGGCAGACCATTTCATACTAATTACCCAGGACCAGTCACAGAGAGGGAGGAAAAGAGGAGTGGCATTCCCTTTTTTTTTGCGCTGAGAACCAGTGACAAGACCCTCTCTGATCTTCTTGGAAGCTCAGACCTCCTCTGAAGATGAAGGGAAAGGCTTTTTTAACAGCACTCGCCTGGACTCAATTCTTCCTCTTTTTTTCTTATGCACCTTTATTGGTCAGCATCTGTTCCTCCAACTCTCCTCACTTCTTATGAAAAATTGTGCTGTCCTGTCAGATTGTTCCCTTCCGATTAGCAAATTGACCAATTTAGGATTTGACCATGCACATCATAGCAGAGAGGTTAGCAAAGGATAACGCATCCCCACCACAGGCAAATCCCAAATTAGACTCCCTGTCATTTTCAAATGAGTAGGTGTAGCCCACTTATATCCTAAACGGGACTTCACACTGGCATTAGCCATGATGTAGAGATGGTGTTCAAATATCGTCCAGCATATCATTAGATCAACAGCACAGCAGAGACAAACGGCACAGTTATTTCTCTGAATAATGAATAAAATTTCCTTCAAAAATCACTTCCAGATAAGAGATTTGATCATTTTTAGCCCTTCAGGCAAAATTTTATGATCCTCTTTCACAATCAGAATCACGTCTCAAGCACAACAGTATAAAACAACAATAGTAAGTAAAAATACACAATGAAGAATATACTGAGCAATATAAGATACAGTAATGTACACACAACGTGTATAAATGAAAGATATTATAATATAAAATATCATTCAAATCTTATCTACAGAAAATGCTGAATCTGCGGCACATAACTGTGTTCCCTGCCTTCTTGGGCACTACTTGAATCCAGCACTGAAGAATGTGACAGTTGTCTAAAATACACCTTAAACACAAATATCAAATGTTTATATGTTTTTATGTTGTTGTTGTTTTTTTCTTTCTTCAAAATTAGTCTAAAAAAGAATAGAATTCATGATCTGTCTGCTTTCATGTTTAGTTTTCTTCGTTCCGAAATACCCTCCATACATCCGACATGCCTTTACATAACTTCTCATTCTTATAATCACTTCTTTATGAACAGTCCACATTATAATGCTTCTGCGGTGTTTGGTTTCAATATTCTGGTGTCTCTGTGGAATAAAGGTTGTAATGGCACTCACTTGGGTGTGAGTGTGTAAAATAGGAGCTGGCTGAGAGAGCAAAGGGCAGCCATAGGCAGAGGGTGAGTAGGGTTAGGTTTCCCCAGTGTGCCAAGCTTTCACAGGTAAGGCCCTGAGCAGCATGGCTCAGGTTTCCACCGACTCCTCTGAAGACCACCAGGGATGCTAAGCAAAGCATGAAGACAAAAGATGCATGACCACACACACACACACACACACACACAGTGACACAAGAATACATGCCCTGCAAATTAATGCCCTGTAGACCCGTGGCTGTAAGGCTGCGATCTGCTGATGACCATTGACCATTGACCGTGACCATTTCTACCACCAGACTGTGTTAGACGTGGGGAATTGCTGGGAATATACACCTGTTGGTGGAACAGGGTTTTGGGCCTTCTCAGCTTCTGTTGTCCTTCTTAAACAAGACTTTTATGGCCTTGGAGGAATCTGACCACCTCTCTTGCTGAAAAGTTCCATCATGTCTCTGTTGATCATGTCATACGTTTGCAACTCGTTAATCCATAATCAAATGTTCAGAATGTTACCCATGACACACATCAACCCCATGACCATACAGCCACCATTGTGGCCCTGTTGTATACCGTAGCTCCCCACGTCATAAGGAATTTCATAAAGCAATATTGTTTGAGGCACATGTAATTCTCACCACATCAGAATTCTTGCAGCAGCTTTAGCAATCGCCCCATGAATTTAATACACTTCCTAAACACCAGATCGTAAATCGTTCTGTGGGTCATGCTACCTTCTGCCTCATCATCTGTTGCATTTTCTTGCTCCCTCCTCCACACCTCCTCATCTACTGCACCTGCTGGCCACAATGGCTCAGTCACTGCCTTTAGGGCCGATGCCAGAGAGAGATTTAATATTCACTGGCATGGTAGGGCAGAGCCATTAGGCCTCTTCCAGAGCAGTGGCTTGTGTCTGTGTGTAAACGGTTGAAAGTGCACTGCTGGCCTGCTCTGTTTCCTAAACTCTGTGTGTGGCACAGCAAAGTCAGTCACTTGCTTGCGTCATATGACCAAACCTAGAGTCAATTTAGTATGCTCATCTGTAAATAAAGAAGGGATGGAGTACACAGACATCATGCACAGTTTATGGGTTTTATTCTGGATCTTAAAATCTATTGCATTATAAATCATGGGAAATAGTGTTTTCATCTATCATCGGGCATTGGACAAATGCCTTATATTGCTAGAATTAGCTAAAAAAAAAGTCATAAAATCACAGAGAATAAAGTAAATTGGGATGTTGCTGCCCAATCTGTGTATGTGTGTGTGTGTGTGTGTGTGTGTGTGTGTGTGTGCTTTCATTGCTGTTCAGATTATGGCCCACTGTGATTTGTATACTCAGGTCTGGTGGATTGTGCCCAATTGGCAAGAAAATCTATAAATATTATGTATTATAAAGACATAAAAATGTACACATAATAAATGTTTAATGTTCTTAATAGGAATAGGACTGAAAGAACGCCCAATTCAATTTAATTTGTGTTAATGGGTGCAAACACAACATCACAAAATCCTTAAGGAACAGATAAAATAAATTAATAGTTAACATATGCATTGCATTAACATGTTTCTTGTAACAAAGAGCGTCAATAATGTGTCAATGCATTACAATTTAACAGCACTGTGATAATAATAAAGTGAAGTGATTGTCACATGTGATAGACAGCAGCACAGCACACAGTGAAATTTGTGAGTGAGCAGTGGGCAGCCATGACAGGCGCCCGGGGAGCAGTGTGAGGGGACGGTGCTTTGCTCAGTGGCACCTCAGCGGCACCTTGGCGGATCGGGATTCGAACCGGCAACCTTCTGATTACGGGGCCGCTTCATTAACATCTAGGCCACCACTGCCTGTGGGGTTTGAGTTAGGTAACTGTAGGGAACTTTTGGGACTTCAAGAGTGTAATATTAATACAGTGTAAATTTACAGTGTAAATTTTGCCTCAAATAGGTCACTATGACTGTGGAAAAGCAACCAAGGAAAACAACAATTGCAGCAATAATAAAAGTATCATTGCAGGGTGTAGCCAAGATTGGCTTAAGCTAGGTTTAGTCTTGTTATTGGGGTGGCACAACAACAGACATCCCATCTCTTCTTGAGGTTCCACCAATCTCCCACATATGGTGGGTCCCAGAGACTGCTCCATTTGGGTCCAAAAAACAACTCTGGGGTACATCATTAACTCATGAAATGATACATTTACTTGAAATTACACATTTATTAAATTGCCCCAAAACCCAAGACTCAAATAGCATGGAGGAATAGCTTGTGGATATCCCATTCTCCTCCTGCACGGCATTTTCACTGGGAGGAAGAATTTCTCCAGACTCTACAATCAGGGTGAAAGTTTTGGTCTTTCAGCCATCTATTTTAAAAGTGAATATGTACATCTCACACACACACTCTGTAAAGAACACATGCACTCCATGTGTTGCCCAAATTCTTTCTTTTACTATACCAGGGCTCCAAAATAATTTTTTATATTATTATGAACTGTCCTTATGTAATAATTGTGTGAAAAAGGTACGAAACAGATGGATAGATAGGTAACGTTTTATAATTTAGCAGAACCTGGCAATCTGAAGAAAGTCAGCATATTTAATACCTATTTTGGGTAACTTGGGTAACATTGTGTCTTCAAAGGACTGAAAAATGGACAAATGCTGCAAGGCTGGTTTTATTCCATTGTTCTGATCAGAGCCAGTAAGAGCAAAGGAATTTTGGACCCTGTTTGCTCATTAAGTTTCACTAGACACTATGTCCCATGTCATCATAAAAAAGTGCAAAAGAAATCAAAAACACATTTTGACCATAATTGTCACTGTTCAGTTGCAATAAACGTTACGTTTTACAAAGACATACCTTTGCTATTATCATAGATTTAAAAAAAATCAAGTGTGATAAAATAGAAATAAAACAGCTGTAATAGGCTCTGCATGTTTCATATTTTTTTAATTCCTTGCTTTTTGTTAGGTAATGATCATTCTTGTTTTTCTCTCTTACATATCTGTGAACTGTGTGAAAGGTTGCTAATATTATTTATAATAAATATTATATAAAAGATGCGTTTGTGTGTGGATGATTTGAGTGTATTTATAATCAAGGATTGCATTAGTAATAGCAGAAAAATATCCTCATCTGCCATTGGGCTATGCTCCACACAGTTTACAGAAGCACAGAAAAATAAAAAAACAGGCTTAATAACTGTGTATGCTCACACAATGGTGACCAATGGTATATTGGTTCCGAGACATTAGTGCCCAGTGAAAGTGGGGGTGGGGGCAGCATGTGAGAATACAAGGCACTTGAGTAAGAGTGCTTTAGAATGGCATGCTGGGACAAACCCAAGGTCAATAGCAGCAGATAATTGGATGTGGAAAATATTTAATAGGGCAGGTTTAATGAGGAGGGATCATGTCCCAGAGAGAAAGAGAGACATGGAGTGAAACAGTAGGGAGAGGTCAAAAAGAGTGGGCTCAAGTAAAAAAATACAACGAGACGTGGTGGAGAGGTTCCTTATGTTTTGTATCATCTGCCTAGCAAATTAGCAGATTAAAAAAAAAAATCACATGGACCACACTGGTTGAGGCTCATGCAGACACTCCTTGGGTCAGTTATTTAGCCCTAATTAAGCAGCGGAATGCCTCACATTACAGCGGATACAGATACATTACCATTATGCCTGGAATTTCCTTCCACCGTAGCATGCACTGGTCTAACGTGATTAGCTACAGCACTTATGGCAGAGATGAAAGCGCTGCATGGGAATTGTGGTGCAGTGATGCTTATGCATTCATGAGTGCAAGTATAGAATTGCACTGCAATCAACATTAGAATGTGAGAATAAGGACTGTTTTACTTTACAAGTTGAACTTTATGACTGCTACATGAAGTGCTTGTGTTTTGAAGCAGTTTTACTAGTGGATGGCATGAAGAAGGCACAACGGTGCCAAAATGCCACAGACACAGAATTTTTAAATGGCTGAATCTTTTTGTCACAGAGGCAAAATTGGGCAAAAGCACCCATAGGCAAGAGAAAATGAAAGAAAAATCTTGAGAAGCCTAATATGTCAGATCAACTTCACAAATCCTTTAGCCATTGATTCAGGAAAGGATAGGGAATTAAATTTTTTGAACATTTTTTAGCTGTCTCCACTTCTCTGGTTGCACATATTTTGGAGTGGATATGATGTCAGCTTGTTGTATTAGTGCCATATGCACTAAGCTATCATTTGAATCCAAGACCTACCTCAGTTTCTCGAAACTCCAGCAACATCTGTGGACCTCCTGTGAGCCGATGCCTTTACTCCTTTGCACAGGTGGACTCTAGAAAACAAGCAGGGTAAGCACAAGTAAACGTTTCCACTCTAATGAGTCAATGTAGGAGACAAGATTGGGCATTCTTCAGCTGGTTTGTCCGTACACAAACTCTGCTTGAAAATCTTGAACTTTAAACCAAAGGGGCTTGAAAACATATCAAAGAGTGTAAACTCCTGCTTTACTGTCAAATTATGATGGAGAAAAGGCAAAAAGTTGGAGTGGTAAGCTTTTATTTGCAACACAACAAATAAAGTGCACACCTTCTAGAGGCAATGCAATACTGGGCCGATGAATGGAGCGGATGGAGCAGGCCCTATTGCCGACTCCCTGTTCAAAAAATCCGCTTAATATGACGTATCAGATATTAAATTGACATCAGAGTGCGTAGCACCTAAAGGCCGAGAAAACATATCAAAGAGAGAAAATACCCCTTAACTTACTTTAAAAAAAAGTTTACAAAGTGATGTAAATACTTTCATTTTAAAAGTTTTACAATAGTTTAAGCTTACAGCACCTGGCATTCCCACATAGTCTCCCATCCAATTAATAACCAGGCCCAAGCCTTCTTAGCTTCTGAGATCAGACAAGATTGGGCATTCTTCAGCTTGTCCGTACACAAACTCTGCTTGAAAATCTTGAACTTTAAACCAAAAGGGCTTTGAAAACATTATAAAGTGTGAAAACTCCCGCTTTACTGTCAAATTATGATGGAGAAAAGGCAAAAGAAGCTAACAAAGCGATGTAAATACTTTCATTTTAAAGTTTTTCAATAGTTAAAGCTTACAGCACCTGGTATTCCCAGGTAGTCTCCCATCCAAGTACTAACCAGGCCCAAACCTTCTTAGCTTCTGAGATCAGACAAGATTGGGCATTCTTCAGCTGGTTTGTCCGTACACAAACTCTGCTTGAAAATCTTGGACTTTAAACAAAAGGGCTTTGAAAACATTATAAAGTGTGAAAACTCCCGCTTTACTGTCAAATTATGATGGAGAAAAGGCTTCTCATCAGATGCACCCAATACCGTCCACATCCACCTCTCATGGAGCACAGGTACATATGGTGATGCTATAGATGACTCTCATTATCAAATTCGTAAACATCATTTTGCCTTGTGCCTATACTATATACTTCAAATTAGACCAATAAACCAAAAGTAGTTATGTCTTGTTGCTGGTGAAAGTGGGATAGATCTGTAAAATCTGACTGAGGGCAAACTTGGAAACTGTAGAGTAACTAATTATCATTCTAACTACATCAAATATGACTTCAGAGATCAGAGATTCAGATCATGGTATTTTCACTTTGTGTTCATTTGTTAGTTATCCTTTATTCTTGATGAAGAAGCTAAACCAGATGTTGTGCTTGGTAATCTCTAGTCTACAAAAAATGGTCATGGTGAAAGTGAAGTGTTTGTGAAACACTGTAGCACAGCGTGCACATATAGAAGTGTGTCCTCTACATTTAACCATCACTCTTGGTGAGCAGTGGCCAGCCATGACAGGCACGGTGCCCGCGGTGGGGATGTTGGAAATGGTGCTTCGCTCATTGGCACCTCGGTGGCACCTTGGGGGTTCGGGATTTGAACCGGCAACCTTCTGATTACGGGGCCCTTTCCGTACCTGCTGGGCCACCACTGCCCCACCACTTGTAATCTCTAAAAAGGTCTGAAACTCTGGAAGACTTGCCTTAGTGAGGTTGCATGAATGTTCTCACAAAGTGCACTTGCATACATGTTTAATTAATATTATTGTGACTATATTTTTTTTTATTTGTCTCTTTTGCTTCATTAGTTGTATCTCTTTGTCATACATTTTTTGAACTCATTTTCCATAACCACTTAGTCCTAAGCATGGCCACGACTTCCAGAACCCATCCTAGGACAATGGGCGCAAGAGTGGGCTTTACTCACATGCCTTTAGATGTTGGGAAGAGACCGGAGAACCCAGAGGAAAATAAAACTCAAAGCTGGAGCCAGGAATCGAACTCAGAACCTCACATCACTAACAATCACGCCGTTGCACAGCTCCGCATCCCTCTCCTTTCGTGTTTTGCTGAGTGGGTCGGCTCTTTCCACTGTCAGGAACAAGATGCTGAATAAGTTCTGTTCACATTTCAGCCAGTTAAGGGTGTAACAATTCAAATTCACAATCATCCTCTTGAAAGGCGTCATGAACAAGTGAAGTATCGGTGCTTGTTTTCCGCTACGTGGTAGTATGGTGGCGTGAGGACGGGGAACACGCTGTATTAACCGGAGATGGTAGAGTAGAAGGAGGAAAAAGGACGGTCACTGGTGCTTGACCTCTGGGCCTTGAAAGTCTTGTAAATTCACAGCACAGGGATTACTGGGCCCACTGGTGCAGTTATGCAGAGGCCATGAATAATTCCTGGTAAGTGCCCGCCGTTTGTGTTTGTTATCCCTTTCGTGTGTGACAGCGGGTGGGCTGTTGCCACTCAGCAGGGGGTTAATTAACTGTCCAGAGACCCGAGATGCTAAGCAACCTGCAGGGCATCTACTGCTAATGCTATTTCCCATGTCCTGTGTGGACAGATCTTCCGAGAAGGCTTGCAGAGGGAGTACACCTGATGCCTGGAGGGATGGTCGTGGGGGTCTGTAGAAAGTGGAGAGGCCAAAAAGTCACAAGCAAATGACTGCTGACTCAAAGACCTGGCTCCTCAGATAATATCTAGGTGGTCTGCTCAGTCATTGGAAATGTTTCTGGCCTCGAGGTGTCTTTTGAAATAAGACAGGAGAGAAGTGATATGTTCTTGAGATCCTGCAGCCACATCGTGAACTAAAGGCCTGGTAGCAGGTGGGGGGCTGCTGGGGATGATGCAGCGTGGTGACTTCAGTTATATTGCTAGGATGCCTCTGTATTATGCTGCACAGTACATGAACTGTTTTTGGAATGTAAAAGGTTTTCATGTTTTACTTGAAGGCTTCTATTTCGTTGCAACAACAGACCAATTAAAAAGCTCTGCTGTCTATATATACAATATTTGAATACACCTAGCCCCCTTTGAGTAATCGTGTAATATACAGATCTCATTCAAATTTGTTTTCATGTGTAATAGGCTTGTGAAGAGTGCATAATAGCACGCATATGTTGAGACTTGAGCAAAGGAGACTTTACAAGGTTCTAACAGGTCAAGAAGGTCAAACTCAGTGGGTGAACACTTTGGATCTGAAAAAGAACTTTTTTCCACAGAAAGTAGTTACAGTATGGAACAGTATTGCACAAGGGGGAAGTGCGAGCCAAAACATTGGATTCCTTCAAATTTGAAAACAATCAAATTTTGCCAACTTCAAATTATTAGTTGAACTCCCTCCAATCAAGCTCAGTGGGCCAAGTGGCCTCCCGTCTACTGTAACCTTCTTACGCTCCTATGTCTAGTATGACTGAGACAGACAGGGCAAGCGTGAGAGAATCACTGCGCAGCAGAATAACACTCTGCTGGATGTGCCACACATGTTACATTCAGGCAAGTCCTGAGGCTCTCTAAACAGCGTTCCAGCCCTTGACAACATTCACTGCTATTGTGGAGTGAAGGAGTGTGTGTGTGTGTGTGTGTCTTGAGGCTAGAGTGTGTAGGCAAAGGGGCCATAGAGGGTCACAGAATGGAGCTCTGCCTCTGGGCCTCCTGAATCTGCCGGGTGGGTGGTCTCCCTCTGCTCCACCCCTGCCCAGCAACCACCCCCCAACACTTTGGACCAGGAGTGATTAGATCATCCGCTCCAGAACAGGCTAGCTACAGTCGCAGAAGTGACGGAAAGAGAGTGAGTGATGGGAAATGTTACAGATTAAAGGTGTGTGTCTATATATATATATATGAGAGAGCAGTGTTGGTAAATGCCAGTGAGTGGGTGGTACTTAACACCATCCCAGTAACCGATCACTTCAGGCATGACGAAATGAAAAAGCTATACGTGAGATTCTGTCGCCTTTTCTCCACGTTCTTCAGAACTCACCCACCTCATCGAACGAGAATTGCTGGTGTCTTCCCATTGTAAGTCGCTTTGGATAAAAGCGTCTGCCAAATAAAGTAAAGTAAAGTAAAGTAAAGATCAAGTAACATAGATGCGTTTCTATGTGAGTGGTAACTGTTTTTGTTAAACATTTACATTTCATTTACATACCTGCTATGTGTAACTGTTGAGTGACTGAGTGAATGTTTCTGTAATGAGTTATATTTAATCAGGCCCATGTTTTTCTCTGATCTATAGCTCCCCCTTGTGTGTACATAGACATAAGTCCTAAAAACATTATTGCTTTCTATTTAATACGCTTTTATGACATCAAGTCAAAACACAAAATAACTGTAAAAAGACAGATGATACATGTGAGCACAAATACCTATTGTATGTAAATAGGGTGGAATATGTGTGGAATATTTGTTCCCATGGTAACCATGTGCACAATATATTTTGTGCTCAATCTAAATATCTTCTTGCCAATGCTTTTTCCTATCCTTTTATTATTTTGATAAACTGACTAAAAGACTTGATTGTTCCTCGCTGTGTGCCTGCATTGTGTTCACTGGGAATGTGATCAGTGTGACTTTTGCATGTATTGAAACCTCGCTCTATCGCTCACTCACTTTCCATAAACGCATATTCCTACATTTCCGGAGCTTATCCCGAGACATTTTGGGGTGCAGCGTGGTCACATACAGGGAGAGAATGCAAACTAAACACAACAAGGCCAGAGCTTGGTATATTAGTGAAATTGAAGAGATTGTCATTGTGAAACACTGCTGCACAGCACACATGGACACTACGAGGTGTGTCCTCTGCTTTTAACCATTACCCTGAGTGAGCAGTGGGCAGCCATGACAGGCGCCCGGGGAGCAGTGTGTGGGGACAGTGGCACCGCAGTGCCGGCTCGGGATTCGGCTCGGTAACCTTCTGACTACGGGTCCGCTTCCTTATCTGCTAGGCCATCACTTTTTTAATTACTTTTTTTTCATTTCTAGCATGCATAGAGTGCTTCATATCCTATTTTCACAGGAATGGATCTGTACTCATTGGATTGTCCATACACATGAGTATGTGAGCGCTCAATACCCTTCAGCAGATAAGGATACTGAGTGGGTGTGTAACTTTGAGATCTTATCAGAAGGTGATGTTTGTATGAACTTCACTTGATCATCAGATAGGGACAGAGAAAAGTGTCACGTTTTGTAGGATAGAAGAATGTTTGCACTCAGACATGAAAAAAAAGATGAGACTAAAAAAATATATCTAGAATCTGTTTATTTAGAAGCCAGCTTAAACAGTCAAAGACAAAGTGACAAACAGCCTTTTGTAGACCACACACAGTGACCCAGGGGAGAGTCACATCAGATTATTATGAGACACGTGTAGTAGAATTGGATACAAAAACTGATTGATTTACAGCATTTAGCAGGCACAACTTACATCAGTAATTTGTAGTTCACATCTGATCATCATACCTGACTTAACCAAGTAAACAACTGAGTTTACTTGGTGTCATAAATTTGCATATGGTCTGAAGGCATAGTCTGCTACTCTTGATCCTAGAACAACTAAAACTGATCCCTAACCCCAGTACCCATGTCCTAATTTAGTCTTCTACTGATTTTTAATTACCACTTAACTGCACATAGTGTAAGGATTTTACATTTATGGCATTTATCAGATGCTCTTATCCAGACCACCTTACAATCAGAAGTTACAGGGACAATGGAAGTTACACAATGGTAGTAAGTGGGGTTCTAACCTGGGACTTTGGGGTCTTCTGCTTAATAGGTGAGTGTAGCCACTAGGATCTGGAGACCAGACAATTGAAAAAAAATTCTTTAGGCCAACCTGACTGCCAGCACCTGTTGGGAGCAAAAGTGTGGGTCATGGATAAGTACATGACCCATGATAAGCAGAGTAATAAGCAGACATGGGATCCACATCCTGGCTGGTCAAAAGGATGATGATGAATCATGTTTTCTCAAAGTATCCAGTTCATTTGTTCTCTTTGCCAGAAACCAAAGAGTTTTCATTAAGTTTTAAGTATTAATTAGCTTTTAAACAATATGAGCAGAAACAGATGTTTTAAAAATATTTTTTTGGTTGCTTTCTTGTCAAATGATGTCAACCAGTGTACTGCAACCCCTGGAACACCAGTTCCACTGGAAAGCCCTCAGCCAAGCATAGTAATCAGGAAAAGCACCTTCCCAGCCAGCTCAGGACAGAGCAAGTGCTTCACACCATCAATCGATTTAAGTCACTAGTCCTGCATACTGGGGCTCCCCAGCTGCTCCACCTGGTGGTAGCATCAGGGACACAAATACCCCTTCAAACCATGAAACCATGCCTGCAGGTAACAAGTTTTAACGATTTTTGTTCAAGAATTTTTAATTGAAAACTAGTGAATCTTACCAGAGACAAAAAATGGTACAAAAAAATAATTATTTGGAACAATCCTAACAAGGAAACTCTAAAGTAAATTAATTTTTTTTATGTGGTTGTGAAATACATTATTAACCATTCTTTTAAAAGAAGGGGAGAACCCAGGTGCAGAAGCTTGAACAAGAAGGTTTATTGAATTTACAGGACAAACCAACATACAGGGCTCTACTTTGGGGAAGGGGAAGTGGAAACAGGAAAAGGAAAGGATCACTCACCTGGGGACACGCCACACTCGCACCACATTTGAAAAATACAACACAACACCAATTACACACACCAAGACCCCAGAGTTGAATAAACTCAGACTGGACAGGTTGGTGCAGACCGCACCGGGACTTCCCTGTGGCCACACTGCAGGAATTCACAGGAAGCCCAAGGCCACACCAACATGCTGACGCTGGACTCTGGGGATGATCTTTACACACAAGTTGACACACATTACACCACATGCACCCCTATTCAGAAACTGGGCACACTGACAACCGCACCTCTCAAACAACACATTTTCACAGGGTCAAAATTGTTTAATATGCAAACCTGAACACATATGTTCCAGGTATGCTTGCTTTGGTCGTAGCTTTAATTTCTCCATTTTTTTCATGTCAGGTTTTCCCCTCACCCCAACATCTTAATCCCTAGTACGTCCAGACATGTTGGAAGGATAACTGCTCTGGCAATCTTGGTCCAGGTTAGTGCAGAAATGTTCTAGAGTGTCAATGCAGAAATGTAATCTGTGTCTCTGGAAGGGTCAGGCTCTTTTGCATGTGCCATGTCATCAAGAGCATTGTTGTCATTCTTAATAGGGACTATGTGACGTGAAGACTTACTTGGCGACAAATCTATGTCCTTGTGCCTTTGGTTGGAGTTTTTCTCCGTCTCTCTGTATGGGGCACCATAACACGGCCATCCACCTCCCCCGCTGCAGCACCGTTTATCTTTGTGGACAAGAAGGACGGCGGACTGAGCCCATGGGTTGACAGCTGAATGCAGTAACTAAGGAGAACAGGTACCCCCTCATGCACATCCTCCCGTTGTTAAATACAGCCTTTGAACTGCTCTCAGAGCGCACCATTTTCACAATGCTGGAGAAACACGTACACCTGGTGTGCATATGGGACGGGGGCCAATTGGAAGGCCGGTTTCATTACCCCCTCAGGTCATTATGAATATTTAGTCATGCCTTTTGGTCTTTCCAAGAGTCCAGCCAAGAACGTCATGGCTTGTAAATGACGTGCTCCGTGACCTGCTGCACCACTTTATGTTTATTTGTTTACATGACATTTTAATTTTCTCAGAAATTGGGAAACCAGGACTTGCTGGGGTTGCATTGGGGGACTGGCACCACCTGCTGGAGGGAAGGGTACATCCCTTTGATGTACCTTGCCGACCATCAGAACATCCGACAGGCCAAACAGTTTAATACACATGAGGCACGGTGGACCTTGTTCTTCTCCCAATTCAAATTTAAAGTCCCAGGAAGCTGAAAGGGAGACGCGCTCTCTCGTCATTATCTGGCAGTCGAGGCTGTAAATGATTCTGGCCCCCCTGCCCATTCTGCCCCCTCCATGATTGTTGCTCCGGTCACGTGGGATCGGGATGAGGAAGATTACACGTGTACGTGCCAGAGCACTTTTGAGAGAGGGTGGTAGAATGGGCCCACATTACTCCAGATACCGAGCAGAACGGTGAGAAGTGACGGCCAGGAGAGTCCATGGTCCTACATAGCTTAGGACTTCATCACGGATCTGGTGGTCTCGAAATGCTACACCATGGTTCTGGTGGCTGTGGATCGTTTCTCACAGGGTTTAGGCTTCATTCCATTTCGTTTACTCCCTTCTTCCCTCCATCTTGTCAAGGCCATGTTCCAAAACATCTTCAGGGTCCTATCTGATCATGACCCTCAATTCACCTCCTGAGTGAGGAGAGCATTTTTTAAGAGACTTGGGGTCATGGTTAGTTTGACCTCTGGATGCCACCCACAGGCCAGCAGAGAGGACAGTGCAGAAGTTCAGCAGGTTTTAATGGGTGTATTGCCACCGCACCCAACAAGACTGGGCAGAGGATCATGCCCAGAACTCATTGCGTCAGTTTTCCATGGGCTTAACACCCTCCTCTGTAATTCTGTGGAGAAGTTCTTATAAGTTATCCATGCATAGCTGAACTGAATTGTTTTAGCCTTGTGTAAAAGAGAATGAAGGGTGACATGCTACAGCTATACAACATTCTAACATGCCAAAATGTGGTTTACCAAAAAAATTTTTAGATTTTCATAAGTTTGAACTCAACGCCCATTCAGGGAACACTTTAGTTGGATCTGAGAAAGCATGCAGTTAATGTTTGGAGCAGTTTGAATTTTGCCAACAAATTATTAGTTCAAGATCCACCAAGAAAGGCCGATGGGCCTACTGACCGCATCTCGCTTGTCACATCATGTACTTAGCATAGAGGACTTAAAAATCTTTGCAGTGAATCTTTGCATCTGCTGGCTTTCACTGGGAAGAGTGTAAGAATGTCATGGCAGTGGTCTGCAGTGACAGACATAGGGGAGGCGGGTGTCCTGTGTCACAGCTGTCACTGATCTGACTGCAACAGACATGGTGTCTCTGATGCTTTCATGGACACACCAGGCGGCATACTGAGCCAATGTTTGAAAGGGAAATCATTTTATTTGGTCCCGTAACTTTTCAGAAACCTTACCACTAACATGCATGAAAACATAGTGTGGATTTCTAGTTATTTTAACAAAAAAATGGGTTGAAATTGGAATGTTGAGTATTCAAGAATGTACTCAGACACAACTGAAGTACTAAAAACCAGCGCTTGTGCATGTCAAATAAACTCTCTCAAATGTTATCTGTCCTCCACAATTATAGTCGAAGCCAAAAGGATTTAACATAATAAAATAATATGTATAATCTTCAGCCTCACTCACTCACTCCATTACCGTTTATTCATAATGAGGGTTGCAGCTGCCAGAGCCAATCCAGGCACATTGGGCACAGGGCGGGACTCACCCAGGGTGGGTGGCCACAGGATACATACTGCATTCACACTCCGTACTCTCACACCTATGAATAATTTAGAGTTGTCAATTTGACCAGTGGCTCAGATATATTAGGCAGCAAGGGAACACTTGGTCCTTGACGTTTATGGGCTAGAAGCAGAGTTATTGAAAAGCCACTGCAGCTCAAAGGGCTGAATAGGTTAATACTGGATGGGAAATGGTGGCCTGCTCTGATGATTCATGTTTCTTTTATATCATTTGAATGGCTGGGGCGAATTTGCACTGCTTTCCTGGGGAAGACATGGTACCAAGATGCAAAACAGGAACAAAGCAAGCAAACAAAAATGGTTCAAGAGGGCTTTGAATAATACTGAGGTCTAAAGGAACACAACAAAGTACATTAACATACACCTCAGTGTAGTTTAAGGCTTGCCAGTTCAAAATGTTTCACATCAAGATGTATGTGGAAACACATGACCACTGAGGCATGTGGCATTCATGCAGGTTTTAGATTTTAGAATATTGTGTGTAGATGTCTGTGTTGGTCTCACTGGGTGGTTGGTTAGACTTGTAAGAGTTGCTCAACTCTTACCTTTCATCAAAGGAAACCTGGTGCAATCCAAGTTCCCCTCCCTTAGCCCTTACTGCTCGTGTTTTGGAAGTGGGGATTGAAATCATTAATCATTGCAATACGTTGCAATTATTTTGGAAATGGAACTACATAATAATGAAAAGTTTTCACATAAACATTTATGAGCAATGCCAAATGTGGTGAGTTTGAACACAACAATAGTATTTTGTGGCATGACCCTGCTCATTTTGGGAGGTATTTGCCTGTTCAGGATCTTGATGGAGGACTTGTATATGACTTTTTTCCTTTTTTTTCTCTCCTTTAATAAACTGTGATTGCACAAAACCATTGTTTGTGATATTTCTATGACACATTAATAAACAAACCAGTAAGATATGAGTCCACTCTTACTTTACTGTTGATATCAGTAGTAATCACGGAGAAGTCACCATAAGAAAGTATTGCAAATAGTACATGTTTAAACAATCCAATATCATTTTTTGTTGCAACTACATTTACATTTACAGGGCACCTCACAGTCAGTAGTTCCAGGGTAAGTCCCCCTGGAGAAACTCGGGGTTAAGTGTCTTTCTCAGTGACACTCAGGGTTTGAACCTGTGACTTTGTGGTCATCTAAATCATAGGCAAGTGTGTTATCTACTAGGCTACACCCAGCCATCATTAAAAGATGTAAAAAAATATTACATTTAAATTTTGTAAGATCAGAATTTATTGACGACATACATTTATGGGTGTTTTCCCCTGGTCCATGGTAACACTATGTGGGAATGTGCCAAATGGAACGGTAGGTATAAGAAGTAGGGCATAGAGAGATAGAAACTGCCCCTTCACCTCGCACGTAGTGGAGTGCCGGTGAAGCTTTGAAGTGTTTGGTGCATTCTGCACGTTGTGTGGGGAGGGTTCAAACCTTTTTACAACCAAACCTTTTATTATGCAATGAAGGTTCATCTCACTTTTTTACACCTGACACTTACTCTGTCAGTTTAGAGTATAAGAGCTTGCTTCTAGTTTCTTTTACGTCAGCTTCATGGCAAGTCCATGGAAGCAGCAAGGTTCTTTGCTCTTGTAAGGCAGCACCGGACAGTGCTATGAAACACACACAGCACCTGTCCCAATGTCGTAAAAACCACAACTCTTGTTTCTTCAGCTGTTTCTGTGTTGTAAACCAGGTGCTGTGCTGCAGAACAATGTCCTGACAGGAAGATGTGTTGGAAAAAAAGTATGGTGCCCTCGGTTCTTACCTCCAAGGTCACCAATAGGTGGCCTGAACTAACACTAAATTACAATTTGAGGTGCAAATATGATAACCTTTGGTGTCACTCATAAACTTTACATAACACAAATGGCAGCAGAGTCAGTCTAAACAATATATTTCTGGGATATACAATATAAGATCTGGGAACTTCTGTGCAACAATTTGGCAAAATTTCCACCAGAAGTACATATCTGATTATGGATTGGATGCATAAGACAATTTAACAAACGGTTAAATTGCTGTTTCTGGAGTCTTCCTGGAGAAATCTTTCACAGTCAAGTGACAAGCGATCCGACTGGCAGTCCCTTACACTCTTTAACTTGAAATGAGCACAGTGCTGACAGTCCTGTTGCAGGCAGGGTGAACAATAAACCCTCACATGTTTTTCTCAATCCAGAGGGCGTGGCTGTGACGTCCTCTCTATACCCGCAGGTTTCCCATCAGTGCCAGGTGTCTCTCTTCCAGTCCACCCGCTAGTTACTTCTTGTAATGACCGTGGGGGAGGAGATGGCTTTTTCTCAGGAGGGAGAAAAGTGAGAGGTGACAAAGGGAAAACAGCTCAAATGTGCAGCTGTGTCTGTCTTGTTGGGCTAATTATTGGGTAAATGACAAGCTTCCAGGCAAATTGCAACCAAGAAAGGGGCTGTTGTGCTTGTGCTGTTTTCTTCTTCAACCAGTGCCATAAATAAGTTTTTTACCTAATCTCATCCATGTCTACTTGGAAAAGTAATCGAGCGATTAGCCCTGCGCTGGGCAGGTACACCGCCCAAGGTGGGTTCCTGCCTTGTGCCAAATTACCTGCGATAAGGTGTGTTTTTGGCAACCTTGTGAGGCTGCTCCTAAATACCACAAAAAGCCAGAGCAGCAGACCACAGCCATCGTCACCAAAATCCCCACTGAGGCACTGGAGATACTCTGGTGAGACGAAAAGGAACTTCATAACATTTACATTTGCATTTACGACATTTACCAGACACCCTTATCCAGAGCGACTTACAGTCAGTAGTTACAGGGACAGTGCCCCCCTGGAGACACTCAGGGTTAAGTGTCTAGCTCAGGGACATGATGGTAGTAAGTGGGGTTTGAACCTGGGACTTCTGGCTCATAGGCTAGTGTGCTTCCCACTGGGCTACTACCACTTTACCTTTTCAAATGGCATGAAATGCTCAGAATCCTAAAGAGACATTAAAGGCTTGGCCCTTCCTGTCTTCCCTACCATTTTTTTTATTTAGCTGATTTCTGTAAATGCCCTTCCAGTGGTTGTTAAAAAGTTGTTAAAAAAGCCTTCACAGCCACATAGTACACTCTCACTCACCCACTTTCCAGAACCACCCCAGGACCCTGTCCTCAGCAGAGTTCACAGTTCCGTGGCCTCATTTCTTCATCAGGCTTCATCATCATCTCATTGCTTCCCATACAGGAGCAGATGAGAGGTTCCGATCAATGGGTTTGCTCAAGCAGCCGTGCATCCCTGTTCGTTATTCGAAAAAATGAAGTAAAACAAAAAGATTCTTTAAGGAGTTCCTCTGCTTTTTTTTTTATTTTTTATCTGACACCAGGTATTTAGATGGCTTCCCTCCAAATTTCTTATTTCTTCTACACTGCACAGACATAGGCTCAGCATCACATGACCCTGAGTTCCGATTTCTCCCTCCTCCTTGCCCTGCAGGCTTTAACCTGAGCTCCGGAGGTGGGTATTTGGCGCCAGCTTAGTTGGGGATGAGGTCAGGTTTCTCTGTGTGTGTATGTGTGTGGGGGGGAAGTGGTGTACATGTGAAACATCCTGTTTGAAAAATGAACCACATAAATGTCTCAAATCCATAAATGGTTGCCCTCTCTCTCTCGCTCTCTCTCACACACACACACACACACAGACATGCATTACAGATATTTTGGGGGGTGTTACCTTTATGTCGGGGCAGTGGTGGCCTAAGGGTTAAGGAATTGGCCGTGTAATCAGAAGGTTGCCAGCTCGAATCTTTTCCATTAATCTGTATTGAGATTCATTGAAATAAGTATTTGCTATTTTTCTGCTCAACAAAGTCAAAATGCTTCAATATGAACAGAACTGCATTCCATTGTCTGCAATAACTTCATTCTAAACTGATGTTGAAGAAAGTCGGAAATATAGCAGAACAGAGTGTGAGAAAGTGAGGAAATTAGAGTATGGGAGCATTTCACAACAGCAACATGGTGACACATCTGAAACGCACACACCCCGGAGCTATGGTATGTACTAGTGCTGCACAGACATGATTTTTTATCCCAGAACTGTCCCCTCCCCATCCCTGCATTCACCCATACAGTAAAAATACAGGTTCAACTAATATTAATATTAATATTAATAAAATTACCACAAACACGTTCTCAGGAAAATATATTCATATAACTGTGTACAGAGCATGAAAGTGGTGAAAGATATTCTATCAAAACCTGACGGAGATTATGGACAGTGATGTGTCTCAGCTATCCACATGACTTGTTTTAAACTCTGGGAGTAAAGTGATTATCACTTCTGATACACAGCAGCACAGCACACAGTGCACACAGTGAAATTTGTCTTCTGCATTTAACCCATCACCCACAGCACATCAAACTTGGTTTGATTAAGCAGTTCACCAAAACATTGGACAAAGCTGGTGGCTGCTTCATTTACTTGTGACAGAAGTTATTTTCCAGGATTGACCATTGAGAAGTTAAAGGCTGGCATCTTTGACAATCCTGAAATCCGTCAGCTCATCACAGATTCTCAGTTCGAAAAGTCAATGAACGAAGTGGAGCTGGAAGCGTGGAAGGCTTTTGTTATGGTTGTGAAAAACTTTCTGGGCAACAATAAGGCCCCTAACTACACGGAACTTGTCACAAATATGTTGACTGCTTTCAGGAACCTCGGATGCAACATGAGCATCAAAATGCATTACTTATACTCACATATGGATCGGTTTCCGGAAAATCTTGGATCTATGAGTGATGAACAGGCCGAGCGTTTCCATCAGGAGATGAAGGTGATGGAGAACAGGTACCAAGGTCGGTGGGATGCAGTAATGATGGTGGACTACTGTTGGAATCTGACTAGAGACATCCCTGCCACTAGACATTCCAGAACTTCAAGGAAAAGGAAATGAAAGCCCCAAGTTTTGAACAGTTATGATTGAACATACAATTTGCATATATAAAGTAAATTTTGTGGTAAATTTAAATTTTTCGAGACAGAAAATCGCACTATTATAAAATCAACTTAGCTGAAAAACCTGACCTGATCTACAAAAACTGATGCCATATTCGTGTTCTGTGGGCCAAAAATATATTAGACAACTCTCAAATTTTTTTTGATTTTTTTGTAACCCAGTGTTATTTGATCATTTTGGCGATTTTTGTGTGCATTGGCACATTTTGCATGATATTTGGTCTGGCAGAATGTACACATGCACAGAGCATGTAATTTATACATTTACATTTAAAATAGTTTTTTTTTTTCTGTAAATAAATGATTGAGGGAAGATTGCTTTTTCAACCAAACTCATGTGAATTATATATGGTGCAATTACGTTTGCATCTAGTTTCTTAAAATGTGAACTTCATATGTCCAAACTAAACTTGGTTGTGTCCCCCACAGTGTCATGAGTGCAGACTGTCCCAAATGGCACTGCGGTTTTGTCTTCAGAGGAGCCCCACGGTCATGTGGCTTCAGGCCAGCAGACGCCAGGAAGGGCAGGAATACCAGTCTTCCTTTCTACTGCACCTCTGTGCCAGGGAGGCTGACTATTTGTGGTCAGGCTATTAATACAGAGGGTTTTGTTTACAGGGATGCATGGTTTTGTTGCTGTGATGGAATAGCAAGTAACACTCCTTCTGAGGAAGTTATCTCTGAGGCATGGCCAAAATGAGACAAAGAGATGCGAGGCAAAGTAGCAATTCAATGAATCTGAATTTAGTAAAATGACAAAATGTTTTGTACATTGTTAAACCTTGCGAATCTCAGAAAGAAGGCTCACTGCAGAGAGATGGATGCACAGAGCTATTTATGCACACACATGTAAAGACACAAAAGTAAAGCATGAGCAGGCATTGGTCTGAAGAAACTTCTCACCTTCCACCTAAGAAACATTGATAGGAAATTTGTCCCCATTAGTAATTCATGCATTCAACTACATTCATTTTGCTTTCTGGTTGTTCTGCTGTTGATCCACTCCACTCCACTCCAGCTAGTTCAAAACTCACACGTGTTACGACCCTGTCGGGCACTTGTGCCCTGTCTGTTCTGTCTGGTTTTTCCTTAGGTGACCAGCAGGGGACAGGGAATCCTGAACCACAGCTATATAGGAGCAGTTGGAAACAGACAATGTGATGCTGGCTGTTTCTTCCGGCTTGTGAAAGTGAAGTGATTGTCATTGTGATACACAGCATAGCACATGGTGCACACAACAAAACGTGTCCTCTGCTTTTAACCCATCATCCTCTTGCTTATAGAGCCCCAAAATTACAGAAAAACCTTTCACTGAATATTCGAGCATCAGACATGGGTTCATATTTTAATATTTAAATCTAAGCTAAAATCTCACATATGGTCAAACTCCCTTAGCTATAGTGAAACACTCCATTTACAATTATCAATGCTGCACTAGAAGTGCTACCAGAAACACAAGACCCTCACCAACCATCTCTCTACAGGCTGTTATTAACTTGATGCTAACACAACCCTTTCTTTTTCTATATCTGTGTGCATCAACTCTCATGTAGTAAATCTAATCCTGACAGCATCCTGGCATGGAACGAACTCATGAGTCATCCTTGGCCTTCCAGAATTCTCGAGCTTGATCCTCACATACTCCAGCACAAAGACACCTGCCTGGAACTCTGATCTCTGCAATGTTCTACCTCAATTGACTTCTGAAGTGAAGTACGTCAGCGGGTGAATCTATTTCCACGACAGACCATGAGCCACATTCTGCTCCTTTGCAACATGACAGAAGAAACAAGCAAAAGACTTAAAAATGTTCTCTATATAATCACCATGACAAGACGATTCAGTTCTAGAAAGACAGGTTTAGCCAATATTATGTGAGACTCTCATGTTTGCAGATAATTTCATATTCTGTAGGGGAGAGGTACAGTGCATCCGGAAAGTAGTCCACATTTAGTTATGTTTCAGTTTTAATGTATTAAATACAAATTTTTCCTCAAAAACCTACACACAACCACCACATAATGACAACGTGAAAAATGGGTAACACACTCGCCTATGAACCAGAAGACACAGGTTCAAATCCCGCTTACTACCATTGTGTCCCTGAGCAAGACACTTAACCCTAAGTTGCTCCAGGGGGACTGTCCCCTGTAACTACTGATTGTAAGTCGCTCTGGATAAGGGCATCTGATAAATGCTGTAAATGTATTCCCAGCCTTTGCTCAATACTTTGTTGATGCACCTTTGGCAGTAATTACAGCCTCAAGACTTTTTGAATATGATGCCACAAGCTTGACCCACCTATCCTTGGCCAGTTTTGCCCATTCCTTGTCTTCACCTCTCAAGCTTCATCAGGTGGGATGGGAAGTGTCAGTGCACAGACATTTTCAGAGCTTTCCAGAGACGATCAATTGGATTCAAGACTGGGGTCTGGCTGGTCGAAACGTCACGCCTGGCAGTAACACCAAATAGTTCAATCTTTGCCTCATCAGAACTTCTGTTTCTGAGAGTCTTTTGTCTTGCTACTCTACCATACAGACCTGATTGGTGGATTGCTGCAGAGATGGTTGTCGTTCTAAAAGGTTCTCCTCTGTTCACAGAGGAACTCTGGAGCTCTGACAGAGTCACCATCAGGTTCTTGGTTACCTCCTTGACTAAGGTCCTTATCCACCTAGCACTCAGTTTAGGTGGCTGACCAGCTCTAGGAGGAGTCCTTGTGGTTTTGAACATCTTCCACTTATGGATGATGGAGGCCACTGTGCTCATTGGGACCTGAGCAGTTTTATTAGTTTTAAAAAATTTGCCAAAACCTCAAGTAAACATTTTTCAATTTGCCATTATGGGGTGTTGTGTGTAGAGTTCTGAGAGAAAATTGATCCATTTTGGAATAAGGCTGTAAGATGGCTGATGTGATGTGCTGTAAATACTTTCCGGAATGCGCTGTATGCACAAGAGATGAAGGGAATGAAGGTCAGTGGGTCTAAAACAGTACACATGTGTGTGAATGAGAGGAAGGACAGCAGGATGGTCAGGTTACAGGGAGCAAAGCTAGTGAAGGAGGAGGAGTTTAGATGCTCCCTTGTATGATCCTATGTATGATGCCCTTTTAGTCATGTCATATTGAGTGTTTTATTGTTTGTTCTGAAAGAGGACAACCTCTTTCTGCTCTTCACCAGCACAAAGACTATTTTTCAAATAAATAACTATGTGCTTTCTGCTTATCGTGGTACACCAGATCTTCTCCTTGTCTTAAATTAATTAAAAAGGCATTGGTACAATGTTGACTTTGGATTTAGGCCTATTTCTTAAAGGTCCCCTAACATGAAAAAACATTTTAGTTTGACCCCTAATATTGTATTTGTCTCTTTCCGAAATTCAGACTTGGTGCAGAATTACAGCCACTTTGATCCAGTCCCACAATGAGATTTCCCCAGGATGTGCCATTTCGGTGTCTGTAGCTTTACCGGACTTAAAAAATAAATTTGTGCTCATTTTTCATCCAGTCAACCAGTAACTGCAATGAAATGGGTGGGTGTGGGTGGTGACAATTTTTTAGGGAAAGGGTGCGAAATTCTCTGGGCGGGCAAAGCATGAGAAAGGCAAGGTAATCTTTCCCCTTATAATGATATAAGGGGACAAATTCAGAATGACCAAAGCAGTCTTTACACCTATCACCATTTCTAGCCTCTGCAGGGCCATAGACAGGCTAGGGGAATATTAAATAATCTTACAAAATGAAATTTTCATGATAGGGGACCTTAAAGATATGGATATCTGCAGTTAATGCAGTTTTCAGTGACTGCTTCATGAAACACTCTTGCTTGCAGCGATGGAGTTGGAAACAGTGCTTGCGCATGTAGGTGAATTTGAAGTTACTGCAGAATTTAAGACTATATAAGGACTACAGCTAACTAAATCATTTTCCTACACACTGCCTTTTTGTGATGGTATTTGGTGGCAGTGAAATTAAATTAAATGAAATAAATACACTGCATTGCATCTTTGGCATGCTAGCGGAGTTGTGAGGGCAGGTCAGTAAATTAACAGCGGCATCCTTATATACTAGTTATGGAATGTGTAGCATTTGATTTTTTTTATCGTTTTATTTCCCAGCCATATTGTTATCCTGTGTGCTCACAAGCTTACTCTGTTTATAGTGTCATTATGTAAAATCATATATTTAATTTTAATCAGTGAACAATGTAATGTAGACCCTCCACAAGACCAAAGTTAGAAAAAAAGACAATACTTATTATAATTATTATCAGGGATAAGTCTATAAGATAATAGGTTGTTTGTTTAAACTCACTGATGGAATCTTAATCAGCTGAGTCTTGCTTATTAATTTGCATTTACGAGAGGGGCACTGCGGACCTGCTGAGTCATCCATTTAAAACCAGCTCCATAAATGGAAAGTGGGTATTTATATCATGATGTGACCATGTCCAATACAGAGGAGGTCTACTGTACACATTCTGGTCCAGTGACTACAGCAAATGGTTTTTAAGGTTTCACTATGTGCCAGCTAGGAATACCCAAATTAAATGCAATCATTTGCAGCTCCATTTATTGCCCTGTAATGTATGCATATCATGTCACATCATAAATTCATAAAGTCTTTCACGCGTGTATGCTGGGGGGATTTCCAGGATAGTTATTTAAAAGCTGCTACCCAATTTCAGCAGCCTCAAAGGTTATAATTGGACTTTCTAGAAATAACTTATATGAAAGGTTGTCAATCTCTTAGCCCTTTGTTAGGTCACTGTGAATACAAAAATGCACATTTTTGGAGCCTGTTTATTTAAGTAAAAAATAGCAAGCAATGAAGCAGACTGGTCCCAGAACATACAGAGACATTACACTCTGGACATAAAAAAAGCCAATGAGACATTTGAAATCCATGAGTGAATAATACAATAAAATGTATATATCATTACCTTTTTAAACAGCTGGGAACATAAAAACCCCTAACCCTAACTTTAAACACGTGTTCTCATTGCAAGAGAACCTTATCCTGGTCATGTTAATTATATATGGCTTTTAACAAAAACCTCTGTGCTAGAAGTCTTTATTGCTCTTCTGCCCTGAGAATGTCTGTGTCCACTACTCCACCTGTGAGAACAGCTGGTTTACAGGCTGGTGAACAGCTGAAGGGACGTTTAGCCCTAAAGGAATCATTTATTTTCAATGAAGCAAGCGTGGGAGCAGGGTCCAGCACCGTATGAAACATAAAGGAATACAAGACTGATCTGTTTCTATTAGAACCCTATTGATGATGTCTCCCATCTCTATTGGTTTCTTGATTCAAAAGAATGATTTCTGGCAGTGAAACAGAAATATATTAATTTAAAATTAATAAAAAGGAGGGCATTGCCATTATGTTATTGGGTTGATGTAGAATTATGACTGCATAGCTAAAAAGTTCCTATACTTGTAATTTTTGTATTATCTGGCCTTTCTGAAAGGGTTGGGGGTCGAGCGCAGTGTTGTAGGATGATTGGGGGAGCTGCCTGCTTTACTTTCTTAAATTAGCTGTGAGAGAGGGCTGTCCGTGGGTGGAGCCACAAGCTGTCAGTGTCTGCCCTGCTAAATATTACCTGCAGACTCTCAGTGAATTAGGAACGTTTGCCCAGCGTGTGCTAGAGCGAGTGTGTGGCTGGATATACCTGGGAAAAGTCCAAGACAACTGAAGTAGTGGACTATTTGGAAGAGGCTCTGTGAACACTGATAACAGCACGTTTTGTGCAGGGCAACTAGCTGGATATGGCTGGTTGTCTGCAAAGGATCGGACTTATTCTGAAATCTCTCTTTGTGCTGCTATCAGTCAGCACATTAATAGTTCATGCAGAGCCTTACATCTATCGACATTTATCTGGACTGGATGCCGAATCTATCTTGGTGGCTAACAATGGGATTAGAGTTCCCTTTGGGCGCTCAGTGTACCTGGACCCTATAAATGACCTGGTGACTGAGGTGCAACCTGGAGATCATTGCCACATCACAGTTCTGGACAATGGCCCTCTGGCCCAGAAACCTGGAATGCTCACCCCTAAAACATTTCCGTGCTCCTTTGGTGCCGAGGAGGTGAAGTACACACACTTTGGGTCAAGGAGTCCCAGTAAGGACCGGGTGAGACTTCAGTTAAGGTATGACTCTCAGACTAACACTGTGGTGGTGCCATTCATGCTGGAGGTGGAGCTGGTCTTTCAGCAGCTGGAGATTGTGACTCGAAACATCCCCCTTGTCGTGGACAAGCTGAATGGCCAGAGCAACCCCATAGACAAAAAGGGCTTGGAATTCACCTATGAGGATGAGGTCACAACATGCAAGGTTACAACACTCATTGGCATTGGTGGGCTTCCCAGGTATGGCAAACTTTTAGATAACAGTCTTGGCAACCAGATGGTTGATTGTAATGAATTCCTGAAGAAGGGCATTCGCTATCAACACACAGCCAGCACAAACTCACCTAACAGAGACTATATTCCCATGCTTGTTGAGGTGCAAGATAAAGAGGGCAACATAGTTCAACAGGAACATTTCCAGATCATGGTTCGAATCAAAGAGGGTTCAGAAAATAATCCACCCAAACCTAGTTTTGTTGCTATGATGATGATGGAGATTGATCAGTTTGTGATGACCGCCATAACTAGTGACATGCTGGCAGCAGAGGACGTTGAATCAGATCCAGATGACTTGATCTTTAATATCACTTCTCCCATGGGCCCCCAACTGGGTTATATTATCAGCACAGATGACCAAAATTTGCCTATTACATCCTTCTGTCAGCGAGATATTAAAGACCTGAAAATTGCTTACAAACCTCCGTCAGACGATTCAGACACAGAGAGAATCATTCAAATTGAGTTTGAAGTAATAGACACAGAGGGGTCTGCGTCCGATACTTTTGCTTTCATGGTGGTTGTGAAGCCCATGAACACGTTGGCTCCCGTGGCAACGAAGAATACTGGTCAACTACTTTTTGAAGGTCAGTCAAGACCTTTGTCTAGTGAGCAAAATTTAAGAATCAGTGATGAGGATAACCTTGAAAATGTGAAGATATTTGTAGCTGATGGCCTGAAACATGGGGAATTGGCTGTGTTGGGGTCTCTTCAGAAGTTCTTCACTGCAGCTGATCTGGATGCTGGCATTGTTGTTTATCAGCATGATGGCAGTGACACATACAGTGATAATATCATTTTCAAAATGACTGACGGAAGTAATGAAGTTGAGTTTCTGTTCCCCATTACTATTGTTCCCATCGATGATGAGCCTCCCATCATCAATGCCAACACTGGCATTGTGCTTTCTAAGAAAGAAATAATCCAAATCTCTCCATTCATTCTGAGTGCCACTGATATAGATTCTGAGGATAAAACGATTAAGTTTATGTTAGAGCCACCTTATTCAAAAATAGGTGAAATTGTTCTTAGGCAAGTAGAGCACCCTACTGACCCTTCTGCCTGGAAATTTACTGCAACCAATGAGATGTTTGAACGTGTTGTGACAGAGTGGTTCCAGCAGGATATTTTGGAGGGTAAGTTGTTCTACCGCCACAATGGACCACACAGCACCACCACAGTGACAGATCATCTTCTTTTCCGTGTCCAGGATGACAATGACCCCCCAAACCAGTCTGGAGAACATGTTTTCACAGCAAAAATTTATCCAGTAGATGACCTCCCCCCCGAGCTTTATCCAGGAACATCTCTACAAATGACTGTGAAAGAATATGAGCTAACAACATTTAAAAAGAAGTTTCTTCACTACACTGACCTTGACAGTGATGATAGAGATTTGAAATACATAATTACCAAGCCTCCAACAGACACTACTGAAGACAATGCAGTGGCTTTGGGTAACATTGTGCTTACTGACAGTCCTGATGCAATCATCACTGAATTCACACAAGCCCAGATCAACCATCACAAAGTGGCCTATAAACCCCCAGACCTGGAGCTTGGAATTACACCAAAAGTTCTTCAGTTCAACTTCAAAGTGGAGGACACTGCCACTAATTCAGTTGATGGCCAGTTTACAATCTTCTTACAACCTGTGGACAACAAGCCCCCAAATATTACCAACACTGGTTTTACAGTGTTAGAAAGAAGTATCTTCATCATTAGCAAGAAAGAACTTGATGCCTCTGACCAGGATACAGAAGATGAGAATATCGTTTTTACTCTAACCCAGACTCCCAAATATGGGCAATTGCAGTATTTAGGTGCTGAGATGATAAATGGGGGATCATTTTCACTGAATGACATAGAGAGTAGTCATTTGACCTACCTGCACAGTGGTGAGGAATCCTTGAGTGATGTAATCAAGTTAGAAGTCAGCGATGGCTTCCATGAAGTGCCCATCATCATCAAAATCAGTGTTAATCCTGTAGATGATGAAAGACCCACTTTCATGCTTCCTAAAGGGTTGTTGGGGGCTTCCCTTGATGTATTAGAAAATGGAGCAACAGAGATCACAAACAACATAATCCAGGGTCATGATGAGGACACTGATGACCTCATGCTGACGTTCATTGTAGAAGAGCCTCCCAAGTTGGGTGAAATAATTGTGAATGGAGCGCCAGCTGAACGTTTCACTCAGGAAGACATAATAAATGGAGTTGTTATCTATGCGCACACTAGTGGCGAAATTGGACCAGTCAAAGAATACGACTCCTTCAACCTCACCATTTCTGACATGTCTGATGAGTGGGTAGTTGGTGGCAATAAGGTGCAAGGGGTGAGAGTGCTTGTCACTATTCTTCCTATGGACAGTATCCCACCTGTTGTGAGTGTTGGAGAGCAGTTTGTCGTTGTGGAAGGAGAGAAGAACATCATCACTCTTGAACATATTCAGGCTGAGGACCTTGACACTGACAATGATGAAATCCTTTGCACAATCACTGTCCACTGTAAATCAGGATACATAGAAAACATCTCCCCAGCCCCTGGTTCAGAAAAGTCCAGAGCAGGTTTGTCTGTCACAGCATTTAGCATTAAGGATGTCAGCCTTGGTCACATCTACTATGTACAAAGTATACACAAAGGTGTGGAGCCTAAAGAAGACAGATTCACATTCCGCTGTTCTGACGGCATTAATTTTTCAGATCGGCATTCTTTCCCCATCATCATTATTCCAGCAAATGATGAAAAGCCACAGATCTTCACCCATGACTTTGTTGTAATGGAAGGCATGAGTCTTGTCATTGACACCCCTATCTTAAATGCAGCCGATCTGGACATCCCAGATGATAATCTTGAGTTTGAGATCATCAAAAGCCCCAAACATGGCAGCATTGTCCAACAGCTAAGCTCTGGAACCATCCCTGTTCTAAAATTTTCTCCAGATCAAATTAAGGAAGCTTCAAACATTGCCTATGAACATGATGACTCTGAATCTAAAGAGGATAGCTTTGAGATAAGACTGTCAGATGGAAAGTACAGTGTTGAAAAGAAAATACCAATAACTATCATTCCTGTTGATGATGAGACACCCCGAATGACAATAAATGATGGTCTGGAAGTTGAAATTGGAGAGGCTAAAGTTATCAACAACAGAGTCCTCAAAGCTGAAGACCTAGATTCTGAAGATAAGGAACTCACTTACATAATTCGCTATGGACCAGTCCAAGGATACATCCAGCGTCTTACTAAGCATGGGGATGTGACTGGCAACATAACCATTGGAATGAACTTCACACAAGAAGATATTGACCAAAATCTGATCCAGTATGTACACAAAGGCCAAGAAGGTGTCCGCGACCTCCTCAAGTTTGATGTCACAGATGGTTTGAACCCTCTCATTGACCGTTACTTTTACATCAATATCGGCAGCACTGACATCGTCTTTCCTGATGTCATCAACAAAGGTGTGACCCTCAGAGAAGGGGGGAAAGTCACCCTCACCACGGACTTGCTCAGCACCACTGATATGAATAGCCCAGACGAGTTCTTGACCTTCAGCATCACTCGTGCACCAAGCAAGGGTCACCTCGAATGCTCTGATCTACCAGGAGTCCCAATTTCCACCTTCACTCAGCTACAGCTGGCAGGTAACAAGATCTACTACATTCACACGTCCGACGACGAAGTGAAAATGGACAGTTTTGAATTTGAAGTGACCGATGGCTACAATCCAGTGTTCCGAACTTTCCGTGTCTCTATAACTGATGTGGACAACAAAAAGCCCATCCTGACCATTCACAAGCTGGTGGTGGGAGAAGGTGAAATTAAGTTGATTACACCTTTTGAGCTGACAGTGGAAGACCGGGACACGGCTGACCATCTACTTCGCTTTGTAATAACACAAGTGCCTGTGCATGGTCAGCTCCTCTTTAATAGGAGCCAGCCAATCACCAGCTTCACCAAACAGGACCTGAATGAAAATCTCATCACATACCACCATGATGGCACCGACACTTCAGAGGACAGCTTTTCTTTCACTGTGACAGATGGAACACACACACAGTTCTATGTCTTCCCAGACACTGCCTATGAGACACTCAAGCCCCAAACAATGACCATTCAAATTAACACCATTGATAACGGCGTCCCACAGATTGTAGTAAATAAGGCAGCCCCTACCCTGAAAACCCTGCACACTGGGCACCTTGGCTTCCTTATCACCAACAAAGCCCTGCGGGCTGAAGACAGCGACAGCCCCAAGAAAGTGCTCAGGTACACCGTGTCTGAAGCCCCTCTGCACGGATTCATTATCAACACTGCACTGGGCAATGACAGCATAAAGACTTTTACACAAGGTAAGAATCGCTCAAAAATGCCTCAGCTGTAACTGTATTTGAGGGTTAGCAATAACTTTTACATGAGAGATTAATGCCAAAAATGGCTTCATTAGCTGTGTTTGATATAATAAATAGTTTTAGATAGGATTGTTCAATGACATTGTTTCCCTTTCTCACCTCAGCTGATATCGATGATATGAAAATTTGCTATGTGCTGCGGGACAGGAGCAATGCCACTAGCGATATCTTCTACTTTACTGTGGAAGACAAGGGTGAGTGCTTTATATTGTGTGTATCCTGACATGTTGTTTGCATTTGAAGTCTGCAAATCATGAAATTGATGGGTTACTCTGTCAAAGGCTTTGAACTGTCATTACTGACAGTCATATGAACAGATGGTGGGAGGACAAGAGTCAGAAGGGGGAAAGAATAGGGTTATGTATGCAATTATTTACTCACTATTTATTAGTGTTATAAATTATGAGTTATACATTATGGTGAATTACAGTTTCACAGTGATAGACAGGTTCTATCTTTTGCCTTTGAGATTAACCCTTTAAACATTTTTCTGCTGTGTGATCCGGATATGGAGAGCTGTTTTTGGAAATGCTGTATTTGGAAACTCATCACCAGTGTGTCCGGTGTTTGGTAGCAGATCGTCTATGTGCTTTCACAGGGAAGAATTTGTACCCTTGGCTTTGGATTGCAGAGCCTGCGTATATTTATATACCAGCAAATTTTCCTTTAGACGACACATGACTGCTTCAGTTGTCTCCATTTCCATAATAAAATACTGTAACTTTCAAACATTTGAGAAGGTATACATATGACCAATATTTATAAATAGCTTATACATATTACCCTCTAATGTGCTTAAAGTATGTCGGCAGTCATGGACTATACATCACTGTATTCTTAAAAGCCATTTTAATTTGAGTAGTTTTAGTCCATTCAATGAATATAGATTTGTCACGATGGCTGGACATGGCGAGGAAGAAGGACGCATACTCACGACCACACAAAACAGGGGTTAAATACACAGTGAACCAGACAGGGGAAAGTAATGACCCGACGGCAAACAGACACAAACAGGGCAGCTTTATACAATCATGCACAAGTGAACACAATCAAGCAACATAACAACACAGGACAAACATACTCCTGCATTTAATGTTTTAAAATATGAAAAACATTAAAAATATTTGTAATCCAGTCGGAAGTATAATAAAGAGAAAAAGGGCAGTTTTGTGTCATGGTTGCTTTCACATCCAGTTTTAATATAATTAATGAACAACAAAACTCACGGCCCACTATGCACAGAGTCGTATTCACAACAAACACTGCAATTTTACGACACTATGTAATGCACACTCAGCAAGATTCCAACCACTTCACCAGCGACAGTTTAGAGGAAGTCGTGCAGCAGAATTACCCTTTGTAATTCTAAAAATAAAACTTTTGTTACACATAATGCATCATCACAGTATTAAGGTTAAACAAACAGTTATGTTATGCCTAAAGAATAAAACAGTTAGGATAAGAAAGTGTACACTCCCTTTAACTATTAAACTTTAAAAATGTTTTAAAGCATTAAACATTTTATTTATTTATTTATTTTTTAATTTTGGATTTTGTTTGCCTTTGTTATTTATAACTGACACATGACAAACCACAAATATGTGACATGATCCAGAAACATTTCATATATTTATTTTTTAGTTGTGTTCTGTAAAATCACTCAGTTACTTACCCATAACTGGGTCACAACCAATGTCCATTCCCATGTCCATTCCAGGACATTGGAGGCAGGGTGGGTGAAAAAAGTGAGAGTGGTTGTCATTGTGAAGCATGTGTGTTATTATGAAATGTGTCCTCTGCATTCAGCCCATCACCCTTGGTGAGCAGTGGGCAGCCATGAAAGTCACCCAGGGAGCAGTGTGTGGGGACAGTGCTCAGTGGCACCTAAGTGGCGCCTTGGTGTCTTGGGATTCGAATTGGCAACCTTCCGATTATAGGTCCGATATGCATTTTCTGTGGTGGAATCTTTACAATCTATCACATGTTGGTTAAAGTATATATACAGGCTCAAACTGAATGCCCCTTCAAACTGAATGCCACTTAATAAGTTGCACCTCTGGCTGGGTTTTTGACCATTTTCTTAACAGAATTTAAGCTTTTTTTTGTCTTCCTTCCCCATTGTTCTGATTTTCTGTTAATCCAAAGGGTCCTGCCAAACAAAAACGCTTAGATTTTTCCAATGGACACAGGCACAAATGGGTGGATGGGAGTGCAGGACACTTTGAAGGGGGCTATTCCTTGCAACTGTGCAATTTCTGATATTCTGATTCTGATTTTGCACAAGTCAGGTCTGATGGTCTGATGCTGCCGCTGTCTACCTTGCAGCAGCTCAGCTGCATTGCTCTGCTGTTGTAGGTGCCAGGGTGAGTTATCCATGGTGAAAGGGTATGAGAAGGTGCCACACCTACAGCATTGCAGAGGTTGAGACCGTAAGGGAGAGAGAATTCTCAAGTTGCTTTGGGCGTGATCCCATCATGCAAACTCTCCGTCATCTCTGCAGCTAATATAACACTCAGGAGGGAATCCAGACTAGATGAATTGAGGGAACAGCTGCCTGTTGATATTTGCACCATTTTAAGTGTAATGATTTCTGGGGACCTGTCAGAGTTCTTGTATTTTACTGACAGGCCAGTGGCCCTGAAGCGTCCACAGTGGTTCGAGGTGGACGAGGTGTCCATGGCTGAAAATGAGTTTTCATTAGGAACCATTGTGCTTGTATTGGTCTTGTATTTGTCTTGGAAAAGAAAGGGTTCTTTACAGTTTGTTCACACAGTCTACTTCATGTGACAGCTCAGTGTATATCAGTGTTTTTGGACCGTCGTCCATGTCAACAGTCCCAGAAAGATTTATGGTCATCAGTTGCCACCCCTGATCTCTGGGCAGGACTGTGCGGTGCCTTTCTTCTCCGTCAGTTTCAATGGATAGATTTATGGGAACCCTTGACTGTTGGGGTAGTGGATACAGAATACAACTATTCGTGTCTGATCCTGGTGTGTGAATTGTGTCTTCTGCACCCCCAGAAATCAGTCATAATCATTAGTGAATATTAGTATAAATGTATCCTTGCCATATACAGTTTTATCTGTGCCTTGTCTGCAATCCACCAACTGGACAAAGCCGACTCTGTCCCATCAGTCACAACACCCTCGTTTCTCCCCTCGTCTTTTCCCCTTTATGGGAACCGTTACACCAATAATCAGATGTAATATCTGACATCTAGTTAGCAAAATAATTTGTTCGAATTTGAGAAAATAATTCTGTTCTCACAGTGTGCCTTCTTTAAACTATTAGGTCCCTTTTTCTTACTTTATATTCCATCACTCCCTCCATCTACTCTCTCAATAGACCCAGGAGTGCAGGTAAAGAAAAGAAAAGACAAAAGAAAAGGATGAAATGAAACACACACACACATGCTACTGAGATTATGAAGATTTGGGAAGCGTGGCTGGAATCAGTATGGCTACTGATTGGGTCACATTCTCACAGAGTGTAATGCAGGGACAGGATTTGCCAGTTTGCCCAAGTAATGACTTTTTCTGTTTGTCTAGGGGCCAACAAGCTGAAGCCACAGCCGTTCAGGTTAAACTGGGCTTGGATCTCGCTAGACAAGGAGTTTTACTTAGTGGATGAGGATGCCAAGTTCCTTGAAGTGACTCTTAAGCGAAGAGGTTACTTAGGAGAGACCTCATTTGTCAGTAAGTATCACCACACTAATTTAATTCCCTTCTGTCCTTAATATAAATGTTAAGGACATGTTAAGGATATGTTCCAATGAATGTGAAAAAAAAAATCCTTCTTTCTGTGACAACCATGTCGAATGATATTCTGAAAAATATAACGTTCTTTGACTACTAATTTTCATTTCAATTCTCTGTGTGTTAACATAATGCAATTTCATTGTCTGACCTGACCTCCAGGCATTGCCACTAAAGATGGCACAGCAGAGAAGGACAAGGATTTCAAGGGCAAATCCCAGAAACAGGTCCAGTTTAACCCTGGTCAGACCCGGGCCACATGGCGTGTCAAAATCTTCACAGACCAGGAATTTGAGACGTCAGAAACCTTTGAGATCCAGCTGTCAGAACCAGTGATGGCTGTGCTTGAATTCCCAGACACAGCGATTGTAGAAATTGTGGATCCTGGTGATGGTAAGAAAATAAAAAAAAACGTGATAAATGAATATATTATATTAAAAATGCATATTTGTATCATATACAACTCATTATTGCCTGTCTTGCAGAGTCCACAGTTTTCATCCCACAGGCAGAGTACCATATAGAGGAAGACATTGGTGAGCTTCTGGTGCCAGTTCACAGGTCTGGAGATGTCAGTCAGGAGTTGATGGTCATCTGCTACACTCAGCAAGGTCAGAATACTATTGACTTTTTATTCAACATCAGGGCATCAATTGCAAATGCACTGTTGTGTAAAGGTGCCAGTAAACATTACATGGACCAGGAGAAGAGAAGTAAAATTACCTTATTATTTATTATAAGGAATTCAAATGATCTTTGCCCAAAGCAGTGCACGTACCCAATCTCCGCTTAGTTAATGGCTTATTTGTCTGGAAAGTGTAGTAAAACCAATCATAATAGCATCAGTTTACAAGGAGTTATTCACTACAGAACTCAACACTAACAGCACTAAATTACAAGGAGATCAGAATTGTGGGGATAAAAAGAAGATTGGAACTTCACCTCTGACCGATGTAACCTCAGTCCTGGGAATCACTGGATTTAAAAACGAATTGGCACACCCTCCATGACAGGATTTGAACTGGATCCGGGTTGGTCACCTTCATGTGATGAGCGTCTGGTCCCAAAACTGTGCCTTTTGAAATTGTTCATATGGCTCACATTCTGAGCTTTAATATCAAATAAAAGTGCTGAGTTAAATGCATTGTTCTCGTGCCTGCTTTTTTACTCAGGCAGTGCCATCGGCACTACCCCCACTTCAGTGCTGTCTTACTCTGATTACATCACGAGGCCAGAGGACCACAACAGTGTGCTGCGCTTCGACAAGGATGAGCGGGAGAAGGCCTGTCGCATCATCATCATCGACGACTCCCTCTATGAGGAAGAGGAGAGTTTCAATGTCTCCCTCAGCATGCCCATGGGTGGCCAGGTGGGCACCAATTTTCCCAGCGCCCGAGTGGTCATTCTGGCTGACAGTGATGATGGTGAGTGACACTGACCAACTGTACAGTAATTTCGCTTTTTGCATTACATTAAAACTGAATCTGACTCCAGGAAATAAAATTGGTGTTAAAATATGTTTAAATATCTGATGACTGTGTCAGTGTACACATGGATGTACACTGTGAACCTAACTCAACACACTGTCCCAGGAACTGACTTTAAATGATATATATTCAGAGTGACTTACATGTAGTAGTTACAGGAACAGCCCCCCTGGAGACACTCAGGTTTAAATGTCTCAGGGACTCAATGGTAGTAAGTGGGGTTTGAACCTGTGACTTTGTCTACCACCTACCATCTGATTAAAGTGAATTTTTTTATTAAAGTGAAATGATTGTCACATGTGATACACAGCAGCACAGGACATGGTGCACACAGTGAAATCCTCTGCATTTAACCCATCACCCTTGGTGAGAAGTGGGCAGCCATGACAGTGTCCCGGGGAGCAGTGTGTGGGGACGGTGCTTTGCTCAGTGGCACCTTGGCGGATCGGGACTTCCCTTCTTCTACTGTTAACCCAGTGAAAAGAAGCCCATCACCCCACAGGGACTGGGCTGAAGCCAATTGCCATATAACTGTTAAACACTTGCTTGTGATTTTGCATGGCATATCCACTATTATTTGTGGTCACTCACAGGTTTTGGTGTCATCTACGTGATTCCAGCTCATCTAGACACTAGCATGTAAACTAGCTTGGTTCTCCCCATAGAACACAGAGGCTCTTCAGGAGTGTGGTTCTCAGACCTATTTCATGCAGTGAGTTATCAACATTAGTCAGGTGACCACAAATGGCGACTGATACAACTGACGGTAGAGAACAGATAGAAGTGTAGACCTTATCTGTAAACCTTTCCACGAGGCTCATCAAATTAGCCAGTGACTTGAAATTTCATGTACAGAACTGTCACTTTTTATGAGTTATTTTTGCTGGTAGTAAAATTTTTATGATTTTGTTATGACTTCCAGATGATTTTGAAATGAAAAAGTTAATGTTTGCTGCAGGGAATTAAAAATCTATTCACTATCCATGTTTGACAGATGCTCCCCTAATATCAATCAAATTTAAGACATTACATTTCTTCTCATAGTCCAAAGCTAAACAATATTTTACTAATCCTCGCCTCCTTTTAAAAAGCACGATGCTTTGAAACATAAATTCAAATGATTGTGTGTTCCACAGTAACAGATATGACACCCAGTCACACCCATATCTGAGAATAGGAAGAATTGGTACACATATTCATAACATAGGTTTTTATGGAGGTATAACTGGTGTGTTTTATGTTTGTGTGTGAGAAGTACTGAAAGAGATTTGGGGTTTTGCGAGCATAAGGGACACGCTGTTCCATTTTGGTTTTCATACCACGAACACTGTCTCTTTGTTGGCTGTAGATCTGACTCACAGCTGAGAAACCATCAATACGCTAAACACAATTCTTTTAAACCATCTGAAAAATGAATGTGACAAACTGAATAAAGCTTATACTGACTTGATATTTTTTTCTCGCATATCATGCCTGCTGACTCCCTCTCCCATCAGAGCCATCGCTGTTTTTTGGAGAGACAGGGTACACTGTGGATGAGAGCAGTGGCTATGTTGAAATCAGGGTGTGGAGAACCGGCACGGATCTGTCCAAAACCGCCACAGTGATGGTTCGCTCTCGCAAGAGCGAGCCTGTTTCAGCTGAAGGTGAGAACTCACTGCAAGTGCTACATCACACTTGTGCATGATTTATATATGAAATTATATTCCATTTGGTTAGATGGCAGTGCTGGTTGAGCTGTGACCATGGCTGTTTGGGGACCTCTGATGCAATCCTCACCCACATTTTCAGCCCATTGAGGAATTTTAGGAAGCGCTAGACTCTGTCATTCACACACGCTCTGTCATTTCATCATGCACAGCGGGAGTTGACTACGTGGGGATCAGCCGTAATCTGGATTTCGCTCCGGGTGTGACAATGCAGACTTTCAGGGTGACCATACTGGATGATCTGGGACAGCCACAGCTGGAAGGGCCTGAGACGTTTGACCTGGTCCTGCGTATGCCAATGAACGCTGTGTTGGGGGAACCAAGCAGGACCACCATCACCATTAACGACACCGTCACTGATTGTGAGCTGAATGCCAATAAAGTGCACACTCACACACAGATGCACACACACATCTCACACTGATCACTGTGTCCACAGTGCCAAAGGTGCAGTTCAAGGAGGGGACGTACATTGTGGACGAGGCAGATGGAGAAATCCGGGCCATGTTGTATCGCAGCGGGGACATCAGCCTGAGCTCTACCGTGCGGTGCTACACCCGCCAGGGCTCCGCCCAAGTCATGATGGACTATGAGGAGAGGCCCAATGCTGCTGCCTCGATCATCACTTTCCTGCCAGGTCAGAGTTCACTGGACACTGTCCCAAAACCTCAATATGCTGATCTTACCAATAAATCACCATAATCCTGTTCAAATACAAAATAAAAATTGGCCATATTTTTCTACCCAGTCAGCATAGGCTATTTTAAATTGTTCTTTTTTTTAACTTACACTATATTACCAGAAATATTGGGACAGACATCAGCAGCAAATTGTTTTGAGTTTTTTTTTTCTGTTTCTTACCCTGTTGTCGGCTAATGTCGGCTCTTTTGTAAGTGTCTATAAAGTGTCTTTTCCCATCACTGCATGCCTCATATTCATCTCAAGTGTGGCTGAATCAGCACATTGAATCTCTGATTCCCACATTTTCACTCACGACTTTATAGAATTGCAATGATGGCAGGGAATTTACACAAACCAGCTTGTAATTAATCACTTCATGCATTGACATTCAGAAATCGTGAGAGTGGTTTTTGATAAATCAGTTTTTCAGGTAGAAATAAATTTAAATTTAGCTTAAACTTGATGCTGCAGATATTAATAACCAGAGTAATATTAGCAATCAACAGTAAAGCTGCCATATTGTGGACAAAAACATTATGTTACACCTCTTGTGGTCTCCAGAAAGTTTTATTGCAGGATACTTTAAAGCCGGTTTCAGACTGAATGCGGCAAGCACTGCACTGTGGTCTCAAAGCCATAATTTTTTATGCCATGATTTTACATGGCACACAGCAAAATGAAAAGTGGCGCTCTGTGAGTTTCTGTGCAAACTACGGTCAAAGTTGAATTTGGTTGAACTTTGACCTCTGTGACCTGTGATGCATTGGTCTGCAATTGATGAAGCAGGCTCTGTAACCAAGATTGAGGAGAGGTTGATTATAGCAATTAAATTCAATTGTATTATCCTTCCACAACATCGCAAGGACGGCGGTCTTCTTTCGGGTGATGTAGGCCTGCCGGTGAACTTTGAAGTGTGAAGTGTTGTTGCCAATATATCTGAAAGGGAAATAGCTTGTGAAAACTGCAGAACTGTAAAAACTATAGTTTGTTAACTGAAATAATTTGGTAAAGTTACAATATCTGGTGGAATGGTGAGGTGTAGCAAAGTGATGGCATTAACCACGCCTACATTTTGTGGTGGACCCCGCCTTCACTGGATGTCTTGTTTGGTCTGAAACCTAATGAGTAAATGATCTGGAAGTGTGTTGGCTGGGAGTAGCCATGTACACCCAGGCCAGATAACTAGCCCCCTGTATTAACGAAGAGCCCCACTACATTCATTCTTAATTTTTCGATCTCACTATAAATATGTGTAACCTGTAGGTGAGAGTGACAAGCCATGCATTGTGAAACTCATGGAAGACTCCATTCATGAAGAAGATGAGGAGTTCCGTCTAGTCCTAGGAACACCCACAAGCAAGTCTCCATATGGAGCCACCCTGGGAGAGCAAAAGGAGACCATCATCACCATCACCGACCACAAAGACAGTAAGCAAACCTACAGTCTTAGTCAGAGCCACACCTTATTAATTAATTCATTTAATTTATATTTAAAAAATAGATATAAAATAAATAAATGTCTGCTATAATTAACTTGCCCAGCACTAATTATTACAGAATATAAATCCTGCTTAAGTATGGTTTGAATTTTTTGTGTTTCACAGAGCCCATCATCCAGTTCTCTGAGAATAAGTACAGTGTGAAGGAGCCACAGGTTCCCGGTCAGGTGGTTGTTCTGTTGATACCTGTTCTGCGACTTGGAGACACATCAAAAGTGTCTCTCGTGAGAGTCCACACAAAAGACGGCTCTGCGACTTCAGGAGAGGACTACAACCCAGTATCACAAGGTTGGTTTTGCAACAAAAAAACACTCTAGTAATAGTAATCATTCATATGCTCATGGTGTTTGTGTCACCTATACAGAGATGGAGTTTAAAGAAGGGGAGCAGGAGCATTTTGTGGAGGTTCAGATCCTGTATGATGGGAAGAGGGAGATCAGGGAGGCTTTCACTGTCCACCTCAAACCTGATGAGTACATGGTAGCAGAGACACAGGTCGGTTCAACACTCCACTTCGTTCACAGACCACAAAATTCATTAGCTGGGAATGACGTTGCATACTATTTGCGTACACCTCGACGTATGCACATGCCTGCCACTGCTGTTCCCTATTGTGTTATTCATAACTTTTATCCAAACAAGATTTTGATGAAAGAAATTAAATTGGAATTGAATGGTGCAGCAGTTGCCAAATGGAACAGTGGTTGCCTAATGGGGCAGTAGTGGCCTAGCAGGTAAGGAAACAAACCCGTAATCGGAAGGTTGCCGGTTTGAAGCCCGATCTGCCAAGGTGCCACTGAGCAAAGCACCGTCCCCACACACTGCTCCCCCGGGCGCCTGTCATGGCTGCTCACTGCTCACCAAGTTTGATGGTTAAAAGCAGAGGACACTTTTCACAATGACAATCACTTCACTTTTCACTTTTGAGGGTGAGAAGGAGGCACAAACACTTCTCCTGTGCGTAGCCAATTTTGGATGTCAGGAAACAGAATGTCAGGATCAGAACAGAACAAATTCCATGAAATTCAGGATGTAAAGAATTTCAGGATGAGAAGTTCTTTCGGCAATGTTCTCGAACTAATTGTTCCTCCACTAATAAAATTTTGCTGTGCACTTATGTTCTTAGCAATTGTTAGTGTGCAATTCATTTTTATTCATGCACATTACATGTGTTATTGTTTTCATACTTCACCTGTTGCTGGTAAAGCACGATAAATCCAAATGTATATCAGTAAAGGTTGCACGATGGCTTTGTGGCCTCACACATCCAATGTTTTGTGTTCAAATACTGGCTATGGAGTTTGCATGCTTACCCCAGTTGATCTTCTGGGTTCTCTGGTTTTCTGCCATCAACCAAAGGCAAACACAATAGGTGAATTGGCGACCAAATTGTCAGAAGGTATGAGTGAGTGAACGGTATGTGTGTGCTCAGTGGTCAGAAAATAGCAACATTTTGCAGAATTTAGCACAACCCTCGCACAAACTCATTTAAACAGCGACATTCCACATGGATATAGGTTAAGCCCTGACATCAACAGACACTCACCCCAACGTTATGGTGTGTGCAGGCATGCACGGAGCATGTGAAAAAATAGTTGAAACAGCAGCTGTCTGTGTCACTGAGCCTCATCAGTGTTGCCTGAAATGGGGAAGTGTCTCCCAGCTAGGATGGGAATATCTCCATGGCCACACTGACCTAAAACACACACACACACACACACACACACAGCATACACACACAAAATTCTTAAAACCAAAAACTTTAGCTTTAATACAGTATTACACTTGATTCTGAGAACATTGGTGTGTTCATGCAGTGTGTTTCCTCCCTCAGATGAGCAAAGCCATTGTGTACATTGAGGAAATGGACACTGTGGCTGATGTCACCTTCCCAGCCGTCCCACAGGTCGTCTCTCTGCTGATATATGATGACACGGCTCAAGCTAAAGATCACCCCCAGCCTCCCCATGGATATCCAGTGGTCTGTGTGACGGTGAGTTATATAGCCCAAATTATTTTTAAACTGACGGCAACCACATGCCTTAATTGTGTCAGCAGTTCAGATTCTCTGTGCTTAATTGGTGTCAACTGAAAGATGACGCTTACATGGCTGACAAGGTGTCATCTGTTCATTTATTTAGACTTGCTAAATGACTGTAGTGCAGGCAGTAAAAGCAATAGAAACCAACCAAACTTTAAAAAATAATTAGTAATCAAAGTTAATACAATTTGTGTTGTAACTTCAACAGGCCTGCAACCCAAAATACTCCGACTTTGACAAGACGGGCTCCATCTGTTCAGTCGAGCACATCAACAATACTCTGACGCAGTACCGCTGGCTTGTCAGTGCACCTAGTGGCAAAGATGGGGTAACCAGCCCCATGCGTGAGCTGGACACAAACACCTTCTTCACCAACAGCAAGTCCATCACACTGGATTCAATTTACTTCCAAGCAGGCTCGCGAGTGCAGTGCGCTGCACGGGCCTTCAACGCCAATGGGGACGCAGGGCTGGAGCTCAGCTCCCCTATAGTCACCATTAGCCGACAACAGGGTAAGAGACAGAAAAAAAAAATTGCTGCTGATGTCTGTCACAATATTTCTGGTAATATAGTGTATGATATTATAAAATTAAATAATATTGTCATGATGCGTGGGTAAAGGATTGAGGATGAGCTGAAGGTTGATATTTTGATTAAACAGAAATAAAAACGGCACGATGGCAAAATTAACAAACTCAAAAACTTGGCAACATGTGACTGGCCGTCAGACAATACAGTAATGGACACACATTAATGCAGGAACAACTCTTGTGAAAAACTCTCATGCATACTCACTTATAAAGGGTCCTGATCAATCCGGCCTAAAAAGTCATCAGGACCCAATAATCAGGCAACCAGGCGCTAGATGGATAAGCCCAGCGGCACCTAGACATTACAAATAAAATGTGACATTTTTTAGTAAGGTGACTTTGCATTGCTAGTTTTTGCCTCAAAAAGCTTTTACTCAAGTGAGCCAACAGAAAGAATATGAATAGGAATAGAAAAGTCAACAAGTTAGGGGGTGAGTGAATTTGACATGGAAGCGAAGTCATCCATGAACTTATAGAAACATTTTTTGCATCATGTCATTAAGAAAAGAAGTATAAAAGATGATGCATTTACACAATCATGTACAGATTCGCTCACATTATACTGCTTATTCTCTATTGCTTATGGATCTCTCTACAGGTATGTGTCAGCCCCGTATCCCTGGTACAGTTGGTGCAGAACCCTTCTCTGCAAAGATCCGCTACACAGGTCCCGACGATCCTGACTTCCCCAACCTAATAAAGCTCACTGTTATCATGCCACATATGGATGGTGAGCTAGAGGCTCTGACTCTGTCCGAGCCTTTCATTCAGTGACATTCTCATGAAAAAGCACACTGAATCATTAAATTCCATAAAAATCTCTCTTCAATGTTGTTGTATTTTGTAATTAGGTATGTTACCCATCATATCTACACGTCCTCTCTCCAACTTCGAGTTGACACTAAGTCCTGATGGCACACGTGTGGGCAACCATCGTTGCTCCAACCTGCTAGATTTCAACGAGATCCAAACAGGTCATGGCTTCATCACTGATGCCACTAAGAACCCAGAGATTATTGGTGAGACGTCACCCTACCAGTACAGCGTGGCGATGCGAAGCACCAACTCGCTGCGCTTCTACCGAAACCTCAACCTGGAGGCCTGCCTGTGGGAGTTCAACAGCTACTATGACATGTCTGAGCTCCTCAACACCTGTGGGGGCTCAGTTGGCACTGATGGACAGGTGACGTGGCCAAATGTTTGCATGACAGCACATTTTTCACAGACAAAAATTCAAGAAAATGTGTGTGACTCTTTAAAATTCCTCCAGAAATCCCTTGCACATGGCACACAAAAGAGAGTTAATAAAATAAGAACCCTGAAATAAGTCTGTTATTTCACCCCTGCGTTCTCTTCCCATGGCAGGTTCTAAATCTTGTGCAGTCCTACGTGACTCTGCGTGTTCCGCTCTTCATCTCGTACGTTTTCCACTCTCCGGTGGCCGTGGGTGGCTGGCAGCACTTTGATTTACAATCGGAGCTGCGGCTCACCTTTGTGTATGACACGGCCATTCTGTGGCAGGAGGGCATTGGCAGCCCACCCGAGGCTGAACTGCAGGGTAAGGTTTGGTGACATGATTAATTATCACACTTTTGGACTTCGTTTTCACAGATTTTGGCAAATCTTGGCATGTAAATTTGTTCACATGAATAAAATGAAACTAAAATTGGGCGTGTCTTGAAGCAATATTGAGGGAGATTTAAGAAGGAGGGCTTATATTAAATCATATTTTAAATGACATATGTCGATATGTATCATTTTGCATTTAGACAATCACAATTTGAGGCAAAGACATAATCGCTGCATCAGAGGCTCTGAGAGTTCTCACATTCCCACCTCCTCTTTAAACAGCACTGCTTCAACCCATACACGCTCTTCTTATTAAATGAATACATTTAACAGCAAAAATGTATGCAGTACGTGACAGAGCCCAGTCATTCATTCAATCTTTCGTTCATATCACAGGAGCCATGTACCCAACCAGCATGCGTATTAATGAGGAGGGACGTTTGGTGGTGTACTTTAAAACTGAAGCTCGTTTCAGGGGACAGTTTGTCTTGTCACATCCAGGTGAGGAATCCCTAGCTCTATTTATCTTGTCTGTTGAGGTGGCAGCTGGAAACACACACGATGAAAATAATACTTTGCTGTTTGCCATTTTTGCTATTTCATAATTACATTTAGGGACATCTCTAACATCCATGGTAATGTCGGTGGACCACCCTGAGCTGACCTTCATGCTGTCCTTGGTGCGGACAGAGCCCACATACAACCAGCCCATGCAGCAGTGGAGTTTTGTATCTGACTTTGCAGTGAGTTCTGATCATTTTTCCACATTCTTACATTTTTGCTGCCACGTTATTTATATTAAATTAGTAATTCATTAACCTGGAAAGGATGATATTCTCCTTCTTTAAACACATTCAGTACAGCATTAGTACAGCATTACGTAACATTTTCTGCATGCAAATTGTCCTGACTGAAGTGATGCACAATTGCACAACATGGTTAAGTTTTACAAAGAAACACAACACAATAAAAAAAATGAAGGTGGATCTTCAGGCGTGTCTGAAATTGAAATTAAAACCGCTACAAAGATTCCATATCAAGAAATGCACAAAGTGGAGGCAGGAAAGAGGAGACTTAAATAATAGACTAACACAAGGATATGGCGCCACCTAGTAGGCTCAACAGAAGAATGTTTATTATGGATTGGATGGGAATGAATTCAGGCAGGCATCAGTGAAGAATGATCTTTATGGTAGGGGAATGAAAGGAGTACACAGGAGTTCAGAAACAGACAGATGTTTTTTTGAAGTAGCACAACTTGTATTATGCATTCAACAAACATTAATATATTGTTCAAATAAAAAGCATTTTGTGTTTTATGGGTTTTTGGGTTTTCTTGTCCCCTCTGTTCCCCCTCTGGATTTTTGCCTATGGCTCCACAAATACATATCCAGCGATACTGATGTTGTTTTTCCCTCACTCGCATTCCATAACCTGGAGCTCTGGTGCAGTTGAGACATGGAGAACAGGACAGTGCTAGAGAGAAAGTGAAGAATAGATGGAAGGGGGAGACAGAGACAGTCTCTCCCTCCCCGCGGCTCATCATAACACTAGTAGGCTGTGCCTTTTGTGTCATTCAGTCATTCTGTCATTCTTGTTGGAGGGCATGAGGCACAAGTTCATGGTTTTAGTAACATTTTTGCTGCTTGTTACTGTTTGGGTGTCACAACTTTGTGTTTTGGTTTGGACTTGACTGGGTATTAGGCCAGAGGGATCATTGAGCCAGGGCAGCCGAGACCAGAGGGAGACAGCGAGACAGAGAGAGAGAGAGAAACTTTTCGCTACTTAGTATTGCTGCAGGACCATTTCGATTAGCCTTCCCTAATTAGTGTTTCATGTCCATTTTTGACACTGGACTAAAACCTACTCTGCACTGTCCAGTACCTCCAAACATGGACAAATGCTGTATACTGCACTTTGGACTATTCCACCTCTACATCTGTAAGACTTTTTCTCTTCTTGGACAAATCATCACCAACCCTGCACTGTATCAGTATCTGTATCACTCTCTGTATCACTCCTTCTCAAAGTTTCTTCCTTCCTTTTTTCTCTCTCCTAGAGTTTTTTTTTTCCTTGTGTGCAGATAGGTCAAGTCAGGGGGTCAACTGTAGGGCTTGTCAAAGCCCATTGAGACATACTGTATGTGATTTTGGGCTATATATGAAATAAATGTTGCTGTTGTTGTCTTGTGTTTTGTTGTGTTTGATTCAAATTAGTATAATGCACTAACCTTTTGTCATGCAAATGCAAATTATGATTCTGAATACTTTGAATACATGAGTATCCTGCTGTCTGTGTTCTAGATTAGGGATTACTCTGGTACATACTCCGTGAAGCTCATTCCCTGCACCTCATCCCCTGCTGGGGAGTTCAGCATCCCACCAGTGTGTCATCCCAGAGAACCTCTTACCTTTGACATGGATATCCGATTCCAGCAGGTCAGTCTTACTCAACACTCAAGTGATCTTCACCTGCAGTTTGTGGACTGGGTTCATCTAAATGCTCTGTTTTATAGGTGAGTGACCCAGTTTCAGCAGAGTTCAGCCTCAACACACAGATGTACCTGCTGTCTAAAAAAGACCTTTGGCTCTCTGATGGGTTCATGGGCTTTGGAGAGGGAACAGATGCTGCCTTCACTGAAGGTAACACACATGCACATTCGTACACACACGTAAACACATAGGGCTCTGTTGTGGACCTGGCACTATGTGCAGAGATAGGCCCAGCTACTATGCGAAAACCTATTTTGGATGTGGATGTCCACTGCCCCCAAGTTTGAACCTGTGACTTTGTTCATTTCAGCTTCATAGGCAAGTATCTAAGACCCTAGGCAACTACCACATACCACAAGGTTAAAATGTGACTTAGAAGTTAATATAAATCCATTGAACACAAACTGCAGGAAAAAACACAGCTCTTATACATGATGTAGATTGACGACAGGTGACCAACTCAGCAGGATAAATTGCTGTTTTGTGGGTGCTGCTGCCACTCTCTGAGCTGTGAAGCAGAATATCCAAAGAACTCTTTACACCTATCGCCATTTCTAGCCACAGCACGACCATAGACAGGCAAGGGGAACTTCAGTTAATGTTACATAATATATCAAAGTTCAATGGGGTGTCATGGGATAATAAATAACATTAATCATGTTGAAGAATGGAACTGAAACATCACTAATATAGGTATATAAATAAAAGTATAAAAATGTTTGAACAGTTATGTGTATTACCATGTATTTTGAGGCTAGAAATCAGAGAATCTTTATCCTTCTCCAGGGTCCCCCATCTACGGCCGTGTAATGGTGGATCCCGTTCAGAACCTGGGTGACTCCTTTTCCTGCAGCATTGAGAAGGTGTTCCTGTGCACTGGCACGGATGGCTATATTCCCAAATACAACCCCCCAAATAAGGAATTTGGGTGCCTGGCTGATGCGCCCTCGCTGCTCTACCGCTTCAAGATTCTTGTACGTAATTTCACATTTTTTGGTTTCTTTAGTCCATGCTATAAATGTGAGACCTTTGTAACAGGCACATGAACACGACGAAACACAAACATGCATGTGTTCCCTAAAAGGACAAGGCCCAGCCTGAAACCCAGGCCACCTCGTTTGGAGATGTCCGGTTTGATGCCACGCTGGCCCTGGATACACCTGGAGCTTTACCTTTGGTCAGACAGCCTGGGTCTGATGGCTTCACCCTCTCGTCTGCTCCTCTTTTTCAGGTACCTTCTATTTCAGTATCTAGTAGCACCTAGTTTCTGGTTACACTCTTTGTAGCTGGTACAACACTTCAGGGCATCAGTGTGTGTGCTTATTTCAGCACGGAGAGCGGGAAGAAGGGGGTGGGGGAGGAGGGAACGTGTGAAACCTCAGTCCCAGCCACACTTGTTAAACCTAATGCTGTGGCTGATTTGGGAATTTTGAGAAATTTACATTTTATATTTACACCATTTATCAGATGGCCTTATCCAGAGCGACTTACAATCAGTTGTTACAGGGACAGTCCCCCCCCTGGAGCAGTTTATGGTTAAGTGTCTTGCTCAGGGACACAATGGTAGTAAGCGGGATTTGAACCTGGGTCTTCTGGTTCATAGGCGAGTGTGTTACCCACTAGGCTACTACCACCCAATCCATCCACGCCGCCATCTTCCTCATGCCTAAATACAAACAAAGGTTCAAACATGAGGTTCCGGATCAGAGGGAGGTGGCACGCTAGACGGACCAATCGGTGGCCGCTCTTCAGGAGGCATTGGATGATGCAGACTGGGGCATGTTTCAAAGTAGTTCCGGAGTAGTTAGTGAGTTTGCGGAAGCGGTTGTGAGTTTCATTGGGAAACTAACGGACGACACCGTGCAGAAAACGATCGTCAAAACGTTTCCCAATCAGAAGCCGGGGGTGGATAAAACCATCCGTGACGCTCTGAGATCTTGCACCGCTACCTATAACACGGGGCTTCCGGGGACATGGAACCGTATAACCGTATATGTCAGGAAAGCGGTGAAGGAGGCGAAGCAACGCTACGGGAAGAAACTAGAGTCACAACTCAAACAGAGTGACTCTACGAGCCTGTGGCAGGGACTAAGAACAATCACGGATTACAAAGGACCAACATCCGGTATGACGAACGCAGACGTGTCTCTGACGAGCTGAACACATTCTATGCTCGCTTCGAGGCTGCAGCTAAAGCCATTAGCGATGCTAAGACCAAGACACTGACAGCACCAAAAACGCATTCATCATCACCGAGCATGACGTGAGGAGAGAGTGAAATCCGGAAAGCAGCAGGACCAGATGGCATCTCAGGGAGAATCCTCAGAGCCGGCGCAGACCAGCTAGCACCTGTGTTCACAGAGATATTCAACCTCTCTCTATCTCAGTTGGTGATCCCCACATGCTTCAAGGAGTCCATCATTGTTCCGGTCCCAAAGAAACCCCATCCTGCCTCCCTCAATGACTACCACCCTGTAGCCCTCACCTCCGTAGTGATGAAGTGCTTTGAACGGCTGGTCAGAGACTTCATCATTTCTTCACTACCGTCCACAATCGACCCACTACAGTTTCCTCCACACAGCACTCACCCACCTGGACACTCGGAAGGGAAATTATGTTAAAATGCTTTTTATTGACTACAGTTCAGCATTTAACACGATAATCCCTTCCACACTCACCACCAAGCTGGGGCACCTGGGACTCAGATCATCTCTCTGTCAGTGGATCTCCAACTTCCTAACCGGGAGACCATAAGCAGTATGGATGTGCGGACATGTCTCAGCCACCATCACTCTCAGCACTGGAGCCCCCCAGGGCTGTGTTTTGTGCCTCCTGCTGTATTCTCTGTACACCTACGACTGTGCAGCCACTACAAACTCCACCACCACCATTAAGTTTGCTGATGACACTGTTGTGGGGGCCTGATCTCCGACAACAACGAGACGGCCTACCTGCAGGAGGTTGGATATCTGGAGAATTGGTGCCAGAGGAACTATCTACACCTGAACGTCAGCAAGACAAAGGAGTTGATAGTGGACTTTAGTACTAAGCAGAACCCTGTCATCAACAGGAGCCCAGTGGAGAGAGTGGAGTGCTTCCTCAGTGTTCACATCACGCAGCACCTGTCATGGTCCTGTCACATCAACACCGTGGTGAAAAAGGCCCGGCAGCGTCTCTACCACCTCAGACGCCTGAGAGACTTCAGACTGCCCTCCAAGGTGCCCAGGAACTTCTACTCCTGCACCATAGAGAGCATCCTGACGGGAAACATCTCAACCTGGTTCGGGAACAGCACCATGCAGGACAGGCAAGCCCTACAGAGGGTGGTTCGATCAGTTGAAGGCATCATCTGTACCAAGTTCCCTGACCTTCAAACAATCTATAGCAAGCTGTGCTGGACCAGGGCCAGGAAGATAGTGAAGGACCTCAGCCACCCCAACAATGGAATCTCTGCTGCAATCAGGGAAGTGCTTCTGCTCCCTGAAGTCCAACACAGAGAGAATGAGGAGGAGCTTCTTCCCGCATGCTATAAAAGCTCTCAACAACAACAACACTTCATAGGAATGAACACTAATACACTCCAGCACTTTCACTTTCAATCACTTCTAGACCCAGTCCCCCCAGAATCCTTGCACAAATTTTTTGCTCTTGCACAATTTTTTTTACTTTTTACTTTACCCGTTTGCACACCTTCACCCTACCTGTTACACATATTTTATGTTAAAAACATAAAAGTGTTGATTTTGGTTATGTTTGCAATGTTTGCATATTGGTTCTCTGTATAATTACAATATTTGCAATACTGTGGTCTATAGCAGTCGCTAAAGCATTTAATTGTATATCATACTGTGTATGACTGTGTATGTGACAAATAAAATTTGAATTGAATTGAAATGGATGATTACACTGGAATCTGTAGAGGTGGGATATATAAACCAGACAAACAGTTGGAAAGAGGAAACTGTTTAAGCTATTTTTACAAGGATCAGATTATGATGCTCGAAAAATGCATCAAAACAACTGGGGGGCATTTCTGTACTTCGCTTAAATCATGTTATATCCGAAGCATGATCTTGGATCAGCTAATCAGTGGGGCACAGCCAGGGTGCGACTAAGGTTTTTACATTTACATTTACAGCATTTTCATCAGACGCCCTTATCCAGAGCGACTTACAATCAGTACTTACAGGGACAGTCCCCCCTGGAGCAACTTAGGGTTAAGTGTCTTGCTCAGGGACACAATGGTAGTAAGTGGGATTTGAACCTGGGTCTTCTGGTTCATAGGCGAGTGTGTTACCCACTAGGCTACTACCACCTCAAGGTCCTTTTAATCAAGGTACCGTCTTCACACACTGCACCCTGGCTGCTTTTCATAGCTGCTCACTACTCACTAATGGTGATGGGTTAAAAGCAGAGGACACGTTTCGGTATGTTACTCTGTGTCTTGTGGTGTATCACAATGGCAATGTGTCATGGCTGCCATCGCACCACCTTAGCCTCCAGGGGGTGTGACCCCCCAACAAGGTCACCAATCCGGAAAAAGAAGAAGCAAAATTGGGCAAAGATCAAAAAGGAGAAAGGATCCTACAGAAAGGACCCTGTGAACTCATTGTCGCGCTTGTGTCACGTTGTTGTAAGCTAGCGGTAGTAGCCTAGTGGGTAACACACTTGCCTGTGAACCAGAAGACCCAGGTTCATATCCCAATTACTACCATTGTGTCCCTGAGCAAGACACTTAACCCTAAGTTGCTCCAGGGAGACTGTCCCTGTAACTACTTATTGTAAGTTGCTCTGGATAAGGGCATCTAGTAAATGCTGTTAATGTAAATGTAAATGTATTTTTTCTGGACTGATTGTGTATCACAACGACTGCCTTCTTCCCCTGACCACGCTTTCTGGACTCATGTTTGCTCTTGATGTTGCCAGACGCCATTCTGTTCCTGTTTACGATTTTGTCACTTCCTCGACTTGAGCCAAGCCTGTCTTACACAACAGGTCCTGCTACCTTCTCCTTCTAGTACTCCATGGTTAGTCCTGTTCCCTCCGTGGCTGCCTCCCACTTCCAAGCTGCCTCTGCCGCCTCAGTCCCAGCCACACTTGTGTCCCAGGTCCTTGCTTCTGATAGGATGAGTTCTCCACCGTCCGGCGCAGCTGTACAGTATGTCACTCAGCCAGCTGTTGGCCTTGCTACAGCAATAACATCAACAACATCAAGCCATGCAACAACTACAACAAGAGGCCTTGCAGCAACAGCACCAGGCACTACTACATCTGGATCACCACCACCCTTATGCCAGCTCCACCTCTCAGGATTGGCCTCTTCATTGTTGTACGACAATGCTGCGATGATCCTCCTCACTCTCGCAGCCACAAGCTCCCACACATTACTCCACTGACCATGGTAGACAAACCCATGCAGCTCAGGCTCGCCCACACTGCACTCACACCACAGTAAAGAAGGGTGAAACTAGTGGGTAAGGAAGTGCTAAGATGCAACTGCGGTACCACTGAGCAAAGTATCATCTCCACACACTGCTCCTCTTGCGCCTTTCATTTCTGCCCACTGCTTACCAAGGGTGCTGGGTTAAAAGCAGAGGACACATTTCGTTGTGTGCACAGTATGCTGTGCTGTGTTTCACAATGACAAGCACTTCACTTTCACTACTGGATGACATCACAGGGCATCCACTGTTGGACTCCAGGGTGGCCATGAACTTAACTGACATCGATCAGATGGACGCCCACTGGACATCCACACAGGACAACTATTGCTACGCAGCGAAACCAACCATGAAGAGCCAGTGGGTTTTTTTCTCAACACAAACCCCCATGATTTCATTCTTGGGTTTCCCCACCTTTACCATTCAAGGATGGGGAAAGAAGGCCAAACACCCTCAATGCACACAGACAACCCCAGGCCCCGTCCACACCCGTAGCTTGCCCATGTCCAGCCAAGCCACACCCATGTAGATTGAAGCTATGGGAGATGTGGGACAAGGGCCTCCTGATTCCTCCACAGGAATCTCTCCCTTCGAAGCATCTACTGGTCACCCAACACGGTCGCTTGCCCAGTACACGCTGTAAACCTGTACCTTCAGCAGCTGTGGGGCCTGGTCCAATGAGCCTTGAACCACACTGCTGAAGTGAGGAAGAGGCAGGCGGACTGACATCGCCGTCCGCCTTTGGTCTTTCATCCCGGGGACTGAGTCTAGGTCTCCACCAAGGGTGGGACCATGCCCTTGGAGGCCAAGAAGCTGGGGCCCCAATACATTGGTCCCTTCTGGGTACAATGGCACATCATCCCCATGTCTTACCATTTGTCCTTTCCCCGCTCCCTTTGAGTAAGCCCCATGTTCCTGCCTGGTTTGAGTACCTCGTTGACTGGGAGGGGTACGGTCCTGAGGCACGTTCCTGGGATCCCTGCCAGGACAACGGAGATCCTCCAGGAATGACACCCATCCTGTAGCTACTTGCACATCTGGGGCCAGGCCTAGAGGGGGGGGTCCTGCCATGGCTGCCGTCGCACCACCAGGCCCCCAGGGGTCATGTGACCCCCAACGAGGTCACCAATCCAGAAACAGAAGAGGCTGTTTTCTGGCTGCCTTCTTCCTCCTTCTATGCTTCTACGCTTTCTGGATTGACCTTTGGAGTCTTGTTTGGTCTCAATGTTGCTGACCGCCCGTTCTGTTTCTGTTTATGATTTCGTCGATTCCTCTGACAATGCATCTGCTCCTGGCTCGAGACACGTCTGTCTTACACAACTACCAGTACTCCACAGTTAGTCCTGTTCCTTCGCTGGCTGTTTCCCACCCCTGAGCTGCCTCTCCTGCTTCAGGGCCAGCCGCACTTACGTTCCGGATCCTCGCTTCTGATACAACCACTTCACTTTTACATTACATTACTTTTACTGCACTCACCTGCACTCAGGTACCACAGGACCCCTGTAGCCAATGTCTCACTGGATGTTTTGGGTCACAATAATGTTATTAGTTTCTCAAGCATATGTATTAAATAAAAAATATATTACGAGGAATATATTGGATTTCATGCAGCCTTGGGAACAAGAGAAGGGTAGAGCAGATGGAGTAAAATTAAGTGGTTGAGTGTAAGCTGCATTTTATAACATATTCTTCTAAACAATTGACTGTCTGACTTGTGTTCCATGCTTCCATTTCAGGTAGCAGCAGGCCGTGAGTGGTTCATCCACGCCATATACACTGTGCGCTCCAGTGAGAATGCAAACCGGGGCAAACGCAGTCTGGAGTATCAGCACAGCCTGTCTGTTCTCGCCCAGGACACTTCAGGCTGGCAACAAAGTCAACAGCGTCGTACGGTGTCTGACCCTGACATTCAGGCTATTGGCTCGGAGAACAGTCGAGGCACCAACATCCAGCACATCGCCCTGGCGCGTTCTGATCGACTCCACGTGAGCCAGAAGCAGCCCTGGGCTGTGGAGTCTGGAGTGATCCTGGAGACGCCCCTGGTGGAGGGCAGCCTGGGGAAGGGGCCTGGTATTACCTCGGTCCTACCCACCGGCATGGTTACGCTGCTGGGCTTTGTTGGGCTGCTGCTCCTGGTGTGTGTGGTGGTGCTACTGATACTTGTGGTCCGACAGAAGCAGAAGAAGAAGGCTTGCCCACCCTATTCCACCTCATCCAGCGCCGCATATGACAACAATACAAGTCTGTGGCAGCACTCGGACAGCTCTGAGGTCTAGCAGTAACTATTCCTATTCATATGTAAACAGTAGGTTTTATTTTATTTGTTTGTATGTACATTTGTTTGTGTGCGCGCAAGATTGTAGGTAATTCAACCGGACAGGAGCTGCACTTTTTTTTGCAATTCTAGATGCAATAAATGTAGGTATTTTTTTAAACAGTTATTGTAAAGCAGAGCACATTTTCCCATAATATTAATAAGGTGCTTTTCAAAGCAGTTTGTTTTATGTGTATTTTTGTCATTCAAGGGTGAATTTTTTTTATATTTTATTTTTTTGCATCAGTAAAGAAACTACTTTAGTGTCATCTTGGCATGCATACGACTGCTATTATTATGTACATATAATCTTTTGATGATGTTACTTCAAAAGGAAAATGCAGATACTAAATAGACTAAATAAAAAATGAAGAAATGTATTTGAGGTTTACCAATGATAACAGTATTTCTAGCTAAATATAGATAGAAAAAACTGTACCCCAAACTCTATACTTTTCTCTTCACTGATGTACTTTTACACCTGAATGGCCAAATACATGTACAGTGCCTTCTTTTCTCTGTTATTGTCTCTCTGTTTGTCTTCTGCTTGCATCCTAAACATACTATTTGACATTATTCCTGCCAGGTTTATAGGAATTCAATAAGGAATTTCATTTAAACATGAAATGTGAAACCTATCATAATATAATCCACTGAATAAGTTCCAATGAGAGAACATGACATCTTCAACTGAAATAAATTTTTGTAAAGAATTAGTAAATGCTGCAGCCTAAAACCAGCTTGTGTTTGAGAGGATCTGGGCATCAGAGGTAACCATCCCAACACCACAGAAAATGTCTTTGGAAAATTTAAGACAATTGAAATTCACATGTATTACAATCATTCTCACAGACCCATGGCTAATTTATACCAGCCAGTTTACATAGACTGCACACCTTTAGATGGTGGGAAGAAACTGGAGAAGCTTCGTAAAGCCCACACTATGCAAGCCTCCATGCCACGGTGTGCCCTTTATGCATTATTATATATCAATGATATTTCAATGATATGTAAAAATCCATATGATCATGTGTCACAGTGTCTCTGATCCTTGACCTCCAAATTCAAATCACATTTCAGGTATACAGACCTAATTACTTATTTAAAACACAATGAGGCTCCATGCTGTGTAAGGGTTACACATACATGAAGCCAGGAGAGGATAGCTACAATGGTACAGTACAACCCATGCGACTCAAAAATCCTTCTTACCAGAGGATTACCTGCTTTAGAAAAATCATCATACAAAACTGACAATATGACTATACTATTAGCAAAGTAAAACCTCAAAAGCATTAGCCTACATTTAATCACCATGATTCCAATTAGCTTTACATTTGACTAATTTGACATGTTTAAAGACACATTTTGACTAAAACTGATAACTGAAAGCTGACAGTCGTACTTTGACGACTAATACTATGAAGGGTAGATCTTACTAAAATGTAACTAAAACTAATAAATAACTAATAAATACTTGGTCTTAAAGCCAATATTAACACATTTTCCATGAAAGCATTGAATTAAACATAACAATGTGAAGAGATTAAACAGGAATTTAAAACCACTACTTTTTAAAGTTACAAAATAACAAACTTGCAAGGCATTCATACCGAAGTTGCATAAATATGGAATATGTAAATCTGGGGTGCTGCCATGGCTGCAGCTGTTCCACCAGCTGCCATTTTGCACTGAACTCCCAGCTCCATTACGCCATTACTTTATAAATAAACAGTATATCTCGTTTAAAATTAGCAGACAGTTAGACGCAACAATGCAAAGGGTCAAGGTGCAGGGTATCACATGCCTTCATTAGAATTTAGCTCAAAGGAACGTTATGAATGTTGTTTGAACAAATAAAGAGTTTTGCAATTTCCTTGACAAATCTTTACATAATACAGTCACACAAATATATTATCTATTCTTGATACCTTGGACAAAAAACCGTTAAATAGTTACTTATCACTATCATTCAAAATGCATTAAAAGACTTCATAATCTAAAACAAACAGTTACTTAACAATATAATGACTTTAAACATACTTTGTATTAAAAATGTTGCTTTAATCACTTTTACCAAAAACAAAATCATCAAAACTAGGTATATTCTGAGCAGCCCTGTTTCATGCCCTAGTATTAAAACAAAGAGGCAATGCAGCTTTTTTCACTCGATAGTCCTTCTAAAACAAAACTAAATAAGAATTATAACTAAATTATAATATTGCATTTTTAATAGCTTTAAGGGAAAACACTAGTGTTTTCCTGTTAGTTTTCGGTCAATGAGTCACCTCTGTGACATTAATTTATATTTTTAAGCATTTGTTCATAAGGATTTATAAATATAAATCATAAAAAGCATCAGTGGTACACATAACATGTAAAATACATTTACATTTATTGCATTTAGTACATGCCCTTATCCAGAGCATCTTAGAATCAGTAGTTACAGGGACAGCGTCTTTCTCAGGGACACAATGGTAGAAGTGGGGTTTGAACCTGGGTCTTTGTGGTCTTCTGGTTCATAGGCGAGTTTCCACTAAAAAAAAAAAAAAAAAGTGAAGTGATTGTCACATGTGATACACAGCAACACAGCACATGGTGCACACAGTGAAATTTGTCCTCTGCATTTAACCCATCACCCTGAGTGAGCAGTGGGCAGCCATGACCAGCGCCCGGGGAGCAGTGTGTGGGGACGGTGCTTTGCTCAGTGGCACCTCAGTGGCACCTTGGCGGATCGGGATTCGAACCGGAAACCTTCTGATTACGAGGCCGCTTCCTTAACCGCTAGGCCACCACTGCCCCTAGGCTACTACCACCTATATTACCTTCAAAGTACATTGTATGTTTATTATAAATGCAAATTATTTTATCTACAGAAATTGGACAACATTATAATGATATCTATTTCCTACACAAAACAATCGGTATAACAGTATACATTACAGTGTGTCTGATGGAGCTGACAAAACACAAGCATTCACCTGCAGAGGTTTAAGAGCAAAGACTTTGAAGTTCCAGAATGTATAAGCTTTATCCCATTTTCTCAAGAAGGCATGAAAACAGTCAAATTATGCAAGGAAAACACATTTTAAGTCAAAAGGTCTTTGCCATTAAACCTTTGGTCCTGTTAAATGTTTATCTGTAGTCATATGTATTACGTATGTTAACCATAAGATGGCGCCACAACCCGAGAGTCACTATGGTAGGACTAAAGATGATTACTTATTACATAATCATAATTAAACGTCTCTGTCTAAATAATTAAACTGATGAATTAAAATGTAGAACTGTGTTTCAGTGGTCATAAAGTGTAATAATAATAACTTGTGAAGGATAACCTGCACTTGACATTAACTTGATGAATGCCACAGCATTGCTACACTAGAGAGGACGTGTGTTGTAAGAGGACATCTGTCACAGTCAGTTGTGTGTTGACAGGGTACACAGCATCTTTGTCGGTGAAAGCACCAGGTGTTTTTATTGGTGGAAGGGTTAATGATTTACACTGCGGTAAAAGAGGGCTTTATCTGACCAGGAAATATTTATACGGCAGGTGTAGCACTTCACAGGCAGTACAGAAACAACCTCAGGGAGAAAATGTTGGGCAAAGTGGTGGTTCTTTTCACTCTCTTTCTTCTATCCGCAGGTAAAGACAACATTATTCATTTTCGCGTTTAAAGCGCATGTAAAAATATTTCGTGTTGGGGATGACATTTGATGATAGAATGATGTGAATAACACTTCTCTTGGTCCAGGTGCTGAGGAGAAGCCCATGCAGGAGAGGGAGGTACGGATGCTGTAGAGGTGCCATTCATCATAACACAGTGAAGAATCGTGTAGAATAGACACAATAATTGTCTAGCAGGCCCTGATCAGAGGTCTTTCATATCGATGCTCTTGTAAACATTTTTGTCAGGATCTGTAGATCAGTGCGGGCAAGAAGGGAGGACGCAAATGCACAACTTGACAAGGTTCAAATTCCACCTACTACCATTGTGTCCCTGAGCAAGACACTTAACCATAAGTTGCTCCGGGGGGGGACTGTCCCTGTAACTAGTGATTGTAAGTCGCTCTGGATAAGGGCTTCTGATAAATGCCGAAAATGTAAATGTTACTCAGAACAGAGACACGCAATCTAGGACCGTGGTAAACGTAGATAAACATTCAATGACCCCCCCCCCCCCCCCCGTCACGGTTGTAACCGTGACAATTTGGTTCAATGGCGCCATAACCTGAAGTAGACTTCTGTACATTTCCTGTGGAGGAAGGAATTAGCGTTATCTTTTAGCTGCTATAGCAACGCTGACGCATATAATTAGCATTAATAAGATAGTTTGTATGCTCAGATTTAGTCCATTGATTACTACAAATTATTTTATTACTATTGTTGATGTTATTTTTATAATTATTATTGGTAAATACCAGAATTAGCACATTTATAATTTTATCTGTCTGAATACATTGTTTCTAAAAAAAAATAAATGAGATATTACAGCCAAACGGATACTCAGTGCTACAGTAGTCGTTTCACTACATACTTTTGTACTCTTACGTTAGTAAATTTTCGGATGACTACATTTTACTTGCTCATACTTGAGTAAAATATTTGTCTACTCTCCTGGCCCTTCTGGCCCTGACTCACGACTGCTTGTGCGACAGCCTGTCTGTTCAGACTTGGTCAATATCCCAGCATGCCCTCTCAATCTGCAACCGGTGTGTGCCAGTGACGGCGTCACTTACCCCAATGAGTGTGCCCTCTGTGTGCAAAGACTGTGAGTACAACACACAACCGGGAACAAATACAGTTCAGCCATTCCAGCATCCTAAATACAGTATATCTCTGTTTCGTCTCTTCCCCCACTAGGGCCACAAAAACAGATATTTGGATCACCAAAGACGGGAGTTGCTAACATGGAAATGGTGGCTTTGTGATTGATATGATTTATTCATTTGAACGTGAATATGAAAAGCTGCTTGTGTAATTTGTTACACAACATAATGCAACTAAAATAATGCTTATTGCGGTTTATCCGGGCTGTTAGTGTGCAATTCAGAAATGCAAATAAAACCAATATGCATTGATATGATCAAGTGTTATAGGTGTCATTTTGTTTTATTGAGATAAATATCAGATAAACGTTCTTGCTGGACAACGTGGTTAAGAAATGGTGTTTGAGAACAGAAGGATTGGGAACATGAAACCTGCAGGATTTCACCAAAGGAAATAAAGTTAAACAGCAACAACATAGGTGGCTTGAAAGAGGTGGGTTCCAACATAAAACCTTTCACAACACAAGCTGAGCGGAGGCTATCAGTAAAGGTGCATGTCTTTCCAAGAGGGAAAAAGGGGGGAAAATGTGTCGACCCGAAGTAAATTGTTAGAGACAATTCACCAACAACAGGTAAAAAAAAAGTTTAAAAGTATAAATACCCCAACATCGCAGTACTCAAAAGTAAATAAAATAAACTTCTCAAGGCATGGACAGCTACAGCTACACTAAGCAGCTTATAGACAACTGACAAAGTGCTTATCTTAAAATATCACAGAAAATAATACAAAAGTACAATTTTTAAATGATCCAGCCTAGACCCCTCATATCACATTCTCAATAACTCACTTTCCTCTTCCCTCCCCCTCCCCCCAACAGATGACTATTTGCGCCAAGGAGAATCTGGTGCTGTTACAGTTTTATAATTTGGGGTCTTCTTAGGTACTGAAAGTGAAAAGTGAAGTGATTGTCATTGTAAAACACTGCAGCACAGCACACGGTTACTCTGCTTTTAACCTTCGCCCTTGGTGAACAATGGACAGCTATGACAGGCGCCCGGGGAGCAGTGTGTGGGGATGGTGCTATACTCAGGAATCGAACCGGCAACCTTCTGATTACAGTCCACTGCCCATGTATGCATTGCAGGAAACTGGGTGCTATAGGCATCTTACTCCATTAAATGTATTTTATTTTTTAATTCTGAGAGTAGTTGGATTTCCGTATACTTTTTTACTCTGCAGTGAGAAAAAAATATATATTTCTGTTTCTCGATACATATTGAGTATTTAGAGTAATAATGTTAATATCAAACAAATGCAGTGCTATCAGTCAATCCAAAATGTTAATAAACCTGATTTTTTCATGCCAAGGAAATGTGAGTGTAAACATTCTCAGGGGAATACATGTGTGTGCACAATTATTAGGCAACTATTAGTGTGCAGAATTATTACATGACTAAATGAAAAAATCAAATTTTTCCATTTCATTTGTTTATTTAAGTCTGTTAAAGTGATAACAATGAACAACTGTAAAATGTACAAATAAAAAATAAGCTGTCACGCCTACGGACTTACGGGGAAAGGAAGCGCAGAGGTCTGACATGCTAGGAAGGGGTTTTATTATAACAAACAATAAATGAATACAAATAAACAATGGCGCGGTGGCCGAAAAGGATTTAAACAAAGGGGAGAACTTAAACTAACCCGTAGGCGTGTGGCGATTGCCAGAACTCAAAATACAAACATACACACGGTTGCCAAGTGAAGTTCACGGAAATGCCGTCCCTCCCGAAGGGGCGGACATCTGCGGTTTTTAAGCGCTGTCAGGATTGGGTACAGGTGATCAGCCCAGCTGCAGTCAATCCAGACATAAGCCAATATTGTCACCCTTCTTTTTCACGCCCATCCTTTATGGTTGACAGGTCTGTGTGGGCCCACATGACTTCATGCAGTGCGATGATGGCGAGAGCGAGGAAGATGAGGAGGAGTTTGGCTGGAGAGCTGGGCAGTGAGATGAAAAGGAACAGAAAAGTGGTACAGAAAAGTTTATTATTGTCACGTCCATGCGGGCATGACGCGGCGGGTGTACGGAGAGGAGGACGAAGAGTGACGAGGAGACGTGGAGTGAAGGACGCTTTCACCTGACATCACGGAACAGGGGTTTACTGGTGAATCACAGGACAGGGGAGACATCCGAGACGTAGACACTGGTGAACACGGAACATAACGTCAAAGACCTGACAGCGAACAGAAACGAACAGGGCAGCTTTATACAATTAACACAGGTGAAAACGATTAGGGAACATTACACAGGACAATGAAACCCCCATTTCGGACCGGATCGTGACAATTATACACAGATGCATTCGGAAGCCCCTCCTCTCCTGTGAGTTCTGACAGTGGAGAGCGGTGTAGTGACCAGACACTGACTAGTGGAGAGTGTGTGGTTGAATTGCGTGTGTGGAGGTGAGGTGAACAGGTGTGGTGTGTTGGGTGTATAAGAGTGAGCTGCAGGAAATGGGTGTCTGACACATAGTGTCCTTTTATCTCTCCTGATAAGACAATGGAACAGAATGTGATCTCTTTGTGCCATCTTCTCTTCTCAAGACGTGAAGGCACAAAACATTCCTCACATAACATCATAACACAAAGTATATATTTTACTGAAGCAAATGTTGATCATAAGAACAATACAAGATGAATCAAAATCATAAGAGCATAATCATCTTAATCATCAGCATCATAAGGCATGAAGTCAACATAATGATTTTCATCCAACACACTCAGCATTTACTGGCATCACATTAGTAAAGAAAGACAGGGGAGTGTGGGACAGACTTACATTTAAAGGGTCTTCTCATGCATTCAAGTGAATTGGCGACACCTGGTGGACCCGGACCACCTCAGCGTCACACCAACCTATGACCCTGTGAGAAAAAGTAATTGTTCCCTAAACCTAATATCCTATAGCAGGAACACAAAAAGTGTTAGCTTTCCTGCTTTAGATGATGATGTCCACCCAGAGTAGTGGGTGTTAAAACGCTTTTATACAGTTACAACTACATTCTTATGTAGCTCTTCAGGCGCTGTGGTTTTGGGAAATGCTCCACAAATCATCATGAATCAACTCCTCAGGCTTAAGATTCTTTGGGAAACATGTCTCAGAGCGGTTAAATCCAAACTATTCACGCAAGTAAAATCAAAACAACATTTATTTCTTTTATAGCCCATAATCACATACAGTGTGTCTCAATGGGCTTTGACAGGCCCTACAGTTGACACCCCCCAAATCCACACAAAAAACTCTAGGAGAGAGAAAAAATAAAGGAAGAAACCTTGGGAAGGAGTGATACAGAGAGGGACCCCCTTCCAGGGTAGAGTGAGCCTGCAAATGGTGTCAGTGCAAAGTTGGTGATGATTTGTCCAAAGTGCAGTATGAAGCATCTGTCCATGTTAGGAGGCACTGGACAGTGCAGAGTAGTTTTAGGTATTTTTTTTCATTCTTAAATCAAAGAAAGGACACTACTGCCAGAAGCCAAAGGAAAAAAGGTGCAAAAATACCATACAGACAGTTAATTTGTACTTTTTACACCAGTCAAGGTATGTGTTCTGAACCCACTACTGTCAATCGAATGTCAGTGTACTGAAACAATGACCTACTAAATAGTTAACTGTCTGGAACATTACAAAAAAAAAAAACACCACCACCACTGTTTCTTTAGGGTACCCAGTATCCCTTGCAATTACATTTGTTTGACTTCTAAACCAGAAGGACTATTGCTTGGCATGATTATTGTAACAGATGTGAGGTGTAAAACATTTGGAAACAGTGGTGGTGGCCTGGCAGGTAAGGAAGTGGACCCATAATCTTCAAATCGGCAAGGTGCCACTGAGGTTCCCTTGATAAAAGCAGCGTCCCCACCCGCTGCTCCCCAGGCGCCTTTCATGGCTGCCCACTGCTCACCAAGGGTGATGGTTAACATTTCATTGTTCCATAAGTATAATCACAAGAAAAGCACCCCTCTCAAATCCTCCATGGGGAGGGACAGATGTTGCTTTAGTCATCAGTGGCACAAATGAAATGTAACGGTGTCACGTGGTGAGATTCCTCGCCCAGTCTGATGTCGGATCAAGCCAGCTCGAGTTTTCAGTCCCATCCCAAGTAAGCCTGATCCTGAGTGGTATTTCCAGTTTGGCGTCCATACTGTAAGAATTGCAGACAAATCTGTTTCATCAGCGCATGACAAACGGTCATAATTCTTGACGTAATATAATTCTTCGCTCAGGAAACGCTGTATGTGGATCAGGGTCAACAGAAGCCAAGGCTGAGAATGAGCTCATCAGAATACTGCTGGAATGGTTCTACTATTAATCTGTAACACGGGGGTCAATAAACCAGTGTTGTTTGCTCTCTCCCTCCCTCCCTCTCTCTCTCTCCATCTCCCTCCCTCTCTCTTTCTCCCTCTCTCTCTCTCTCTCTCTCTCTCTCTCCCTAAAATAGGTCAAAGGTTGGTAAAAGAGGGAAGAAGTGTGTTTTTAAATACAGGGAAAGAACAAGGGATAAATAAGCGTCGACAAGCAAAATGAGGATTAAGGACTTTATTTTAAACTTTTTTTTGTAAAATCAACCATTCATATGGATTCAACATTGTCAGGAGATACGATGTAAGTAAAACTGTAAAAAATAATAACTCTTGCTAACGTCAGGGCTAGTTCACTTGATGCTGCACAATATTTGAAGAGTAACAGATTAAACTAGCTTTTTCCCTTTTTAGATGCTGGCATGGTTTCACTTACTAATGGCTGCATTATTGCAGAAAATATAAATACAGACACTAAAAAATTATTACCATAAGCAGAATTTAGCATGGCGGGTTCTGGGTGATGCACTGCATTCACATTCCTGTCATGGATGGACCCTGTGACTCCTCATTGTGTCCTGCCTGTATAAAACTGCCTTGATTGTATCGTGTGCGGTATGACTTGTCTTTTGTATCATGCGTGTTATGTTCTTCCCCCTTTATGTACAAGGCGTGCGAATGCACCCTTCACCATCTTCGCCAGAACAGGTCTTTCCCCATGTTTCCCCAAGTTTGAAAGTGGTTCGCAAAATTTTATCCAATTTTTCCTGCCTTTTTGTGTGCTTATATACTCTGTTAAGAATACACGTTTAGAAATGTCATAACCACGATTCTACTTCTTTATTGTCATTTTGAATTATACCTGATTATACCAATAAATTATAATTAGATATGAGGGGCCATTTAGGAAATATTTCAGACTTCTGTTACACAAACACATATGAAACACACACACATTCACATATGAAACTGACAAGCATGCATTTATACTACTGAAAACTCGCACACACACAAATGAAATGCTCACACAGATACATGTGAAAACCACACACACACAATGAAATGCTCACACAGATACAGGTGAAAAGGTCTCTTATGTAACAAACAAAAATTAAACTTAAACTTAAAGGCCCATAAAAAGTAAAGTGAATGTCATTGTGATACACATCAGCACAGCACACGGTGCACACAGTGAAATGTGTCCTCTAAATTTAACCATCACCCTTGGTGAGCAGAGGGCAGCTATAACAGGCGCCCGGGGAGCAGTGTGTGGGGACGGTGCTTTGCTCAGTGCCACCTTGGCGGCTCGGGATTCGAAAATGGCAACCTTCTGATTAACTGTCCACTTCCTTAACAGCTAGGCCACCACTGCTCCATGAGCTAAATGAAAAAAATGAAAAAGATTTGAATATTCATAGGAGGCGCGCTGTGGCTGGTAGCGCGGCGGCGCTCGGGAGACAGAATCTTCCGTAAGGAAGGGAGAGCGACGTCGCGACCCGGTTTGGACTGCGCACGCGCAAAATACAATTACCGCTTTTTAAATCAGGTCACGAAAATAGAATCCATAGAACCGACTTCCGGATACAGTGAAATGCCTTCCGGATATACTGAAATGACTTCCGGATATACTGAAATGACTTCCGGATATACTGAAACTTAAAATTTTGTTTGCTACATAAGAGTCCATCACATGTATCTGTGTGAGCATTTCATATGTGTGTGTGTGGTTTTCACCTGTATCTGTGTGAGCATTTCATATGTGTGTGTGTGTGTGTGTGTGGTTTTCACCTGTATCTGTGTGAGCATTTCATGTGTGTGTGTGCGTGCTTTTGCCTGTATCTGTGTGTTTCATATGTGTGTGCGAGTTTTCAGTAGTATAAATGCATGCTTGTCAGTTTCATATGTGAATGTGTGTGTGTTTCACATGTGTTTGTGTAACAAAAGTCTGAAATATTTCCTAAATGGCCCCTCATAATTAGTGACTGTTTTACAGTTAATATCACACCTATAGACAGATTAGTTAGGGCTTGTGCTGTCCCTGTCACTACTGGTTGTACGTCACTCTGGTTACGGGCGTCTGATTAATGGCACAGATGTAAATGATGCCACACCTTGTGCTCTCGGGCACTGCACGGCGAAAATGGGGTATATAGACGCAAAATAAATAGGATGCAAAGATCTGAACAGCTGTGTTTCTACAGGACTATGTGTGAAAATGGCATTTCCATGGATTTGTTTCTGCACTGTTCGCTGGTCCCCTCAGTAAGTAAGACACAAACCAGAATAACTTGCAGCACAGTGATCATTACTGTGTTACAGCATTATCTCGGGTAAATGATGGGGAAATGAACTCTTCCCTCTGCTAGCTCTTCATCGTGGTTGTTCTGTCAGCCATTCAGAAGAGGGTTAAACTCCTAGCAGTGGATGAGAGGTTTCCGACACTCAGAGGTCGCTTTGGCATCGTTGTGTGAGTAAAACTAAATGACATATTTCCTGAAATAAAATATCTTGTTTTACTGATTTTGAGCACAACTGATCTGCAACAATATATTGGCTGATACTTGTATTACTTCCTTTTATTGCAAGTAAAGTAAAAAAGTTGGAGAAAAAATAGACCTGTATATCATCTGTAGATTTGTGAACCACCTGAAAAGTTTAAAAAGTGCTCACCTCCTCCCTTATTTCTATGCCCCTGATATTCCCTGTATACAGAGTATTATCATCCTATGATCATGGAGAATATCATCCATTTAATTTTAACAAATGAACTAGTTAATGTGATAATAGTGAACATGACCAGAGCACCATGTCCTATAGCAATTATCCTTGCAGATTGTGGTCCTGATTGGGTCTATATGTGTGTGTGTGTGTGTGTGTGTGTGTGTGTGTGTGTGTGTGTGTGTGTGTGTGTAATGGCAGGCCTCTGGACTTCATATGCAATCTCAGTAACCGGTGGTCATATGGCTTTGCGTTTGGTGCCATCTCTTCCAGTGTGCTACTGCTCTTCTCTGAATCTTATTTGCCATTTTATGTCCCAACCTGGGCCAGAGGTAAAGAAGCCAGCAGCCAGCCTGAGTCTGATGCTACCACTTTCCATGACACCTGAAATCTTTCACATTCACTTTTTGTTTACTTGATGTGTGTTTCTGATCTATGACAAAAAATCATCCAAGCCAGAAAAAATACCTAAAAAAAAAGATGGAGATGGACAGTGAAGGAGTTTTACATTCAGATGTATGTCCATGTACATGGCAGATGTGTGTCTGAATAAGAAAAAGTAATGTGATTATTATTATTATTATTATTATTAACATCATCCCCCCATAGGGAAGGACCAATATGTCAGCAAATGGTCTTGATTAACATAATTATATAATCATTGGCCATATTATATAATCAACAGACAAAACTGAGAACTGGAAAGTTTAATGGCAGCAAGATGGCTGCACTACATGCAGAACACCACGTCCTACAAGGTCCATAGGGATATGAATAACTGAGTTTGGTGTGTAAAAACTTGATTGGCCTGCACAGAGCCCTGTCCTCAACCGAATAAAACACTCTTGGGATGAATTAAGGACTGTGAGATAGGCCTTCTTACAAATGCTCTTCTGGAGAAGAGTTGAAACACACTCAAGATCATGTGTGTCTAAAGCAGGGGTGTCAACTGCGGCCCGTGATTAATTTTAATTGGCCCTTAGCTAATTCTAAACACACAATGAAAAATGTCCCACATATGGAATTGGTTCAAAAAATAGATTTCTGTTGCCAAGGCGGATTTCAGTCAACTGAGTCACTAAAGTCCTTCACATGCCGAACGTCTCCAGCGTAGCGCTGCGCTCTGAATAGTTTTCTACAGGATGCTCGCCTGAAGAGCGTCTTTCGCTGTGTCAGTACCCAGTTTGTACCACTTGCCTGATAGATTTTGTCAGTGCCTGCTCCGTACAACTGGATGCACAAACACATTGTACCCAGCAGAATATTGTCGAATGTTGACCTCTGCTGTTGTGACACACAACCAATAGTAACAAAATCGGGTTAACCACACCTACTTTTTGAGCACACAGCACAAGCATTTGGTCAACTGGTGGCAGTGACAGTTAGTAATCATGCCATCCATCATCTCCATGGCACGGAGCATTGGTTCACACAAATCCTCATTTAATTTGCATGTACAGTACTATCATTATTCTTACTTGATCATCCACTAAACAGCAACAACACAAACAATATGCACATTCAATTTATTATGGCTTATTCCAGATCTTAGTTTTAAAGTCAGTGCTTGTTCAGATTAATGTACCAGGGACACGTAGAAGTGCACCAGCCCACCTCAAGAGCATACACACTATTCACACACTCACACTTATGGTGAACACTAGATGGAGTTGCCAGTCCACCTAGTGTTCACACGCAGGAGGAAACCCATGCAAACACAGGGCTAGCTTGCAAACTCCACAAACTGATTTCAACCCCCGACCTTGGTGGTGTGAGGCCTACAGGTGTGCTGTCCTTGCCTCATGCTGGACTAACAGTCTTTTAGTGATGAGAAATAAAGCAATACCACTGCTTCAGGTGTTCACAAAATATTCAAATTCAAGGTTAATTTTGACAACCGAATGTCACAACAGAAGAGGCTGTTTGAGGCTCTGAAGCACTTTCAAAAGCCTGTTTTACAAGCTTTGTGTGGCCTATTCAATCAGAATAAAGGGCAAACCAAACATGAGGACAGATAAAAAGGGTATTTTTCTTTAAAAAAATAGTTGACAACACTGTTATCAATAGTTGGGAGACAGATGCATGCAGACAAAAAATAATGAGGCAAGAAGAAACATGAAAATTAATAAATGTCAAAACAAACACGGTAAAAAAACATATATGGTGTTGTGCATTTCATCTAAATGCTTCCTGTTTGTGTCAGCCATAGTGTACCTGGTAGGAGCTCTGGAGGTGGGCATGGCCCATTATCCATTCTTCGCCTGTCTGTCCACGCCTCACAGGATATGCGGTGGGGTCCTCGGACTCCTTTACTCCCTCATGTGGTCAGTTCTTTTACTCTGAATCAAACAGCATCTTGATTTCAGATTTTAAAAAATCCAGGTTTTGCTCATTGGCACAACTTCTGCACAATTTCCAGGATAACTGTGAGTCTGTGGAATATTGCTACATGTCCTGATGGGCCGGTATGTATGACCATATTACTTACAGTAAAAATGTTAGACACTGATCACCTTGTTAGTGGAACTTCGATGAAGTAAAATATGAGTATAGCTTCAACGACAGGATGCTGTCGATGCCCTGTTCCACTGACAGACTCGACGTTCCTCCAACCACGCCATTTACTCTTTATTTCTACCAGATGGGGGGCACACAGCACCTTAATTGCACATGTCTTTGCACTACACAAGCATTATTTGGCTGTCTTAGACTGCACTAGTTCCCCCTGTTTACATGCCTCCATGTCTATATGGTGTGTACGATGTACACTCTGTTTAATCTGCTGGAAACTGTTCATTTCCCTCTGGGATGAATAAAGGATCTATCTACAGTGGGTCAAAAAAGTACTTGGCAGCCACTGGCTGTGCAAGTTGTCATACTTCAAAAGATGAGAGAGGTCTGTAATGTTCATCACTTCAATTGAGAGAGACCAAATGTAAAAATGGTGCAGACAAGTTCTGGCCCTCACAGACCTGTTACTTCTTCTTTAAGAATCTCTTCTATTCTTCACTCGTTACTTGAATTGATGGCTCCTGTTTGAAATTGTTATCTCTATAAAAGCACCTCTCTACACCTTCAAACATTCAGACTCCAATTTCCACCACGTCCAAGACCAGAGAGCTGTCTAAGGACACCAGGGACAAGATTGGCTGGTCCTAGTCTTGTGCAGGTGTACAATCTACAACAGGCAAGCAGCTTGGAGAGAGGAGAGCAACCACTGAAGCAATTATTAGAAAATGGAATCACTGACAATATCCCTCGACCTGGGGCCCCATGATCTCACCTTGTTGGGTACAAATGATCTTGAGAACTGTGAGGAAACAGGCCAGAACTTCACGGGGGAACAGTAACAAAAGTTTACCATCAGTAACACATTTTACGTCGTCATGGATTAAAATCCTGCAGCACTCAAAAAGTCCCCTGCTGAAGACAGCTCATCACTACATCTTCCAGCATGACAATGATCCCAAACACACCGCCCGGGCAACGAAGGAGTAACTGCGTAAAAAGCATTACAAGCATTTCTGGAGTGGCCTAGCCAGGCTCCAGACCTCTCATCTTATTAAGTGGGACAACTGCCAAATATATTTTTGCCCCACTATCTAGTGGAAAACACCGGTAATGTGGTATAATGACATGGTCCTCTTTGACAGATACTGGGCCGATGGCAGAAGCTTGTTTTTCAGTGGCCGAGTGTGCTGTCCCTCCTCTTCCTGACAGGCCGCTTTGTGCACATGCTGGTGAAGGGAGTGCGCATCTACCTCCAACTGATACCTGAGGAGGTGAGGATGTTGCAACAGTCATGTAGCACTACCAGGAGCTGGGTGGACTCACTGTGTCTCACAGGCTCTTGGTAGTCAGACCCACCGTCCACCAATGACCGGCTTGGCTCATAATCAGGATTGCCTGGATGCGGAAGTGATTTCCCTACTGAAATAGTTATTAATATAACTGCAATAACTATTAACTAATAGGCTTCTGTTACATGGCAGGAATGGCACAGATGCAGGAACAAGGTAAAGGTCATATGAAAGAGTTCAGGAACTCTTTTGGGAAATGAAGATTTTTGGATTGTTTATCATTGGCTGAACTTTCAAAGTGGTGCCTTCCTTTAATGATACATCACACCTTAAAGAATCAGTAGTATTTCAGCAGTGGCAGAAGGATGCAATAAGGCATCATAACATTTGAAAAAATATTAGACAGGTGCATTAATTTGGCAAATTTGACATCAATTGTTCGTTGAGCCTCCTCTAGCCTTTGTTGAGTGTCTGGATTCATGATGGAGGTATTGACCATTCCTCCATACAAAATCTCTTTAGTTCAGGTAAATTTGATGACTTTCAAATCATTCCGTAGATTTCTGATGATATTCAGGTCAGGGAACTGTGATGGCCCTTCCATAACATTTTACTTCTCCCTCTGCATGAATGTATTTGTAGATTTTGAGCTGCGTTTTAGGTTGTTGTCTTGTCCTAGAAAATCCAACTTCACCTTTGGCTAATGAACATTATCATCAAGGATTTGTTGATATTGGGTTAAATTAATCTGACACTTGACTTTTAACAAGAGCTGCAGATCAAGCCACACAGCCTCACAACATGATGGAACCTCCACCAAATGTGAGCGAAGGTAGCAGATGTTTTTATTTGAATGTGGTGTTCTTCTTCCACCAAATTTTGTTATGATCAAATAACTGGATGTCCAAATCACTCTGTTTGTGATGTGAGTGCAGAAAGGGTTTCTTTCTCATTACCTTGTTATACAGGTGGCCACCTTAAATACCCTTACTCATGATTGGACTATGAAGTTCAAGGCTTGGGAAAGGGATGGTATTGTTGTTTAAAATTGTATATATGTTATGTGAACTTTTTTTTGTGTGTGTGTGTGTGTTATTGTGGGTGGAAACGTAAATCTTGGTTCTGCATTACCTGTGCAGTCAGGGTTGAGTTGGTGTACTATGTTGGCATACCCTATGGTGCGCTGCACGTGCAGAGACTGGATGTGAGGAGAGCCATGATGCATGTATGAATGTTAGCTGCTGACTGTGCCCTGAATACAGAGCTCTTGGTTGCCAAGTGATGTGTGCATAGTGATTGGATGCTGGTGTTCATCTGCCACACTAGGTAATAAAAAAACTTTTATTAATGAAAGTAGAGTCAATGAGGCAGAGGGGGGTTCCCAAACTTGTTCATATAACTGCATACACATAAAAACACAAAGGGTGATTGGTAATACAAGGGTGACACAGGTAATACAAATCATTAGAGCATCCTCATCTGGGCGGTGGGCAATTATGTGTAGTACCTACAAATACATGCAATGTACGGTGTCTATTGTCCATGTATTCATAAATCCTGTCATTCCTACAGGAGGACCAACTGTTTATGCAGTGTCACCAGGTCAAATACGTGAAGCATTTACTATGCAAGCCTGCGGAACGGTGTGATACTCATTCAGTATAACACAGAACCTTCTGAAATACATATGCTCCCCTATAAAGTAAGAGGTTTATACCATTTCTTAATTCTCTTAATTCTCTTACAGAATCCAGGAGAAAAGCTGGTTTCAGAGGAATGTTTATGACTGGGACCCTTACTTTAAATTTCCCAACAGAATCATCGGCACTGCCATCATCTCACTCATTGGCCTATACACAGTCTGTATTTTCCTCAATTGACTCGAATCACACAGCTTGTTCTTAATGCACCACATAATGTCATGTTCCCCCTTCAGGTAAATCTAGCTGACTATAGTGTAAGTGACTACATGTTTGACCGACTTGATGAACTGAAGAAGTCTATGGCTGAAATTGCAGCATCATGCAATGACACGGAAAACCCATTCACCTCCCTGCTTCCGAAATTTGACCAGTTCTGTTACATTGCCAGAAGTAAGAGATTGGTTTGTCGCATTTATTTAATGAAAAGATGAGGTTTGTTTATTTATATAGATTCTCGTTAATATGTTGAGTACTGGTTCTTCAGTTTAAGAGTAAAGTTCAGGAATGCATACAGGCTACAGATTGAAGCAGGTCTGTTAAAATCTCATTTTCTCTACAGTATAATCTTTCAAAATATTAGTGTAATGGTACAAATGAGGTAGGAGGTGCAAATGAACTGCTCTGAAAAGAGGATGAATATTTAATAAGACAACAAAGTCACAAAATGATGGCCAGAAAACCAGATGAACAGAAATGCAGAATGACACGGTCCTCCCTATCCCAACAGCGCTTCTGAGACATCAACTCATTTAAGTAAAGTGAAGTGATTGTCATTGTGACACACAGCAGCACAGCACACGGTGCACACAATGAAATGTGTCCTCTGCATTTAACCCATCACCCTTAGTGAGCAGTGGACAGCCATGACAGTGGGCTGCTTCTTTAACACTAGGCCACCACTGCCCCGTGTGTGTCAGTGTTAGGTCCAGATCACCTTAGGAGCCCTTAGGTTACCTTAGGGATTTCAATGATGGGTATTTTAAAGCTGGATAAGAAATGAAGTCTGTAATGAAAATAGTTTTTATCGGGAATATGCTATATAAAGCATGCTGACTGTCTGTTTGTCTCTAGAATCCTGGCTTGCCACAACCATCTTTGCGTCGCTGACATCTGTATCATACACTTTCCATGTGTTAGCCTGTTATAGGTGCTGTATTGTTGTTACATGGAAAGCTTATTAAATAGAATAACAATCATAATACTCTGTGAAACAGAACATGTGAAACCTGCCTGTTTGTTTCACAGGAAGCATCTTCGTAGGCTCTGGGCAGGGCAGAAAGAGTTTCTACCGACCAGGTTTCATAAACCAAGTCCTGCAGTTAGTGTGGTGAGTAATAGTGCTGGAAATGAGCTAATTATTAAGGAAAGATTTCCAATCAACATCCATAAGACATTTTTTCTGGATGCCTATTACTGGTTTGTGTATGCATTGTATTACCCATTCACCAAAACACCCACATATATATTTATACATAATTCTTTTTTAATAAAATGGGTATTGGTTGTTATGGTGAATAGGTGAAAATGAAATGTTTGGTTGTTTTTTTATATTCGTAACTTTACCAAGCCAACATTTTCATTTTCATATAAAAAATATATCTTAAAACCCAAAAAATACACCATTACTATCTGTTGGAACACAAAAGAATTATAGATATTTTTTATTTTACATGTAAATTGTAATTTTTTAGGCTGCTGTTGCAAGGTACTCAGGCTGGCAAATAGCTTTCACACTGTGGGGTAAGTCAGCAAATCCTATTCATTGTTCCAGTTCAACATCTTGTCAATTGGAATACCATTTTCCAGCATTTTCTGGTGTCTTTGGTATTTATACATATCATGCCTTTCACTACAGCTCACCAGTGTAGAGCAGAAAAAGGTCCTTCTTCAGCATATTCCTGAATAATTACTTTTCTTCTGTTTTGTAGGTTATTTTATTGTGCACTTTGTGCAGTTTGTTTTTGCCCTTATCTTTGTTTATGGAGTGGTGTTACCTATTAAGGAAGGACATACAGTGCAATGGTTGATCAGTGTAGGTCTGATCATGTAAGTACCTTATATCTACTACAAAATGTTTTTCTTTTTAAACTTCTGGAAGAAATAATTTTCACTTTTTGCTATCATTTTCTTTTCCCAGCGTGACCATCGGTCTGGTAATTGGTTTGGTGATAATACAGATTGTAATAGTTCAGCTGTTCTTCCTTCAAGAGAAGATCTCGTCTGAGGACAGAGAAAAGCCTTTAGCTCTGAACAACAGGTGAACCACGTCAGGCTTTCAAAACCATGGAAAATGTCCAAACGTGCAGATGGCACCTGCAAGTCCTCCATCAGATAAGATCAAAGTTTAGAGTAGCATGTTCCAATTAAGGGGTGGTGTTTTACATTATAGATAATCACACCTGTCAAGGGACTTAGAGAAAGGTCAAATGGGGGCAGTGGTGGCCTAGCGGTTAAGGAAGCGGACATGTAATCAGGAAGTTGCCGGTTCGAGTCCCGATCTGCCAAGGTGCCACTGAGGTGCCAATGAGCATAGCGCCGTCCCCACACACTGCTCCCCGGCCGCCTGTCATGGCTGCCCACTGCTCACCAAGGGTGATGGGTTAAAAGCAGAGGATGCATTTTGTTAGGTACACCATGTGCTGTGCAGTGTTTCACAATGGCAATCATTTCACTTTAAATGTGTTGTTGTCTATGGTCAGTGAACGGATTGAGTAATCACGGATGATTCTTCACCCATTGTTTCCTCATTAGAAAGGCCTTCCACAATTTCAACTACTTCTTATTCTTTTACAACGTCATTATGGGCCTGAGCAACTGTATCATGCGCCTGATCCTCAGCTGCCTTGTCGGAACATGGCTGGTGTCACGCCTGGACCGCACTATCATGCAAAGAGGCTATGAGTCAATGGATCCAGGTATTGGTTAAATAAATTGGATTCTCAGCCTTTTCCCAGGACCAGAAATGACACCTTTGATTAATGTGTGGTTTGTTTTAGGGTACAGTACTTGGATTGGTATGATATTTGCTGACCATTACCACAGTAACCCCATCATGATCTGCTTTTGCCAACTCCTGCTGAGTCAAACTCTGGAGAAACAGAGGATAAGAGCCACATATTCTCAGTTCAACAACATTATGCCAGGTAACATTAACAATTTCAATAATAAAAAATCAATTATTACTATTAGTACACCTACCATTGGACCACTAAATGAATGATTGTAAATTCCCTTCAGACGCAATCATTATGTCTGAAAGTAAAGAATACGTTGTTAATTTTAAAAATTCCCTATATTTAACACTTTACTAACAGAGACCTTGACAGTAGGGAGGGTGAAGTGGCGGTGGCTGCTTTTCTACACCCTGCTGAGGAACCCTGGACTTGTTTCGCTGAGGAAGAAAAACTAGAGTGCCTGTGATCACCAGGATCAGGAAATCAGAGTGATCCACTGAAGTGGTGTTAGTGCACCATCATCTACATAGTCTCTACATTGATGTACGTCATAAATAGGAGAAAATCCTTGAACAGAAGTGTGCAATGTATTGAACTGTGCTGAATCACATTAATTAAATGCAAAATGTTACTGAGCCATTGATTTTGTCTCCTCCATTTTCAAGAATTACAATAATAACAATTACAAAAACATATTACAAACCACTAGCCATCTGTTGCAGATTATCACGTATCCTGGACAAAAATATTATCATCCAACACTATAATTCAACACAGGTTTTAGTGAAAATGTATTTTTAAGTGTTAATGTATATGAAATAAGAACTACTTATAACATTTGCGGTCTTGCTTTTCATTTTTTTTATTTCCAAAAAACGCCCTACATCACAATTTTTAAAAATACATTACAAATGTAAAACTATAGCTACATGCATGAAAAAAAAAGTTGACTTTTTAAAGTTGTCCAAGGTTCATGTCAAGATTTTTACAAAAACATTAAAGAGCCTTAAAAAAAAAAAAAGTCAGCTGAATCCTGACTCGTGTCCTGGCAAAAAAATGGGTCAGTACTGGTGTATCCATCAGGCCCGAGGAGTAAGCAGAAGAAGTATCCTGGGACAGGCGAGTGGTCGAGTGTATTGGTATCCAAACGGGAGCAGACAAGGGCAAGGCAAGAGGTAAAAATCCATGAGACACAAACAGGTCGGCAGCAAGGAGTCAGTCAAGACAAAAAGCAAGGGTTCAGTTACCAGTCTAACCTCTGCTTCGTCTTTCTTCCGGGTCGCCATTGCTTTTATTTCTGGTGATAGCTTGTTTGGCGTGTTGGAGTGTGATCACCATATACAGTATTTTCTTTATAGTATTAAGTGATTAAGTACCCAGATGGAAACCTTGTTTGTCCGCACTGTCTTGACGGAAGGGGCACAATAAAGAAAGATAGAGAGATAAAAAAAACAGCTACATTGTAAAGGCTGGGATGCCTCTCCTTTTTTATTAGTGCTGTGATTCATGACTCACCCGGGTTAATCATCCAGATCCATCAAATAACTCATAGGTCACGAATCTGAGGTCTCCGTTGAACCATCTAAATCAGAATCGCTCAGAGATCCAAGTTAGCTAGTGACTCGGAGCTGGGTCCTAAAAAGTATTACAGCTCTGTTTTATTCACATGACACAAAGAAACTCGACCGCCTTAATAGGTTAATGTATATAACTAATAGCCGAACAATTCATGATTGTTTTCACCCACTTTCTTTGGTTTGGAAAGGAGTGAATGCTGCAATAGAAGTTTTATTCTATGTGAATACATAGAATTTAACTAAAAGTCAGTGGCTGTGAAAGTAAAAGAGAATGAATGAAATATACTTTTCTTTATATAGTTGAATATGCTGACAAATCAAATACATTTTAATCGATGGAAATCTAATTTATCAACCCATGAAGGTCTGGATTTGGAGTCACATTCAAAATGAAATTAAAATCAAATCAAATGTGCTGTATAAGGACTTTTTCCAAAGAGGACCTGCATGTCAGCACAGGTAGGAACATCATCCAGAAAGCCTAGGAAGTAGTCTGTGGTCACCACCTGCAGGACCGCGCCTTTATTGGGGACATCTTGCTAATTGCCTATAATTTCCACCTGTTGTCTATTCCGTTTTCAGAACAACATGGGAAATTGATCTTCAATCAGTGTTGCTTCCTAAATTGAACTCAACTGTTTAAATGTTTTTCCCCAGCATAATTGAAGACTAGGATACATTTAAAAGCGTCCCTAATTTTGCCTTATGGCTTTTGATTTAAAATTTAGTAAATATATTTTTCGCGCTTAATCGCCTGATTTGACATTTGACCTTTCCGCGCGCGACCGGTTCGCACACGTGCAGCGCGCAGAAGGGCCGAGGCGTAGCGGCTGCTGCTTGGTTCTGAAGTAAGTTCACTTTCGCGAACGTCGCTCATTAGAGATTAAAGTCGTCGGACGTGTTGTAGAGGTTCGCACGGCGCTGAAAGACGGGCTGCTTTGTCCTCTTAAGGATGGTGGACGTGGAGCTGACCAAAAAGATGTTGCGGGCGGTTCTTCAGTCGAACAAGAACGGGGTTTCGACCGCGCGGCTGCAGTCGGACTACCGCGCTCTGACTGGGGAGTTCATCCCCCACAAGCAGATGGGCTACCCGACCTTGGAGGGCTTCCTGCGCTCCGTCCCGTCGGTGGTCCGAATGGAGCACAGCCGGACGGGAGAGGTGACCGCAGTGCTGGCCAGAAATATTAATACAGCATATTATATTACAACATTTATTTGTTATATAGCCCAAAATCACACAGTATTGAGGCCACACTCAAAATGGGGCAGTGGTGGCCTAGCGGATAAGGAAGCGGCCCATAATCAGAAGGTTGCCGGTTCGAATCCCGAGCCGCCACTGAGCGAAGCACCGTCCCCACACACTGCTCCCCGGGTGCCTGTCATGGCTGCCCACTGCTCACCAAGGGTGATGGGTTAAATGCAGAGGACAAATTTCACTGTGTGCACCGTGTGCTGCGCGGTTGTGTATCACAAGTGACAATAACTTCAAAAACTCCACTTAGTGATCCAGAGAGGGACCCCCCCCCCTTCCAGGAAGAAATGAGCCTGCGGTTGGTGTCTTTACCTGAAGTTTCACCAGTCTTATCTAGTCAGCAGTTCGTTGCCAGGAAGGTGGTCTGGGGGCAGTTGGTTCAGTGCCTCAGAGAGAAGAAACCGCGGCAGACCAGAAATACGTGGTTATAGTGGTACATTTGTGCAACAGTGGCTCGGTAAATCAGTTTTTTTTTTTTTTTTCTCTCCCCCCAGAATTGCTCAGTTCCCAGACAGTGGGTGGGTCCTCTATGAATGCATTACTGCAATGTGTTTTAGTTCTAGTTTAAAATAACTAGATCTATTGCCTTTTTTTTTTTTTTTTTTTTTTTTTTTTTTTTTTTTTTTTTTTTTTTTTAACTTGTGTCTCCAGCAGCCGGTGTGTTTTGCTGCAGTTTGCCAGGAGACTGCACATATCGCCCAGTTGGTAGCCAGGCAGCGCAACTCCAAGAGGACTGGCCGCTCTCAGCTGGTCAACTGCCACATGAGGGTGAAGCCCGCTTCCACCTACGTTCTTAACGGTGAGAGTGGCGAGAATCATGGAATACTGGGGATCTTCGATCAAAAATATTCATGCTGCCAGCCATCCGAAATTGTAAAAGCCATGACATTTTAGTAAAAGACATGTTTGCTTGATTGTGGGCCTCACTGCTGACCTTGTACACCACACAATTAACCAGACGTGCAAATAAGTGATGAAAAATTTGGGCACAAATTTTATTCAGACCAGGAACTGGTGGTTAAACCTATTGTTTTAATTTACATTTACGGCATTTACTAGACGCCCTTATCCAGAGCGACTTACAATTAGTAGGTACAAGGGACAGTCCCCCCCCTGGAGCAATTTAGGGTTAAGTGTCTTGCTCAGGGACACAATGGTAGTAAGTGGGGTTTGAACCTGGGTCTCCTGGTTCATAGGCGAGTGTTTCACCCACTAGGCTACTACCACCCTACCTTAATTATTCTTAACCAAAGCTATTAAAAATGTTTCCCAATGTAACTTCTGTATGTATGTGTATGCATATCCATGTCCTGTATATTTATGCATATATAGACAAATAGTGTATTGGTCAATAAAGGCTTAATAATAGTCACATTGGTGAATGTTGGATGTTTACCTATATTGCCTATTGTCTACAGCAAGGCCACGGACGTCTCTGAGACAGCCTCAGTACACAAGTCATTCCAGTTATGGCACAAGCCATCAAACCAGGAACAAAAGACCCAGTCACCAGGCCATGATCGCGAACAGCCACTCAGGTGTGTGCCAGCCCAACAGACAGAATCCGCAAATGCCCAAGCCTGGATCACTGATGGAGATGTAAGCGAATTTTACATTTATATTTTGGAACATAGTTGTACAGTTCATTTAAGTTTTTATACTGCTTATTAACTGCAGAACACAAGGATCCACAATGCAAAAAAGGGTGCAGTCCAAGAATGGCAGTCATAAAAGCAGTAGGTCAAATTTTTGCAAAGCCTCCCAGTCGCTTCATAATTGAGTTTCATGATAAGGGTTATTGTTTTTTTATTTCTTTCATTTAATGAATACATAAATACCCATGTATGACTTCTTTTCCTCATCCATTTAGTATCTCCATGTGAGGAGACTGCACAGCTATCTCCCACATTGGCCTACAGCTGCCATTTGTCACAGATCCAAGATAATCTCACTCAACTCCTTTGCAAGTACAACAGGGGAGTGTGGCTGTCAAAGCTTCCTGAGCTGTATAAGGACTTTTTCAAAGAGGACCTGCATGTCAGCACAGTTAGGAACTTGGAGAACTGGAAGCATATATGTTTGGTAAGGCTTTTGGTAAAATGTTTTAATCCATTGAGATGATCTGGTCCGATTTCAAATGCAGATTTTCTAATCTGTGTCTGCAGGTTGAGAAGCCTGGAAGCAATATAGCGGACCGCCTAGTCTATCCAGCTCCTGCCATAAAGTCAAGCCCGACGCTTGCTCCAGCCCCAAATAAACCACTTTCTTCCTCCCTAGATGCATGCTCTTTGCTCACTCCACCAGCCAGCCCTGTTCTTGTTACCCAGGGGTCTTTGCATTCATGTCAAGCAGTGAGCACTGACATGAAGCAGATGCTGCGTGAGCTGTTGGAAAAGTACAGCAATGGCTTGTGGGCCCATGCCCTGCCAAAGCTCTTTCAGGTATCACTGCATGCTAAAAATAACATTATCTTTAAGAGATATGTGCACTTAAGGCAGTTCTACACAATTAATTTCAGTTACGCCTCCCCTTAGGTAGAAGTAAACATTTTGCCTCAACATTTTTAGGCACAGTGAATATACCGATCTTTCCTCGTCTCCCACTGTAGTCACAGTGAAGCCAAGCACTACGTGCGTTTCGTGGCTTAGCATTTGTGAGACTTGCGTTGGTGACTGTGTATCTCCGCAGCTGCTATCAATGTGCAATCCCTGCCACCACCCCAACCACTTCCACTCCATGTTCACCTCTTCTCAGTGTTTTAGCAGCAGAAGCAATTCAGAACGTTGTTTTAGGTGACAGCATTAGCAGATGGGTGTGTTACTTTCCACATATGGCCTTGTGGCACCACTTTTTTTTTTTTTTTTTTTTTTTTTCTTTTTTTAATCTGTTTTATCTGAATAATGCAGGGAGGATTAAAGTAGTGATCTACACACTCGCACATGCCCAGGTTAAATACACCTGACAATACTGTTCAATGGATTTATTTATTTGTGTGTGGTTGGACTTCTGAACATGTCTGTGAAGATTCTCAGTCATCCAGGTGAATTTGTCTAAAAGTTGAGTCAAGGCAACTGGACTTTAAGGTCTACGTTAAAGAAAGGAAGTCCAATTGCCATGACTAAACTTTCAGATGACTTTTCTGAACAAGTTTTAGAGCTATATGTACACATCTAGCGACCTTTAGCCTTAAGAATAAAGTGATTTTGTTCCAAAAAGTGACTTAATTAGTTTACATTTTGGTATAATATATTGCTGTATAATAATTGCTAGTTTCAAGGAAAACTGCAGTTGTGTGTGAGTTGGAGTCCCAGTGTTGCAGTCATGTTATTTGACTTTGTCTATTTGTTAGTTTAGTGTCTGTGCTGTTAGGGAAATTAGTATTTAAAAGCACTGATTAGGCCAGACCTTACTGATATTGCAGGCCATCTGTACCACTGGATTTTAATCCTATTACAATCCTTTCAGCACAAAATCATAATCCACAATCTGAATTGCAATTTTGTGTGTTCTACGTTTGTCACAAACTGTTATGTTACATTCATATATGAATAGGTAGCACCAACATTTTGACCCACAAAGATCTGTAGAATTATGGAGCTGATTGAAACACATTTGCGGGGTTTTACTTTGCTTTGTTCTGATTTCCCAAATTTAGCACCACAATAAAGAATCTGATCACGTCATTAAATGTTTTATTGTTATGGCTGCTATGTTTTTAAAAATGTAGTGAGTGTGGCCTGTGTGAGGGATTGACCTCACATTCAGAGCAGTCAAGCTCTGTAAGCTTTTTTTTTTTTCTGTTTTATTTCATTTGTACATGATCAAACTGCTCTGATAAATGTTGCTTTTCCATGACATTCTTCAATAAGGAGCATGTTTTTTTTTTTTAAGTCATGTCCTCTACAATTTTGCATTGTTTTGAACTTCACTAGCCATTTATGTTATTTTATATAATATAAATTATTTGTAGAAGTCTAGAAATAGTCACTATGACTGACCTGAAGTGTTTTGTTTAGGAGGCTTATGGACTGACCTTCCCCTTGAACATCTTGTCTGACCTCTCTGTGCTGGCTGACATGTGTGTGGTGGACTACCCCATGCCTGACAACCACAGGAAAGCAATCCTCTACTCACTTCCCCCTCTGGAAGGTCACCGTGCCAAGCCTGTGCAGGTGGTGTCCACGCGACGTCCTGCACTCCAACCACATGGCCGCCCCCCTGTGCCCCCGCTGGTCATGCCCAAAGAGGACTATCCATCTGTTCTGTTGGTGGAAGCCAGTAGTACTGACAACATCGTTCTCAGGTGAATTCCAGCATCTGTAATGTATCAGTTTAAAATTGTACAAAATCAACTTAATGCATGTGTACAACATGCTAAATCAGACATGTAATAATCAAAAATACATCTACATTTATGGCATTTATCAGACGCCCTTATCCAGAGTGACAATTAGTAGTTACAGGGACAGTCCCCCCCCTGGAGCAACTCATCTCAGTTTTGTCCATGTTCAGAAATAATTGTTGACCTTACACCAGTCCGTCAGTCGTTGCTCCTCATCTCTGTACGCTGACTTATCATTCTTGCTGATGAGACCCAACAACGTCATGTCATTGGTGAACTTGATGTAGAGCTGTGGGTCAGCAGGGTGAAGAGTATTGGACTGAGCACACTGACCTGAGGCGCTCCAGTGCTCGTTGTGGTGGTGCCGGAGATGCTGTTCCAGATCCAGTGGAGATTGCGTAGTCCATGAAGCAGTTCAGACGATGGGCGAAATGCAGTGGGTCCAGGGTGGAAGGCAGCAGGGTCTTCTCGAAAGCAAATCATCATGTTTGGTGTGAATGCGACGGGACGGTCACAAAGACATGACACACTGAAGGCTTCTTCGGCACAGACTTGAGAGACGTTGTTAAAGATATCTGTGAAAACATCTGCCAGCTGGTCTGCATGTTCTCTGAGCATCTTCCAGGGATGTTGTCAGGTCCAGCAGCATTTCGAGAGTTAACTCTGCAAAGTTTCTCACGTTTACCGTGGTTTGATTCTGTTTGTCAAATCGTGCACATTTTGCTGCTCTAATGGCTCAGGAGAGCTTGGTCCTCGCTGTACTTAGTCACCATTCCTAAAAGTGAAGTTTTGGGCTTTTGGTTGGGAAGTGAAGACTGTAAAGTAAAGTGAAGTGATTGTCACATGTGATACACAGCAGCACAGCACACGATGCACACAGTGAAATTTGTCCTCTGCATTTAACCCATCACCCTGAGTGAGCAGTGGGCGGCCATGACCAGCGCCCGGGGAGCAGTGTGTGGGGACGGTGCTTTTGCTCAGTGGCACCTTGGCGGATCGGGAATCGAACCGGCAACCTTCTGATTACAGGGCCGCTTCCTTAACCGCTAGGCCACCACTGCCGGATGATGTGACATCATCCGTGCAGTTGCTGATGTAGCTGTTGACTGACGTCGTGTTCTCCTCAGGTTGGTGTTGTCGCCGTTAGTTGCAGCGTCCCTGAACATGTTCTCTGTCAGCGCGCTCAGAGCAGAAATGGCTCCTTCTGGCCAGGTTCTGACCTGCTTCTGACCCTCATCCACATATTGATTGACTTTAGGGAGATCTGACTTTAGATTCATTGATTGCCAGAGATTTGTCAGCTAGGGTGTACATTCTGCAGATCATTAGTTGCTCTGTACAGAGCACAGAGCGCCCCCTTTAGCATGGGTGGAATGTCCACGGATAAATAAAAAGGTCTACGTCTCAGTCACAAACTCCACCAGCGATGAACAGTAGCTAGAGTAGACATGTAAAACATAAGACATCACCGGCAGTCTAACCACACTGCTGTAAACCATTAGCCTCTATGGAAACTGAATTTGTGTTTTGAAGGTACGTTGGTGAAGGTTACTCCCAGGTCCAGGAGGCCATGGAAGATTCCATGAGCAAGTACTACAGTGTGAAGGATAGGGGACGTCTCCGCCCCTCCAAACTGACTGTTGGTGGCTTGTATGCTGTGATGGTGGAGGATGATGAGGTGCTGAGGGTGCAACTGGATGAGGTTCTAAGGGAAAAGGTCAAGGTGGGTCCAGTGATGCTGTAACTAGTCATCTGGTTTACTTCCACACATCTCAACAGTATTAGATAACTTCACAAACTCCACTTGATGTGTTTAGGTTTATTATGTAGATCATGGGTTCTCTGAGGCTGTGTACAAAGACACATTGCTGGAGCTGGATGAGCAGTTCCTTAGTCTCCCTTTCCAGGCATCTACCTGCAAGCTGGCAGGTAACATGCACCAGAGAACCTCCTGTTAACCTCCTGATGGCTATGGACTAGCACCCATGGAAATGTGAGTCTCCTTATGCTCCAGGACTGAGTCCGTTCTGTGTGGATCTGGAGGTGCTCCGTGTGCTGGAGAGCAAGGCCTGCGGACGCATTCTCCTGGCGGAAATCCTTGATCGAGATGTGCCGCTGGTGGTTCTGTATGACACATCCCAGGAAGAGGACATCAACATCAACTCTGCCTGCCTCAAAGCCATGCAGGATAAGTCCATGGCAAATCCACTGCAGGTAACTCTAGCAGCGATGCTAAACCTGAATTTAGTTCGAAGTAGTCAAAGGTTCTAGACGTTTCCTGCGCCTTTTCTGTCGTGGTACACGTCACTGCTTGTGATATGATAGTTCTTGAAAAAGGTGTGTGTGTGTATTTGCGCACAGGTGAACAGCACTTACCTGAACGTGTCTGTGACTAACATCTGCTCAGATGGTGCCATTTTCTGCCAGCTGCCATCACGTGGCCTTGCCAAGCTCAGAGACGTAATGGAGAAAATAGAACTCCATATGAGGTCACAGGTAAGAAGTCTGGACCGTCATGGACCGATGCAGAACTTGATTGAGTTGTTACTTTGCTGTATTAGATTACAAACCATAATTTTGAGTTAAACGTGTAATAAAACAGAAGGGTTAAAGCGAAAGTTGTTTCAAAGGATGTGAAATAAAGCCTGTATCTTTTTCAGCAAATGATGTATCCTATTCATTAATTGTCACTTTAATAGTTTTGTGTGTTTAATCTGTCTGTCAAATAGTTCAGCCCTGAGCTGCTGGTGGCCAAGCCTTTCTGTGGGAAGATATGTTTGGCACATCACAAAGGAAAATGGTCCCGAGTTGAGGTAAGTAACCCCACCCCCAAATATCGTATTTTAGTCTTGCTCCTGTGCATCTAGTTACAATCGGAGGGGGAAGATATTGTTTCCTTTTTCATTACACACAGGAACTATATTGGAGAATTTTTCAAGTTGTTGTAATGTCATTTATTAATGTGTATAGATTACAGGGTTTCTGCCGATAAGTGTGATATTGTATTTTCTAAAACTAAGGCTTTAAATATCATTAAAAATGCCTAGTAATCCTTAAATACCGCCTACCCTGTACCTTTTCTTTCTGGTAACCGTTAAATAATTTGGTGGATCATAATGTTTTATGTTTGTGTATGAGATTGGAATTAGCGGCACCGCCTATGGCTCTAGATTGCTACTCATGGACTGTTCTGCTTGCTGATGTGATTTTTGGTGGTTTATTAGATGGCTTGGTTATTTGGGGAAGGGGTGCTTGTGAACGTTGACGTGAGTGCTTGAAAAGCTATGTTGAGCGAGAAAACGTAGTGGTACACTAAACCAGATTAATTTCCATTACCTTGAATGGAAGACTGCGTAGACAAGGTTTGTGCAGCTCGAGTTGTCATGAAATGAGATCTTCTGCAGGTTATTGGCAGGTTCTGTTGACTCCTCGTGCTGCTGAGTTCTCCGCCTTTTGCTACACATGATAACTGTCTGCAGTGCTCGGTGATGCCATTTGGGTTACGCAATGCACCTGCTACCTTCTAGCGCTTAATATGTAAGATGCTTGCTGGAGTCCCTTGCTGTGAAGGTTATCGAGATGATATAATCCATTAATCCACCTGGACCCAGCTCATAGAGACATTAGAACTTAGATGTTAGGGTTAGGGTTAACCCTAGATTAGTTTTTAAGCATTCAGCAAGTGTCACTAACCCTCAACCTCGCGAAATGTGAATTTGGGAAAGCAACTGTGACCTACTTAGGAGAAGTGGGGTCAAGTTTGGACTGTGGAGGCCAAAGTTCAGGCAGTCATGAATCCTGCACTTTGTATGTCTTTGTGTTAAGGCTTAATTATTATTTTATTATTATTATTATTATTATTATTATTTTTTTTTTTTTTTTTTTTTTACTGAAACTATAAATTCCCCTCCTTTAACAGCCACATTTAAACACAATAACCAGTCAGTATGTAACAGTGGAAGAACAATTTATTGCAGAATTTCAAATAAACAACACACACACGTCCTGATTATTTTAGTTTTATTTGACAAAAAATTTAAGGGAATCTATGAGCATTCAAAAAAATAAAAACTCAAACCAAAATTAACATTTCATGTGTTTAAAGGTATTCATATTAATAAATAGTTAAATTAAACATGTAATATGGGTCCAATATAATTTCCTAATATAAGTTCTCAAGTTTATGCAGCAGCCATTTAATTCATATTCAAAATAGAACAATGTACAGTTTTAATAAGATCAATTGAACATTCAGCAAAAATATAAAGTATAAAAAGGCATTTCAACACTATGAGAACACTTTACATTCATTTACAACACTTCAGACAATGCAAACAGGAGAAAGCTATTCTTTGTCCACTGCTGGAGAGTTGACACATTACTGATGGAACCACTAGTTGAAACTCTTGCAGAAAATCTGAACATAAAAAACAATGTTTACATATTTCCTTTCATTTAAGCACACAATCTGGATTAATCAACATATCTGGAAATATAATTTTTTTAATTTAATATAATTACCCATTGTAGGTCATGTTTCCACAATTTGGCATTGACCGCAAATCTTATCCAGGATGTCTAAACACATTCACATCAGCATCTCAACATATATTTCTATTCTCTCCTCTGCTTTTCCTCGTATGCCACTCTTTCCAGTTTTCCTTATCAAGGAAAATGAAATGATCTCTGCTCTCCATACGTCTGGTTTCTCATTGTGTTCAACCAGCTTCTCTCTGGGTACACACAGCCAGAAATAAAATCAGAATGAGTTTGGGGCAGGATATGACAGGGTATACCTGTTAGGGTGGCATTTGGCCTGCTGACTAAAACTCTTGTTCTGGTGAGTGGCTCTCAGTCACAATCTACCTCCCCTCATCAATCTTATCCAGCAGCGCCACCATGAGGCTACAGGATTACTGAATGTATGTAAGAGTTCGAGGTTTATCCCTTGCTGAATACATTTTTCAGTCACCCATAAAATGGACTCACCAGTGATGGTTATTGCTCCTGGATTAGATTTCCTGGACCATATTGGTATTGGGATGCTGCTCTTCTGCCATTTCTATAGCAGTGATGCCCAGTGGTGGTGATTAGCGCTGCCACCTTCTCCAGCTTGTTCAGCGCCGTGCGAAGGTGGAGCAGCAGCAGCAGCCGCCGCGTTCCACTAACAAGGCCACGCGTCACCATCATCAGTCTCTCCCTCCAGGGCTCTTCATCCCGGTGGAGCCCAAATTCGTCTCTGGGAGGAGCGCTCATAACACTACAATAATACGCAACAACAGTATCCTGCAAGAAAAAGCAAGTTAAAATTGTAGTTATAAGAAACAATAAAAAGTAGCAGTTCGAGAAGAAAATCGTGATAAACGGTGAAAAAGGCTTTTGGGGTCTTGAAAACAGTCAAGTAAGGTTGGCAAGCATTTATTTAATTCAGAGCTCCTGGGCCAATCATGACTCTGTGTAATGTTTGCAGTATTCATGGTAACCTGTTGGAAGATTTTATTTAATATATATTGAATTATTTTGGCCATCCTCAGTGCTTATTTACATGAGTGCTTTTCCTATTTGCTCTGAATTTTAGGGAAATAAGTATTACTAAATGTATAAGAAGAAACTCAATTTTCATTCATTTTAAAATGTATTACCCCCAAAATTTAGACTATAACAGGCATTGCCACAATGAGAGCTTGACTGCGATGTCTCATGATTCTCACTAGCTTCATGTTCTGAGGCAACCAACCTGACCTTTCACACGTATGTTTGTAAAAAAAAATTAATTTTTTTCTCTCAAATCAAATGAAACAATTTGTAATCCGCTGCTAACTCCGCGATGCCCATGTCCAGAATCACCAGCGCAGCACTGCAAAAACTTTGTCAGATCGTGCAATTACATGAATGCAAAATGATGCCGTTTATATTATGTGTGCCTGGTCTGAAGTGACTATATTATCATTCTCCTGAAGTTTACCTACTGACTAAACTGAGATTGGCTGCTCGGTCTCACTTCAGTCTGTTCGTCATTCCTGTCGTGTTCGGGGCTGGATTCATGGAACGCAGAGTAGAGCTGGAAATCAATTTATATTGTTTTAATCTGGGTGAGCTTGCGTGGTAAATGAACAATTACTGAATTTTTGGTCTCTAGTACCCTTCCTTTCCGTATGATTCGCTGCTTGTTTTGGTGTTTGGTTAAAAATAAATAAAAGATAGATGTATTAAATTAGAATGAATTGCTTTATTTATTAATAATACTTCAGTATTGGGGCATTTACAGTGATGTACATTTTTCTTGATATTGATCTGATTAATCGCAATATGAAAGTGGCCTTAAAGGTCTTACGTCTTAAATTTGGTTTCCTTAAACCTGCAGATATTAAGGCCACTTCTTAATTGTCCTTAAATCTTTCATCCCCTCAATCCAGATTATAAATCTCCATGGTAACCATGTGTTGGACGTGCTTTTTTTCGATCTTGGCCTTCCTGCTTCTTTGGAGGTGACTGAGCTTCGTGAGATTCCACCGCCTTTCCTGCGAGACCTCATGACCATCCCTGCTCAGGTCCGATGTGCGTTTCTTAACTCTTAACAGATGGGTTTATGTATAAGACACTTTTAACCCTGCAGACTCTGTATCTTTTTTCTGTTAGGGAATTAAATGCTATCTGGCTGAGCTGTCTGGAGAAGTGGGACCATGGAGCCCAGCGGCGATCCTGTGGCTGCGAGATACTGTCGACACCATTAAAGAATGCAGCATGCGGGTTTGGATCTCTGACCTACAATATTAAAATGAATAATTTGCCGTTAGATGTTTGCAGAGATTTCTTCTAGTACTTTAAATGCTACGCAATATAAATTTGGCCAATAGGAGAGATTTTGATTTTATACTGGCCTACCGTAGAAATATCCGCACCTCACGAAAACAGTCGCATCACCTGTGCGAAACCACGCCTACTTGCAGCTCAAGCCATTGGAAAATGGCCAAGAGCACAGAGCGCGTAGCAGGATTTCCATGATTTTTTTTTTTTTTTTTTATGTAAACTCACAGACAAATAAATAAAATCCTAAAATTGTAAATCACTTGCATCAAAATAATACCTGGTATTTTACTCGCTTTTTGGGTGTGACAGGAAGTCCACTTTCAGTAGAATTGGCCAGAGATTTTTATCTGGTGTGCTACGGTTATGCTATATGTTGGTGTATTTGTAAAAACTTTTATTATACAACTTCTGCTGCGGCGCCTTTGCTATGGACTTACATTTAAATATACGGATCAAATTATTTTCTGCAATATACATACAGGCTATTGAATTTATATTGAAATATGAATTTTGTGCCGTACTCGTTTTTTATTAATGTTCCATAAGCAACCCTGACGGACCGTTTCATCTGTACAGTTGGCGAAGCTGGATGAGGCCGGGCAGGTACACATTTACCTGTTCCAGTCCAACTGCTGCCAGGACATAAACAGCAGCATCAACCGTCAGCTGCTGACCTCAGGTCTGTGGAAGAGCGAACAGAGTCCTGCAGCCCCGCAGGGGCGTGCCGCGGTGGACGCGGTCCTGCCGGAGCCCACCAAGGAACCGCAGCTGCCCCCAGTTTTGGAGCTGCCCAACGTGGGCGAGAACATGGACTCCTTTGTGTCCGTAGCGTGCCACCCTGGTCACTTCGTGCTGCAGCCGTGGCAGGACCTGTACAAACTGATGGTGCTGATGGGGGAGATGATTCTTTATTACAATTGTGTGGAGGCGGATGAGCCCGTCACTCCAGAGCACCATGGGCTTTATGCTGCGAAGGTGGCGAGCAAGTGAGTGCAGCGCTGATGCTCTAATACTCACCTGAAAGTTCCGACTTTTCAAGCTGGGACAATCCATATTTTAATAATGGTACTGGTACAGTGCTGTTTTTTTTTTTTTTATAAAACTGATGACACGGGGCTATGAAATGACACGCATGATTAATAAACACAAGAACAGCAAGAAGCTGAAGATTTGTGTCTCCAAACCAGGAAGAATGCTGTGACTGCAGCATTTCACACTCGTGTCTTCTCTCCACCACAGTCAGTTGGACAACAGGGACAGTTTCCAACAGTCCTGAATGTTATTGAGCCTCTCATGACACGCCTTTTGATTATAATAGCGAACAAAACAGCCATGAAGGTAAAGAGACGACAAATACTAAATATGTCTCTTCAAAGCCGCTCCATATTTGTCTCCGTTACCGCCACAGTGTCGGGGTGTCCAGACTTTTGACTGGTAGTGTAGAACCAACAGTGGTCCAGCAGTTCTGACTCCTGAAATTCCTCTCTCTCTCTGCAGTTGGTACCGTGTGCGGGTGAACGGCATCCTCACCAATGGACTCTTGTCAGTGTATGAGCTGGACTACGGTAAACATGAGCTGGTGACCGCCAGCCAGCTCCGGCCCCTCATCCGCGAGTTCAGGCAGCTGCCCTTCCAGGCCATCCCCGCCCAGCTGGCAGGTAAGCCCCGCCCCGCCCCGTTCCCCTCCTTTCCTTTCTTCACTCCTGCGCTCCACAGCCAGGCTCGATTCTGGCCTCTTTGTAGGTGTGACGCAGCTCCGGTGGTCTGAGGAGGCATCCATGGTCTTCAGGCACCACGTGGAGAAGAAGCCGCTGGTGGCGCGGCTGGAGAGCGTGCAGGAAGCGGCGCAGCCGTGGGACAGGAAGGTGACCGTGTACCTGGTGGACACGTCCCAAGAGAACAGAGACTTCTGGGTCCACAAAACCATGGCAGCGTTTGTGCACGAGCTGGATGAAGCTTCGTAAGCTGCACGCTGAAGAAAGGAAGTTCCCGTTGTTTGGTTCGAATGTAGTAGTTTAACTCTCAGTGGTTATTGGTAGTTAAGGCCGCTGTGTTTTTTTGTGGGAATTAGTTTATTTTCACAATTATTGTAAATATTTGATTGCACGTGTGTTTGGTTTGATATATTTTTGTTTCTTGACCCTGTAGACATTGAGAGTTGGCCATTTGGACAGAAATAAATATTTTAAAATTCGACTGGCTCTCGTCTTTTTTTGTGTTATTATTTTTCTGTGCGTGGGATCGAAACGTCGGGAGATCGTGGACTGGAGGTAGGTGGGAGGGGGGGGGGGGGGGGGTCTGGCGGCCGCAGGAACCATATCTGGTCAAACTATTCCCCGTCGCCGCCGCGCTATAAATAGCCCGGACCGAGCCGAGCGGCCGCGGCGGTGAGTGGCGCGCCGGCCTCCTGCCTTCTTATTCCCCGTTCCGTGTCCCGCGGCCCGCAGCTCCGATCCGTCGACTTCGTGCCCGAACATCTGCTTCACGTGGCGGTGGAGGGTTCTCGGAATCGCCGGGCCGTCGCGATGCTCGGAGGACCAGCAGCTGTTCGACATGCTGCGTGGATGGTGAGCCGAGATCCGGATAAAGAACTTTTACTGTTAGTTTTGACTGCTTTTTAAATCGTTTGCACCGTTGCGTCACATTGCGCATGCGTGGGTTTCAGACCATTGAGCAACATCTTATCTGGTTCGATTGATGCGTCGTTACGAAAGCACCGGCAGTGGTTGGGGGATCTTCGTCTGTTGGAAGCAGAGAATAGTATCAAGTGTGTGGATTTGAGCTACTGCGGGATCTCCAGAACTGTCGCTCCTGTGGCCCGGAGTTCATGCCTCGACAGCTCACGGCTGTTTGGTTTCAATATTAGGTGGGTTTCATGCTTATTTCGTCTTTGTTTGGCCATATAGGACACTTCACCTGTTTTTTCCCCGGGTAATGCACCAACAGGAAGATCTCCACACCACATCTCCATCCTCAGGGGACGCTCGCTTTTTCATTGTGGAGGGTTCATGTGTGTCTGTTTTTCTGAGTTGTTACTATAAAGCCCAAAATGTGTAACATTCCTGGTGTTGCTGGGTCTCTCTGCAGGTTAGAAGGTTGTCCAGGGCCCTCTGCTGTTCCTTTTGTGGACTGTTTATCGTACCTCTGGCACCGCCATGTCCTTGAGGAAAGAGATGGAGAAGTACCGTGATGTGGACGAGGACGAGCTCCTGAAGAAACTGTCAGAAGAGGAGCTGCGCAGGTTGGAGGATGAGCTGGAGGAGCTGGACCCTGATGTGAGGAACTCTGTGGCCTTTATCAGAAGAAATTGTTGCTCAGTACCGTGCACATGATTTATAATTCGCAGAGAACTGTACTTAGCCTTTAGCTTTAAAACCTCTGGTTTGGAAATATGACTCTTGGACTCTTGTCCATTTTATATATAAGCGGTTGACCAATATTGATGACTGATATTGAAACTAAAAGTAATGCCACCACCCCGTAATGTAACATACATTTGATGTGATTTGGAATTGATAGCTAAAGGAATTAGGTTCCACAATTCCTTCTGTATATAGTGTCAGGACCACCTGAAATTTCCGCTCACCTTGCTCACTTGCTTTTTGTTCATCTGACTGATGGTTTATTACCTGTAATAAGATGTGGCCACTAGTATGTCTTATGTTCTACATTCATATGGCATTTTAAGAAATCAAGTTATCAGACTGATTAAATGAAACAAAATGAAACTATTAGTTCTGGAACATTGAGTTCCAGAGAGATATTCAGTTCAATTTACTGTTTATTGGATGTCTTAATTGATTAGCAATGGGTGTGGCTTAACCAGTTGATCATAATCATAAATCCTCTAAAGTGTACACAGTACGTGACATTTAATCAGTCTCCTCCTTTGTCAGAATGCACTCTTGCCAGCGGGCATGAGACAAAAAGACCAGACCAAGAAAGCTCCAACTGGGACCTTCCAGAGGGACAACCTGCTGGCGCACCTAGAGAAGCAGGCCAAGGAGCACCCTGACCGGGAGGACCTGGTTCCTTTCACTGGCGAGAAGAGAGGTACTCTCTTTTTACTTTTTAATAATTAGTTATTGTGCATGCTCAAATCTTTTATTAAAATACAATGTGGTTGATTGATAGAATGAGAAAAATGTTCATGCTAGTGGGAGTTTTTTTTTTTTTCCCAGTAAACACACAATCTGTTAATCTGTTAAATTTATTTAGTGAAAAATACATCTGTCTACATTTATTCAAAGCTATCCAGTTTCTTTTAACACAAAAGTAGAAAAACTGATTTAAACACAATCTATTATAAAAGTTTAACATTTTAAGCTTTACTCATGTCGTGCGTATCGGGTTTGCTGTGTCATTACATATTATAAATATTTATCCTTATTTAGATGATTGGCATAGACATTAGCTATCAAAAGATTAAAGATCTGACGAAAAAAAAAAACTCACATTGTGACCTTCCTTATCAACCACATTATAAGAAGTTGCTGGATTCTTTAGTACTCTTGTCTCCTCTTTTCATATTTTGCTAGTCTTCCCCCCTGAAGTCAAATCTTCTGTTGTATTCTGCGTTCTGATCTGTAGCTTTGTGAGTGTGATGCTGTGTGCTGAATGCCAGAGATGGCTATGTGAAATACTAGAAGGTCTTCAGGCCATTTGTTCTGCTGCGCTTGACCCCTGAGATTACCCAGACACCCCACCCACCCCAAAAATGGCACCACGTTGAGCATAGAGAGAACCGCATGCCAGACTGGCCATTTTCATTTAGCATGAGTCAGTTCGAGTTTAATGTGTCAATGCTGAGCACTCAATTCTTCATTTTTCAGGCAAGGTCTGGGTGCCCAAAAAGAAAGTAGTTGACCCTATTCTGGAAGATGTGACTCTAGAACCAGAGCTGGAAGAAGCCTTGGCCAGTGCAAGTGACGCAGAATTATGTGACATTGCTGGTAGGAAATTTTATGTTAAAGTCGCCTTTTTATACTGATTCGCATGATTTTTTATTTTTTTTTATAATGGATCATCAAGCCATGCTGTGATCCATGATGAAAAAACATTTTAATTTCCATCTCTATCCACTGCTCTATCAACATTCCTACTTCTACTGCTCTATGAACATTCCTATTTCAAAATATTCAGCTTTGAAGTCTACTTCATGTGGCCTTTCCTGAAAATTAACAGTAAGCTCATTTTACCTGGATAAAACTTACCTGAGAATCTGTAAGTTTAGCAATAATGTACGCCAGACAGATGGTGATTTTAGAGTGACACACTGATTTGAACCTTTCGCACTTTCATATGATTTGATCAACATCTTACTATGGGATGTAGAAAGCGGCCCGATTTCTAGGCCAGTAACCAGAATGGCCAAAGGTATGTACACATAATACGCACTTCACGAAGGACTGCATGCACCAGAGCAGAAGCAGTTACATGTAAGTTGAAAGTGAAGTGATAATCATTGTGAAACACTGCAGCACAGCACACGGTGATACAACGAAATGTGTTCTCTGCTTTTAACCATCACCCTGGGTGAGCAGTGGGCAGCCATGACAGGCGTCCAGGTGTGGACGGTCCCAGTGGCACCTCAGTGATACCTTTGCAGATTGGGATTCGAACCGGCAACCTTCTGATTACGGGACCGCTCCCATGTAGGCAGTAGAACCTAGCTAAATGACCGAGGACCGAGGAACAGACACACCCCTAAACAATGCCCATGACACTGGCATCTCTGGTTTAGTGCGTTGATACAGGTGAAGGCCGCAGGTCCCTGCGCCAGGGAAGATGCCTCGCCACAATGCGATGTGCTTAATGTGTCTGTCACTGGGGGGACGAAATGTATGTCCCTCATCGGCCTTAGAGCCGAGAACGGGGCCATGTGTGACGTGTGTGTGTGAACCTATTGTACTTGTGATAGTGTTCCACTATCCACTTATTTGATGTGAAACATTTAAATGTGACTAACATGGAAGTAAGAAATCAGAGAGACTGCAAACAGTTTTTCACATCGCTCTGTATCTTTGTAAATTCAGACTACTTACAAAATGACACAATTGAAAAACGTTTAACTACTGTTTAGCTGAAGCTGTTTTTCAGTATTACCTAATAACCAAGTAGGTTGTTTATTATTGCAATAAATAATACTAATTTCTGCAATGCTATAATGAATTACTAATATTTTATGGGTCTGATTCGTATTGATTGCTCCTGATTTCCAGTGATCGGACCATCCCCGTCTCCCAAAATGGTTTTAGAATGGTTAAAGAGAACTAGCATTAAGCTTCTGGAATGGCCAAAGCCCCAGCCTCAACCCTAGTTACAATTTGAGGACTGTGGACTGTAAAAAAATTGACCATGTGGGGGTTTTAAACCGAGAAGAAATTCAAACTAGTGCACCACATTATAATTTTTTTTTTTAAAAAGGTGTATGTTCTGCAAACATTCCACCTCAGAAATAGTCCATGATGTGAACCACTGACTGCATTATAGTGCACTGGACTAATAAAATGTTAACGCTTTTGACTGGGATCTCCCTTACACCATTTTCATGTCCTGAAAGTCCTGTTTCCACCGGTTGGTGCTGCATGTTAACTTCAAACTTTGTGACTACATGCCATGAAATTACAAGTGGACACACATCACTATTAATGAGAGTTTCAAATCCATTAATTCTCCACCAATTTCCATATTAACAGCCTGTTCCATTCTCTTTATCATGCATTCTGTCTTTATTTTACAGCGTGCCTCTCTCCCATCTTTTTATTCCATCCTTTGCTCCATCTCTGACGTCTTGATGGTCTGTAAGCAGCAGAAGAAAGGGCTGGGTTACTGATCCAGTCCTTGCATTGCAATAGCTAGTGTTCATTTGAAACCCTCCAGGTACTGCAGTGCAGTTTAAAGCTATTGTTAAATATCCATGCATTGCATGACGCTGGGGTTGAAGTTTTGCTTGGTCAATTACTTTTGCATAAAAGATATAGTTAATCTTGTTTTTTTTTCTTCACTCTAGTTAACAATGGCTTGTCCCATAAAACAATGACAGTTGTAGTTTTTTTTGTAGTCCAGTTGTTGGTGGATGTCCTGGTTCTGTTGGTGGTTTCTTCAGATGTGTAAAAGACTTGTGGTTGGCATGCGTGCCTGATGGTGGAGTGATCCCTCTGCACTGGGTTCTTCTGAATGCAGCGCTTCTCTGGTGCTGACCAACTATTCCCATAAAAAAGAAGCGCTTTTTAAATGCATGTGAAGGATCCAGTGAAAGGCTTGAAATGTCTATTTTCTTTGGTGATATAGAGTTGTGTGTGGGGCTGGGATGCACTTTAGAGGCACATTGAGTGCTTCTTTTGGATTCTGATAAGTGGAGTTAGAGGGTGTGTGTGTGTGTGTGTGTGTGTGTGTGTGTGAAGGTGACGTCCTGTTCTAACTTGGTGTTTCTATCTTCTCTCTCTTGCTTTTACCCCTGCTGCAGCCATTTTGGGAATGCACACGCTCATGAGTAACCAGCAGTACTACGAAGCCCTGGCCAGCAGCACAATTGTCAACAAGCATGGGATAAACAGTAAGTCTTCTGTTCAAAGTTACGCTCGTAGTTGCTCCCAAAATGCCAGAATAAATCTTGATAAGATACTCCAATCTCCACTGGAAAGTGCTGTCTGATTGCAGCTATTAATAATGGGAAAACACCCTGAGCAAGTGTTTTTGTGCAGCATTTACCAGATGCCCTAAACCAGAGCGATTTACAATCAGTAGTTACAGGGACAGTCCCCTTTGAGACACTTTATCATGAAAACTTCAGAGTCCTGATGTGGCAAGAAATGGCGATAGGTGTAAAGAGTGCTTTGGTTATTATGCTTTGTCGTTTAAAGAGTAGCAGCTCAGACAGTCTGATCTGGAATTTTTAGCCCCTGTCGTCACAAGGGGAGAGGTTACCTCCCCTTTCTCAAAAAAAAGTTGCTCCACAGACAGTCATGGATTTCAAATGTGCAAAGTATTGCAGTTGTTTGGTGATCGGTGGATTTAAAAATGAGTGCCCAGAAGGGCAAGAGAAGGCAGTGTGATGCATGGGAAGCATACCATCTACCTAAACTTGCCAACTAAGTACTTACCTTCATAAAAGCACTATTGTCTATTGTTCCTTAAGAACTGGTTAGGACATATCTAAACGTCCAAAGACCACTGTTGTACAGTATATGTGTGTATGATTATATATTGAATTTGTTGGTCTCTGCAGGTGTTATCCAGTGTACCCAGTATAAACCTGTGCCAGATGAGCAACCAAATGATACAGATGTAGAGCTGACTCTTCAGAGGATCAGGAACAATGACCCGAACCTGCAGGAGGTCAACCTTAACAACATCAAGGTGCCCTTAGTTCTCTGCTCTGCTCCGTCATGACCCGTTCTTCATATATTTATCCTTTTCATTTTACAGCTTGTGCCATATCTAGACAATAATATATAGTATTGTAACTTGTATTTAGTAACTGTGATTTGTGTTGTCCATAAATGGTCAGATTTTTCTTACGTTTGTCATATATCTCAAGAGGCATCTTGAAAGCACATCAGTGTTTTTCTGATCACAATATAGTTGCATGGAAATTACTAATTATTAATTATCCAGTCAGACAACTCACCACTGTCAGTACTCATTAAACACAACCTTTCATTTTAGCGCCATCCCTTGGCTCCTCTTGTAAAGGCTTCTCACCAGCTTTATGCCGTCAAAGTTGAAAACTATGATCTTGTGTGATCACTTCAATTTTGTTATAATGCGATTGATTATATTGCGATCCGTAAACCATTTTAAAACAATTCACTGCATTTACACAAACTCATAGTTCTGGACTGAGAAGCCATCTAGGGTGGCTGAGTCAGGGGTGTTGTTTTTTTTTTTTTTTGCCTTTTGTTCATAAATAAGTCAGTGATCTTAAAAAATAAATAGATATCACATTCACTATATAGATTGGTGGTGGCATAAAATATGCATATGTGCATGCAGGTCAGGCAGCCTTTTTTGCTAATTTCTGTTGAGTTCTTTTCCCGCATTACTATTTATCCTGCATTTTGAAAAGTGGGAGCCTTGCCTTTATACATGTTACTGCAGTTAATTGTCATGACCAGCTGACTTTGCTTAGCTCTCCAGGTTACGACTGCATCCTGCTAAACTGTCCTTAACATGAATGTCCTCAGCACTAGATAATGCTTTGTGGCAAGGTGATGTTTAAAAAAAGAAACCACCTCACAGTATTAATAAAGCTAGAATGCTCGCTAGCAGGTGTTCTTGTGACTCCAAGCCTTTATGTAACGGATTCAGTAATGCGCTCTTTTTCCCTGTTGCACTGCATGACCCTCATGTTCTCATTTTAAAAATCTGGTGCACAACCAGGCCACTGATTTCCTCAAAAGGGAAATCTTCTTTACTGAGTATGGGGAATTTTCATGCCATCACCTCTGCAATCATGTGACTGTCCCAGTGGGAATTCCCTGTACAGTTGAGGCCTAAAGTTTTGAGAGTGACCCAAATACTGTTTTTTCTGCTTCTGTTTTTTTTTTTTTTTTTTTTTTTTTTTTTTTTTGCAATTTTCATATACTCCACAATGTTATTAGAAGAGTGATCAGATGAAGTCTTTGCCATGAAATTGAACTTAATTCCAAAAAATGCTGATAGTGTAAAATAAAGGGATTTGAGTTAGAATAGTAGACTGGATGCTTTAAAAGGAGTCATTGCATTGTGCTTGAAGTCATTGTTCTTCCTCTGTTAACCATGATTACCTGCAAGGAAACACGTGCAGTCATCATTGCGTTATATAAAAAGGATACTGCTGCTACTAAGATTCCACCTAAATTAACCATTTATCGGATCATCAAAAACTTCAAGCAGAGAGGATCAGGTGTTGTGAAAAAGGCTTCAAGGTGACCAAGAAAGTCCAGCAAGTGCCAGGACCGTCTCCTAAAGAGGATTCAGCAGAGATGTGATCGGGGTGCAACAAGTGCAGAGCTTGCTCAGGAATGGCAGCAGGCAGGTGTGAGGGCATCTGCAACTTTTAAAGGATGATCTTGTGTCAAGAAGGGAAGCAAAGAAGCCACTTCTCACCATGGAAAATACCAAGGACAGACTGATATTCTGCAGAAAGTACAGGCATTGTTCTGCTGAGGACTGGGTTAGTCATTTTCTCTGATGAAGCCACTTTCTTATTGTTTGTGGCGTCTGGAAAAATTGTCCACAGAAGACAAGGTGACGCTACCATCTGTCCTGTCTTGTACCAACAGTAAAGCATCCGTTGTAAAAACCAGTATTTGTGTCATTCTCAAAACTTTTGGCCACGACTGTACAGAGGGTGGATTCTTCCTCCTCAGGGCTACAGTAGATCGCTCAGTTGGGTGTGGATGCTCTGGATCACTGCAAAAATGCTGCTATATCCATGCACACCGCTAAGCTGCGTGTCCCCACTCTTGCCCAAGTGAGGAAGGGTGGTCTGATTCCCTTCTTTTGGGTGAGGCCCCGGCAGAAAATGGATGCTTTCCACAGTGCAAAGAGTGTTGTCCAAATGTTAAATGTTTTTAATTGCTTTAAATGTTTACGTCTGCCTCTGTGGCACACTAACCCCTCTCACACAGCACAGCGCCCAGTGCACACAGAAAAATGTGTCCTCTACCACCTTGGTGGTTTGGGGCTTGAACCCCCAACCTTCCGTCTGAACTGGTTGGTTGGTGGGGTGTCACGAAGGGGAATCTCAGTCCTTGCCAGGACCTAGGGCTGCTGTGAGACACACATGGGTTGTACCCAAACCTAACCGGGTTCAGTCAGCACGCAGGGACACACTGACAGACATGTCAGAGGTGTAGCAGCATGTGAAGGTGTTTATTCTCCCTGTGCAGCAACCACACCACTTTTAGTCGTTTCTATTCATGTAATTTTCTAAAATCTGTGTGTCACTCAGTCAGCAGAACTTTGCAGTTTCCTGTGAATTTGCATGTAGCATGAAACAAACTGATCCTTTTCCTGTCACAGTTATCCTGAGTACAGAAAAAATCTCTTTATTTGTTTTATGTGTCTGATGTTTTCTAGAATATTCCTGTCCCAGTGTTGAAAGCGTATGCAGAGGCACTGAAGGAGAATACTGAGGTGGTACGTTTCAGCATCGTAGGAACCAGAAGTAATGACCCAGTGGCCTATGTGAGTTTGACACAAAAAATCAACTGCATGTCATGAATTTTTACTCCCTCTACAAAATAGAGATGAGTGTGTGTCATTATCTTAATTGATTGCTCGTAATATATTAATATATATTAATAATGCTAATTTAAAGTCTTGCCAAATAAACTGTGTCTAACACGACCTTTGTCCTTCCTTTTCATTGTTCTTTAAGGTCAAGTAAGTAAGGTCTACTTGTGCATAATGCTAGCATATCTTTAGAACACAACAGGAAAGTCTGACAAAAACTATAGGGGAGTCATATTGAATTCATATTTGGACATGTGGCTGACTGTTCAAATGAATGGAAATGTACCAAATGCGTATATTTTGGTGAATATATATGCATTTGGTGAATTGATTTGACAGCTTATTTTAGAACTGACTGAAAATGGTTATATGAAGTTATCTGTTCTGAAGAACAGTTTTATAGTCTTTTAAATTTGTTAAATTGTCTTCATAATATTTATTTCAGTTATGCCAAAGGTAAACAATTTTTAAATTTTTTGAATGGAATAATAATTGCTAAATGGCCTTTTGCACAGCCCTATAGTTAACCTTAAACGGTTGAAAAATCTGCTATAATACAGTGCAATCCAAAACCTTAAAGACATGAGCACATCCCTTTTTTCCCCCCTCAGACGCTTGCTGACATGTTAAAGATGAACACCACACTGAAGACCCTGAATGTAGAGTCTAATTTCATCACTGGCAGTGGTGTCATGGCCCTGGTGGAGTCGTTGCAGTCCAACACCACCCTGACAGAGCTGAAGATTGACAACCAGGTATTTTACCATAATCTGTTCTGAAGGGAATTCACTTGCTGCTCGGGTCATGTTGACTTTGACTGGCTGGCAATAGGAAATGTACAAAGCCAATTCTAAACCCATATTCTATTCACAATATCACACTAGATAGGACTCTGTTCACCACTGTGTAGCATCCGCTCTAAGAAAACTAGTTGCTGGAGATCTGGGAACATTTCTATTCCACTGACCACATAACCGATTTCCACTTTGGCATTTCTGTATAATGTTCTCAAATGGCTGCTTCTCTGCATGATACATTTGTATATGGCAACTGTGTTCAGAGATGATGATGATTTCTGGAAGTGTTCCTGCCTGAGGGCCAGACGCTCTTGGACATCCAGTCTAGTCTCTTGTGAACCCAGATTTCACCAAATTCTCAGAAATGATTGAAGATCTTTTTATTTTTTTATTGTCCATTAACCCATTTACAGTAGACACAGAATGTTCCAACTGTTTGGTTTCAGTTCCTCTTACTTTTCCAGCCTTTTGTTTCACCCTCTCATCTGAAATCCATTTTTTGCTACTGAAAATAAATTCTGCAGAGGATGTTCCTTTGCGTAATACATGTTTCTCTTTAAAAAGACTTAAATTGATGCAAACTCAATCTTGATGTGCAGAGCCAGCCGCTGGGCAACAAGGTGGAGATGGAGATAGCCAGCATGCTAGAGAAAAACACCACTTTGTTGAAGTTTGGCTACCACTTCACCCAGCAGGGTCCGAGACTCCGTGGTTCTAACGCCATGATGAGCAACAATGACCTGGGTGAGCCACTCCACCACACGCATCATTTCTCCTGATGGTGTCTTGATTTTGTGTGTGCTTGTTTTTTCTTCAGTGACTTACTGTTTTTTTTATTACATTTTTTTCCCCCCTGAATATCACAAATGGAGGTCCTTCAAATGAATAATGCAAACTGAGCTCAGTGCTTGGTTTAATCTCTGCGTGGTGTGTGTTTTTGCACGTGCAGGAATGCGTGTGTTTGTCTTATTGCCCCTGTTGTGTTGCAGCACGGGTGATCCGCTCAGATTCGGATGGTTCCTTTACCCTTACCCTGTCTGTGCCTGAGCTGGAGAGGGCCTTTGGTAAAAAATTCAAGTCCAAGAGCAAGTAAAGGGAGACATTTACACTTTAGCCATCTTCTGTCTGCCTGTTGTGCTCATTCTACCTCTCTTCCCGGTCTCTTTCCATTCTACGGCTCTATTGACTCTGTGGTCTGGACCTCTTTGCTCCTCATCATTGCCCTGGAACGTGTCCAGCTCTATTTCCCTTTTATCCTTGCTTTTCTGAAAGCCTTTCCTATATTGCAGCTTAATTCCAGCAAGAAGTGGACCGGTTGAGTTCTTGCTTGGGGCTCCGCAGTTCTGCTTGTGTATGTGCTGTCCAGCTGCATGCCAGAAACTAGAATTTGGGAATTAGCTGCCAAAGGCTATGCTGCATGATACGGCAATAGAGAAAAGAATTGCTGTGCTAATGTGGACCTGCTAGAAATTTCTTTCCTCTTCCCTTTCTTCTCAGTAAGAAAGAGAAGGCTTGAAGAAGGGCCCATCTTCCCCAAATGTCGGACAAACGTGTAGCACCAGCACTTCAGACCAGCCCCCACCGCACCAACGATGGAGTAAACACCTCCAGCCTTGCTTCCAACTGGGATCCCATCCATCCAGATGTTCGTCTTTTCTCCCTCTCTCTCTCTTCTCCCCCCCACTGGTTTCTGGTGTCATTTTACAGTGCAGTTAGGTGACGCCACACTTGAGGTGTCTTTTTTTTTTTCCTGCTGGTTCCGGAACTGGTGTGTGAGAGGAGTGTGTTACCAGTGTAGTATACTGGTTTCAGGAGACAGGTCTCAAAATGTACAGTGCGCCTTCGCTTTTGAATAGTCCAGATAGATTGTGACCGGAGCGGTGAACCTGGTCCTTCCACGGTCCCATGCTGTTGTGATTGCTTTGATTGGGGTGGGGGAAACTCTGGACTAATGTGTGACTCTTGATTCTTTTGTAAAATTCTGGTCATTCAGATATTTTCAGTCACTCGTATTTTACAGTCCATTATATTTTGCAACTGAAGGAATAGACCTGACAGTCACACACTGTAACTGCATCACACTCTCTAGTATTTATTTATCTATTTATTATGTTATCCATTGAGGTTTTTAGAATTTCCATTGATTCCCACCCTGTTGTCTTGTTATAACTAGACTTCCCGTTGTTTTGTTCTGTTTTTTTGTGCACTTTAATGACTTTATAGATTAATAAAGTTTCAGTTCATTGAGTGTTGAAATATGTGCCAGTATCTTCCTATCACTGAACATAAATGATATAGCACTGTAGTCCAATTTTAATAAACCGTAAAGTCTACATCTAGAATGAAATGTCGCTAAAAGGACCTCACAATGACACAGGGTCACTGGGTGGTAGTAGCCAAGTGGGTAACACACCTGCCTTTGAACCTGAAGACTACAAAGACTTCCAATCCCACTTACTACCATTGTGTCCCTGAGCAAGACTCTTAACCCTGAGTGTCTCCAGGGTCTCTGTCCTTGTCACTACTGACTGTAAGGCGCTCTGGATAAGGGCGTCTGGTAAAGGCCGGAAATGTCACAGCTACTGTGGCTGGTAGGATGACCATCAGTTGTGTAAGTACTAAGTTGATAAGGTGAAGCATTACCTATTGCATCTGGTGGATTCTGTGTCTGATGCCTGAACATTGACTAAGGTTGTTCCATAACTCCATAAGCAAATAACACTTTAAGTGTAAGTGAAGTGATTGTCACTTGTGATACACAGCACACAGTGAAATTTGTCCTCTGCATTTAACCCATCACCCTCCAGCTCCACACCGCCAGCTGGCTGACGGGAATACGGACGGACTGAGGGCAGGCGGGCATTGGGGGAGCTGTCAGGAGTTAGAAAACAGCAGCAGCAGCAGCAGCGCCGCGGAGAGGAGCCCGAACAGCTGCACGGCAACTAACGCGGCCGCGGCAGGAACATGCCGTGAGCAGTGGGCAGCTATGACAGGCACCCGGGGAGCAGTGTGTGGGGACGGTGCTTTGCTCAGTGGCACCTTGGCGGGTCGGGATTCGAACCGGCAACCTTCTGATTACGGGGCCCCTTCCTTAACTGCTGGGCCACCACTGCCCCTACTCATGGGACAATGCGCATGTGTACCAACCTCTTAGTTCCAGTAATTTGTGATTGGCCCAACAAGATACCATTACAATGTTCTGATGATAAAAGCACAAATTTAGACTTGAGGCTGTGTCACTTCGTGGATATCAGGGATTTAATCTATTGTCAGGAATTCTCCAAATTACACTGATACAGTTGGTACATTTGTTGCTCAGGTTGTCTGTTGTAGCCCTGGCTCAGGAAGTCTGAGGGTCTGCAGTGCTGATGCAGGTCCTTGCTGCAGGGGTCAGCTGACTGTTGGGCCTCCATGCCTATTTATAACATCATGTAATAGGCACCAAACAAAACACACTCACTATGTTGTATAAACAGGACAGACAGCCAACGGGATGGAGACACTGGGCAAGTATACATGCAGGTAATGGCGATAAGGTGAGTTCAAAACACACATGCAGTTAGTGCCCTCTGGTGACAAGGCGCCATGACATGACAAATATAGTGCGTTCACATGGAATATGTTTGAAAACGTGACGTCATTGTAATTTTCACACACACAATGAAATGTGTCCTCTGCCTTTAACCATCACCCTTAGTGAACAGTGACCCGGGGAGCAGTCTGTGGGGACTGTTTTTTGCTCAGAACCTTGGCAGTTTGGGACTCGAAACAGCAACTTTATGATTCCGTTTGTGTGACTTGTAGTGTCATCCTACAAACCAGCTCAGCCAGGCCCATGTTGTTGCAGCACAAAAAGAGCAGAAGCCGTTCAGGCAGATTGTACTTACAGATCTTACAACATTATCTGAGAGCCACACACTGTTGAGAGCCTGGGCCTGCTTACTGCACACTACATTTCTACCCTCACAGGCCCCTGGTGAAATAAAAATGTACTAATTAACTGACATGCTGTGAATACAGATGCATAGGAGATGGATCACTGCTTTTGACATTAAGCATGGTTGAGCGTATTAATTGTTCTAACAGTATGAGTTCATATGAATTCTAGTGTGGGCAGGAAATATAGAATACAATCTCAGTGTTGCAGTGTTTCTGGATGCCTTTCGCTTCAAGTTTTAAGACATATAAATAAAATAGACATAAAATAAAACAATAAATAATAAACTGTTGTGTCAAAAATCAGGATGTCATTTTCACATGAAAAATGTTTGTATTACTTGTTAAGCGTGATACCAGTTATGAAATGTTCCATTAATGGTAAATTATTATTTAATGCACACAGTACATCAGTGTGGAGAAATGTGAAATAAAACGGCTTGTGGAAAAAAAAAAAAAGCGGAACCTCCCTTACAGCTGCGTGTTTAAGGCACACGCGTGCTGACGTCACCGGACGCACGCCGACGCGGCCACGCCCCCTTTGGCAGTAGCGCCCGGAGCCTCGGCGGCTCGGCGCTGCTTCGCTTCGCCTTCGAGGGACAGTTCGGGTCCAAGCGGCGGCTCCACACCGCCAGCTGGCTGACGGGAATACGGACGGACTGAGGGCAGGCGGGCATGGCGGAGCTGACGGGAGTTAGAAAACAGCAGCAGCAGCAGCAGCAGCAGCGCCGCGGAGAGGAGCCCGAACAGCTGCGCGGCAACTAACGCGGCCGCGGCAGGAACATGCCCAGCTGACGCCCGTGACGAGCTTAAACGCGCCCGGTTCCTTCTGCTTCCTGTTTGTTCAAGTTCTTGTTAAACGCGGAAAAAAGTGGGATTGGACGTCAGGTGACCGAGGGCGCCAGGCTATGGGGACAAACCAGAGCAGCCCCAGCAGCAGCGGTCGAAGCAGGGCTTATTCCGGCTCGGACCTGCCCTCCAGCAGCGCGGGCCTGGCGGTCAGGTACGTCTACGGCGCCGCGCCTGACGGCTCCGCGGGGGCCGCCTCGGCCTCGGCCCACCGGCCGGGGTCTGCCGGGGCCAGCGGCTCCGCGACGGCGGCCGCCAGACCGCAGTCGGCCATCAACATCCCCAGCAGCGGGGCTTTCGGCTCCCAGGGGTCCGGTGGCAGCTCGCCGGAGGAGGGCGCCGGGGACCGGAACGGGTCGAGCGCGGGTCACGGAGGACCCAGGTTGTTGATCGGATCTTTGCCATCCCACTTGTCACCTCACCTGTTCGGGGGTAAGAAATAAACAGAGTTAGTTTTTTTTTGTTTGTTTGTTAAATGTATTCATATTGCCTAAGTGTTGGATATGCATGCAGATGTGGTGGCCTAGCGTTTATGGAAGCGGCCCCATAATCAGAAGGTTGCGGGTTCGAAACCCGATCCGCCAAGGTGCCACTGAGCAAATCGCCGTCCCCACACACTGCTCCCCGGGCGTCTGTCATGGCTGCTCACTGCTCTCGCAGGGTGATTGGTTAAATGCAGAGGACAAATTTCACTGTGTGCACCGCGTGCTGTGCTGCTGTGTATCACAATGACAATCACTTCACTTTCAATGTGTGGCCCAGGCCGGGCCAGTTGAACTGGAATGAAGTGGCAGCTTCTGCATTCGCGGGTTTATCAGCACCAACAGATCTGTGTTGCTGCTTGTTTTCGTGCCCGGGGCTTGCGGTCCCCACTGCTTCCCGTTACCAAGCATTACCTATTGTTTTGTCCTTCCTGAACCAGCAAAGAGGCATGAGGGCAAGTTAAACAGGCTTTACTCTTATTTACTGTTAAGCCTGCTCGCTGGCAACCTGGATTGGCCTGGTTCTCATCGTCCTATTGTGCCAGGCGCTGAGATTACGTCTGACTGGGAATTTAGCAGATTAGGTTTATGTTGTGGAAAAATAATGAAGAGAGTGAAAAATCCCTGTGCCTGCTGCAGTTATGTGTATATTATGCTGTATTTTTTATATATGTCTTCTAGCTGTGGCCTGGCGAGTATGGAAAAGGTTGCTGGTTCGAATCCCGGTCTGCCGAGGGCCACTGAGCAAAGTGCCGTCCCCACACGCTGCTCCCCCGGGCGCCTGTCACGGTTGCCTGCTGCTCACCAAGGGTGACTCTTGAAAGCAGAGGACACATTTCGTTGTCACCGTGTGCTGTGCTTCACAATGACGATCACTTCACTTTGTTAATTTCATTACTGCTGCTCACATTGCGGCATTGTAGGTATTTTAATTTGGATCATTTGTGGTTAGATTTTATGTGTTGACCACATGATATCTTTTCTGGAAACTTCTGGACTGCACCTTGGTCCGACCCACCTCTCCATCCAGGACTGAAGCAGCGAGGCCATTGCCGCATTGTTCTGCCCTGCTTTACTCGTCTCTGTCCAGCCATGTCCATTTACAGCCTGATTCCTCCAAGGTCAAACTGGTGTGGCCTAAATAATCTCTGCTGAGCTTTTGGATTTTTCACTGTGTGAGTCTGTACCTGTGCATCCTGGGGCAGCTGGGCGTCATGGTGGAATTCCCCCAGATGCTGCTGCATGTGAAGACAGGCCTGGTCTGGAAATACAAGTCAAGCAGAGCTTTGTTGTCATCTCAGCCATGAACATTGCAGCACATTAGAAGGTTCAAGAAGGCTATAACAAAATAGGAACATGGCATCAACAGTGGGTGGGACTATAAGCACAGGGGGACAGGCAGACCCGACAAGTACCGCTTTTTAAAATCCAAACTTTCTTTGCGCACCATACGAGTACTATATTTCACCTCATCAGCATTTTTACATCTCTCTCGAATCACCTGAAGACTATTTTATTGTTAACATTACATTTAATCAAACCAAAGCAAATGTACAAGCAGCAAATCATACAAAAAGAATAGGTACTATAGACCAGTAGTCCAATCATTTATCTCACAAGCCCGACCCGAATTTTAGTATTGATGAAAATCTGCAGTGGGACACAGTGTAGTGACTTTATTAATACGAAGTGAAGTGATTTTCACGTGATACACAGCAGCACAGCACACGGTGCATGCAGTGAAATTTGTCCTCTGCATTTAACCCTTCACCCTGAGTGAGCAGTGGGCAGCCATGACAGGCGCCCGGGGAGCAGTGTGTGGTGACGGTGCTTTGCTCAGTGGTACCCAGGCAGATCGAGATTCGAACCGACAGCCTTCTGATAACAGGCCCGCTTCCTTAACCGCTAGGCTACCACTGCCCCATGATTGGCGTAAGTGTGCATGTTGCAGACGTCTGCTGAATATTTTTGGAATCGAGTATTCTGTCGATTTTTCATTGATTAATCGGATAAATCATACTTTTGCATTTTTAAACAACTCTGTCAAAAGTGTGTTATGCAACATGAAAATCCTCTTAAAATGAACAAGCAATTGGCTGTTATTCCTCACAAAAAGTTTTTTTATTCCAACTCAATACTTTTATTCTTAGATCAAAGCTTAAAACCTTTGGGTTACTGGCTCCAGGACTAAGCCCATTTAATCAACCTTTCTGTGAAACATTCATGATGTATAAAAATTTTTTCCTTAGTTTTATTTTAATAAAAAAAGGAAAAAGGGGTGCACCCCCTGCTATAGCCCATCTGAGAATAAAGAGGAAAAAAAGTAAAAAAAGATATAAATAAACAATTCAAATATTACTAGTAATCCAACTTAAACAATACAGTTCAGTTTCCAGTTGTATCCAGATTAGGTAGGTAGGTGGAATGTTTGTCTTGTGTGTACAATGCATGTGCAAGGCTGCGCCGTTGTGATGCACTGTGGGGAAGAAACAAATGCTATAAACTCACCCAAAAGTTGATGAATTACATGAGTGAGTTCTCATGCCTTATCATGCCTCGTCACTATTGACTCATAACACAAATAATTACAAATAATGTACGTTCTAAGAAGCGCTAATGTTAGTTAGCAATCATAAAAATACGATACCTTGTAGAAGCTGAGTCCGCTTGGAGAAGCGTGGTTTACGTGAGGATTTGTTTGGTTAAGGTGCTGTAGTATTGATGAAGTACTATTATGCCAGGTCCGTTTTACAGTTTTAAGCCAGGTCCATTTTACAGTGTATACACTGCACAACGTTGTCCATGCAGTGTAAAAGGGTCCCACACTTCAGACATTTTATGCCTTTTATGCACACTGGTATCTTCATTTTCCACCAATAAATCGCGCCTCCTTAAATCTTTGACCTGCGCTTCAGTTAAAACAGTCAGTGTAGAACAATGATACCAGAGCCGTGTAGCTCGGTGGGAGCGATGCGATAATTCGTCACCAAAGTCCATCTATTAAATGAAGCCTTGAGGCAAAGAATTTTCCTTGAATAATTTTTTGTTATCGAATCCTTCGAGTTATTCGAATAATCGTTTCAGCCCTAGATGGGTGTTAGCATGGGACTACTGGAGGTGCAAATTAGGGATGGGATATTATTAGGGATTCACACAATATTCCTTACTGAAATTAATCTCTTAACTGACTCATCTGATTCAGGAAACTTGGGTTGGTGGTGGCCTGGCGGGTAAGGAATCAACCGAAGGCCTGAACATGTTGTAGCAAATATGAAATATCTCAATGCTGACTGCATTTTTATTGTCCGTGCTATGTTCTTTAGTCACCTCAGAATGTGCAAGTCCATAGTAGTGTTCACTCTGTCCTCTTCACGCTCTCCATGAGCTCTCCATGAGCAGTCACTGTGGCAGCAAGTTGCCAGTGGTTGTTGCATCTCTGGAGATGTGGTGCCAACCTGTAGAGCAGTGGTGTGTGTGTGTGAAGATCTGATGTTGGTGTAGACATGTATTAACGTGCGGATGTAATTTGGGCAGGACAGATTTTATATTTGCCTGGTTGAAATCCCCACTCAAAAAATAGTTACGTGGCACGTTGCAGTTCACCGATCACTTTGTACACTTTGTGAACATTAGTATTAGTGTTGTGGTGATGTACACAGCCGGAATAACAGTGACTCTGAATGGTCTACTTAACTGCCACAAATTCCCATGCAGTCTGCTTTCCCAATTTGCATGCGTCCATGTATTAACATGCCTGTGTCTGCTGGTAAATGAACTGCAACATGCAGCCAGTAGATTCTGTTTCTGGCTGTTCTGTAAAAGAGTAGGTCCCCTTTTTGTTATCAATGTATGAGCTCTGCTTGACCTTTTGAGGTATGACGTTAGATCTGGCACCAAGCTGTTACTTGCAGATCTTTGAAGTCTATATTATTATGTGCAAACAACACAATCAAGCCAAAGTAAGTAATTAATCCGTAAGTAGAAAACTCAGTACGCATACAGTGAAATCTTGTTCTCCAGGACCATAAGTGCAGCATTGGACATTACAGGAGACATGAGACAGGTCATAATAATAATTTACACTAAACATGTATACAGCTATAAATAGAGAATATAAACAAACCTAGATTAAAAAAAAAAAAAAGATTGAGGAATCCTGCTGGAGCACATGGGATTTTTTTTTTCTGTCTTGGAGTGGCATATGGTTACTGCAAATTGGTGGGTCAAATGGCAGTCTTTTTCTGATTTGTTCTGGATATTCGGAATATTGAAGCAGAAAGAAATTGCCATTTGGACACATTAAGGACGGACGACGAAGGAGACCATGTCATCGCTGCACTCTGGTTACACACTTTCTTGGTTACGTGAGATGCAGATGTCATGTCTGTGTGTGATTTTTAAAGAGGTTTAATAATAACCATTTGCAAAAGAGCAAACCCGGACGAGGTAGTAATAGTCAACCACAATGTGAGACAGGCTATTGGTCCAGCACCAACCAGTCCATGAAAGAAAGAAACTGATTGTTTTTGTCATTGTGAAACACTGCATCACAGCACACAGAGGCATGGTGAAATGTGTCCTCTGCATTTAACCCATCCCCTTAATGAGCAGTGGGCAGCCGTGAATGGCGCCGGGCGCCGATGAACCTCCTACCTACATGCACCTTCATTACTGTGGTGGGTCTGATCAGCCAACCCGATACAACAACAACAACATTTATTTCTTATAGCCCAAAATCACATACAGTATGTCTCAATGGGCTTTGACAGGCCCTACAGTTGACACCCCCCACACTTGACCCTTCTGCACACAAGGAAAAACTCCACACAAAAAAACTCTAGGAGAGAGAATAAAAGAAAGGAAGAAACCTTGGGAAGGAGTGATACAGAGGGGGACCCTCTTCCAGGGTAGAGTGAGCCTGCAAATGGTGTCAGTGCAGGATTGGGGATGATATAATAATAATAATAATAAGTCCTACAGTTGTAGGGTTGGAGGAGTCCAGGATGTAGTCAGTGTCATGGTCAACATGTTGAAGCCGTGCATTACTGGGTCAGGAGTTCCAGAGGTTCTGAATGTCTCCAAGTTAGGAAGTCAGTCACTGAGGGAGATTTTCAGGCTGCATTGATTCAGCTTCCCTGGTTGCATTTCAGCACATCTGGAATGGAGGCTGGTGGAGTTGACCCCGGGACAGGCTGGATTTGCTGATCTCGCGGTTTTTTGGTCCTCCTTTGAAGTTCTTGGGCTCTCAGCTGTGAGCTCTTAAGTCATCCAAGGCTTCTTGTTTCATGACTTATGGCCTCTTTTCTCACAGGTTTCAAGTGTCCGGTTTGCTCCAAGTTTGTCGCTTCCGACGAAATGGACCTGCACTTGGTGATGTGTTTAACGAAGCCCAGAGTAACATACAATGGTGAGCATAACGGCTTCTTTATATCACAGTTGAAATCCATGTATGTATGCCGTGTGTGAGGTTTAGGAAGGTGCATTGTAAAGTGCGATGAAGTGGTGGTTGACAGTGAATCTTAATGAAGGTTCCACCTGTTCATGCATTTTACAGGACGAGAACCTGAGAATGCCATGATAAGAAAGAGAACCGTTAGCACTATATAAGTAAAAAAAAAAACTGCAACTTTGTTTTATGATAGTTTCCCTTCTTGTCTTTTGTAAATCTCAATCTTTTCTTCTTTTTGTCCCACCCTTACTCTTTCTCTAATGGCCAGACTGGCTCTCCAGTGTCACTCCGTCCTTCTGTCAGAGTGTTAACATTTTAATCATGGCTGTTTTTACAGCACTCTGTCCTGCTTTCAGCCATTGTCAGATTCAATAAGTAACACAGGATCACCAGCAGAGCCAGGGAATGTGTTGAGCTCATAAGGGATTATCTTGGTTCAAAATCACAGTTTCTGCTCTGAGTACGAGGTAAAGCAACAGATTGAGAGTTAACCCCTTTGTGCACTTGCCAATTATTACTCTAAATATTGTCCATGTCTTTGGGCAGCAGATGAAGGTGTAAACTCTGTTCAAACCAAGACAGAATCAGGATTCAAATTCTATGTGGCTTTTGACTTGGCACTTGGCACTCAACATTTAAATGCCTTTGCACTGAGGTCATCCTAGTTTTTCTAGCTTTACTATTTTCACATGCACAGCTGAATATTGCTTTGCCCTAAATCTACTGTACGCTTGATATATAAAACCGCTTAGCATCCTAGTCTTAACATACTCATTGTGGTCAGTATAAAATAATTCTCCTACCATTTACAATGTACACTTACAGATACATAAAATAATGTTCACCGCCTAGTGTCTCCTTATGTACTGTGGGAAGAGACAGCTATCCATTAGATGGGACTTGGATGCGTTCTGCATCTGCTGTGGTGGCCTAGCGGTTAAGGAAGTGGGTTGCCGGTTTGAATCCTGATCCGCCAAGGTACCACTGAGGTGCCACTGAGCAAAGCACCGTCCCCACACACTGCTCCCCGGGCGCCGGTCATGGCTGCCCACTGCTCACTCAGGGTGATGGGATAAATGCAGAGGACAAATTTCACTGTGTGCACTGTGCTGCTGTGTATCACAAGTGACAATAACTTCACTTCACTTTACTTTAAATCCACCACTAGGGCAGTAATACACAAATGAGACTGGCTAATTGATAAAAACTGGAAAAATTGCTTACATTTACATTTAAGGCATTTGGCAGACGCCCTTATCCCGAGCGACTTAGTATATGATAGTATAATGGATGTTTAGGAAAGATATTTCATTTGTTTTCTATAGTGCTTAAATTCTCAATGACAGTTTACAATTTCATATCTACAAATGTCTAATGGACTGGCCTATGAACCAGAAGACCACAAAGTCCCAGGTTCAAACCCCACTTGCTACCATTGTGTACCTGAGCAAGACACTTAAAGTGTCTCCTGGGGGGGACTGTCCCTGTAATTACTGATTGTAAGTCGCTCTGGATAAGGCCATCTGATTAATGCTGTAATTGGAAAATACATAGCAACATACTTAAGAAATTCAGCTAACATGGCAATGGAAAAGAATAAAACAAAAAAGGATGCAGTAAAGACAAGACAATAGTGGATAAAGCAGGAGACTGGGTTTTGAGGGACTTTGAAGGATGGTAGATTATCTGATGTGGGTAGGGAGGGTGTGACCGCTATGAATGCTCTCTCAGCCCAGATTTACATTTACAGCATTTATCAGAAGCCCTTATCCAGAGCGACTTACAATCAGTAGTTGCAGGGACAGTCTCCCTGGAGCAACTTAGGGTTAAGTGTCTTGCTTAAGTGGGATTCGAAGTGGGATTCGAACCCTGGTCTTCTGGTTCATAGGCAAGTGTGTTACCTACTAGGCTACTACCAACAGTAGCCTAGTACTACCACCGGTGTTTCAACAAACATGGCTGACTCGTGTTTGTTGAAAGGTGGTTTGTATCAGTGGACTGCAGGAGTAGGCATGGGTGAGGATGTAACACTGTAGAATGAAGGGGTTGAGAAGGGAGGAAGAGCATTGGTCGATTTGATTGTGAACAATCAATTTGCTTTTTATTATAGAAAAGAGTTACACTTATGGGTGGTGAAGGAATTGGAATGGGTGTATGTGGATTTCAGGAGTGTTGTTGGAACCAGACAGGATAACAGATGTGTTCAGGGTTTGTGTACAAACTCTCCTCTGTCCAGCAGTCTATGTAGAAGAGGCTCTGAGTCTTCTTGTTTCCCAGCTTCTGAGTCACATCCAGATTTTCTGGAATCCATAAAATAGTCAAATTAGCTAAACCTCTGTGCAAATCTTTCTCTCATGAAACCTCCTCCACACACACTATCAGGATCCTTGCCCTACTAGGCATTTCACACCTAACTCCACAGGTACCTCTATGTACACACACACACACACACTTCTGTACATACACGTGTGCACACTAAAATATTCAAATCAGTTATCATGCAAAAAATGTGTTTGTCTATAATGTAGTGCTGCACGATTAATCTAATCGCAATCGTAATCGCAATATCTGTGTGATTACATGAACACAAAAAGCTGCGATTTAAATGTGATGTGTTTGGTCACATGACTTTCGATTCGGTTCAATGGAGACCTCAGATTCGTGACTCACATAGACATATGGGTACACGTACGTCAACATCGGCACCATATTGCGATAGGCTGTGCTGTGGATTGAAGCATATACATGTCTATGGAGAGAAGTGCATAAAAATTCCTCACTCTTGTGCTGCTTGGGGCTGTACAAACCGCTGTACGCTCCAAACCAGATCCCGGGGGATTACATTTCATAGGTAAGGCTGGACAATTGTTTTGAATAAATTTGCCCATTATAAAATCCAGTTTTATAAGTCTTAACCTTAGCTAAGATAGGCTAAGCTAGCGAAGCTATTCATTCCTGTGTTCAAGTCAGCCTCCAAACAACGTTTTGGCTAAACGTAGGCATTAACTATTTAGACAACTTTTTTCAAACTTTGGTTTCCTAAAGAAATTCACCTCAGTTTACAAATCTTAACCTTAGCTAAGCTAGCAAAGCTATGCATCCCTGTGTTCAAGTCAGCCTCCAAACAACGTTTTGGTTAAACGTAAGATCTATACTACGGGATTTTATAATGGCCAAATATAATGAAAACAGTTTTTTAGCCTTACCAGGGTTTGTCGTTCGACAGTAATGTTTTTTAAAGTAAAGACTTTTTACAAGCAAGTGCCCTTTTATCATATCGCAATCGCATATCGCAATATTGATCTCAATTTTCCAGTGTAAAAAAACTCCAGGAGGACACCATGCCTCCCATAGCATCCAGCCATCTTCATCATTGAAATGCTACCCCCACATTACTTTATACTTTGCTTTTCTTTGGCTTTTATGCATTTAAAATTATTTGTTGTATAGCAACCTGGTTCAGAGGCAGATGTGGTGTATGTCGCTGGAAGACTCTGCTTATTGGCTAACTGAGTATATGTGTCTGTTGCCACTAACCTTGATTTAGTGAGATCAGGAGAGGTGAGAGGCAGCGTGCGAGTACAACCTCCACTCCTGTAGATGCCGCTGTACAGCTGGATACATTAAATTGCTGCCTGGCTTTTCAGGCAGAGTGAAATTGCAAAACACGACACACCAAGCGATTGCCATTATAGCGACCCCTACATTTAATTTGTCACCAAAGTTTATCTATGATCATACCACGAGAACTGCATTTCTCCCAGCGAACTCTGAGGTTCTACAAGTGATTCCTAACTGGTTTGTAGCTTCTTTTATTAATCCCACAAGTGGGAAATATACAATGCTTCTCCAACTATAGGGCTGGGCATTTTTTACGATCGGTAAAATGGCTTATTTTGCGAAGCAGACCAATCAGATTTAAGCGTGGGCTGAATTTTTTTTATTAAAATAAAACTAATGAAAAAAAATTTAGTTTGTGAAGTGGTATTTAATTTTCCCCCCCATGTATCATAAAAGTGAGCCAATAAGACTGAGAGGTTGGTTAAATGGGCTTATTTCTGGAGCCAATAAGCCACACATTTTTAACTTTGATCTAATGAAAGTGATGAGTTTTAATATCCCTTCTTGTGAAAAAAGTAGGGCTCCAGCCATTCCCTCTCTATACAAACACACAAACATTACATGACATTTGAAAGTATCCTGATAAGCATTATTTGCAAATGGACTTCAAGTTACTGAAGCAAAAGATATTTAATTCTTCACAGCATAACTGCTGTTATATGTTCATTAATATTTATGTTAAATTGAATCCTGAATACACATTTCTTTTCCTTACCTAAAGGAGTACAGTACTGAAACAATTTATTGGAATGGATTGTGTATTTATCCACCGCTACTTTTTTGAAGCACTACCCTGTTGACATGAGACACTCCCTTACACACCAGTACAGACTTGCTCTAATGAGTGCATGGGCATATATATCTTAGTTACAAAAATGTCCCTGTCTCTTTCTCTTTTTTTAGAGGATGTTCTGAGTAAGGACACAGGCGAGTGTGCCATCTGTCTAGAAGAGCTGGTACAGGGAGACACCATTGCCCGTCTGCCCTGCCTCTGTATCTACCATAAAGGGTAAAGATCGCCCTACTCAGTCCTGTCTTTCTCTTTGTCCACCCATTTTCACTATGCAAGTGGTTTATTTTACATTTCAGCCCCTTGTTGGTTTTCTTGTCATATCTTCCTTAATGAAGCTGTTGTGCCTCTTTGCTTCTCTCTCTCAGATGTATCGATGAGTGGTTTGAGGTGAACCGGTCTTGTCCAGAACACCCTTCAGACTGATTAGACTAATTCACCCAGGTAATGCAGTGAATACATTGTTTTTCAAGGCATGTGGGTGTTATTAGCAGATACCGAGTGTTTTGAGTCAACATGAAACATGAGTTAGAGGTCTCATATTATGAACATTTTTGCTTTTATATCGATCTTATTGGCCCCTAATACTGTAGCTGAAGTGTCTTTTTGAAATTCAGCTTTGGTGCAGAATTACAGCCACTTTGATCCAGTCCCACAATAAGATTTCCCCAGGACGCGCCATCTGTAGCTTTATATGCTGAGGAGGAGAGCGGCTTATAGATAGTGAGCAGGCATTCACGGAAATTACGTCATCAACACCATTCACCAACACCAATGTTTGGCACAGACAGGAAGTCGTGTCAACGTTTTTCCAGAAAAAAATGTATTAACCCACTGGTTCTTCAGAGTCTCGCGTGATTGGATGTAAAAATGAGCACAAATGTGTTTTCTTGGTTCAATCACAGAGCACTGCAATGCTTTGCATGTTTACAAGCCATGACGGTCAAGGGAAAGTATTTCATATTTTAGGGGAGGGGTGGGAAATTCTCTGGGCGGAGAAAGCATGAGAAACGCGGTGGTAACCTTTCCCGTTATGACTACAAAAGGGGAAAAATTCCAGATTCAGCAGTCTGAGCTGCTGCTCTCTGAACGGTGAATCAGAATAACCAAAGCTCTCTTTACACCAATCGCCATTTCTAGCCACTGCAGGACCATAGACAGGCTGGGGGAATTCGTATTAATGTTAAATAATCTCACAAAGTGAAATTTTCATGATTGGGGACCTTTTGAAGGGGAGAGGGAAATTTGAGCAAATGGTCAATGACAACCACGTCCATATCTATGACTGTCGTGTCCATCTTTTTTTATACAAGCGGATACACAATGGATGAGGCCAGCTGGCTGTAAAGGAGGTGAGGCAGACACTGCCTCCAGAGAAAGGTCTGGCCGAAGATCCACTGAGAGGCAGGAAGTCCATTCAAGTCCATATTCCATATGGCAGATCTTTTGATACCTAATATGTTTCACTAGATGATGTGCACTTTTGATGATGAGCGAGTGTGCAGGAGTGAAACAAGCAAGGACAGGCTTCCAGAATGAGAAACAGCAACTTCGTCTTCACAAGGAGCTGACGTCCATCATGACCGCACCCGGCAGCTGAAAGAACCAACACTTTCTAACTGTTCCCTCCTTCTGACTTTTTCTTCCATTGATATGATCGATCTGGAGATGTTTGAAATTTAGGTATACTTCAGTCCATCAACGACAAACTGAAAGTTTGCCAATCAAACTTAGAATTTTCCCATCAACAAGTAGAACATTCAGCATCTACCAAACCACCATTAAGATGCTCACTGATGATATAGACCTGGTCTTGGAAAAAAAACATATTAAACATGCAAAACACAAGCATGACAACCTGATTTTTTCTGGCATCTCTGAACACACCTGTCACGACCCAGAAATGATGTTAAAACACTCAACAGAAAAGTTCCATCCTATTGACCAATTTGGCAGTCAACAAGGTTGGAACATTTTAAATGCAACTGGAAGTGTGGAATGTGTTTAAATGCAAAAAACTTAAAATAGACACAAAACTTTATCTCATACTCAGACAACATAGACAAAACAATAAAAGTGGTAACCTAATTGTGACAGACAAAAAAAACTCTAAAATCACCCCACTTCAGTCTGTCCTGGCACAACAGCTACTCTAGCAATGACGGTCATCATCACTGTGTCATATGTGCGTGTTAAGCATTGCATACAATCGTCACTTCTTCACCCCCTCTTTATTTCAGATACTTGTCATAAATGTACACAGGTGCAATCACATGCACATACAGACACACCCAACATTGTTCTGCCAGTGACAATAACACCAAGAATAAAAATCATATATCTGCTTTTATACAAGATATCTACCTCACAGAGGCAGACTCTCTGGATTGGCCAGACATGCTGTTGCATATATGACTAAAAAATAGCCTCCTCCTTATTAATCTGTAAGAATAGAACATTTTGAATGCTTCAACATGTTCCTCAGCCTACTCATATTAGACCTCATAATAATCCATGGCCTGTCCACTAATATTTCTTCTCTTCTGGATGTAGGATTGTCTGATTAACCATGTTTTTTCTTAACTGTTAATTGTTTTAGGAGGTTCCAGAACAATTTTCAGGAAAAACTGTCTGATATTCTGAAATTCTACCATCAATTTAAATTTAATTGCTGATGGTTATAAATATCAGTCAACCCTTGAGTAAACCCCACTAAAAGTAAAAACGTTTTATGGTCAGCCATGGAGAAATTTAAGAGACCAATCTGTTGTGAAAAAATCTAATATGGCAGAGATGGAAAAATGAATAAATAGCTGAATATTTACTATAAGGCCATTACATATGCCAGGCATACACACTTCTCCAAATTGAAAATCTGGAATAAACCAAAAATCCTCGTGTCGACTGTTGACTGGGTAAGTGAATGTGCAGAAGAATTTTAGGAATATTGCCAGAGTGCACCTGTTTTCTCAAGGCAACACATCTGTGCATTTATTACTTGTAGGACTTAAATTCAGTATTTTAGTACCTTATCTCTCTTTAGTACCCTCCTTTTTATTGTTGCACCTTTTAAAGTTTTGTTTTAATTAGGGCTGTCAATCAATTAAAACAATTACCAACAGAATTATTGAAAAATTAATGGAAATTAAATTAAATGCAAATTTACAATACTTCAGTTTTAGTTTCCGCCTAAGGGACGATTCAGATGCCATGCCCGGAAACACTGTGAACCACGTAGTAATCTGGTGTGCCTGGTTTTATAATACTGAAAAAAATTCAGCCGCATTGCAAACACACTCCCTTGTTTAATCACCTTGGCAGCCGTGTGTCTCCATTTGGAAATAATGTACATGCATATTCAGCAGATGTGCAGTGGAAAGGCCCTAAAATTCCTTCACTGTACGTCTCCATCTTTAGTTAAGAATGTCTTTGGCTAGAATGAATTTTGCATACATCAGACCTCACATATGATGTAAAAAAAAATGAGCTGCATTGAGGGCGTTCATTTATTTAATTTATTGAAGTGGTTTTATTTTATTATATTTATTTTAGCACTGTTTTAGCACCTCACTACTTCCTCATGCAAGTTTATGAGATCTAGTGTTTCATTGTTTCCTGTTCTTATTCCCTTATTATTTCCCTTTTATTAGCTGGTGATGGATGGAGGATGCAATTGTTGTTTTTTAATGTAAACACTTAGTGTTACGTTTCTTTTTATAAGAAGTGCTATATAAAAGAACTGCACACAAAAATCCATTTTCCACCAGTGTCTGAGTGCCTGGAATTACTTAAAAAAAGAAAGAAAGAAAAAAATTATTTAAATCCAAGCTTTGACAAGTCATTTCATTTTGCCCAAGAATGCACTTACTGATCAGAGTGAGGATATATAAAAGCTGCCGATATTTAATGCCAATCCTAAAGCCCTTGTCTAATTGTTCTAAATTCTAAGCTTACCAGAGAAACTTTTGTCATGAGGGCTGCTGCTACTTTAGTGCCATGTTTCACTTGTCCGATTCCAACAATGTGGAAAAGCAAACCGTTAAAGCAATAAAATGTGCTATTCACATTGCATCCAGCTAGCAGCTGGATGTTTCTCATAAAAAGAGCAGAACTGCAAACCTGTCCTCAATCACCTGCTTGGGCTGGACTGGTCCAATTCTCTTTATCCTCTTTTTTTTTATTTCAGTGTAGGTTGGGTAAAAGGATGTAGCTTTAAAGAAATAACAGAATTTTCTTTCTCTGTGGGTCCACTTCAACTTCAACTAATAAGAAGCTGTAAGAGACAGACATTAATCAGAAAGAAAAAAACTGTCCAATCACATGAAACAAAACACAACAATTATTGGCTGTGAATAAAAGTGGGAGGATATTTAATTTTAGTCTTCAATTATGCTGGAAACTAACAAATTAAAAATCAAGGTTTTTAATTAAACCTTGTGATATATACATTTTTATGATTGAGAGCCAGCTAACCGATACACTATCTTGCTAAAAGCAGAGGGACACCCCTCCAAATCATTTCCACAGGTGTATAAAACCAAGCATGTAGGCATGCAGACGTCCTCTTCAGACATTTATGCAATAAGTCCATTCATAGTGAAGAGTTATCAGGAGCTGGGCTTGGCCTTTTGGCTCAACCAGTTCTACTCACTGTAACTATTATGATTTATAGTTTGGCAAAAACTGCCTGCATAATGAGGAGGTTCTGCTTTGAGTCACAGCATTCAGCATTTAACAGAAACATTTGATATCCCAAAAGGTTTGGCAATATAGTGTATATAAAATAGCACGCAGACATAAAACACTTGGAATAATGCAGAAAGACATTTCATACAGTAATCTTCTATTTTTTATCATTGAAGCCCCTTTAAAAATTCTGTGTAATTATGTGCCTTTGATCAACATAACTGCAATAACTGTGAAAGACCATTATTCTTTTCTTACTGTGGTTTTCTCATTTAATGTTTTCTATAATCTACTGTGAATAAAACATGAGTTTATGAGATTTGCTAATCGTTGTATTGTTTTTTATTTACATTTACACAGCATTTCATAATTGGGTTCATATAATTGATTGTGTTTTTCAGAATTGCACAGTTTTTTGTCATTAGTAGGACGAACCCAAAATTATGTTCCAGGAAGAGCATGACAAATACATAACGACTGTTATGGGCAACTTGGCCAGTTCAAATTGGAAATCTGAAATGTTCAGCAGACAGAAAGCGGAAGCAGATCTAGCACATTATGTTACAAACGGTACTTTCACATTTTGAAATTTCACATTATGGACCATATGAAAATCTAGAAGTGTATCAGAATATGTCTGAGACTGTAACAAAAGGATAAAAAAATAAACAAACTAGCATTTCTGGCATTGGTCAAATGCTTACAATCACAAAATGTTCCCTTGGCAAATTACATGAAGTGTAGAATTCTACAATCTAAGTTCCCCATACAGTGGGACAAAAATATGTCAGCCACCGATTGTGCAAGTTGTCCCACTTGAAAGATGAGAGAGGTCTGTAATTTTCATCATATGTACACTTCACCTGTGAGAGACAGAATGTAAAAATAATAATAATAATAATAAAATTTGTATGTGGTGCATACAATAAGTATTTATCACCTACAAACAAGCAAGTTTTCTGACTCTCACAGGCCTGTTACTTCTTTAAGAATCTCTTCTATCCTTCACACGTTACCTGTATTAAGAGAGCTCGGACCACAGTAACAAAGGTTAGTAACACACTATGTCATCATGGATTAAAATCCTGCAGCGCTCGAAACGTCCCCTGCTTAAACCAGCATGTCAGGGAGAGCGTTTTCAGATGAAACGTGGCTGCATTTAGTTTTGCTGTCTATCACAGTTTAAGTGTACCTATGATGAAATTTACAGACCTCTCTCATCTTTTTAAGTGGGACAACTTGCACAGTTCGTGGCTGCAAAATGCTTTTTTTGCCCCACTGTATTCATGGATAATTAACTAAAATGATGCCCACATTTCACGGTGTTACATGACACATGCACTGTGAGCACTTGAAGCTGTGTTTGCTTCTCAGTGGAAGCGAAGTCTAGGTTCAGCCAGGAAGGACATCTCTTCTTCATCAGATATCTGATTTCCTTTTATGCTGTGGAATGGAAATAATAGAGGTATTCGACAGTATTCCTAGAGACTATTACACCAGTGGTAGCAACAATGGTAGTAAAACAGCACTGTTAAGTTGAGCGCTCATAAAAGCATCAGTTGAAAATATTTTTCTGCTCCTCACTTGATTTCTTTCAGTGTAGAGTTCTGAGACATGCCCTTCGCTAGCATTCTGGCTCCGCCTGCTGTCAGCCGGTTATCAATCAGCCTGCACAGAAACATCAGTCAGTGTTTGTTAATGAGACCACGTCCAGCGTGTACGTATATGTGTATGTATAACACTGCAACACATTGCTTCCTGGGACAGCCTTACATCATGTGAGTTAGTGCTTTGTTCGTCTTCATCGCTTGTGATAGGTCGGGTGCTGCATCATCGGAAATTTCGTTCTGAATAAGCCTGTAGGGTGGTGGTTTTGTCAGAAACACGCACACAACAACTACCTCATCGCTAAGCATATCAAACATATAAACAAATAATCATATGAATTATGTATATATTCAAATGAATAAATGGATTGCGACAGGGCCTCAGGACATCGGACCACAAGCACACTTCCTTCTTCAGAGCGTTTGTATGTACAGTCAGGTGTAATATATACAGTGGGTACGGAAAGTATTCACACCCCATTAAAGGTTTCAGTATATGTTATATTGCAGTCATTTGCTAAAATCTTTTTTTTTTCCTCATTAATGTACACACAGCACCCCATATTGACAGAAAAACACAGACTTGTTGACATTTTTCCAGATTTATTAACAAAGAAAAACTGAAATATCACATGGTCCTAAGTTTTCAGACCCCTTGGTCAGTATTTAGTCGAAGCTCCCTTTTGATCTATTTTTTGGGAAAGATGAAACAAATGTTTCGCACCTGATCTGAATACTTTCTGCACCCACTGTATATCTGTAACAGGGTGGAGTCAGGGTGGTGGTTGGGCTAGCACAACCACAATTATTATTGTTATTATATTTTTTTTACAATTGTATAAATGAAAATGGAATGGAATGGAATTGAGAAGCCCAGTATTTGAACTCTCATGTAACTTTCCATACCTTGCTAATTGTATTACTTATGATGCAATGCACTTGCAATGCAATGTATTGATAGACAAATTCAATCTAGAAAGCCACCAAAGAAGGATTTATATGATCTAAAAAGAATGCACTGATATGTTATTAGCTGTGACAACCCTACTAACATTATTTTTATGAAACAGACATGATCAACAGTACCAAAAGATATGAAGACTTTGGTTTTCTCCCAGAGCTTCCGCCAAGCTTCTTCCACCAAGGGATGTAATTTTGTTGGCTGAGAGACTAAGAGGCAAAATACATACAATGTTATATTAATGTATATATATATTTGCAAATCTAGAGAGGAAGCACTTTTTAACCACTATTTAACCACTATTGTGGGCAGTCTAAGGCACACCTGAGCAATATTCATGTTGTATAATCAGTACCTTAATATGCCAGACCTGTGAGGTGGGATGGATCATCTCGGCTCAATAGCACAGATTTAGACAGATTTGTGAACAATATTGGAGAGTAATGGCTCTTTTGTGTGCATTTACATATGTATATACACACACACACACACACACACACACACACACACACATCTTCTAACTCTCTTCTTATCATTTAAGACTTCTGATATTGGTCATCAGTAAACTGAAAGTACAGGCCAAGTGTGGACACACCTTCTCATTCAATGTGTTTTCTTTATTTTCATGACCATTTACGTTGGTAGATTCTCACTGAAGGCATCAAAACTATAAATGATCACATGTGGAGTTATGTACTTAAAAAAAAAAGTGGAGACCTGGCCTCCACAGTCACCGGACCTGAACCCAATCCAGATGGTTTGGAGTGAGCTGGACCGCAGAGTGAAGGCAAAGGGGCCAACAAGTGCTAAACACCTCTGGGAACTCCTTCAAGACTGTTGGAAAAGCATTTCAGGTGACGACCTTTTGAAGCTCATCAAGAGAATGCCAAGAGTGTGCAAAGCAGTAATCATTCATAGTTCTGATGCCTTCAGTGAGAATCTACCAACGTAAATGGTCATGAAAATAAAGAAAACACATTGAATGAGAAGGTGTGTCCAAACTTTTGGCCTGTACTGTATATATAATTTCTCAGACCTCACCCAACTCTTTCCTTAAATCCTGATCCAGAATAGCAAAGACATCTAATTATTGGGCCGAAAGCCTCGGTTTACCTTCTCTTCTCACCTGAGATTGGTCAGACTCATGTGATTCTTCAGGGCTTTAGCAAACGCATGAGCTCCCTCATCTCCGATGGCATTTCCCCACATACTGACAAACACGAAATACATGAGCCCTTTAAAATATATAGTACTATAATTCTATAATAAGACAGTACACTTTTAGGCTGAGACATAGAACTTACCCAACATCAAATATTGATTTGCTCCTCTGGATGGCACTGGCCAGGTACTTTGCACCTATGCTGGTGATCTTGTTGTAGCCAAGCCTTGGAAAAGTGAGAGAAATAAATCACACAATTAACTGGGGACCAAGCAGTGAAGCAGCATAGAAACCCATCTTCTGCCATGGGAGTGAATGGCAGACCCTACAAATGCAAATTTTAGAAATGAGGAACATTTTTATTTGGCACATTGCCATGATGCTTGTGCTTTTAAAACTCTAACTGTAGAATTTGGAGGTGTTCTCATACACATTTGTACCATGAGGAAATTTTGGTAAACCTAAATAATAGCTCCCTTTAAGAGCATAAGATATGTTAAATGGAAATAGTAAAGGAAATCTTATAAAACTGAATTGAACGTGTGTGTGTGTGTGTGTGTGTGTGTGTGTGTGTGTGTGTGTGTGTATATATATATATATATATATATATAATAAAAAAAAAACATGGTTCAGGTCTAAAGATTAGTCTTTTATCAAGATGCAGCGATTTGAGAGCTATGTCTATTCTCCTCACGCAATATAAATTCATCTCAGAGCTGTTTGAATTTCCCCCTGGCGAAATCTTACTGAACGATAATAATATACATAATATTTTATGATGAATTTTCATATATTACATTTATATTAATTTACAATAATTTAACAATTTAATGTGACGTTACATACCATCACTAATAACCATATTATTATTTTAGATAGTAATTAGCAATCATTTTAAGATATACCATGGCTTGGCATCCAACAGAATTATCCAGCACAATTTTGTTTTAATGTCAGACCTTCATTACGCTTAAACTCTGGTCCTGTGGAGAAAAGTGCTTGGAGATAAGTCAGCATAATGACAGCTATTTTCATGTGGGAAATGTGCTGCGGTATGATGACACCAAGTTTATCCTTTGGCAACAATTCCAAAGGGTACGTTTGGTGCAAAAACACTTAATATCATCCAAAAAAAAATGACAGTTTTAAAACGATTTACTAGGATCAAATGGCATTTGACACTGGTATGTTACTTTTTTATATCCATTGTACAGTAGTGCATGTGTTGTGCCTCTAAAACAGTCTTTATATTTAAATTTAACTATTTACTACATTTACTATGCATGGCTATACATTTTATCCCATTTTATTTTATACATTTTATTTATTGCATGACTAGTTACCCAAAATAAAGGTTTAAATCTTTAAAAATTGTTCATTTATGAGTGTACTGTAAACTCAGAGTTGGTGAGCTTAATTTACCAACTTTATTTAAATTTGTTAGTTTGAGATATTCATTAAAATACTGGAAATATTTGTGTTTCATTAATAAAGAAAAATATTTCTGATTAAAAATCAAAAATATTTCCATTCCATTTGAACTGTAAAAAAAGAAGAAAAAAAAACAGTGACGTGCATACTTGACTGTTCTCAGACGAGGACACTCATCAATAATTTGAGCAACAAGTCTGGCTCCAGCATCTGTGATGTAATTCTTGTAAAGCCTGTTAACCAAACACAAGAGTGATCGAATGAGTCATGGTTTGTGAGTCTTTTAACCAATATATTCGGCACTCTCCACCATGTGCCCTTATTTGTATATGGTGTTTTTAAAATTGTATATTGTGCCTTTCTTTTTAAATTGTATTTATACTCTGTATTCGTTACTGTTACTGTTTTTGTATTTAATGTTACTTGTATGGGTCAGAGAGTAACGTAATTTCAATTCTCTGCATGTCCTGTACATGTGGCAGAATTGACAATAAAGTTGACTTGACTTGACTAATTTAATTTACCAACATACATACTCACCCCAATACTGTGACCACCTTGTACTTTATTAGCTCCTCTGCAAGCACCTCAATGCTGCTATCTGTGATCTGATTCACACAAAGTCTACAAGAAAATTTCAAACAATATAATATCACTTTTTTAAAGACGCTATTACTTTGTGTGTCTTCAGGAATGTTTTTTAGCCAATAAGCCTGTTTCCTAGCAGCAGCTGGGACAAGAACCAAGCTAGCACAATCCTATATGGTATATATTGATCATTTTGAAAAAATTCTGTGAGAAGAATTATCATATCAGTCTTCACATTTTAGTAACAAATTTTATATAGTGACATAGTTCATCAAACGTGTATGAATTAAAAGTGAAAATGATCAACCACAGTATTTCTTTCTCACCTCACCACAGTCATTTTGCCAAAAGATGGCCTGAGCTGCTTCACGCCATAGTCACTGATGTTGTTGTTGTCCATGTCCACTCCTAAACCTTTGCCATGGTGATGGAGCACAAAGTTGAGGGCGCTGCAGTCAGCTGAGTAGATGTTGCAGTAGGACAGTTTAATGTAGTCGGCTGAGATTCTCTGTGCAGCCAGCTTGGCCACATTCTCGCTGTTCATCTCAAAAATGCACCGTAGCATCCAGAGGAAGCTGGGCATGACATGGACCTTTGTGCCTTCGTTGAATGTTTCGTGCCGAGGAAGGCCGTGAAGGTGTGACTTAACAGCAGTTGAGAGGTAAGACTTCAGGATGGCTTGCTTCCTTTTCATCAAGGTCAAAGAAACCATATGTTCCATGAGACGACTGTTGGACTTTGACAACAGGCCACACAGGAAGAGGTTTGCAAACTGCAGGTGCTCGTTGGTCTGAAACAAATCATTTTCTCTGGGACGTGAAGGCCAAACACAGGAGAAACAAGGGAAATGAGTTGTCCTCCTATACTGACATTTGGTAAAGAACTTCAAGATCCCAGCAGGGGCTATATTTGCATCCAGAACCAGAGAAAAAGCAGCAAGAAACGACTGCAGTGTCATATGGAAGAACTCAAAGGTTGACTGTTCTCCACACGCATCGTAGTGGCTAATGGGCCTCAAGAACCCCGTCTGCAGGTCATCCTCTCCCAAGCCACAGTTTCTCACCTCCTCAATGCTAAACACAAATCTACTCTTCTCAATACCTTGCAGGGCAAGCCGGGAAAAGGCAGTCAGTCTAGAGGCACCAGCCCTGAAAGTGTCAGCAGAGCACCTGGTGCTCTTCTTCAGCAGACTAGGCGTGGACGAGTGACTGAGGAAGACCTCCGAGAGGAGCAGAAAAACACTGGTGAGGGTCACAGAAGCATCTGGTAGCTCAAACACATCATTATATAGCCGCCTGAGGTGCTTGAAGCTCTGAAAGATAATCCAGCAGAAGAGGGGGATAGAGCAGAGACTGCAGAGGTGGGGGCTGGCGTCCAGCTGCACAGTGACGAGGTCCCTGTGTTCCCTTTCTGGAAAGTGCAGCATAGTGTAGCTTTTCAGCTTCTCTGGGGAGAAGCCTTTAAGAACGACCCTCTTCCTGATGACCCTGCTCTGAATTTCAGTGCCCGTGCGTGCAGTCAGTACCTTCAGGGAACCTTTAAGTAGTTTGCCACTAAGAAGATTAATGAGAACTAACAGCGGGTGGGTCCGTTCCTCTGGTGAAACCACCTCAGGTACACTCTCCAGGTTGACGTCGGCTTGGATCTCATCATACCCGTCAAATGTAAACAGAACAGTCTCTGGAAACTGAAGGATATAGCTGAAAACGTCATTGTCAGGATCCAGGTCTGGGTAGCAGTTGTGCTTGAAGATGAGGTCCTTGAGGGAAATCTCATCACTTTCTTTGAACGCACTGAACATTCTGCAGCGGAACTTAAAGAAGAATTTGGCCTGGGTGTCAAGTTCCCTCTTAGACCAGAGATTCTGCAGTTTCTGGAGAAGGATAGACTTGCCTATACCTGCATCCCCTGTAATAAAAATGGTCTCTGCCTGGGGGTTAAAGACCCCCCTCTGCCCTAAGAGCTCATCCAAACTGTCCAAGTGGCCCATGCTCTCATTGCGGTCGTCAAAAAGCTCCATCTGGGTGTCTGTGTACATGTCTTCAAGTAGGGACTCTTCCTTCTGAGAATAGGAGATGATGAAACGAGTGTCCCGGCCCAGGTCATTCCTCAGCTTCTCACAATACTTGCTGACTGAAGAGAGAAAGGACTTTTAGGATCTTCTATCCCCATTCAAAGGATTATAAATGACTGACATTACTAACATTTCTTGAAAAGCTTCACGAAATGCAATAAATTCACTTACTGGGGTCAGTGTTAACTACAGGTATATGTTGAAAAGATTCAGAGGGCGTATATTGAATATTGTTCAACCAAGGTCTCAGGTTGATATATGCATCATAGGCTTCATGGAGTATGTGAATGAAATACTCAGATGCTTCCTCTCCTTTGCTCTGAACAAGTTCCAGGATTTTCCGCACCTGTTCAAAGAGAAGATATGTTGGATTTGAATACATTTAGCAGATAAAAATAAAGATTACACATGGCACCTGGCACTGGAGTGATCGTTTTGGTGTTGATAATCTGTGACAATTTAAGTGGCAAAGGTTTTCGCTGTGTTCCAGGTCTCCAGTGCTCAGGCCTACCATAACTGGTCCAATAAAGGGACCATGTCAAGGGACCGGTGACAGGGTTGTGGTGCTCGCTGATGCACGTTAGGGTTGCAGGCTGCCCTGTGTTTGCTTTTATTTTCCACACTACTGATAATGGAATTTGCTATATTTCCTACAAATATTTTCATAATGATTAATGTCAGAGAAGAAAACACAAGTCACAAAAGCAACCGATAAAGCAGTGCTTTCCTTTTCAGCCCCAAATCACACAAAACACACATAAAACCACCAAAACCTAATAAGTAACTTTTTAAAAGTGTTTCTTTTATCCTAAGTTGCTTCCTCTGTAACTATTTATTCATATCTAAGCACTTTTCTGTCTGGTACATTTTAGCCAAGCTAATCATTTGACAGAATGTGTTATATGTGAATAACTTATATTTAAAACTATATTAACAAAATTATATAAACATATATAAAACATTATTATTAAAACTATTATAAAATATGAATATACACTTAAAAAGTTATAATGAATATATTTTAATGAAATATAATATTCTGTAAATATAGATAATAACACATACAAAAGAATACCAAAAAAACATGACAAGTCATTCTGTGAGATGCCTCATAAAAAATATTCATATAGTGTGGTTTGTGCCAACAACATGGTACTGCTGCAGAGGTCTGTGGAACTACAGCGAGAACAGAAAAAGCAGAAAGAAATTCTAACCCTAACACCCAACAAGAAGCATGCATCTGATTTCTAGGCGAAAAAGGGAATGATTAATCGAGTGGAAGGGGGAGGGCATGCAGGCGTGCCACGTATCACGTATGGAAGTCAGTCACCTCTCTTCACTGAGCATTCAGACGATGGCGGCATGAGCAGTGTTGCTTCATACCTGAATGTTGCAATGCAAAACACACACAAAACTGCCAAAACTGCTAATTGTAAAGAGTTCCTCAATAAGTAATTTTCCTAAAGATATCAGACAAAAAATATATAAAATTGTGCTGGAATCATCTTCTAATCTTATTCTAAATTAATGTATTTATTCATAATGGCTTATGATGTGTAATTTTAACTGTGTTTCCACCAGATGAAAAATCATGGCACATTTTGCACAGTTTATGGACATGGTTAAAACAAGGCATGCAATCTACCAGTCAGTCTACGTCCCTGCCCTCAACTATAGTCATGAACTGTGGCTAATGTCTGACCAAGGACCCAGATACAATCGTCCGAAGTGAGGTTTCTTCACAGGGTTGCTGGAGAATCCAGGGGAGCTGAGGTGCTCTTTCTCCATCTGCATGGAGATTTCCCGGGCTTCCTCCAGGACTGGCTGGGGAGTGTTGCTGGGGTGAGGGATGTCTGGTCTGACCTGTTCAACCTGCTGCCTCCGCTACCCTCATCTGGACAAGTGGGTGGAAACTGACTGACAGACTGATTCTCATTAAGTAATAAGATCCTCCCTCCCTCCCTCCCCTTCTTCATCTCATGGCACCATAAGCTGCCAACATCTCTGTCAAAATCGTCTCAGGACCATGCCCCATAACAAACCAAACATGCAGAGAAGGTTTTTATAAAAAAAAAAAAAAAAAAAAACAGAATTTCTACATTTCTGCAATGTTTGTTAGGTGAAAGCAGGTCGTTTTGGAAATGTGACACACACAGGATTACTGTAAAGTAGCCTGGGCCCAAAGGCAGTGAATAAATCCGTACGAGATATAAAAGCAGCGTACCTGTTCAGTTTTAGTGGTGCACCGCTGTACAATTTCAACATCTTCGGTGCAGACGAAGCCGCTCGAGAGCAGGTTGTCCAGGATGCACTGGGTGTTCTTCACCTGCTGCACGAGCAGCTCACGGTGCACCGTGAGAAGTTTCAGGTGGGAGACAGGACCTCCATGACCTCCAGGCTTTTCAGGACCCTCAGGACCTCCTTGACCTTCATGACCTCCAGGCTTTTCAGGACCCTCAGGACCTCCAGGACCCTCAGGAGCCGTTCCCATTCTCCTTCTCAAGCTGACGGAAGTGGAGAAGAAGCATGTACAGCATACCACAGTAGTTTCTTAAACAGTTAACACTCACAGTTATATGTTTTCCACAACTTTTAATCCAACCAGGACGTTTATAGGCCTGCGTTCACATTTCACTTGTAAGTCCCTGTAAATCGCAAACGGTCAAAAACAATCATTACTGAAGTATGTAGATTTACCTTAAATTATAACCAAGCTTTTCACTCTCTTTTCCCACAAGAGCACCATCGGGTAACAAGAGCACCATCCCGCGCTTAGTGGGACAATATGCTTTAAAACGCACATTTAATATCGATAAAATGGGACTTTGTTCTATTGTCGCTCAATAAGGAAGTGAAAGTAAAACTGGTCCCTGCGTCACGCCCCTGCAGGAGAATGTTTCTGCGTGTGAGACTGTAGACTGATATGATGCTCAATTATTGTACATTTACAGAATTAAACAAAACCATGTCGTTATAACCGGAGACATAAGCGACAAACTGAAAAGTTGTCGTTTCGTTGTACACAAATGAACAGTACTTCGTAAAGGAGAAGTTTGGGAAGTGGCATAAAGAGTCTCCGACTTGGCAACCCGGCCACGGGACCGGATGTGAACCGGTGAGGTCCGGGCAAGCCCCGCCCTACTTCCAGGACCTGGCGACATCTCAAAGTGACAAGCATAGCAAAGTAGATAGTTGCTAAATGATTTTAAAAAAATGCTCAAATCGTACAGCATTTACGTTGGCAGTCTCCCATCGATGTACCAAATCTCCACTCGTTTACTGTGCTGTAGAGCTGTCCACCATCATTTTCATTCACTATGCAGGGCGTGTAAGTCAGTCTATTAACTGGACTCAGTTCTGTGGTGAAATATTAATAGGGCCAGTGAAGGTTATGACAATAATAAAAACAGACCAAGTTGAGCTTGAATGTAAAGGAGTTTTTAATCCATAGAGTTTTATTGTCTATAATATTTTTGCTCACAGATTTGAAATTTCCTTGCAATGTGAGAAAAAAAATCTGTCTTGTGGCAGATCGCGTTGTGGCCTCACACCTGCAAGGTCTTGGGCTTAAACCCCAGAGCTTGCATGCTGGATCCACACCCATAATCACGCCGCCCATAAAATTGCACACTAGGTGAACTGACCGTAGACGTGAGTGTGTGAATGGTGTGTGTGTGTGTGTGAGAGACCTGTGGTGGGCGGAGACCAGTGTTCCAGGATTGTGACCCTGGATTCTGATAACCTGGGGAAGGAAAGGGGACAGCAGCAACAGAGGATGCCACTGTAACACTGACTTGGTATTTGGGACAAATTAACAACTGTATAAAAATGGTCACCAGAGTGTCCCTTTGGACACCATAACTTGTTCTTTTGTGTCTATGTGTGACAGCTGAGGGTGTGAATGTACATCCCCTCCCCCAGAACCTTTTGATGAGAAGCAGGATTAGAGGTGAATTGTTGGCAGTGTCATATTTGGTTATTTCAAATCAAATAATATGTTTCATGCAGCACATTTCAAATGTCATACAAAGTAAGATCCATAATTAATACAATTAAATAAATACATACCAAATGTGAATTTCATTTAGAAAAACACCAGCACAGAGCAAGCTTTTTTCCTCCACAAACCATAGCACGAGCTGTAGTTGTTACATCCCACAGAAAAACAAAGGTGTTCATCCTTTCCCCACTTATTTGGCTTTAAGGTCCATTTTCCTGGACAACTGCAGCTCTTTCTATCAATCCAAAATATGAAATTAAGCCATAAACTCCAGACACCTACAACTTCCTTAAAGTAATCACATTTGCAATAACTATGTATTTTTGACCACTAATGACTTATTGATTAGAATGTGACATTTTGTTAAATCTCAGTGACCAAAACCCTTGGGCTCCTGCCTGGAATCGTGAAATTAAATGAGTAAATAGGTGTCAGTTTTCCTTTCTTGCCCCTCATACTTTGCCCCCATTGTTATCAACATGTCAGTGCTGGAGCTGGAATGAGGAGCAAAGGGCAACGATGATGTTCCGAGTTGTCACATGCGGATCGATCCAGCAATGTTCATTTTCAAAGTCTCCGTAATATGCGGTAAATAAATACACACCAGTGCTTTCTTGCAGAGGTCTGAGGTAACCAAGTGAATACGTGGGAACGCAGGATCCTACAGAAAGGAGTGAGCAGTGTTTGGGATATCGACAAATTTAACACACACTCAAATTCAGCAGTCAGCACAGATGCAGACATTTTATTATCTGCTTTTCTACGGCCACAATATTGGAAAGTTTAGCCACTACAAGTTTGAACACATTAAAGGAAATAAAGAATCGTATATACGTGCAGGAATGTACATGCAGAAATTTTGGTGAAGCAAGGAGAAAATGACAGACACCATGTACGGTTGGAAAACATAATGGAAGACAGAAATTGAATATGAAATGGGTATAAAGGAGCATCTTGGCTCTTTAGCACAGGCCAGAAGCACAATACCTCTGCGTACACTGTGGTCATAGTTGTTGAACAAAATTAGGCCAGAAAAATTTGGCTTGAATTCTGGTGGTTTAATGATGTTAATTCATGTATTCATGAAAGGAGCTGGGCAGTAGTCAATGTTTAGTACTTGTATATAAGGTAAGCACACAGGTTACAAAATTCCAAAATGGCTAATAGTTAAGAATAAGGAATTAAAAGAGCTACCAAAATGTAATTAGTTACATTAATTTTAAATAGTAATTGGAAGAGTTACCCTACTATTTAAAATATGGTGGTAGTAGACTAGTAGGTAGAAGACCCAGGTCCAAACCCCACTTACTACCATTGTAACCCAGAGCAAGACACTTAATCCAAAAAGTAACTCCAGGGCGACTGTCCCTGTCACTACTGAATATCGTTGATCTTTTCGATCTGGATATGGGCATCTGGTAAATGCCCTAAATGTAAAAATTGGAACTTACAAATCTTCCCAACACTGGGAGTGACACTCCACTTCTAATAACATTATAAATGAACCATTCAGTAAAGTTCATTCACACCTTTAGTAAATTAGATCTTAGAGTACCATATGTAATGGTCACCGTCACCTGGTTTAGAAGAATCAGTCCAAAGGCATTTGGCGTTTAACATTTAATGAAGACTTCAATCATTAACCTATGTGAATACATTTTAACCGGTGGATTATCACAAAAAACTCATGACTGTTCCTTTTTTCCCCACCTGCCATGGTTCCAGAGGATAGAAGCGGATGACAATCCTTTAAAAGAGAACAAAACAGATTCTTAGAAAAAACATAAATCATTTCCAGCATTTGGCAGATGCGCTTATTCAGAGTGAGTTACATAACTGCTTTAAAATGTCTATCATTAGTTTAGTTCACTAGGACCTGATCTGCAAATACCATTAGTTTAACTCAGAACCCACCTTTTCTTTTTTTAAGTTAACTATATGTGAGCGCTCTATTTAATCTAAGCGTTTCCAAAAAAGGAAGGCTTGGTGAATGCATGGAAAACATGCATACGAGAAAAATCCATTCACACTGGCTCACCACAGTCACATTTCAGGATGATTCGGTTCATACTCTTTTCATACTAACCGGTCTTCTCCAAGACCCAGTTCTTCTTTAAGAAACTCAAACAGCTTGGCACTGTGCTGCTTGTTTTTCTCTGCGGTGTCCGTGACAGCGATGGCAGAAACAGACAGCATCACACACGGTGAACACGATCCAGCGATGAGCATTGGCAGGCCAGGTCTCACCACCACATTCATCCTCTGTTCATAAAAAGTCAGCACACATCATCCGTACACGTGGATTTCAACACAACTGTGCACACACACACACACACACACACACACACACACACACACACACACACACACACACACACACACACACACACACAACCTGTCTCCTCCGCAAACTGGAATACGGGGAGATCTTTGTCACCATCTTTGTCGAATGCACTACACCTTTCTATGCAATCGTGGTATTGCGTTGATGATTCCAGCTGTTTTGCCACCGTTTGGTATAAAACCCGAGATTCACGGAACACCTCCTCACCTCCTGCGGTTTCCCCAGCGCCGCAGCGGCTGTGGCGCACAACTTCTTCAGAAAGTCCTCGGAAAATTTCGAGTCTGGGAAGTTGCTTTCTAGCTCAATGAATGGCATCGTGCTGCTGCTTGTGCTGTTATTGTTGTTGATATAAGATCAGCGTGAGGTGAACTACGGACTGAGCAACACAGGGACTTCCGCCCTCGTCCGCATATTCTATTTCAAAATAAAAGTCTGAGGACTCGAATCAACAATTAATTAAATAAACGTAAAATAAATGTGTTGTTGTGTTGTTGTTGTTGTTATTGATATAAGAACAGCGTGAGGTGAACTACGGACTGAGCAGCACAGGGACTTCCGCCCTCGTCCGCATATTCTATTTCAAAATAAAAGTCTGATGACTCGAAGCAACAATTAAACGTAAAATAAATAAAAGAACAAGACCGTTTTGATGCATGGTTCTGATCTCTCTGAAACTCTTAACCTAACTGACGATCTGAAAGCACACCTGATTGCACCATGTTCTCACCCTATTTTAGTGTGTGTGTGTGTGTGTGTGTGTGTGTGTTATGTAATGAAGCAGTACATTTATACTACATAATATGAGTAAAATAATATGAATATAGTTTTTCAAAAATTAAGAGAGAAGCCTCTGTTCATTCTTAAAAATTATAACAATCAAATGATATGATATTAAAATTGTCAATGGTAAGTGTGTCCATTATTCATATATTATTTATTCACTCACTCTCTCACCAGCTTAATCCAGGGACATTGGGTTCATGACCATCATATAATCCTTAAGGTCAAATGGGTCATATGGCTGGAGAGATCTGAAAATTCCATCTAAAATGACACAGATTGTGGAAGTCAGAAATTCGTACTCGTCACATGTTCTTGCTTGTGACATCTTTAAAGAAATTTGACGATATTTTGATTCAGGGAGGAAGTCTTTAAATTAGTATTGCAGGGTAAACCAAATAAGTAAAGACGAGTGAAGATTAGCTGTGTTACATGTACATGTTACATGATAAAAATGTTACATTTAAAAAATATATTTAAAATATTTAAATAATACAATGCTGGTCATATTCACGTCAGCCCGAGGTTACTCTAGTTTGCTTAATGTTATCCATTACTAATCAAGTTAAAAATCGAATCATAAAGTGCACTAAACTATTATTTTAAAAAGTATATTTAAATGTTAAAATAATACGAAATAATAAAATAAACGTTGTTATATGTCAGAATTCAGCAACTAGAATTGGTTAAAATGTTTTTTTTTAAACTGCTGCAACATTATATAGTCTATGATCTCTTTGTTTGATTTCAATTAAATTTATTCAGCTCCAAGATGAAAGATACATATTTGTCCACCTAACTTCCATTAGTTTCCAAAGCATAGATCTCAGTCTCCTCTCCATAATACTTATTAATCATAGTAATGTATTCATATATCACAGTAAAATGTGCGTGGCGGGGTTTAACTTGAATAAAGACCAAGATACGCCAGCCGCACACGAGGTCCTCCAGTGCGCGCTGCTGGAGAGGGGACGCAGTGCGCATGCGCGTCGCCCCTGTCGCTGCGGGAAGGATGGCGGACGTCGAGCGCCAGGATGCTGCTGCTGCAGAGGAGGCGATGGCGGAGGACAAGACGAACACAGTACGGAGGGAGAAATGTGGGGAGTGTCACGTCCGTGTTGTCGTGTGTTCAGGAAACGATGCCATCTTACACAATTTGCAAAGCTGACGCTTATTACTGCTAGGGCAGAGTGTGCGGTGGTAATATTTTGGTGCATGCTGCATGTTTTGGGCCAGCAGGGGGCGGACGAAGCCTCCTGCCTGATGAAGAGGATGGACGTCTCGGTGCCCGAGGCGGAGAAGCGGACGGGGAAGAATGCGGTGAACATGCAGGAGACGTACACGGTGTACCTGATAGAAAGCAGGTGAGGAGGCAGAGCGTGACCCCCGTGCTCCTGGCTCGCGGGTCGCGTCGAGTGACAAGTCTGTCCTGTGTCCAGGCCCTCAGCCGCTGTCAGCGGGGGCCGCAGCTGCCCCCCGGACTCTCTGTGGAGGAGGTACAGCGAGTTCGAGCTGCTCAGGAACTACCTCCTGGTCACCTACCCCTTCATCGTGGTGCCGCCGCTGCCTGAGAAGCGGGTGAGTGTGAGATTCCCCGCGGCCGGGCTGATGGGGTCAGGGGTCATCTCACTCCTCCTATCCCTGCCCTTTCAGGCTGAGTTTGTGTGGCACAAACTGTCTGCAGATAACATGGACCCTGACTTTGTGGAACGGCGGCGGGTTGGACTGGAGAACTTCCTGCTGAGAGTGGCGTCTCACCCAGTCATAGCCAATGACAAGGTGTTACTGCATTTCCTCACTGAGGTATGAAGCCACCAGCTTGCGTCTGTGCGTTTGGTGCGGTCCTCGTGTTCTGAACTGCTCTCCCGCTCTGCTTCGTTTGGCTCAGGATCGAGGCTGGAAAGAGTTGGTGCACGAAACTGGATTTGAAGGAAAGGTACACAGTCCAGCAACACGTTTAAACTCCGATTGCTCCTCCTACTAACAGCCGTCATGGAATGTACACAGCCAGACTTTGCACATTGTGTGTGTGTTCAACAGGTGGACTCGCGACTGAGAGCTCTGAACGCTACCTTCCGAGTGAAAAACCCCGACAAGTACGTGACGGTGTCATCGTCCTCATGTGTTTTACACACGTTGTCTGTTTATTGGAGGCTTCTTTTCTCCACACAGGCACTTCACTGAAATGAAACACTACAGTGATGAGCTCCAGTCAATAATCTCACAGTTGCTGCGACTGCGAGTGGTATGGACACACACACACACACACACATGCACAGACAGCAATTTTGGGAGGAAATATGCCAATGCTATATGGGAGGCACATATTGGTGCTTTGCCACATGGTGCATGGGACACAAAGTGTTGCCAGATTTTCGAAAAACATAAAAAAAAGCAAAAACTACATCAACTACACAGTGTTATGTACTTAAATGAGAAATTAAATCACCAAGAAATTTTTCATAAAATATCAAAACTAAAACCAGCCTGAGAACAGGGTGGTAGTAACCTAGTGGGTAACACACTCGCCTATGAACCAGAAGACCCGGGTTTGAATCCCACTTACTACCACTGTGTCCCTGAGCAAGACACTTAACCCTAAATTGCTCCAGGGAGACTGTAATACTGATTGTAAGTCGCTCTGGATAAGGGTGTCTGATAAATGCTGTAAATGTAAATGTAAACAGGATGCCCTGTTCCTTCACAGGACCAGAGTTCCTCTTGTGTCATAAGTCTGATATTAAATTAAAATTCACAATTCCAAGCTTAATATCAAGCCATCAGTTTTCTTAAAAATGCAACACTAAACCTGTAAAACAAAAAATAACATTTCTAATATGGCTAATATTAAATTACAATAAAATATTGACCTAAAATATCTTCTGTATTTTATTCTTTTCAGAGGGTGGCAGATAGACTGTATGGCGTTTATAAAGTCCATGGGAATTATGGCCGAGTCTTCAGGTACAGTCTTGTGTTCAGATGACGATTCAGATGATAATATGAGTGAATACAACTTTTACTTTCATACGGCTGTGGGTGCAGTAGCGTCTCACACACACATCCCGAGCAGTAAACTGTGTGTGTGTGTTTTAGTGAGTGGAGTGCTATAGAAAAGGAGATGGGTGACGGTCTGCAGAGCGCTGGCCACCACATGGACGCGTGAGTCTCCTCTTTCTTTACTGAACACCGTGTCTGCATTACCCCTGTCAGCCGTGTTGAGTTTCACTGAGCCGGCATCTTCCGCAGCTACTCGTCCTCAGTGGACGACATCTTAGAGGAAGAAGAGCATTACGCTGACCAGCTGAAGGAGTATCTTTTCTTCGCAGAAGCATTAAGGCAAGTGTTGGTGAATGCAGTGGATGAAGAATATCTTCATGTCACCTTATTACCACTTTAAAACGGGTGGCACAAAAAAATCATTGTGACAATATAGGATATATAGCACACTTCCTCCGATACGTTAGTGACATGCTGTTATGCTGAAGTTGAACCCTTCATTTTACCAGGCAGTTATACACACATCATGACCATATTTTTGAGAACTAACCTGCAGTGTTCTGAGGAAATGCTGCAGAATTGTGATATTATTATATCTACATTTTACCGTGTTTACGTGATTCTTTGTTTGCCTCCCAGTTCACGAGTGTGTGTGTGTGTGTGTGTGTGTGTGTTGTTCAGGGCGGTTTGTCGTAAGCATGAACTGGCTCAGTATGAACTGGAGGCGGCCTTGATGGATCTGACTTCTAAGAAACAGCAGCGAGAGGAACTGACTACTGGGGTGGGTACCGTCCCAGAATGTCCCTCTAAAATCATGTCCTCGAGGAACTCCTTGGCAGAAGTTGTGGATTTAAGACAGGATGTGTTTGTGTGCTGCAGATGTTGCGGACGTTCTCATTTAAAGGAATGACCAGCAAGCTATTTGGTCAGGAGACACTAGAGCAGCGAGACGCTCGATTGAAGATGCTGGAGGAGCAGATCGTGGAGGGCGAGGAAACAGTCCAGCAGAAGACTGCAGATCGAGAGTAAGTCCTGTCATCTCTAAGATCATGAACACAGAATGTTAGAGCCTTTATGGAAGTAAATTAATAATTTATTCATTATTTTTTATAAATAGATTTTTTTATATGCTTTATTTATAACAATTTAGACCATTTTAATAATAACAGAATGACCCTCCACCCCACCTCAGCCTACATCAAAAATATATATATTTACACACAAACAGGTAAACTGCACTGACACCACTTGCAGGCTCACTCTACCTTGGAAGAGGGTCCCTCTCTGTATCACTCCTTCCCAAGGTTTCTTCCTTTCTTTTTTTCTCTCTCCTAGAGTTTTTTTGTGTGGAGTTTCTCCTTGTGTGCAGAAGTGTGGGGGCTGTACTGTATGTGATTTTGGGCTATATAAGAAATAAATGTTGTTGTTGTTGTAAAAGTAGAAAATCACATGATCACAAAGACAGTCATAAAGTCAAGACAGTCGCTGGAACAGTCACTAAGTCAAGGTCAAGTTGGAGATAAGTCTTGTTCAATGAAGAGGGACCAGGTGTCATGAAACTTGTTCCTGTGTTTGCCCATAGTGTACCGTAGTTTCTCAAGGGCCAGCATGGCAAGCACAGTCCTGAGGCACTGTTTGAAGGGGGTGCTGAGGATTTCCACTGCCTGCAGAGAAGAAAAGGCCACCATGCCTGCCTGTGAGGCATTACACCAAAAACAGCTAAAATAGGATCAGGTTCAAGTACATTACCATAGATGTTGGAGAAAGTTTTGAAAATATTATCCCAGTAATTTGTTAGCTTTTGATAGGACCAGAACATGGGACCAGTTGTTGCCCGACTGCACTGACATCTGGGACATGTAGGACTAGTACCAGGGTAAATCCAAGCTAAGTTTTCACACTCATGTTGTACTTATGTTGTGAATGAGGTAATATACCATTCTTTCCTTAGCATATAGATCTATCTCCAAAATATCATCTAGTCTCTGACAAAAGTCTTGTAGCTTGTGTACAAATTGATCTCAAGTGCTGCTGAAATATATTTCTAATCAAGATTTTTTTTACTCCAAAAAGCTTTTGTAATAATATTTCAGTGCAAAATTAAACTCTCAAAGTATTCTAATATTCAAAGCTTGGTATAGCCTACTGAGTCCATTTTTGCAGAGACACAAGTGTTGTCGCCTTTTCATATGAGCTTCACTTGTGACTAATAATGGATCCATTAGGTCTCAGGTGTGTATAAAAAAGTACACTAGACCTTCACATCAACTGCAACTAGACCTCTGCAAACATGCCTAAGATTCACCCTGAGACTAAAGGTTTTTAGTTGAGGGTCCTAGTGTACAAGAATTGATCACTTCATTGATGGTAACATGGAAGCACGTTGTAAGTCCCTCTAGATAAGTACACCTGCCAAATGCCTTAATTGTAAATTTAAATGTAAATTATCAAGAGGCTGAAGACCAGATCCACTGCTGATGTGGCAGACACCTTCAATGTGTCTCAGCGTCAAGTACAGAGGATAAAAAAAGATTTGAAGAGACTGGAGACGTTTTTGACAGGTCAGGCAGACCCCGGAGGACAACGGCTCGTGAGGATTGTTTGTTGGCTATAAAATCCAAGGCCAGCCTATTTTCCACTGCAGCAGAGCTCCACGAGACCTGGTCACCTGAAGTCCCTGTGTCAACCAGAACAGTTTGTCGGATTCTGTCTCGAAATGGCCTCCATGGTGGAGTCAGTGCCCAGAAGCAGCACTAAACAAAGACAATTGAAAAAGGCCCACAGCCTGCTAAAAGGATGGATGCTGGAAAAGTGGCAGAAGGTGGATTTTTCAGATGAATCTTCTGTTGAATTACACCACAGTCACTGCAAATATTGCAGGAGACCTACTGGAGCCCACATGGATCCAATATTCACTCATAAAACAGTGAATTTTGGGGTTACATCAGGTATGGGGGTGTGTGAGAGATCTGCAGGGTGGAAGGCAACATCAATAGTCTGAAATACCAAGAAATCTTAGTTACCTTTTATATTCCCAACCATAAAAGAGGTCAAATTTTGCAGCAGGATGGTGCTCCATCATATACTTCCATCTCCACATCAAAGTTCCTCAAGCCGAAGAAGATTAAGATGCTCCAGGATTGGCCAGCCCAGTCACCAGACATGAACATCATTGAACATGTGTGGGGTAGGATGAAAGAGGAAGCATGGAAAAGTAAAGTGAAGTGATTGTCACATGTGATACACAGCAGCACAGCACACGGTGCACACAGTGAAATTTGTCCTCTGCATTTAACCCATCACCCTGAGTGAGCAATGGGCAGCCATGACCAGCGCCCGGGGAGCAGTGTGTGGGGACGGTGCTTTGCTCAGTGGCACCTCAGTGGCACCTTGGCGGATCAGGATTCGAACCGGCAACCTTCTGATTACGAGGCCGCTTCCTTAACCGCTAGGCCACCACTGCCCCTGACTTCATAAATAAATGATATGAATCCTTGCCAAACTGCATGGATGCAGTCCTTCAAGCTCATGGAAGTCAGACAAGATAATACATTTGGATCTCACAGAACCACTACTTTTTGTATTTGCAGTAAATTTGTTCAGTTTCTGTATAGGCGACAAAACGTTTGTCTTGCCAAATTTGACCTTTCTGTCTTTATTAAACCATAAATCTTTTTTCAGTGAAACTAATTCATTTCAATCCATTAAACATCATTTGGTAGGGTTTAGCTTTTCATATGAGCTATTTCTAACACCAATTGATTAATTAAAAGTCAGGTTAATAGAAAAATAGAAAAGCGACAAGACTTTTGTCAGGGACTGTATTGTACGCCTAAGAATTTGTGGAGAAAATGAAAAAAGTTTCATAATAAAACTCTATGCTTCTAGATATCTAAAATATGGGTCTTTAATAAAAAATAATCCCTTGTCCTGCCATAACATTTTTAAACACTATGTCACTTTGAGAGGGTGGAAATGGTGGATTTTGAGTAAAGGAAGAAAGCTGGCAACTTGAATATAACCAAAAGGCTTCCTAAATTGTGTCAATATTTTGAGGGATGTTCTCACTACAGGGATCAAGGCTTGTAGATTCAGACTAATGGGCTAGGCACATGTCATCAGAGCTATTGGAGATACAGCCTGGTATGGTATGATTTCCATATTGGCCCACACCAGGCCCTCCTCCATTTTGTATGTTGAAATCCAGTAAGTTAGCCTCAAAATATTGGAGGACCAGTAGTAAGACATGAAATTAGGTAGCTGGACTAATTCCATTCAAATTCAGTTATACAATTATTTAGATTTGTAAACAAGCTCTATGTGACATTTGTATTCCAGTTTAAAGGGATATATGTTATAGGGTGGTAGGAGCCTATTGGGTTACACACTCACTTATGAACCAGAAGACCAAGTTTCAAATCCCACTTACTGTCCCTGAACAAGAAACTTGACCCTAAGTTGCTCCGGGGGGACTGTCCCTGTAACTACTGATTGTCTAACCTCTAGGGAAATTTAACTTGTATCCTGAGATGTTTCCAAATCTCTGCAGGAGACGAATCGACTGTGGGATAGAGTCATGTGAGTTAGTCCGATATAGTCTCCAGCAGTGTTTGGCTAATGGTTCAATGGCCAGATCAAACAGAAATGGGGAACAACAGCAACCCTGCCATGTACCCGGTGCAAAGAAAAAGAAGAAGAGTAAAGAATTTTGATCCATGAGATTAATTTAGATCCAAATACGATTTTTTTAGAGAGTCACAATCAGATATTCCCACTCCACCCTGTCAAAAGCCTTCTCAGAGTCAAGTGAAGTGAAATTATTAAGTAATTTCTGCTTGCTGAGAAGATTGGGAGGAATAAAGGATATTGAAAAGTCACCACATATTGTAAAAAGATTGTTGACCTGGAATAAATCCAGTCTGGTTAGGGTGTATTATTTTAGCAATGACCATTTCGAGGTGTTGGGACAAGATTTTAGTGAGTATTTTATAATTGCAGCAGAGACTTATGGGCCTGTAGGAGCCACATTCAAGATGATCCTCATCCTTTTTATGTATTACTGTTGCTTGTGACATGTTGTAAGGTAATTTGTTTATCGATATGATTTCTGAACTTCAGGCCTATCAAAGGTAATAATTTAGCAGAGACTACCTTGTAAAATTCGACTGGAAAACCACCTGGTTTGTAGTAGTAGACAGTTCTTATAAGTTTCAGGACTGGACACACTTGATGTACTTTCATCTAGTTTTTATTTGGTACATAAGGCATGGATTCAGTTTTTTTCTGTATGTGCTTCCCATAACGTAATAAAAGATATGCCAGTACTGTTGAGTGCTATGTACATATCTGCTCATTTGTGTAATTAATGAATGGTTCGCTGGTTAACAACAGAGGATCAAGTTGCCATCTTTGTTGTTGTCTGGTATTGTCTGGAAATGTTACATCTAGTTGTACAGTGCTATGATCAGATATTAAAATAGTGTGGTGTTGGCAGTAAGTGACATAGGAAAGCAATGATTGCTCAATTAGATAAGGTGATCTAAGTGATCTTTAGTGGAAATCATTTTTATTTTCTTTTTTACAATTTTGGATCTGTAGTCAGTTAAACCAGTTGAAATTGATTAGTTACTTTAGCACAAGGACTGGTCATAAAAACGAAACTCAGCACCATTTACTCCGTGTGTGTGTGTGTGTGTGTGTCTGTGTTTAGGGAACACATGTGTTGTGCCTGGGAGGACATGCAGCGCTTCAGGGGGCAGAAAGCCCGCGACCTGAGAGAGGCGCTCATCAACTACACACACATGCAGATGAACATGTGCAGAAAGGTCAGACACCCACATCTTCTCAGATATTTCTACAAACATTGTCGTTGATGTTGATGTTGAATTTGTTATCAGCTGATGTTCCTCCTCTCCTCCAGGGCATTCTAGTGTGGACCAACGCTAAAGAATGTTTCAGCAAGATGTGAAGCACCTGCTATACCCAGACACAGTGCCCTCTGCTGCCCTGTTTTACCTCCTCTATTGAATTTGATGTCTGCTGGGTCCTCCATGTCTCCTTTAGACATTACTGTTGACTGCCTGCTCTTAAGTGAACTGAACCACATGGCAGCAGAAATTCAACCGAGTGCATGGGTGAAATTTTCCACTTTTACTCTCTTTATATGAGTGGATTATATTGTACAGATAAGAATCTGGAAGAACAGTATTTGCTTTTGACACAAGACAATCATCTTCAGCTCCTTATGGAGCAGGAGTGAAATACAATGTCTTATAAATATATTTTAATGAATATTCACATTTTAAAGGAGTGATAATCTGTTTGATAAAGAAAGTCGTGATGCAAGCATTATAAATCCAAACTCTGCCCTGCACAGTCTGATCATAATTTTTGTTAGACAATTATAATCTCTAATACATCTTGAATCTGTACACACTGTATACATTCACTTCTTATACTTTGAGAGATTGCTTTAGAAAACAGTGGATTTGTGTATATATATAATCAACTTGGTTTTACTCTAATATAATTCTGCTTTAATATAATCCAGTCATGATAATACATGATTCTGCTGAAAATGCATTAAACTGCTACATAATACCACACAAATATCTGCTTTCCTCCAGCTCCACATTAAACATGAATAAGTGACCTTCATCTGCCCCGTACAGTAGGACTGCAGTAGGGAGCTTTATCAGACATGTGACTCGTCCAGGTCAAGGTCAACTGGTGAGAGTGGCAGGGGGAAGGTGGCGGCAGGTCGTGTCAGGGTGCTGGGCAGGATCGGTGCCAGCAGTGGGTTCTCTGTGCCACAGTCCTCGCTGGCACTCTGTAGGCTGTCAGAGGGGTGCAACAGGGCGGTCATCGGGACTCTCACGGATCTGTGGCGGCAGCATGGGAGAACAGGGCCGTCATGGAGGGGTGGACAGGGGGACAGGAGGAGAGAGACAGCTCCACAGTGCCGGGGAACCACGGTTCTCTACAGATGAAGATGGTGTCTGGAATGCAGACCACAGACATCCTCAAACCTTCAACAATTCTATCTTAACTAAACCAAACAAGACGGTCAGACTAAGCAATCAATTAAATACAAGTATTAAAAATTATGCCAATGGCAACTGTTGCAGAGAAACGTTGTTACAATCTTCAGTCATTATGGCTCAAATTGTCCTGTTGGACTCATGGTTCTTAATATTGTCCAGTGGAATATACCTCAGACCTGAATAAATTCACGATTCCAGCACCACGTAGCCTCTCCTGTCTCTTTACAATAACACTGTGTCCTTGAATCCTACACAGATAGTGCCTAACTAAAGCTATTATTCCCACCAGAAGCCCGTATTATTCCCATCACATTCACATGGATGAAATAACATCAGCTACAGCAGCTGATCAGCCATCCTTATCTGAAAGGTCTCCCCAGATTCACACTCTTACAAATCACCCAGAATGCAGAACTGCATCTATTATACAATCAGGTCAAACAACCAAACGGTTGCCCACACCGTTTTGATTAAGATGAGTGACATGGGGCTTCAGTGACAGCATAAGTGCATATATTGTATTTATAAATAATAGGAGTGAGTATTGGCATGGATCTCATACGATACTTATCATGATACACAAGTTAAGATATGATAATTTCATGATATATTCTGATACTGTATATGTTGTAATATTCTACAGTTCGCTGAAAATGTAAAAACCGAGCTGAAATATAATATGCTGTGATCGATCGGTCATGTTTTGCGATTTCCCTCTGCCTGAAATGCCAGCTGTGCAGCGCCACCTACAGGAGTGGAGGTTGTAGTCACACGCTGATTCTCATCTCTGCTGACCTCACTAAGGACAACGCTGAACAGCACCAACCGGTGGACTAAATTTCTATACAAAAATATATTTGCTCCTGAGTGGGTATGGGAATTCCAAAATAGACATAGTAGGCACAGTTTCCCTACCACTTCAGTATCAGAGTGTAACTTTACCGTTTTTTACTTTTCACGTCTCGCGCCATGGGGCTAACCTAATGGGTCTGGACTTGTTCAGCAGTCTGGGATTTTCACTGATGGATGTGGATGGTGCCACCATTCTCACGGTGGGCTCACCCTGGCAGCAACGCTGGCCCTCTGTGTTCACTGGCCTGGGCTGCCTCACCGCATTTAACCACCAGCCCTTGCTCAAACCAGACGTGCGACCGGTCATTCAGCCATTGCGCCGCCTTCCTCTGGCTCTTCGTGATGAAGTCACTGCGGAACTCAACAACCTGCTCGAGCTGGGCATAATTGAGCGGATTGATGCTTCACCCTGGGTCTCCAACCTGGTGCTGGCACAGAAGAAGTCCGGGACTCTCCGGCCATGCGTGGATCTAAGGTCGGTCAACACAGCAGTTGTCCCTGACAAGTACCCGCTGCCTACTGTGGAGGAGCTGGCCGCTAAATTCCATGGTTCTACTGTCTTCTCCAAACTAGACCTTCGACAGGGTTATCTCCAAGTTCCGCTGCATCCCGAGAGCCGCAACCTGACCGCTTTTGTCACACACATGGGCGTCTTCCGCTATACTAGGATGCCTTTCGGTCTCAGCTCTGCCCCTAGCTGCTTCCAGAAAATCATGTCTACCATCTTTGCTGCAGTTTCTGGGGTAGTGATTTATCTGGATGACATTGTGGTGCATGGTCCAACCCTCGCGTCACATGATGAGCACCTGGACCGCGTCTTCAAGATCCTGGCAGGTCACAATCTTACGCTGAATGGGGACAAATGTGTCTTCACTGTGCCAGCGGTCGATTTTGTGGGCTTTCGCCTGTCTGGAGAGGGCATCACACCCTTAAATTCTAATGTGGAGGCTGTTCTACGTCTCCCTGAGCCCTCCAGCCCAGCCCAGCTCGCATCCTTTCTTGGAATGACTGCATACTACTTGCGTTTTCTCCCTCAATACTCTGCCACTACAGCCCCTTTGCGTGCGCTTCTGAAAAACGGAGCCCCATGGGCTTGGTCCTCAGCCTGCTCCTCAGCCATCCGTCAGCTAAAGGCCCAGCTTACCTCACCACCGGTGCTTGCTCACTTTGACCTGTCATGCCCCACGTTTCTGACCTGTGATGCGTCTGGTGTAGCGCTAGGTGCCGTCCTTTCTCAGTGCCAACATGGTTCTGAGCGCCCCATTGCATTTGCCTCCCGGTCTCTTACTCCGGCCGAGCAGAAGTATTCAGTTGGGGAGCGGGAGGCACTGGCCTGTGTCTGGGCGTGTGAGCGGTGGCATATATACTTGTATGGCCGACATTTCACCCTCCGCACGGACCATCAGGCCCTAACGACCTTACTCTCATCTTCAGGCACGGAGCACAGACCGCTCCGGCTCCACCGCTGGTCGGAGAGGCTCCTGCAGTATAATTTCACTCCGCTGTTTACTCCCGGCCGGGACAATGTTGTGGCAGACCTCCTTTCCAGGGCCACTCCAGACACTCCCCCAGGCCCAGCCACGGATACACTGGAGCCAGAGCTTATCCACATGCTTCATGGGCCACTCCGGGAGGTTGTGTCTCTACAGGACCTCCAACTGGCTTCAGCGCAAGACTCAGTGCTATCGCAGCTTTGCACTTGCATTCGAGAGGGGTGGCCACGCACAGTGCCCAAGGATCTGGTGCCATTTCATCGGGTTAAAGATGAGCTGTCCTGTTGGAATGAGGTCTGTGTGGCGTGGGGACTCAGGGCCGTCATCCCTGGCAGCCTACAACCTCGCATCCTGGCCATGGCTCATGAGGGACACCTAGGCATCGTAAAGGTCAAGCAGCGCTGCCGTGACAGGGTGTGGTGGCCTGGGATCGACAGGGATATTGAATTTGCGGTGAAGGACTGCTCAGCCTGTCTCGTCAGTGGAAAGACGGGCCCTCCCACACCTCCACCACTGCAACCTGTGCAGTGGCCGGCCGGGCCATGGCAGCACGTTCAGCTGGATATCTGTGGGCCATTTCAGGGGGTCCCATATCATCAGCGTTTTCTAGTGGTTGCCTATGACCTGTACTCAAAATGGCCCGAGATCTCCTCCACAGGCTCGGTCACGTCCCAGGCGGCCATGGAGTTCCTCGACTGTCTGTTCTCAAGGTGGGGCCTTCCCAACACCATTACAACAGACAATGGGCCTCAGTTCACCTCCATGGATTTTCAGACATTCCTCGGGGACAGGGGGATTCGACACACACGCACTGCTTTCTACCACCCAGAGGCTAACGGTGGTGTGGAAAGGTTTAACCAGACCTTGAAGAACGGTGTTCGGGCTCACCTGGCCGATGGCTTGGCCTTTTCCTCAGCCCTGCAGCGCACCCTGCTTCATTACAGATAATCTCTCCATTCCACCACTGGCGTCTCCCCAGCTCTCCTCATGCTGGGTAGGGAGCTGCAGCTTCCGTTAGACCGGCTGCGGCCACAGCCTCCTCCGCTTACTGCAGCAGCCCTGCGTCACAGGGTTTCGGCTTCTCAGCGCCGGATGAAGCAGTCCTTTGATCGCCAACGGAAGGTGACACCTTCCTGTCTGGCAGTCCATGATTGGGTCAGGGTTCGTCGGCCTCACCGGGACAACAAGCTCCTTTCCTTTTGGTCTGAACCAGTGCAGATTACGGGGCGGCTGGGCTTGGCCACGTTCCGCCTGGCTGATGGTACGAAGTGGCATGCGAGCCGACTCAAGAAGGTGTCACCGCTCACCCCCGTAGACCCTTACTCCATGGCTAGTGACTTGGACCTAGTGGAGGACCTACCCAATGATACACGGAACTGTCCAGTGGAGGCTGGAGGCCGGGCGAGCGCAGCTTCACCACGCCCTGTCCGTGTCCGCTGTAGACCGGCTTACCTGAAGGACTATGTGACTGAATAGCACACCACGTAGTTAGGGCATAGCCTGTCACGTGGCAGAGTAAACCACATGGCTATGCTGGCATTCCGGGTAGTCGACCCCGGTCGCCTAGTTATATTGTGTTGTTGCCATTCCTCCTGGGGGGGGGGGAAATGTTACATATGCACATGGGCAGTGTGCGTTTTGTGTGTTCCAGGTTGTGGGTGTTGCTGTAAGGGATTCTGGGTATACAGAAATAAAAGAGAAAAGAAGCAGACCGCGTGTCGAGAGTCCGCGTTGTTATTCGAAAATAGCAAACACAACAGTCAGTCCACAGAGCTAATGTCCAACATGTCCTCCACCCATAAGCCAAACCAGAGAGGGAGGAGCGCTCCAGCCAGTTGCCTGGAGAAGAAAAGCATGTGAAAGCAGCACACACACTCAACAGCAGAATTATGGAGTATATTATTCTGAGGGATAAACGTACTGATGCAACATATTACTAAATGAACAGAACCCATATTCTTTTATAGGAATATAGGGTGGCAGACACTCAGGCATCTGTCTAGACCAGGGGTGATCTATTTAAATCGTGTCACTAAAGTCCTTCGCATACCAAACATGTCCAGCGCAGTGCTCTGAATCACATCGTAATAATATACTTTATTCTAATATTCATACAGCAAATCACCTCAGACAAAGTGGAGACGTCCACGAGTTTCCCCATGAGGAAGTCATTCTAGCTGCAGTAGGTATAGAGAGCTGCCTTCAGTAGTCTGACACAGATATAATCAGTGTATAATAACTGCGTTATGTAGAATACAAGATATGAGTAACTGTATTTCGTTACAGTTATCGTTTAAATGAGTGATAATCAGAATACAGTTACTTTGTTGAAATAAATGGATTACACGGCGGGTTTTTCCTCTTTCATATGTTAGGCTATCCCCTATCTTTCTCCTCTCTAATTTTGGTACCACGCATAATACAGGTGTTCTGTCGAAAATGCTGCCTATATAGTTGTGCTACCTAGTGGATCTGCGCATGAGCAGTCCCTCAAGTTTGCGCTCTGTTTCAGTGCCCATAAATCCATGCTACCCCTGAAATTGTAAATAAATATGATTTAATTCACTATTACACCATGATCTTTATACTCTTACAGTGCACATGGACTGAGTATTGGTGCCATTTAAAGTGATTTGTACCGTTATCGGAAATGCACAAATTTAAATGAAACCCTATACGGTAGCACAGACAAAGCAGCATAAATCGCCAGAACACCGGAAACCCAAACAAAACACGCAATAAGCGGCTCTAATGTAAGCATCCTGTTAACGTTGGTGGACCCGGAGCCAGCAAAACAGCCAGCCAGCATTGGCCAGGCAGGAATGCATTTCTTTCTTGGAAATTCCGACACCACTTCACATTTAAAGAAGAAAGGAATGGGCGAATCTGATCATGCAATGTAAACTCTGTTTGCCAGCAACCAAGCTGCTCTCAGCGTCAAAAGACTCCACATCCAACCTAAAGCGACATCTGGAAGTAAGTTCTTTAAAAAATGTTTTGTCCTAATCAGGAAGAGGGTCATTGAAAATGCTGTTGTTTTCCTTGTGCAAGGCTACTTTTTATTTTAACAAAGTGATGGAATATGTTGGTGACCATAACAGTAAATATTTTTCAATGGCATATTTTATGTTTGTCTAATACTCTTCCACGTTTCAGCTTTATAAATAAAGAAATGGTTAAGGAAAAAGAGGGCCTTTTTATTATCTGTGATTGCTACATTCATGTAGTTGTAAAAAGCATGGCAATATATTAAGTAATCCAAAGTGTTCAGGATACGTAATTCACATTGAGTAATTTAACGGAATACGTTACAAACTACATTTTGGGCCATGTATTCTGTAAACTGTAATGGAATACATTTTAAAGGTAACCTTCCCAACACTGGATATACAGGGAGTGCAGAATTATTAGGCAAGTTGTATTTTTGAGGAATAATTTTATTATTGAACAACAACCATGTTCTCAATGAACCAAAAACTAATTAATATCAAAGCTGAATGTTTTTAGAAGTAGTTTTTAGTTTGTTTTTATTTTTAGCTATTTTAGGGGGATATCTGTGTGTGCAGGTGACTATTACTGTGTATAATTATTAGACAACTTAACAAAAAACAAATATATATCCATTTCAATTATTTATTTTTTACCAGTGAAACCAATATAACACATACACAAATATACATTTCTGACATTCAAAAACAAAACAAAAACAAATCAGTGACCAATATAGCCACCTTTCTTTGCAAGGACACTCAAAAGCCTGCCATCCATGGATTCTGTCAGTGTTTTGATCTGTTCACCATCAACATTGCGTGCAGCAGCAACCACAGCCTCCCAGACACTGTTCAGAGAGGTGTACTGTTTTCCCTCCTTGTAAATCTCACATTTGATGATGGACCACAGGTTCTCAATGGGGTTCAGATCAGGTGAACAAGGAGGCCATGTCATTAGTTTTTCTTCTTTTATACCCTTTCTTGCCAGCCACGCTGTGGAGTACTTGGACGCGTGTGATGGAGCATCGTCCTGCATGAAAACCATGTTTTTCTTGAAGGATGCAGACTTCTTCCTGTACCACTGCTTGAAGAAGGTGTCTTCCAGAAACTGGCAGTAGGACTGGGAGTTGAGCTTGACTCCATCCTCAACCCGAAAAGGCCCCACAAGCTCATCTTTGATGATACCAGCCCAAACCAGTACTCCACCTCCACCTTGCTGGCGTCTGAGTCGGACTGGAGCTCTCTGCCCTTTACCAATCTAGCCACGGGCCCATCCATCTGGCCCATCAAGACCCACTCTCATTTCATCAGTCCATAAAACCTTAGAAAAATCAGTCTTGAGATATTTCTTGGCCCAGTCTTGACGTTTAAGCTTGTGTGTCTTGTTCAGTGGTGGTTGTCTTTCAGCCTTTCTTACCTTGGCCATGTCTCTGAGTATTGCACACCTTGTGCTTTTGGGCACTCCAGTGATGTTGCAGCTCTGAAATATGGCCAAACTGGTGGCAAGTGGCATCTTGGCAGCTGCACGCTTGACTTTTCTCAGTTCATGGGTTTTTCCACATGCTTCTTGCAACCCTGTTGACTATTTTGAATGAAACGCTTGATTGTTCGATGATCACGCTTCAGAAGCGTTGCAATTTTAAGAGTGCTGCATCCCTCTGCAAGATATCTCACTATTTTTTACTTTTCTGAGCCTGACTTTTCCTTCTTTTGACCCATTTTGCCAAAGGAAAGGAAGTTGCCTAATAATTATGCACACCTGATATAGGGTGTTGATGTCATTAGACCACACCCCTTCTCATTACAGAGATGCACATCACCTAATATGCTTAATTGGTAGTAGGCTTTCGAGCCTATACAGCTTGGAGTAAGACAACATGCATGAAGAGGATGATGTGGACAAAATACTCATTTCCCTAATAATTCTGCACTCCCTGTAAGGCAAGTAAATCTAGTCAATACTGTGGTGTTGTAGAAATGAGCAGAACACAGAAGCACTCTTGATATTTTCCTGGGCAGATTTGGCCCAGGGTGGAAATAACTCGCCTTATCTTGCTCTCTCCTCCAGCCCTGCTAGCTTGGATCTATCTTCCATTTTCTCTCCACTAGTTCTGTTACGTGTTCTGGGAAAGTTACCATGTTAAAAGAATTACCTGTTATCTTTGGGAGAACAATCATAACGGGAGGAACGGGAGTGACGTCATCAGCAATCAGGAATAGCCCAGCAAGGAGGGAAAAGAATGTTCCTGAACAAGTGATGCCATTTATATTATGAGTTCTGTGTTTGTAATGCCACTTCTTTAAGATAATTCTCCCCCTTGATAAGTTATCCCAGTCCTTGCTATTATTGTGTAATAAAAAAAGTGAGTAAAACTACTGGAATGACATTTTCACACAAGACGATGTTATTAAAATCACACAGGACCTGCTGCTTTCCTGGTGTTCACTCTCCTGAAGATGTTCCTCACAGTGTGCTGTGTAATAATGAAAGCGTTCCCACTCCGTGTTCGCAGAGCTGTTTAAGGTACCGTTGTTAACTGCAGTTCAGCTCATCAGTCAGCAAAGTATCAGCAGAAGGTGGTGAGATGGTGAAGATTGTGTCATTTTAACTGGGCTGTTGTGTGTGTGTGTTAGTTACAGGCTTCAATCACAGTACGTGTGTGAACCCTGAACAGGTGCTGAAGTCTGCAAACCAATGACCCTGCATCCTGCAGCTGAACATGCTCAAGACTGTAGAGATGGCAGTGGACTCCAGGAGACGTCCCAGAACACTGCTTCCCCTCACCATATCGTAACGCCAAGTGTCTTCTGAGGAGATCTGAGAAGTTCCTGCATATTTACCAGGACTGGAAGTGGGAGACCAGCATGTCTTCCATCCTGAAAAAGAGATGTAGAAGATGTACTTCCTGAGGCAACTGAGGAAGTCCAGTCTCCCTTGTTTTATACTGCTGTACACCATCGACTGGAATCAAATTTCCTGCATGTGTTCGCTCTCGTACTTGGCCAATTAAGGCAATTATGATTCTGAAACACAGACTGTTTGCTGAAGCTGACGCCTGACAGCTCAGTTGGCAGCAGCGAAATACAAATTGTTTAATCCGCCATTTACATTTACAGCATTTATCAGACGCCCTTATCCAGAGCGACTTACAATCAGTAGTTACAGGGACAGTCTCCCTGGAGCAATTTAGGGTTAAGTGTCTTGCTCAGGGACACAATGGTAGTAAGTGGGATTTGAACCCGGGTCTTCTGGTTCATAGGTGAGTGTGTTACCCACTAGGCTACTACCCACTAGGCTACTACCACGCCATGATCATGTGTTGCACTTCAATCAAATACCTCATACAGCAGCGGGAAAACACTTGAATCAAATTGGTTTTATTGTATATAACAAAAAACAATAAATATATATAGAATAGAAATAATGAATTGAATGTGCATTGTAGGAGCATGTCAGGTGCTCACCTGATGTTTACAAGAAAATTTTTTAACCATGAGCCTGACTTCTGTACCAGACAGCAAAAAAATAAATGTTTTTTTGCCATTGATTGGTTTTGAAATGCTGCTCTTTAATTCTCTTGTTCATCCAGCATTTTAAGCAGACAGTTTGGCCATTTCCCTCATCAGCAAATGTTACATTTACAGCATTTATCATTTACAGCATTTGTATGTTAATGTTTGGGCTGCTGCCACCTGCTGGTGTTTAACGGTCACACACAGGCAGGCAGCTTTTGTAGAACTTAGAAACATTTTTTATAAAGACTATATTAAAAAAGACTAGGGAACATATAAATATTAAAAACAATAATCTGCCACTGAACTATAACACATTTTAATATATTTTTTCTTTGTCCACCTTTGGCTCCAAATGTATTTTCCTGCCACTGCAGGGAAGCCTGTATGAGTGTTGGGACTGTTTCGACTCTCTTTCACTTCAATGTGGCACAAGCTTGCTGCGAGTTTATTGGCCAAGTAAATGAGTGAACATATACAAGGAATTCGATTCTAGGTGATGGTCTCTCTAAAGCACAGTATAAAAAAAAAACAATAGGACACAGTAAATACAGGTTACAGAAATACCACAGCGTACATAAAGTGCAGTTGCAATGTTGTAGGTGATCATTTGTTTAGGAGGGTGAAGGTGAGGGGAATTAAACTGTTCCTGTGTCAGCTGGTCCTAGTCTGCAAGCTTCTAGATTGTCTGCCAGAAGGCGTCAGGTCAAAAAGTCTGTGTCCAGGGTGTGAAGGATCTGTGATGGTCTTCAATGCCCTTTTCCTGGTTCTTGAGAGGAACACACTGTGGTCTTGGAGGTTCCTGGTCTTCTTCTGATGGCATGTCATACTTCGGGGTGTCACCAGCAGAGAGTGGATTGCACACAGCCGACTTCGGCTTCTGATGATGAGAACAGCTCCAGTTGTTCATGTCAGGCATACACAGTTGAACAGAAACTGCTGGCTGTGAACACTATTTTCATTCTGCTAAGAACAGCTGAGGCCCAAAACTAAACCTGGTTTAAAAAATAGCATAGAAGATTCTCCAACTGCGTCCAGATATTAAAGTAGGTAAGTAGCCTAGTGAGGGTAGCGAGGGCACTGAACAAAGCAGTCCCCACACACTGCTCCCCGGGTGCCTGTCATGGCTGCCCACTGCTCACCAAGGGTGATGGGTTAAAAGCAGAGGACGCATTTCGTTGTGTCACCGTGTGCTGTGCTGCAGTGTATCACAATGACAATCAATTCACTTAACTTTCTTTAGAGGTAACACACTTGCCTATGAACCAGAATACCATAAACCCACTGTTCCCCTGAGCAAGACACTTAACCCTGAACCCCATGATTCATGATAAGATACATCATTATAAAATAAAATACACAAGACAGACAGACAAACAGAAAAATTAAAAAACCAACAATGTTGAGGGCAAACCATTAATTCCACCCTGGCCAGGATTTGAACCTGGATTTTTCACCAGGAAAGTGAATGTGTTCCCAAGATACACCACCAGGGTTTGGTTTGGTTTGCCAATTCATACTGGTTCACAGAACAACCAGTAGTTTGACTAAATTTAGCTGCCAATTTAAACAAATTACAAGTGAAAGACATTTTGCTTGTTTTTGGGTGTGGGAAACCGGAGTACCCGGAGAAAAACCCACGTGAACACGGCAGCACACACAAAACTCCACACAGAAAGAAACCAGGCCAGGACTAGAACCCAGTTTCTTTCTATAAGGCTGCAGCTCTAAGGCCTGTGCTACCGTGTCACCAGAACTACACACATCAACATACAGACATAAATTACATCATTATATAATCAGTTACAAGTCCTGTCAACACTTATCTACCTACATACCTACCTGCTTACTCACCTCTCAGTTCCTTAAGACAGGCCTTAATCTTCTAATCTTCAGATTCTCCGATGGCGTTTGTGATGAGGACCTTGATCCAGCTCCAGTTGGCGCTTCTGCTTTTTCTGCTGCTGCTCCTCTTCCTCGGCCGGCCTCCGCTCCTCTTCCTCGGCCGGACTCCGCTCCTCTTCCTCGGCCGGACTCCGCTCCTCTTCCTCGGCCGGCCTCCGCTCCTCTTCCTCGGCCGGCCTCCGCTCCTCTTCCTCGCCTGGCCTCCGCTCCTCTTCCTCGCCTGGCCTCCACTCCTCTTCCTCGGAAGGCTTCTGCTCAAGCTGGCACTTCATCATCCTGTACTTCTGTAAACAGACAAAGATTAGATTAACACAGAATACACACACAGACAAAAAAAACACATCCTGAAGCTGAATTTAAATCGATGTACAGCTGTCATGACTGAACCTTCACTTATTCAGTGTTCATCCACAGTTCACCAAAATTCCCACCTGAACAGGTAGACTCAGGGTTGTGGACTAAGTAATGCGTGGGCTTATGTGGTGAGACAAAAGGGACCAACAGATTTACCTTCAGCTGCACCAGCCGGAATTCCAACACAGATCGTGTCAGATCAGATCTGTTAACAAATGGATGCTGCGTGTATATACACACACAAAGACAGAGAGAGTAGAGTGTTAGCACTGGTAGCAGTTATTTATAGGTGAAAAATACAAGCTCAGCACGTCAGTAGACTTTGGAGTGTGTCAGTGGAGTTAAAATTCAGAATTGTGCTTCCTTACTGAAAGCAACTCTCCAGCAGAAGGTCGGGTCTTTGGATCCAGAATTAGGGCCTGCCGGACAAAATCCTCAAATTCTGTAGACCTGAGAAGAGAAGAGTGGTTTAAGTAAAATGCTCCATTCATGTGTGTGTCTGAAGAATGAAGAGAAAACTCACCAATTTGCTTTCTCCTGCAGCTTGGGTGGCACAATATCTGCAGATGAGTTGTAAGCAATAAAGCTGAAAACACACAAAAAGACACAAATACATCAACCTTGAGAGCAGAAGGGGTTAGTGGAGCCACAGTTGGTTAAAATGTCTAAATCCTTACTTGGGACTTTGATTAATGTTAATGGATAGTGTGTATGTCTTCGTGTTTGTGTGTGTTTACCTTTTGGTGTTCCTGGACATGCCGGGAACTCGGACTTCAGCAACCTCGATTGCTGTTATCCCGAGTGACCAGATGTCGCAACGCTCATCATAGCCACCATTCTTGTGGGCGCAGATGACTTCGGGGGCAATCCTTTACGAATACAGACACACACAGACAGGGAGAAGTGAGCACAGGGACACACAGTGACACACACCACACAGACACAGGGACAAAAGAAACTCACCATTGCAACGTTCCCACACGTTGAACTCTGATACCAGGGCATGTTAATCTGGCTGCCAAGCCCAGATCGCCTGCAGGAAGGGATGTTAAGAAAATCATCACTTTCACACTATTTCTTCGACCGTATATCCATAAACACATTGAATAATTCATCCAGCTTCTTTCTTGCTCTTCACAGGAAGTGGTGGAATAATTTGTTTTCGGGAAGTCAGTACTCACAGATTTTCACATCGCCGATGTCTGTCACCAGAATGTTGTCTCCCTGTGGACCAACATGCAGACACTCGCAGGTTAGATATAGATTGTAATGATTTTGGATAAATATACCTGTGCTCTCCTCTTTCAGGTCAGACAGTAAAGAAGCCTTGAAACTTTCAGACTGTGTTTGGTGTCGAAGTGTGATGACAAACCTTGATGTCGCGGTGTAAAATTCCATTGCCATGGAGATACTTCAGGCCCTAGTGGACACAAAGAGGAAGTACATCACATACAGATCTGCAGAAGTATAGGTGTGTAAGTGTGAAAGTGGAGGAGTTGTGTTGTTACCTTTAAGACCTCCCGGCAGACGAATGCCGTCTCCTCTTCATGAAATGCTCCCACATCTGTCAACAATACAAAATATGAAATGGCGCCCTAAATACACAGGAGAAGAAAACACAGTGAACGGTGCTGCAATGTTACCTTCATAAAGATCACAGAGGGAGCCGCCGCCACACAACTCCATGGCAATGTAGAAGGCTCTGTGGCTACAGAGGAAAGAAAAATGATGGGACCCAGTCAGTCGAATGAGTTCAAGGTTTTAGAAACAGAAACTCTCAAGCTGTGGGATGCTCTGGATGCTCTAATGTGTTCATTGTATGCAGGTATAAAAACTCCAACCCTGGACCCACCCCACCCTCCATGCTTCTTACTCTGTGAAGGAGCAGTAGGCGCCATGGAACTTGATGACGTTTTCATGGTCGCACTCCTTCATCAGGCATATCTCACGCAGGGGGTCTGAGATGCCAGCTGCAGAAAGACAGACAACACACACATTTAGACACATGGGATACACACCCAGTTTTTAACCAACGCACTGCAGTGACAAATGTCAACTCACACACCAAAAAAAAAAAAAAACACACACAGAGAGATAAACACACCTCGAAATAAAGGCATTCAGCTCGACCAAAACAGTAACATTCTGTTGGGTCGTGGTTAAATTCAAATTACACTATACCCTCTCTAACACACACACACACACACACACACACACAGACACTTCTCTCTCACTCACCTCCAGGATTCCTCTGCATGGTTTTCACAGCCACGATCTCGCCAGAGTGGAGATTCTGAGCCTGCAGCACAAAGAGCAAAGAAAAGAATCAGCTGCTGTTTATGACAAAAAACACTGATCAGTAGGACATTTTAGTTCAGAGAGTCTGGATGTTGCACATCTAAAAGGAGATGCTTCCACATAGGAGATTAATAAATTATGACCTACACTGTAAAACATTATTAATTGGATTGGAACAGAAAAAAAAACACTTTGTTTAAACCTACAAATTATGCTCAATTAGTTTAATTGTTAATTTAGATCTGCTATCTATATTTATGTAATATTATATGTAACCTTATATTTCAATAATAAGGCATTATTAACCCATTTTATTAATCATACTTTACAACAATATAAATCTAATAAATCAATATTTCTTTACTGAAAGGCTGAGTTGGTTTTATGGAATTCCCTTTTCATGTTATTTCATTTATTTATTGAATGCAGGACAGAACTAGTTCCTTAAAAAAAAAAGTCCCCAGATTATATAAAATAACGTGGACCCTTGCTGAGGTGCTCATGTCTACTGGACAATGTAAATTCAAAATTAAGATCTACTTACCATAAGAATGACACCAAACCCCCCATGTCCAAGGGACTTGATGAAGCTCAATTCATTATCGACGTCACGCAACGCGATGACGTCCATGATGACGCTGCCGCTGGATCCCTCGCTGCCGCTGGATCTCTCTCTGGATCTCTCACTGCCGCTGGTTCTCTAGCTGTCGCTCGCAGTCGCTGGATCTCTCGCTGTTGCTCGCTGTCGCTGGATCTCTCTCTGGATCTCTAGCTGTCACTGGATCTCTAGCTGTCACTGGATCTCTCGCTGTCGCTCGCTGTCGCTCGCTGTCGCTGGATCTCTCGCTGTCGCTCGCTGTCGCTGGATCTCTCGCTGTCGCTCGCTGTCGCTGGATCTCTCGCTGTCGCTCGCTGTCGCTGGATCTCTAGCTGTCGCTCGCTGTCGCTGGATCTCTAGCTGTCGCTCGCTGTCGCTGGATCTCTAGCTGTCGCTCGCTGTCGCTGGATCTCCCGCTGTCGCTCGCTGTCGCTGGATCTCAAGCTGTCGCTGGATCTCAAGCTGTCGCTGGATCTCTAGCTGTCACTGGATCTCTCGCTGTCACTGGATCTCAAGCTGTCACTGGATCTCAAGCTGTCGCTCGCTGTCGCTGGATCTCTCGCTGTCGCTGGATCTCTCGCTGTCGCTCGCTGTCGCTGGATCTCTAGCTGTCGCTCGCTGTCGCTGGATCTCTAGCTGTCGCTCGCTGTCGCTGGATCTCTCGCTGTCGCTCGCTGTCGCTGGATCTCTCGCTGTCGCTCGCTGTCGCTGGATCTCTCGCTGTCGCTCGCTGTCGCTGGATCTCTAGCTGTCGCTCGCTGTCGCTGGATCTCCCGCTGTCGCTCGCTGTCGCTGGATCTCTAGCTGTCGCTGGATCACTCGCTGTCGCTCGCTGTCGCTGGATCTCAAGCTGTCGCTCGCTGTCGCTGGATCTCTAGCTGTCGCTCGCTGTCGCTCGCTGTCGCTGGATCTCTAGCTGTCGCTCGCTGTCGCTCGATCTCTCGCTGTCGCTCGCTGTCGCTGGATCTCTCGCTGTCGCTCAATCTGTCGCTGGATCTGTCGCTGCCGTTCAATTCTCTCGCTGTCGCTCACAGTGTTCTGGAGATAAAAGGAATAAAATTCATATTAAGACCTGGGTCTCTGGGTGCTTCTGTAAAGTTCAGTCAAGTAGATTACAGCCATTTACTTACAGCCGGTGACCAGACTTTACCCTTATTTTATATATAAAAGGCATTTTTACAGGCGTTTCTTTATAAAAGTTGTTGTGAGATTATCAGCATTAAGCTAAACAGTAGTCGCGTTTACATGGACACTTTTTTTCAATCTGATTGAATTTAATCAGATTTAAAGAACCCAACTGAACTGTTTAAATGAGCGTCAAATAAAGAGATCCGCGTTTGTTCCACGTTTACATGTTCCAGCCATTTAATTCGATCAAACATTATTTTGACAAGCGCTGTGGTGGTCTTAAGCAACTTTTCTGCAGAGGCTCTATCTGAACCTCTGAAGCTTCCTTCATTCTCTCCTTTATTTACCTCGGTATCCGCTACCTGAACAACAACAACAACGTTTATTTCTTATATAGCCCATAATCACATACAGGGCTTTGACAAGCCCTACCATTGAACCCTACTACTACTGAGGTAAACTCTACTGAGGTTAACACTACTGAGGTAAACACTACTGAGGTTAAAACTACTGAGGTTAACACTACTGAGGTTAACTCTACTGAGGTTAACTCTACTGAGGTTAACTCTACTGAGGTTAACACTACTGAGGTTAACACTACTGAGGTTAACACTACTGAGGTAAACACTACTGAGGTTAACACTACTGAGCTTAACTGTACTGAGGTAAACTCTACTGAGGTTAACTCTACTTGGCTACTAGCCTGTAGCTACATGCACAGGAACAAGGGAAGCGTTCTAATAATCGGTTTGCGTGTAATCGGGATCGACCCATGTAAACGGGGCTAGTGTTAGTGTTACCATGGCAACAGCGATGGTGTCGGAAATTTCATCATGTGGACACGTCTGTAGACAATACTTCATATAAAATTGTATTTCATATTAATTATGTGAATTTCTGCCAAGTATGCATTTAAGCTCGGCTGAATATTTTGCCTGGACATGCCCCCCTTACTTCTACAACATCAACAAAGCTCAGCGTAGTAAAATAAAAACGCGACGCGCGCAGCCTTTGTACAGGCGTATCCTTTTAACATGAAGTAGCACTTAAAAGGTTCTGAGAAAAGCAGCCATTTGGCTAAACAGCGCCAGCGAGGCAACAGCTAAACACTGAGAAAATTCGGACACGTCCGTGGACGATCCACCTGAATTTAGTTTGTTAAACCACGTCGGCGGCTCCTACACAATTAAATAAACCTTTTCCAGTGTAGATTCTGATAAACATTTACAAATATTACAAATATTCTAACAAACATTAACAAAAAATAACACGAGCAAAATTTTCTATTACCTCACTCCTCGACGCTGAAACTCGATATGAGGGAGTCTGGACGCTGCGCGCCTTAAATGGCAGTTTGATTTAAATTTGAACGTCGCATTTTCAGTTTGTGCAACTGTAAATAATGCGCTGTGAAAATAAATCCCTGCTGCTGCCAGCAGATGGCGGTGGCGCTCCACGGTCTCACAGCAGAGCAGGGGAGGAGGGCCTACAGCCACATCCATATATATAGTCATTCTTTTAATTAATAAGAAAAATATGTGGAGCAAGGTTTCATGCTATTGAAACAATGGGAATTAGTGTCCCCTAACACATAACTACGCCCAGTGCAAGATCTCATCAATACTTATTCCCTGTTTTAATACTCTATTATATTTGCCTTCATTAAAAAATCATGGTTTGCATAATTCAATATACTATTAAAAAGGCTCCCGGCACAAACTCTCATAATATAACATCACTACTCAATCCCTGTGCACATTAAGAATTTGGGAGTATGATTTGACATCCTGGATGAAAACCTGCTCCAGAGCACACTTGAACCCAGACTGGGGATATTAAAATGTCTGAACCAACGCTTCCTATCCCACCTGATGGAGCTTGAGAGGTGAAGAAGAGGAATGGGTGGAACTGGCCAAGGATAGAGGGGCCAAGCTTGTAGCATCATATTCAAAACAACGCTGTAATTTCTGTCAAAGGTGCATCAACAAAGTACTGAGCAAAGATAGTGAATACTTATGTACATTTTTTTATTTTTCCTAAATTTGTGAAAACCTCAAGTAAACTTTTTTCATGTTGTCATTATGGGGTGTTATGTGTAGAATTCTGAGGAACAAAAAATGTGGGAAAAGTGATAGTGAATAGTTGTGGTTGCACTGTAGCTTGATATATCAGCATTATTAAAATCTTGTGTGGCATACATTGATAACCCGATAACCATTATCAAATAACACTTCCTGCACTAAATTAATTTGCGTTGAATTATTAGGATGAAATCAAGCAGTCTATAATGTGTCTTCTTCTACACCAGAAATTCTGATCTATAGCAAATTTTAAAATCTAAAGAGTTGTGTAAAAGGTAGTTTATGTTTCTTTATTTAAATAAAGAAATACAACAATACCAATTAAGCAATGCTTTTTTTATTGCAACAGTAAAAAGTTAATTACACAAACCCCATGTGCAAAAAAATTAAACAAACACACCCCATGTTTATATTATACTATCGATGTAAAATTAATTAAGTTGCATACTCCCACCACAGCTCAGCACAGAGCACCATGACAGAATGCGAGCTCTGCATTTAACCCATCTATGAAGGAGCAGTGAGAGGCTACAAACAACTACAGCCCGGGGAGCAGAGCTGGGGGACGGTACCTGGCTCACCTGACTGGTAACATACTGGCCCTGGATTTCAACAGATCACGAGGCAAATGCTCTACCACTACGCCACCAACTGCCCCCAAGCACTGCTCCCCTGGTGCTGATATAGCTGGCCACTGCTCCATGAATAAGTTAAATGCAGGTCAAATTGTGTTTGAGATGCACTGTGTACGGTCCTGTGGTCTGTTCACAATGACAATTAATCACTTGCAGCGACAGCTTCAGCTCAGTTCTGACATAAAATGGCTTACACTTTATTGCAACAGTTGTGTAGAAATTTGCGCATTTAAGCACCTTCATTTCCCAATGGATCGATCAGCATGAGAACTGACAATCAGAAAAAAATCAGTACAATTGTGTTATTCTCTCTACATTTACTTACATATATTATCCAACGTGAGTATGAATGTTGCAGCATTCTTTGTAAAATTTATATACAAAATATACATAATACATGCAAATAATATCAATGTCAAATGGACAGAGTAATTGAAGAAGTGAAAAATTTACCATACCACTACAATACAATGCCCTCCAACATTTACAGGGCATATCCAAGTTCTTTCTTCTGGAAACTTAATCTGAAGAAAAGGTTCAATTCAAAATTAATCAATTATTGTTATAGACCATCATTATAGTATTGTTAACTTTCTGAGTCTGTGGAACTGTCCAGAAAAGTGATGCTCCAATGACTGCACAAAGTTGGTGAACAGGTTTCTATTAAAAACAAATATATGTTAACACTAAATTATATAAAAACAAAGACCAACAGGTCAAAATGACCCCCCCCCCCCCATGCAAACATACTTGGGTAGGCCAAACAAATGACCAATGGGTCAAACGTGCACAAACAGAACTACAACCTCCTTCTTGTAAGCTTTTTTCCTTTGAAGGAGAAAAAAAAGTTATATAACAAAATAGTCTATATTCGGAGACAGTTTTACAACAATTTCGACATCAGTTTGGCTCCTTTTGTATGGCTTGATGTAGTTTACATTGTATTTGGTCTTTAAAGTTGTCCCTTCAGAGTTGTCCCTTCCAGGCGATGACATAATGTCCGATTCTTCCACATTTCCTCATGTCGAACAGAAGTGCCTGACTTGGAGATGTTTTCAGCTCTTGTTGTTTTTGTCTCAATCCTTTTTGGAATAAGACTGTAACATAACAAAATGTGGACAAAGTGATGGGCTGTGAATACCTTCCAGTTTGCACTGTCTATTCTATACATATTCTATCCCTTCAGAGTTGTCCCTTCCAGGCGATGACATAATGTCCGATTCTTCCACATTTCCTCATGTCGAACAGAAGTGCCTGACTTGGAGATGTTTTCAGCTCTTGTTGTTTTTGTCTCAATCCTTTTTGGAATAAGACTGTAACATAACAAAATGTGGACAAAGTGATGGGCTGTGAATACCTTCCAGTTTGCACTGTCTATTCTATACATTTCTTATATCAGCAGTCAGTCTGCTCATTTGTCAGTAAAGACAACTGATATTTATGTTTGCTATAGGAAGAATAAAAAGCACAGTTTGTTATAAAGAAATTGTTAATTTTTTCACAGTTTTGGTTACTTTGATTTTGGCTTTATTTTCTCTTTTTTTATTGTAATGTTTGAGTTTGACCCTACAATTCCAAATTTGGTACTTTTGTGGCCAACTGTGCTTAAAAATGTTATGGGGTGGTCTGAACATTATACCGCCTAAAAGTTAAATAAAACTAGTGTTCTATTGAATTTATAACTAGTCATTTTTTACATCAAGTAATTGAAAGTAATTTTTTACTTTTACTCAAGTAGATTTTTAGATGGATACTTTTATTTGAGTAGAATTTAAGCAAAGTAAAGATACTTTTACTTAATTAAATTTTTTCAGTACTTTTTCCACCTCTGAACAGATCTTGCCACAAATCATTAAGATTTTATGAATTGCTCCAGAGACGACTGTACAGGCATGTAAACAGGAACCTCAGAGGGGAAAACTTTCTCCCTTCCATACATTAAGAGAAAAGGAGAGAATTCTGCTGGTCTAGATTTTAGGTCTAAGTGAAAACAGTGTAGCATCCAAGATTTTGTTGTCATTTACCAATTTTCTGAGAAATGCAAAAATTAAACGAGTTTCCTGCTTTAATCATGCACTGTATAATGTCCTGATATTAATTACATTAAATAAATGTGAATAGAGAATAAATATTGCTGGATTATAAATAAAATTCATTAAAAAAAAGATGCAACTGAAAGCAATATATTCCCAGAAAGCAATATATTCCCAGGGTTATATTTACAACATACACATCATTCACTGTATAACATCCTAATATTAATTACATCAAATAAATATGAATAGAGAATAAACATTGCTGGATTATAAATAAAATTCATTAAAAATATATGAAACTGTCAAAGAAACAACTCTATAAACTTGCCGTTTTATGTTGTCATTTGTTTTCTCATCCAGGCCATTGGTTTGGGGACGATAGTGAGTGACACTTCTTTCAATGCCCAAAAGTTTGCAAAGACTGTTTTGTTGAGCTAAAAAAGAAACGAAAATGCTGTTAGAACAAATAGCAGAAAGCAATATATTCCCAGGGTTATATTTACAACATATACATCATTCACAAATTCTCTTATTTTAGGACAACCATGTATACATATAATATAACAAATGTGATGTTTTTGTTTCATTGGGAAAAGCATTTAGAAAGATAATCATTTGCTGTTGAGGTATACTGGAACCCATTCTCAGTTTTTGGTAAAGGGCCAGTCAGCAGAAACCTATCACAATAAAACACAGACATTTACGTTTTACATTGACACCTTACATATACATTTGAATTTATGTTTTAATTACTAATAAAAAAAGGCACAATATAAATTACCTATACATATACATTCTAATGGCTGCATCGCTGCCAAAGGCTTTCCAACCTTCTGGCACATAATCACATTCAAAGGTCTTTAAGAAAATCATCTCATTCATACAGCACCATTCACAAATATTTGAAAGAAAACAAAACAAAAAAATAATAATACCCAGTTGTCAATATCAATGCTCATTCCAAGCCAATAACATTTAGAGCACATTGCAGTGCGTGTTTTCATGATACCTGAATGCCCAATGGCAAAGAGTGAAATTCCCTGAAGAACTTTCTTGCATCTCCTTTTTTTTTTTGAAAGTGAAGTGATTGTCATTGTGAAACACTGCAGCACAGCACACAGTGACACAAAAAAAATGTGTCCTCTGCTTTTAACCATCAGTGGGCAGCCATGGGGAGCCCGGGGAGCAGTGTGTGGGGATGGTGCTTTGCTCAGTGGCACCTTGGAGGATCAGGATTTGAACCGGCAACCTTCTGATTACAGGGCCACTCCCTTAACCACTAGGCCACCATTGTCCCTGACTTTTCTCTCCTTCAACAGTTAACATTAATGCAGAAACTAATATCATTTTTTCACCCAGACACCAGCTATATTTCAATCAGTTGCAGAAACTTGGAATTTTGAAGCATACCTTCTAAGGTTTAATTTCTGGGATTTATTATATCCACAGGGGTATAAATCCAGAGTCAGAGAGTTGAATAGTTCTGCCCACCTTTCCTCCATAGCTAAGACACAAGAAATAACATTTACGCAAAAATAATTATTGTTATTTTACAAACTAAGAATATATGTACAATTAAAAATAAATCAATATAATTAGAGTATCAAACAATGCAAATCATTTTATACATGTGTAAAAGGGCTGAGAATTATGGCAAAAAAAAGTAATTTCAAACCAATTTTGTTAGATTAAGATAATCAAAAACTTACTGCTACTAACATTTGTGTAAAGTTAATAAAGCATGTAGTCCAGTGTAGTCAAACAGTGGCTAAACACATATGGAATCACATGTGTAAGCATTTGTGCATAAACCACACTGTAAACTGAATAGCGCTGAACACATATTTTAACAAATTTGGTGTTTGACTAATAATGTTACAGACCAGAGCATCCGTCTTCCACCACACCCCATAGTAAAGTCACAGCTGTACTGACACCTGTATATATTGTACAGTTCATTGTCTATAGTTCCAGAAAAATCTATACAAAATACCTGTGTATGAACCTGCCCTGAATATAGTTATTTTCTCCAAATGGATGTTCATCTTTCATATTAAATATAAAAAAGTATGTATGTCTATATTTCTCTACAAATCCATACAAATCTTATTGATTTGGATAATAGTGTAAAAATAAATGTATGAGTGGTAACACTACAAGGCTCATCAAAAGTATTTCAGACGAGTCTAACACTAACACATGCACAAAAAACACCTGCACAAAAAAAAAATATTTCGTCTAGCACTTAACAATTCCCTAGCATGTTCTTTTCCTGACAAGTTAGGCTTTATCAAAATTCAAATCAAATCAAATTCAAATTGTATTTGTCACATACACAGTCATACACGGTATGATGTGCAGTGAAATGCTTTCTGCAACTGCTACAGACCACAGTATTGCAAATGTTGCAAGTAAACAATGAACCAATAACCAATATGCAAATATTGCAAACATAACCAAGTATTACACTTTTACGTCTTTAACATAAAATATGTGTAACTGGTAGGGTGAAGGTGTGCAAATGAGTTACAGTTTTTTTACAATGTTTAAAGAAAGAGAGAAAGAGCCATAAAAGAAAGAGCAGCAAGGACCTAAAAAGCGCAGAGTCATTTTGTGCAAAGTGATTTTGTGCAAAGTGATTTGGGCTCTTAGTTTTGTAACTCAAAATCTATAGAAACCGAATTAGAATTGCTGGTGTCTTCCTCTTGTAAGTCACTTTGGATAAAAGCGTCTCTTAAGTAAAGTAAAGTAAAGTAAAGTAAAGCTACCATTACTAGGAGTTTTTTGAGGTGTTTGTATTTGCTTAGTTCTGCATGTTGTTATATTTTGAATGAAAAAATATTCATATGCTTAGATTTTTGGACATAAATGTATGCTATATTTATTACATATGTAAATACATACATATTTATAACGAATAAAGAGAATAAAATTTCGCTTCTCAAATTTACCCGTTTATGGTGCTTTAATTCTGTATTCTTGGCCCTGATAGACGCTCATTCATTTAAAAGGGGGCGCTACCCCTCCCAAGATGGCGGCTCTGTTGACGCATTAGCTGTCACGGACGCCATATTCAAAGCGGCATTTAGTGTTAATTTTTATGGTGTTATCGTGTTCTGTGGTGCGGTGTTTCAGAATTATAATCACTGCACTTTCACTATTTCACTAAACGTAGATGTTTAAATTTGGGACGCTGAACTAGTTTCGGTGTGCAGAATTCGAGCAGTGGCAGGTAATTACTTGAGTCGCTATAAAACTTTTCCACTGAGATTTACTGCTGTTAACGTTATTTGTCTCTGATTTAATTTATCTTAAGATCAAATCACGTCAGTTATTTAGTAAAGCAAAGAAAATAGTTTAACTCACCAGCAAACGAAGTTTTCCCAAAAAGGTAGAACACTTTGCATTGTTACGTCGAACGCTTGTGGGACGACGCATGCGCAGACCTTCCAGGTAGAAATCAATAGGTAGCATTTATCGTCAGGACACCTTGCTCCACATATTTTCCTAAAATCGTATTTGCGGTAGCGCGTATCTATTACAGACGTTCGTCGCAGACGTGTAACTGCAGCGCAGGCAGAGAGTAACGTTGCAGCTGATGGAGCCGCTGTTTTAAGCGTTTTAAAATGCCTCTAAATACTTTTTTGCTCATTGAAATTCATCATGCAGAGTGCTTGTCGTATTTGAGTGAACCAGCTCTCGCTCATACGTTTTAACCAGTTATATCTCTCGTTTTGTCGCGAGGTAGAAAGTGCACTGCGACGGAGAGACTTCATTTCCCATAAGGCATTGCGTGCCGCACTGTAGAGAAGTTCCCATAACTGGCGTGCATATCACAAGTGTTCATAAAGTGCAGCTGTGTGTGAAATTTTTTCTCATTTTCTTGCTATATGGCCTAGAGGGGCGCCTCATAAGGGGGTGCCTCATACATTTGTACCAGTAACAAGCGTCTATCAGCACAAAATGAAGAGTAGCATCGTATTGAAAAATATAAACTGCGTATAATGCGGAAGGAAAAGAGCTGAAAAAGTTCCGGTCATTATTTCCTATAGACAAAAAGCGAATCAGCACCAATTTTATGGATACAGTTCCACAGGTGAGAAGAACACACACACACTGCATAATCCTAGTCTCAATTTTGTTGAATAAAATTGCTTCTATAATAACAAACTACTATGAAGCTGATGTTTTAACTCCTTGTCTTTCACTTGTCCAGTCGCTCTGCCCTCTGATATTCTGGATATCAGAGAGAAGGACAAGTTCACCATCAAGCCAAACCTTGGCCGGCTGTCCATTCCAGTGCAGGTTCTACTGGAAATCGGCTGCATTGACATTTACATTTACATTTACATTTATGGCATTTATCAGACGCCCTTATCCAGAGCGACTTACAATCAGTAGTTACAGGGGACAGTCCCCCTGGAGCAATTTAGGGTTAAGTGTCTTGCTCAAGGACACAATGGGAGTAAGCTGGATTTGAACCTGGGTCTTCTGGTTCACAGGCGAGTGTGTTACCCACTAGGCTACTACCACCCTATAAAGTTTACATTTACAGCATTTATCAGACGCCCTTATCCAGAGCGACTTACAAACAGTATTACAGGGACAGTCTCCCTGGAGCAATTTAGGGTTAAGTGTCTTGCTCAGGGACTCAATGGTAGTAAGTGGGATTCGAACCCGGGTCTTCTGGTTCATAGGCGAGTGTGTTACCCACTAGGCTACTACCACCCTAAGTACAATGTTTGACTAAGTACAATGTTTCTACATCTTTTTGTGCTTTTTTTTAATGGTCTAACTACCTTCCCTGTGTTATTTTTTCTGCAGTGACAATGTGGTGGCTTACACTTTGGAGAGCACCTCACCAACAGAAAGTGAGTGGTGAGCTCAAGTTCAGCTTTCTGCTAGAGTCCTCCTGCAGAGGAGGACTCTTTTTCCAAGAACATTTTCTGTCTCCATCTGGTCTTTCAGTTTAATTTTGGTTTACAGTACATTACAGTAATGTTTAATCTGTAAGTGTTTACTGATCAACTTTGCTTTTCCTTGATGAAGATGTAGATGAAGAACTGCCCCAGTACCCAGAGAATGTGGGTACAAATGAAGAGGGTCAGAAGCAGGAGCAACCCCAGCAGCAGCAACAGGAGAACTCTGGTGAAGGCTGTTCATTGGTCCTTCACAGAGTCATACAGACAACAAGGTCCAGGACATCCACCAGCCTATTATACAGAGCTCTTCCCCCCATCAGCATAGAGAAGTTTAGTGGGAAATGGCAAGGCTTTCTACAGAGATCATGTGTCTAGAGGGTATGGCCAGGGCCTGCATGAATGGTAAGTCATGTATGGAAGTAAGAGATTTATGTAAATGATCTTTATCACGTAGAACGATATTGCCTGCTAGAGAGTTGTTCAAGAAAATCATGGCCATGTTTCCATGTCACGTCATTTTTAAGGGGTAGGAGACAGAAATGGTTGGAGACATAGAATATATTTATATATTAGTGGTGGGCCGTTATCGGCGTTAACGTGCTGCGTTAACGTGAGACTCTTATCGGGCGATAAATAAAATATCGCCGTTAATCTATTCTTAAAGTCTATACTACGCAAGCTATTGTGCTGGATTTAAATGGTTACACTAGATTTATAAATATATTTCTTCTTTCTTGTGTCTTTTATTTTCTTATTTTCTAAAGACTTTTATTTTGTTTTTGAGACCCTGTTCAGGTCTCTAGGAAACATGGCGTGAGCTGTGAGAGGTGCGTGGGGTTTGTGTGCAAAAAGTTATTTCTTTCTTTTTAATTTCTGTACATATTAGGAATATTTTGCATGTGAGTTATTTTGTGAATATTTTTTGATGTTCTTTTAATACTGTATATTGTAGAGAGAGGTGCAGAAAGACACGATGTGTGACGCGATGTTCTGACGCGACCTTGCTTTTTGTACAGGAATGCAGTATTGTAAACTGTGAATGCTTTATGTTAATGTTCAGTTCTCTTGGACACATGGCGTTAGTTGTGAGAGAGAGAGGTGCAGAAAGACGCGATGTGTGACGCGTTGTTCCTTTTTGTACAGAATACACTTTGCACAGAAAATCTCTTGGGTGTCAGCTCATCATTTGTGGTTCAAGAAAAAAAATGTAAAAAATTACACAACGCAGAAGAAGAACCGCTACTCTATGATGACTTTCACCTTGATATTTTAGCGCGGATGTGTACCTAGCCGAATTGCACTGTAGGGGGCGAGAACGAGTCTTCGAACTGTGAAATTACCACATCAAACGTGACGTGGTAACATGGATGCAGCTATTTAACTGAATAAACAGTTGGTAAACACAAGTACATCTTATTGAACATAATTAATTTTCATCACCAATTATCATAGTAGAACAGCTTTCTCAAGCAGTTTGTGATGCATTTTGGAAACAGGAGATGAGCCCCTGGTCTGATGCGCCACCTGGCTTGAGAAACCCGTTCTCAAAGACTTACTTTTAGTCATTATTTGGGTAGCACACATATTCTGAATGCCTTCAGAAGAATTCAAATGAGCAATTTTAATCTAGATTAATCTAGATTAATTCCAAGATTACAGTGACCTTAATCTAGATTAAGAAAATTAATCTATGCCCACTTCTAAAATATAGATGCGTGTGTGTGTGATATATATTTTCTGGTTCTTCTGCCAGCTGTCCAGGGTGCTTTTCAACCTGACCCATGGGTTGTTTGAATATATCAGGAGACACAACTACGCCAGACAAATCAGTCCCAACTCCCATGCCAGAAAAGATTACCTGAAATGGTCAGTGCCTGATGTTCTGTTAAGACCGCAAATATATCATATCAAATGTTTGCCAAAGAAATCTTTTAATCAGTAGAGAGAGTCCCTCATTTCATATAGGGATAGTGTAATTAATGAAAAGTAATTTTTTTTTGTTCTTATCACTCGTGGTAAACCAGACTATGAATAATTAAAGTTATTTGGGTGCCTGTCAAGTTTTGTTTATTTGCTATTGGTCGGGCCACTCCGTACTGTATCGCTATTGCAGGAGAGGGAAAGTCCCGCCCTGATTTGTGTTAGCAAGTTAGGGAGTACAACGCAGCACCACGAGGAGCGCACACGAACGAGAGAGAGAGCGAGAGACAAAAGTTCGGTTTTGGTGGACAAAAAGTGGTTTTAACCACCAAAATCAGTGGTTTGAATCACTCAAAGCACCTGAAATTTCCTAGAACCTGTGAATGTCTCTGTACAGATCGTCTTGGTGAGTCACGCTAAGCTAAGCTAAAGTAGCTAACTTGCATTGCACCTTATGCTAGCGAAATTTAATGTGAAATGATACTGTGTGGTTATGTTTACAGTAAAATTGTAATTGTAAAATGAGTACAGTTCACTTAATTAATGTTCTGTGACTTGAGATTGTTTTGAGATGGAATGTTTTATTTTGAATGATAATTTTGTTCATATGGTTAAATGTTAATTGTATGGTAACACTTGAAATCATAATTAATGGTTAAAAAGAGTAACTAATCATAATTTCATGGTTGATAACCTAAAACATATAATTCAGGTAGCATTGAATAAAACAATACTTCATAGAGGGATATGGAAGAAATACTGGTATTCTATGCTATGCAAATTGGGAGATTATTTCATTTTGAGAAACCAAGAATTTTACAGAGATATGGCCATAATGATTTGAAGGTTATGGCTGAAACAATAAGGTTGTATGTTGTTATGCAGGCTAGGTTTTTTGTTCTATTGAGCCTTCCTCGGAAGAAATTGAAAGCTGGATTTCTCCCTGACGAGGGGGATGGCGAGCCACCTGGAAAGCGGATGTTCTTCACCTATCTGAGAGGGAACTTCTCCATTCCTTCTCCATCACACAGGTCACCGGTGTGGTAGGACTTGATCTGACATCCTTGACTTTGACTGTTACCTACTGACTAAGACTTACTGACGAAAGACCTACTAGACTATAACGCACTGACTAAGAAGAAAACAACTCAATTTGGGAAGAAGGAAAGAAAGAGAGACTTTATAATTATTTCAAATTGTTACATGTTAATTATTATGTTATGGTTTTATAAGAGAAGTTTTTGTTGTTTTGTTATAGTGAATGCCGGCTGTTAGATTGTACATTTATTTTCTTATTTCCATTTAAATATACTTAGTAAGTTCAACTGTCTCCCCTGGTCTGAGCATCTTTTTCCCTGGCTATCACATAGCACAGCATTTACCTCCACGAACCTAGACACTGGTCTCCCCCTTTGGGTGAATCACCTGAGCTTGTATATATCTGCTATAAGAGTAGTTACATTCTTCACAGTGGTTACAATCACCTTCAGGAGGTTGGTCCCCTGACCTCCTACCTGCCAATGATGCACCAAGCTGCTGAAATACTCCTGTTTTTAAGTGGTTACACTTCTTTTATTCTCCTTAACAATCCTGCAATTAGTCAATATCATGAAAAATTATCAGCTTATCATTCTAGCACTTAAAAACTTTGCTGACATTCACTAGGTGGCACATACTTATTATGTAATGGAAATAGGCTGTATTTCATACATGCATTTTCTTCCCTTTGTACTACCAGATATAAAGAAACAGATCAAATAATTAAACGTGCACACTTCCAATACACAAAATGCACATATCTCAAACATTGTATTCCAGTGTGATCATGAAGTACAAAAGGATGATTACTTGTGTGCAGTCATGTGGCTTTAGGAGATCTGTTCCCTCCGACCAGTCTACACCCCTTCGGCTGGTCATAAGAATATCAAATCTGTTTGAAATTCCAAGTAGCAGCACATGGAATCATGTCTCGTTCCGCTGCAGCAGACACAAGCAAATCGTTTTTATGTGGTCTCACCTACTTATCATGACTGGAACAACTGGGAGAAAAGTTATTCATACTGGTATATCATGTACATTTCTGAGCATGAGCTCAGCCTTCAAATAAAATAAAGTGAAGTGTGATGCACAGCGAAATTTGTCCTCTGCATTTAACCCATCACTCTGAGTGAGCAGTGGGCAGCCATGACAGGTGCCCGGGGAGCAGTGTGTGGGGACTGTGCTTTGCTCAGTGGCACCTTGGCGGATCAGGATTTGAACCGGCAACCTTCTGATTACGTGGACACTTTCTTAACCACTAGGCCACCACTGCCCCAGGTAGGATGCCCAGGTTGGACAGGTCTTCGGGTAGAGGCCTGACAAAGTACAATCCAGTTACATGACAAAATCAATTATCCAGAGCACCCCACCCCTTTCTAGCTCTGGTTGGAAGAAAAGACCCTCAAGTACTACTTTAATTTCTTTCAACTGTATTTAATTTGTGATCAACATGAATGAATTAACTTAATTTTTTTTCTTCACCAATTCTATGATAGCCCATTTCAACACGAAGGGAAAGGGGTAAAAGGGCAGAATGTCCCTCGAGAAACAAAAATCCATTAAGTAATACAAGCTTACTTCTGTCTAGTTCTGTCTAAAGTGTATTAATATTACCAAAAGAAGTACTAAAACTCAGTAATAATACATTTGGCCTCTGATGTGTCTTTTTTTGCATTTTCATTAAATGTTCTGATATATATTACTGCTCATGAGGCTGGAAAACTGTAGTCATTTAGAAACAGAGGAAATTGAAGACCCCATTGACCCTCCCTGGGAGTGGTCCACCAGCAAAAATCACGCTGAGAGCAACGTGTGTAAAAGGATCCCAGGGTTACACACGCTCTCATGCTGGCCTCTGGTTTACACGAGAAGCATTATGTTGAGAAAAATGGAAAAATATTTTTACCTAAAAATTATTTACTTTTAGGCCTTGTGTGAAATAATCCTAATGGTTTCACAAACATTCAGGGTCAGTTAACAGCACAGCAGTCCATATTTACCAAGCATCATATCGAAATAAGTCATAAGGACGTCGAGGAGCAGCATCGACACGTGAGTGTTTCTCCACTTTTGGTGAATCAACTGACCTGATGAATGTGTCACAGCTTTGAGATTATCACACTGACGCTGAAATGAACGTGACTGCAGACCTGCTATATGGTGGTGACATGGTGACAGCTTTGTGATTATTCTTTAGTACTGTGGTCGTTTAGCTGTGTTGTAGTCTGAAACCTCTTATGAAGGAAACGAATGGTCACATGTTCAACACAAAACAACATATTTGACTCTGTTCACAAAACAAACCAGCCATGGTGTGGTGGTAAAAATAATTACATTTATTAGATTAAATTTCCCATTCATTAGACTACAGGATAGGCTACTGCATTTATTTTGAAGGATCTGTACACTTTCTTCAGAATTTACATTAAGTACTAATATAGAGGTTACTTCACATATGGAGGAATAAAGCTATATCTATGTTATATCTTTCTTTTAACAAATCTCCAGTGCTTCTGGCCACATCAAGAATGAAGAGTCACAATTAAATCAAAGTTCACTATTGCTGTTCTAACAGAACAAGGCCCCTGTTTAATTCAAAGTGTAATCATTTTACATAACAGCTAATGTAAGAAGCACATTGGTAAAGAATTGTGTTCACACACAAAACAGAAAAGGCGTTCACTATTTAAAGGTGCTACGCGTCGTGGTTTCAATGAATGCCCTGCTTTAAAAATTCCTGAACTCAACATGGAATTTGGTGTTATTGCCTTTCAGTGTACACCATTAAACCAAGCACTACCCCCAAGACCACCCAAATGACATGATCACGCATTTAACAAATACAGACATTACACCTTATCTGAGGTTTGGGCATTCAGAGGTACTGGAACTCATTCTGATCCCACTCTTAATATCACAGTTTGGAATGAAACTGTGTTCACATCGGAACATCTCAGGAGCATCACTTGGACTAAGGGCATCGCATAAAATGATGTTACTGTTCTCTATATCCCACGGGTAAAATCTTGCCGTGTTGGGCTCAGGGCCAAACAGCATTTCAGCAATGCTGTCGTGCACAGAATTATGCCGACTGGAGCGGACGCTCTTACTCTGCTCAGAGCCGAAGGGATCCACCTCGGTCAGGCTGGAGCAGGCAGGTGGAGTCTCACACTGATCTTCGTTCGTTTGGTCTGCAGATCTGACCCCTTCAGATTCGGAGAGGCTCCACCTCAAGGCGGCGTCGCTGGACTCTGAATCGAAAGGGTGACCTCTTATTGAGGTGTCAGAGCTGGTGCCCATGGGCGTACCCTCACCTGTGTTAGTTAGCTCAGGACTTCCAGGAGCTGGAGGAAACATGCTAGGATCTAAACCCCAGGAGTTAAATATATTTGTTTCTGACGTTAAACCAGACTGGCCTTCATACGTACCAACATCGGACATTTCTGCATCGCTGGGTTCAGGACTAAAGGGATCAAAGTGACTGAGGTCTGCCTTCAGAGATTCACATCTTATTGGTTTACTGGAATCGTAGCTGAAATAACTGTGGTTTAGGAGATCTGAATCTTCTGAATTTGACTGCAGAAGCTCAGTGCTGAGACCCTGATGAGTAGTGACCTCAAAGTTAAATATTATGGTCTCTTTGGACTGTACATCTCCTTGATTTTCAGATTCAGATAAATCACATCTGCTTGAGTCACAGCTGGGATGTGAGCTGAATGATTTATGATCACTGTCACACTTATATTCCTCCTGAAAATCAAGAAGGCCTGCATTTCTACACTCTGGCAGGGTCTTCCTTGAGTTTAGGGGCCTTATATCATTAGACATTGGGCCAAAGGGATCCGGGCTGAGAGGTTTGTGAAGTTCTTCAGTTCCCCTGTCAGCTTTGACTGGGTTGGTCGGCTCGGGCAGAAGTTGGGATTCATTAAGCATCTCCATCCCAGAGTAAGTGGGGTCAGAGGTAACGAGACAGCTGAATTCTGTCCTGAAGGGGTCATAGTTCACAGAATCATGCCTCTCACTTTCAGTGGGATGAGAATTTACAGGAGGGCCGTTGACAAGACACACACCAGGCTCACCTTCAAATTTTTTGTCATTTTCCATTTTTGAGTCATCACTCTCATCGTTTGACTCTAAGGACTCAATAGAACTGTTAGGATCATCCTCAAGTTCCCCTGGGCTAAAGGGGTCTGGATACCGGTTTGTAGAAGAGTTCCATGAGCCATCAATTTCTGGGTTTGCAGGTTGGAAATCCTGACGCAGGCCAACTGTGACACAAGCCTCATCATCCGTGAGGTCAGAGGTCATGCAATGTTCCTTGATCTTAGAACCATTCAACTGACAGGGAAGGGCACCAAAGTCCATGTGCTTATACTGCTCCACATCACTATTGAGGAGATCGCAGTAATCAAGCTCCCTAATCTCACACCCATTCACTTCACAGCTAAGGCTGTAGTTCATCGGGACACAAAGCACTGGTTCATACAGTCCTACATTATTACATTCAGATTTGATGAAATTACAGTCCTCAAATTCCAGACTTCTAGAGTCCATTGCATGTAATTCTATACTTACATCAGCATGATCGGGGTGAATCTTCTCTGGAGTCGGCGGCTCAGGACATGTGAAGTCAGGATCTGCATCATCACTAGAAGCATCGCTATTATAGTCGTCCTTATAATCAGAAGGGTCCGCACTGATCATTACAGAGCCACTAGAGTCATGTTCAGTTTCATGGTTACCGACCTCACAGTCATTTGGATTTGGTTTTGGCGCAATGCTGTCCTCCTGCGTATCAGACACAGGTTCGATTCCATTGGGCACACTGAGCTGCAACTCAATGTCGCCATCTTTCCTATAGTTTGGACATTCAGGGTCACTCAATACTGACTCAGAGGTTGGACTGAAAGGGCCTGCTTGTAAAGCCAGCTCTTCTGACACTTGACTGAAGAGGATGTCTGAAGCAAAGGGGTCTGTGCCTTTGAAAGGATCCTTAGAAAAAGCATCTGTGACAAAAAGCAAACATTTACAGACTGGAGAATTTGATGGCTTCATTTAACTTATACTTTCATCAAATTTTTGAAACACTCACCATAAATGTCCAGTTTGGGAAACGGCTTGTACTTGAACAGGTCATCTATGATAAATTAAGCAAAGAAGCTGCTTTGCTATCATTCCGTAAAAGCCATACACATGGTCATCAACACCAATCTTCATTATCACAACCAGACACTCACCATCAGGAAACGGGTCAGGGTGATAAAAATCATATAGTCCAATCACGGTGCAGTTGGTGGACTGTGTCATTAATGATTGGACACTTGGTATGTCTTCCTCCTCTAAGCCAGGTGACTCAATTTGCTAGAAATAAAACCGGACAAATCATTTTAAAAAAGCACCGTTCTATCCATTCACATTAAATGCATGACTTCTGTTTTCAGTTTTTCTACCTGTGGTGTGACTGATCTAGATGATTGCCCTTCCTCTTTAACCTCCGTCAGTGTGATTTCAGTGAAAGACGAAGAACCGCTACTTTTCTAAAAGAGAAAGTAGGGAATCATTTTGGTAAAAAATAAAATAAATAAAATAATAAAAAATCAATAGAGCACTTACTATGGCCTCTCTGTGTCGTGGCTTTTGTATTTCTTCTTTGCTTTTCAATCCAGTTTGCTCCTCTTCCTCGTGTTCCTGTAGCAGATGATCATCTTGCTCGCTATCTTCATCCTTCTCCTCCTCTTCCATCTCTGTTTCTACATCTTCAGCTGTGATTGGACCAACCTGGAGGCTTGTGTCAACAGCAGAATTTCCTTCCACAGCTATCAGCTCTGCTATCAACTCGCCAAGTCTTTGTTGGGCCTAGTGAGGAGACATCATGTTTGTAATTTCACTGAAAAGGAAGTCATATCTTGCTCTTATCTTGAATGAATGAGTGAATGGATGAATGAATAAATGAACGCTAAGCAGGTGATGAGCTACAGAATACCTCATGTAACCGGTGACTACTGAATATCCTCCTGGGCCACCTGATTTCATGGGAATGAACTTTTCATGGCCTGTGGTGAGGTGTCTCACATGCAGTGTGCGATTAAATGTGTATATAGTACATTTCAGTACAACACATTTCTTTACAGATTACTTCAAGTTGGATGAAATCACATATTTTAATTGACACCGAGGTCAGGACCTGACCTGTAAATCCACCTTTTTTGCTGTCGTGCAGATTGTCCTCCTGAACTGTTTTAATTCTTCAGAAACAGACTCTCTCTAGCAATATCTATATTCGTTAAAATAATAATAATAATATATTGTCAAATTTGCATGAGCAAATTTGGTAGCATGAGCATGCCTGTTGGCATCATGATACCAAGCTGATAGCAGTATCAACACTGGCACCTAGGAGGACAATGCCACACATGCCTGTGGGTCACCAAAGCGCTGCAATCCAGTGACGTGTGTCTGAGAGTGACAGTGAGCTGCAGCTGAATAGCGCTCTGTGTAGCCAGTGGGGAGTGGCGATGAGAGCGGGCAGCCATCTGTACATGCTCAGGCACAGCAAGAGCTTAAAACCAAGGGACCTCACCAAAGACACACCAACCCGTGAAATCTCAGTGTATGATTGGCGGATAGAGTCCTGTAGCGGACCAATCTGGACTCTGGCATCTTTCACCATCCCTCCAGCATGTCGGACTTCCTCCTGCAGCCTCTTCAGCTCCTCCTGGGTCCTGGACAGCTCCTCCTCATACTCCTGCATGCTCAGCTCCAGCTCATCCTTCTCTTCCTGAAGGGACAACAGCTACATACATGCAAACACATGACACGCGTGTCATGTAATACGTGTCATATTGTGTGGACAAGTTTATCATCCATGTGTAAATTCATGAATGCTTTTAAATGTAAAATATTTCACTGCATTAAAACAGGCATGATTCTGTCATGGGCCAAGAAATAACAGTTCGCTGTGTCAGATGCAGCTGAAGCCTCGAACATGACAAGAAGATGCCGAATGTCTTTTCTGGGTCAAATCTCATTTAGAATGGAAAGAATTTGAGAATTCTTTTGGAAATAATAAATGTCACACCGTTCAGTGTTGTGCATTTGTGCCTATGGAATTCCCAGCTCGCATATGTTTGTGCATCATGACACAAAACATATGACAAATAAGACGGCCACAATCTGTCCCAAAAAGTCAGTGACTACTCTCCTCAGATCCCAGATGCTTACAGACTGTTGTTAAAAGGACAGGGGACATGGCCGTGATGCTGCTGCCATCAAATTCAGCATGACGTTATTCTTTTTTTTACAGTGGAATATTCTCTCACTTTAAACATTTGCTGTTTAAGCATTTTGTCGTCATCTCATGTATTTATTTATATTTATTTTATTATTTTAAATTGAGTATTTGTGCAAACGGAATTGACATTACTTACTTTTTTCAAAGAGACTGTAGCTTAACAAACTAATTTGTTCGGCTCTTGTTTCATGAATGAGACCCACAGAGAGCAATTCAAGGCTCAGTGTAAAGTGTGCTTGTTTCCACTGGGACGGGGTGCATATCGTCGACCTCACCAGATGCCTCTCTTGGCTGCGCTGTTCCTGGATCAGCGCAATCTGCTCCTTGAGCTCCTTCCTGTGCTGCACCAGCTGCTCCAGGGCCTGCTGAGTTTCCTGCGTCTGGACCCGCTGCTCCTCCAGAGCCGTCTGCTCCTGTACCAACACATCCTGCAGCTCCTGTCCAGACAAGGAGAGAGAGGGACTCTGGGACATGGATATAGCACGTTATGAGGGACTATGGGACAGGGTAATCTGTACAACGTTTCTCTGCTGTGCCATCGCCAGTACGCTTGTTTGAAACATTTGTTCATACACAGTGTGGCGGTCCCAAGCCCGAGTAAATGGGGAAGAAGAGCATCCAGGCCATGTGGACCAGGATGATCCCCCCAATGTATAGCTGCTATTGTTGCCAGAGAAATGAAGTCAGATGAATGATGATAATAATGTATGTGATGATAATAACGTATGTGACTTCCTGGCGACACCTAGTGACCATTTAAGAGTATTATTTTTGTCGCTGTAAATAAATATTACCTGTTCAGACTGAAGTGTCTCTCAGAACCTAGACCAGGAGCGGGGATGTGTGTCCAATACAGATAGTACAGAGATTCCAGCAGCACCCATGTGCACAAACATGAGGGACAATATACACACCAGATCTGCTTATTTGGGAGCTGAAAAAAAGCCTGGTCAAAACAGAAAACGGCAAGAAACAAGGCGTTCCATGGAAACTACTCCCTGTACCAGCAATGGTTCAATAAAAGGGGGTTATATTTGTATGTCTGATGATGAAGAATTAAACTAATTTTCCAGGGGAAATGGAATGAAGAAATGATTGATCCTCACTGCACAGGGCCTTCAAATGAAATAGTGCAGAGAGGACATTCATGCCCACAAAGCTTGTGCCAAAAGTAATATATACAGTCGGACATTTTTCATGATAAAGCTTTTTCATTTGGCCTGGGGCCTGACATCAATATACTTTTTCCCCAAAAACTAGTTAAACTTAAGGGGGGGGGAATGCATTTTAAATACTTTTCTTGTTGGAAAGAGGACGCTGTGCTCTTCACATTTGATCTCAGGAACACAGTGCAAATCTGCTAATATCCATTAGCAAAGGTGGTGTAACTTGGTGGTGTAAAAACGCGGGCCGAGTGGGTTAAATGTACCGGTTTTTACACATATGTAAACACGCACATTTACCGGGGAAGAGCAACATATATCTTGTAGGTGTGCAAGAAATGACCATGTATAATGGTTTTATAGCGTATTAAATACATTGTATAATGTATTAAATTCATAAGCAATGGTCAAAAACCTTTATCTCCCAAACTGTGACCTGTTGCACCGCACACATTTTACAATCGATTCCTTACAGGACTCAGGCCTGCATGTCTCGCACGGAGCATGGAGAGCGTTTTTTTTTTCTGTGGTTCTAGAGCATCGCTCCACCTCCACGTAAAAAAAAAACAGAAACTGTGGGAGCCGACTGAGCTCTTACCGTGACCTCTGCGTCCCGTTGTCCGTGACACCCCTCTATGTCTGTGGCCACCTTGTCCAGGGAGATGTCCCTTCAACACCAGGAGGGAAAGGGACACACGTTTACACACCCCTCCACATTGTTCACTGCAGCCTCGCCTTTTTTCATACAGGGCCACATAAAATCAGCACCCATCATAAACCAGACGGAGCATGCGCAGAGCGATGCGCAGGGAGAGGAACGTTCATTCATAGGGAAAAAATAAGAAGCTAAACTACAGAGGAAAAGGAACGGATACACATCATAGATGAGAAGTAAATGGGGGTTTTGCACGATGCAGGACTCGTCGCAGAGCCCGGATTCGGTTCATTCCCCCCCGATAATCGTCCTGCACACGCACAAGATGGAGCCCGTGCACAAGCCGCAAAGCCCCCGAAACACGCCGCGCTCCTCCCGGCTCGGCTCGTACCTTTCCCCCGCACGCTGCCGGCTCGGCCGCAGGCAGTCCAGCACGAAGCGCAGCATCTCGGCCGGCTACGTCTGCAGCCTCCCCGCCTCCATCATCCGGAGTCTCCTTGGAGGAGGAGGAGGAGGAGGAGGAGGAGAGAGAGCGTGCGTCACGTGGATCCGGGCCACCGATGCCAGGCAGCATCACGTTGATCAGGGTCGGATTTGATGTTTAGAATGTGTATTTGACAATTCTCCAAACGGACCTGGCTCCATTTCCCCCACAAAACCCCAACATGCAGCCCGTAAACAAATGGCCATATCGTCAGAACAGCTTTATTATTATTTTATTCAAATGTCCCAGTGCAGCGTTGATAAGGATACGTGTTCATAGTAGAAAAACAATATGTACATTTCCCCAAATTTCCTTAATTTGTCAAATAAAATGAAACATAACTGGACATTCCACTGTTTTTTACATCCTTATGAAGAAATCACATGAAGTACATATGAAGGAATACCTTAGGCACACAGATTATATTAGATCATGTTTAATGCTTTGTCTTTTGAAGACAGACACATTATTATAATTTAGTTTTATTATTATAGGGAAAAACAGGAGTGTTTTTCAAATAAAAAGGTGCCAACAACTTGTTATTCTTTAAAAAATGGAAATGCATATGAGAGAGACAAATAAGAGATGAATGTAAAACAAAGTACAGTAGTCATTGCTGATATGTACAATTAGCATTATGAGACTTCATCTGAAAGAAAAATACTACAAACTCATAATTGGGATTATTCCACTGTGAACAGGCCAACAACAATCCTGGATCCTTTTAGGACGCTACAGTAAGATTGCTGGGAATACGCTGGTCACAAACACCTTTCCACACATTCAATGTCATGCACTGAGGGGATAAACTTTGCACGAATCAAGGCCACGAACTCTGCTTACTCATGACGAGGACACTGGCAAAGCTGGTGTGGTGCTGCAGCTCAAATTTAACATTCTTTCCTGATTTCTCACACATGCTAGAAAAAGTCAAGCAGGGCTATGCACTCCATCATGGTAGGCTAGGCTCTGCTTAACTGGATTTGTAATTTCACCAAGAGATATGTCTGTGAAGACCAACTTTCTTATTGATGCAGCACACGGACACAGAACAAATCTGAACCGATCTTTCATAAATGCATATACGTAGATTAGAAAAAGTTCCTGAAACGAGCTTCCTCACAGTGTAGAAGTGAGACGTACAGAAATATGAATTTCATTCATTCATTTTATGAATATGAATAAAAGAAATGACTACACTTCAGTGTAAACTCTTCTAGCATAAAGTAAACAGTGCTCCCCAAAAACCTGGTAACAGCTGGATTGAGGGGTGGGGAGGGACGAGATGACATGGACTGATGAGGATCTAGTAGCCTGTGGTATTTACTGAAGGGGCTTAGGCATTGCTGCTTGACTGAACATTTCTCTCAGTCACAGAAACTCTCTCTTCAACTATTATGTTTTGTAGGCCCTGCTGCCCTGAGAGAACACCAAAACTTGGAGTCCTAATCTCCATCCCAGGACCAGCCACCTCCATGCCATGACCTCGAATGCTCTGGGTGAGCCCCGCCCTGGCCCCGTGCTGACCCCTGCCATTCCCCAGAACCAGTGCTCTCCCGGAGCCTGACATCTTTCCTCCAGCGGTTTTCTTCTCCATCACTATGACCTGACTTTGCCCGACCGAGTCTCCAGTGCCGTGGGTCATTTCTCCTGCTTCAGTCCTCCCCTCCAGCAGCAGCAGGTTCTGGGCTCCCTGTTGGTTCTCCAGTCTCACCAGGCCTGGGCTCAACCCCAACTGTTGGACGGGTCTCACCGAAGGCACCGCCCTCTCCATCAGCACTAGGTTTTCTCCTGCACTGACACCTGACACTAGGAGGGTAGGTTGGGCACGTGGCTCCACCACATACACAGGTGGAGCAGCAGTGTAATAAAGGGCCGGCTGCTGAATCAGCAGCGTCTGAGTCGGGACTACAATGTTCTCACTTACATACTGGGTGGTGCCGATTGGGTGAGTGTCTGTGGTCACGTTCTTCTGTACAAGAGTGGAAGCTCTGACTGAGCTGGTGATGGAGCTTGTGGCTGAGGAAGACTCAGCAGTGCTGGTGGTGTGTGCACCTGCCCCCATAACATCCGCAATCTTCACTGCTTGCGAGGTTGGTGGTTTGGGGACCATCTTCTTTGGTACGATTGGCTCAGGCTCAAAAGCTGAGCCCCGGCAGATCTCAGCCAGGGTCTTAAACTTTGGGCCCAAGTCATTAAGGAAGTTAAGGTCATCATCTTCCTCCAGTAGACTGCAGCATCCCACAGATCCAGCAGGAGACTCATGGCCCTCGTAGTCAAATGTTAACAGGACGTCTTTTGGTCGATGGAGTGCCTCAGAACAACTTGCTTTCTATTGTGAAAATAGACAAAAAGATACATTAAAATCAGTCTCAACCTGGGTTACAAATAGAAGGTCGTGTTTCAATTTTTAACCTTTAAGTTACCATGTGGACATTTCACAGTCTCCTAAACTGACTGTGTAAGGAGTATTATGTTCTTTAATGTTTATGACAGCAGGTACCGTATATTACAAAAGGATAATTTTTACTCAAATCAAATCCGCGGTCCACACACAGCATGAAAATGACAAAGACCCTAGATTTTTTTTTTACGTGTCAATTAAAATGGCATATATGAATCCCCCTTGAGATTCTGTAACCACCGACAATGAAATCCATGATGCTTGGTCATTATTTCTTCCACATACCTGAGTGTAATATTCTCCCAGGAATTCCTCTGGCAGAGCGATGCCTTCATAGTCACTCATGCCCTGGTATCTGGAGTGAAAGTAGTCCATGCCCTTCATCGCGTGACCGAAGTCCATCTCAACATGACCATTGTGATGTTGCTGGAAGTCGCTTATGAATTTCCTATGTTCCTCATGATACTGAGATGAGGTGCCGATCCCCTGAGCTCCTCCCATTCCTCCTATCCCACCCACATTAACAGCGTTTGTGACGATTCCGCCTACGTCACCGGGCATTTGGAGGAGAGGCACATCCTGTGAAGTCAACACCGAGCAAGTCTTCATTTAGTAAGCAGTTCTGTTCATCAACCCTACGCGATCCCTGTTTATGTAGAACATGGGAGCTTTGTAGTACCTTATCCTCCCCCAGTCCTTCAGTGTGATAGGCTATGAGGTTCTCCGTTGGCTCATATGGCATCACAATGTGCCCTGGAAGTGCCCCAGCACCAGCACACAAGCAGAACAGCAGCAGGAGAGGCAACACTGCAAGAAAAGATTCAAAGTGAAGTGATTGTCATTGTGAAACACTGCAACACAGCGCACGGTGACACAACGAAATGTGTCCTCTGCATTTAACCCATTACCCTTAGTGAGCAGTGGGCAGCCATGACAGGTGCCCGGTGAGCAGTGTGTGAGGATGGTGCTTTGCTCAGTTGCACCTCAGTGCAACTTAGCGGATCAGGATTCGAACAGGCAACCTTCTGATTACGAGGCCACTTCCTTAACCGCTAGGCCACCACTGGCCCATGTTTCCACGTTTCATCTTAAAATATTATAAATATATCCCTGTTTGAATGAATTCTGGTCTAAGATGGTCTCAGACAGTCATAAGGCTGTCGATTGATGGTTGTGCCCCCATGCATTTTGGGAAAACTGGCCGCAAGCCCAGAAATGAAGTTTGGCACATCACAGTGCAGGTTTAGGGCAGTTGCATAAATGGCAAACAGACAAAGGAACATAAAACTCTACTGATAAAATCACTCATTTACTGCTTTGGCACCATTCGGCCAATCAAACATTGAGCGCACTGTTCTTTAGACAGACTGTATGGGCTTGTCTGTAGAGATAAAATCTGCAAACCTACATTTCAAACATGCATCACTCATGAGGTTTTGAGACATAGCCTTCAGCTGTATGAGCGAATGAAACGAACATTTCTTACTTGGATAAAATGCAGGTTAAAATAAATCAAGGCTGATACATTCTACAATATCAGCATTTTGCCAAAAGGTTTATTTATCATGTTGGACACAGCTAAACATGCACAGAACTAGAAAGAGCTGCTGCATTCTACTCTACTTAACAAAGGTGTTGTAATTACAGAAATTACTTAGAAATGTCCTTGTTTGTGCCAGGAAACAATAATTTGGTGCAATAAAAAACTTTATAAAATGTGTCAAGTACAGACTTGTGGAAATGTCTGTTACTGATGGAAAATCTGCATACATGTAGATATGTAGCCAGTTTATCTGTGTCGCACATTTATGTCAGTACGTACCTTTGTTTAAATGTTACATGCAGCACCAGGTTCTGAAGAAAATTTGTTTCGTTACACTATGTCTAACATGCATGTAGGTGAAACGACAATAAAGCTCAATTAAAGCTTGAACTTGAACTTGAGAAGAACTTTATCAGTAACAACTGTGTTCGTTAAACCCAAGTCTGTCACTTTAAAAGTTTATTTTAGTGCAGCTGATTAAAGAAACAGTACGTATTTACACTATAGTCACACTAGTACAGTATCTAGTGCATCAGCAGATGTGGGATTGACTAAATCATTATTTATAACTTTGTCAATGATTATTTATTATTATTTTTGCAATTGATTATTTCAAACTGTTTTTTGAGCTGAAGTGTAATTAACTTTTCGTCTCTGCTTGTGCTCGGTGTAACTTTGTTCACATAGAATACATTAATATTAAATGGATTTAAATGGATTGTCTTAATTTAACATGAGGTCCAGCTAGATTATTTTTAAGATAGATCAAGAGCCTGCACATTTTCCATTTGATTTTTTAGACCAACTTTTGCCTTCAACTTGAGTGAAGAATGTGTGAACTTTTATCACATAGTTGATTGTAATCTCCAAACGACCAACACCCTGTGTATCTGACAAAGGTGGTTCAGCAAGTCTATCATCTTGTGGTTGTGGGAAGTTGAACGTCTGATTATAAATTTACTTAATGCAACCGCAAATTGCATTTTTTTGTTTCTTACTCAATCATATACTAAAAAGCATAAAATAAATACTATGTTTTGTGCCATTTGCACGGTTTCACTGTTTATTTGTGTAAGCTTTGAGAGGAGAGAGGAGAAGAGACTCACACAGGAGCAGCAGGAAGCCCAGCAGTATCATGAAGACGCCCGCGGCGCCCAGACGGATGTCTGAAGTCCTCCGTTCCCGCTGGAGACAGGTCTTCGCCTCGTCACAGGTACAGACCTCCAGCTGTAAGACCTGGTTGTCTGCACATGCCTCCCCCTGCTGGTCACGAATCACCATAGCAACTGAATATCTCCCAGGCCACAGGGCTCTCTGGGTCCGCAAAATGGCTGTAGTGGCTTTAGAATAAAACAGGGAGTGAAACGTTAAAAAAAGTTGAAACATTTCCAACCATACCTGTTCATTCTGTGTATCGTGATCCTCAATACTTTATCATTTCTTGTTTCTGTATATACAAGCTGTCACAGTTTCACTCTCTATTCTCCAGTCCTTATAGTTACTGTTGCCAAAACACGGACCGCAGGGCATGGCTCTGTTTGTTTGCTCTCCTTTGAGGCTGGCCGTGGTGACAGAAGAGTCATTGTTTAACCTTCCTGGATGAATGAGTAACCTGCACCTAAAACTGTGCGCAAGGCTGTGACTATGGCTCTGGCGGTTGGTGATAATTTACCGAGCCTTAGGAATTCCATTGAATGTCTGGTGGGAAGTATCAACCAGAGCTGAGTCGGCCTAGCATGGTCAGGCATGGCACAGGTCCTCACCGTTAAGACGCTCAATAGTCCACTTTTCCTTCGTACTTGTCGTATCCACTCGGAATTCAAATGGAGCACCATTTGGGAAGGCATCTTCATCCACAGCCGTCACGTACACAGCGCTGTCCCCATAGCAGACGGTCTGCGCCGGCCTGGTGAGCGTTGGGCAGTGGTCATTATAGTCTTCCACCTGAATAGCAATGGTTCCTGTGGCCGTCTTTGCAGGCAAATCTGTGACACGCACACAAATCTTTATTTAAATCACCTGCTTTTTCACTGCTTCAACAGCCTTTATGATACCAGCGCTTACCATTCGTGATGCAGATAATCTGAGCATAATACGTCCCATTCGTAAGGTACTTGGACTCTCGATCTGGCATTTTGTTCAGCCTGATTTCAGCAGTTTTTTCGTTGATGGTCAGCCAGTTGTCTATATCATACCCTTTGGCGTACCTTCAGAGCAAACGCAAACACCCATAAAGAAAAAGCAAACCAAAAGCCTTCAAGCTAACTACTGTTCCAGTAAAAAAAAAAAAAAAAAAAAAAGATGTCTAACTTCACCTGACATTGGTGGCAATCTGCAGCGTGTCGCTGTCTATCGCTGTGTACGTGGTGACAAAGTTCATGATGTTTTCAGAGACAGACACCACTTTCACCGGTGGCTGGAAGCGAGGTCCCTCTGGTTCATTCTTCACGTGGATCTTAACATTATATGTCTTGGCCACTTTGTTGACAACGGAAGAGTGGTACACCGCTTTGTTGGACACAGTCACATGCAGGTTCACTTCCTTCAGTTCCTCGTAATCCAGCGGCTGCCCGAGGGGGGAAAATGGACAAATGACCACTGCCAAAGGCTACTGATTTCAATTGCATTTGATGAATTATATATGAGATATATATATTTACTATTCATTCAAATATAAATGAATCATTTCATTATTTCTGTATGAAATAATATTTATTATTCAGTGTATTAAACCTGCGAAAGTCTGAAGCTGTGGAATATATTTTACCAGCTCTGGATAAAAATGTTGGTTGGGTTAAAGTAGAACCTTCCTTTAGAACCTTACATTCTCTCTCTCTGGGGATATTTTGGAGGTGCTTTACAATACAGAGTGTGTGGGTGTGAACAAGTTGTGAACAAGGGCAATAATGAGCAAAGAAAAAGGAAGAAATTTGGAAAATGTGCTATTCTATACTTGCAGGTGCAATGTATAGAGAAGGCAATGAAAAATCCAGAATGGGAAGTCCATGAGAATTTGTATCAATAAATCATTAAAGTTTCACTTCTGGGTGTCAGAAATAATCACACACCAACCAGAAAAGGTGGGTGAATAGTTAGTGTCTCCACTTTAAGACAGAGAAAACTAGCGAGCGGACCATGCACTACACCTAAAACAATGCTATGAAACTCGGGTTTGGCTTCTGCTGGAGTTCGTTGTATAAAAGGCTCATACCTTGTTCAGAATCAGGATGCCCTCATTGGTCGTGTTGTCGGTGATGAGGCTGAAGTAGCCTGCCTCATTTCCAGATACAATGCTGAAGACGGCAAGCCAGTTGTCAGTGTAGATTAAATCCGCATCCATAGCTTTGATCCTCATGACCTCCATATTATATGTGTTTTCGTATACACTGCCTTCATACTGAGAACAAAACACCAGTCCATTATAGAATAATGTCATCTGCCTTCATTTCATTTAGGGATAAAAAGTGGCATATTGCTTCTATAAAACAGTTACAACACAACTAAATATGCCTTTATGTCCTAAGAAAATCTATAATGTAATTCACTATAATAAAAGCTCAACTCAAAGAGCCCCTTGGGGCAGTGATTGGCCTAGCGGGCAAGGAAATCAGAAGGTTGCCGATTCCAATCCCAAACTGCCAAGGTGCCACTGAGGTACCTCTTGATCACTTCTCCCCAGGTGCCTGTCACGGCTGGCCACTGCTCACCATGGGTGATGGTTAAAAGCAGAGGACGCATTTCGCTGTGTCACCGTGTGCTGTGTTTCACAATGACAATCACTTTCACTTTAAAAGCACTAGTCTGCATACTTGACCAATTAGGTATTCCAGCTCATGCTCTACAGGAACAGAGGCAAAAAATGCATAGTTTACATTTACATTTACAGCATTTACCAGACGCCTTTATCCAGAGCGACTTACAATCAGTAGTTACAGCGACAGTCCCCCCCTGGAGCAACTTAGGTTAAGTGTCTTGCTCAAGGACACACATTGGTAGTAAGTGGGATTCGAACCTGGGTCTTCTGGTTCATAAGCGAAGATAAGATAATAGTAAGATAAGATGAAAGGAATATGAATATTTTTCTTACATGGTCTTTATCCAGGGTTGGAATGTTGTCATTAACGTCCTGAATTCTGATGACGACCTGTCCTAAGCCACTCAACACCTTTGGTTTCCCATTGACATTTGTGCCTTTGACTGTCAAAGTGTAAGTATCCTGAGTCTGCAGACGGAGAAAAGGGCGTCAAAAATACAGTTGATTTGTTGGCAATATATTCCTGCTTATAATATTCAGTTAAATGCATCATTTATAGAGCAGCTGTCGCCGTTGAAGATAGGAAATAAATAACACAGAAGGAGTCTGGCTGAGCTGTGGCCGTAAAAGTTCTATGTTCTCACCTCACGGTCCAGCCTGTTCTGCATAACATAGATCTCCCCGGTCTCCTGCTTGATGTAGAACATCGCAGAACCTGCTGGTGACTGTTCTTCGATGAAATAGGAGATCTGCGAGTTTGGTGTGTCCGGCTGATCTGCATCGGTGGCGTTGATTTTCATCACATACGTCCCTGGAAGACAGAAGGAAAATCTCACACCAGTCTCACGCCACTTAAACCCAAAATCCAACTAGTTCAGAACAAATCTCACCTACTGCACTGGCCTCACTGACCGACCCAAATGTTTCCACAGAGAACACCGGGCTGCAGTCATTTTCGTCCAAGACCATGATGACCAGTGGAACATCTTTCTCTGCACGGGAACCATTGTGAAACCTGGCGATTCCCATGAGCTGAAAGGAGACGACAGCATGTTAGGATGAGGCCTGGCCGTCTGCTGCTGTGAGTCAGGTGGGGCGTGAGCTGGACAACTCACCGAGTAGCTGGACGTCTCCTCCCTGTCCAGAATGCCGTTGATTCGCACGTAGCCGTTCCTGGGGTTGACAGTGAATAAGTTTATGGGCTCTTCGTTCGCACCTTTGCCTTCAAGGGAGTAGATTATGGTGGTCCTGGTTTCTTGATCCGAACGGATCTGAGATTTGAATGAGAAAAAATACATACATTGTGCTTCAGGAGATGGGAGAAATTAACCTACAGTACAGTGAGGCTTGCATGCAGCTGCTTCACTCTATGGAGCTTTCACTGCTTACAGCGATGCCAGTGTAAGGTTGGAACTGCACTGGCAGTGGAATCTGCAGGTTGACCTTAGAGGTCATTGACCTCCGCTCTGTAACCTTATGTGGCATTGCTGGTTCCCAGTAATACTGCTTACATTTGACTGTGGAATATCCAGCTGGGATGAAATCCCCTGAAATGTCTGTCCATTCGTAGTACACACATGAATTCATCTAAATTTAATAATTCAGTCCATCTAGTCCATATAGTGTATCTACCTACATCTACAGTACAGGCCAAATGTTTGAACACACCTTCTCATTTAATGTGTTTTCTTTATTTTTATGATCATTTACTTTGGTAGATTCTCACTGAAGGCATCAAAACTATGAATGAACACATGTGAAGTTATGTACTTAACAAAAAGTGGAGACCTGGCCTCCACAGTCACCGGACTTGAACCCAATTCAGATGGTTTGGGGTGAGCTGGACCGCAGAGTGAAGGCAAAGGGGCCAACAAGTGCTAAACACCTCTGGGAATTCCTTCAAGACTGTTGGAAAACCATTTCACCACCTCTTGAAACTCATCGAGAGAATGCCAAGAGTGTGCATAGCAGTAGTCAGAGCAAAGAAACTAGAATATAAAACATGTTTTCAGTTATTTCACCTTTTTTGTTAAGTACATAACTCCACACGTGTTCATTCATAGTTTTGATGCCTTCAGTGAGAATCTACCAACGTAAATGGTCATGAAAATAAAGAAAACACACTGAATGAGAAGGTGTGTCCAAACTTTTGGCCTGTACTGTATGTCCACAGAAAGGTGACCTGTCTCATTTCTGACATGCTCAACTTTATGCAATATAGGGAAAAGTGCATGATAACGTGTTTAAAAAAACCAAGTGTGACTTTGTTGGCCCATCCCCAGTCATGTGGTCTACAGGAGAAAAGCGTTCCCTCAGTGTTACTATTCTAGTAGCCGACCGCAGCAAGTCACAGATGGGTGAGGTGGAACAAATCATACTGTTGCGATGAACTCCCTCTTGGTGTAGTCTTGGTTCTCGTACAGCTTCGGCGGGGGCCTGATCCATATTCTTTTCTGTCTCCTGAGAGCCACTTCGTATGTGTGGATCGGTGTGAACTACGAGCAAGGCGAACGACAGAAAAGGGGGGGACGTAATGTGCATCAAACTTTACCACAGTAAACAAAATGAAAAATCCCAACCCAAAAATATTTCCAGGGAAAGGAGGACAAACATAACTGAACCGTATACAACTTTTTAAATATCATTTTTTGAACATTTAATAATATAATACATATTAACATGCTAGTTTTTGTCTAGCAGCAGTGGCCATTAAAGAATGTATTTTGTAAAAGAGCAGAGCGCAGCGCCGTGACGCACTGTTACAAAAATGCGTCAGGATCGGGATTTGATAAGAAAGTGAAAAAAAAAACCGCGGCATGTTCGGCCTTTAAAGTCTGACGGTGAAAGTGAATATTCTTAAAAGACCTCATAAAAAAAACAAGAGCTCGCGTAGCTTTTCTGTAGCTTCCATTTTGGGGAAAAGTTGGGAAAAGTTGACCTCCAGACGAAGCCGTATGAAACCTATTAAATCACGACAGCCATCGAGTTCGCATTCTTATTAAAGAGGAGGGCGCGCCACGGCCACGGCCACGGCGGGTACCGTTATGCGGCCCTCCCACGGCACCTACCAGCAGGAGCACCACGACGCTCACGGCCGCCAGCGAGGCCATCGTTCCCGCACGCAGCAGCTCCGTATCCAGCTGGGGCTGCGGCGCGACTCGCGGCGCCGCTTTATGGCCGGAGCGCGGACGCTGGGCGGCGGTGGGCGGGGCTTCGGCAGCCCGCCACGCCCCCGAGCAGATGTGCCGTGGGGAGAGCTCGAAGGCAGGGCCCTGGGGTCAGAGTGCAGGGGAGGACCTGGGAGAAGGTAACAGGCTTCATGTGGGCATTATCGTGCTGAAAGCAGGTGTGGCTCTGAGATAAGAAAGTGTGGTAGAAGCAGGGCAAAAGTCCACAGACGCCTGCAGTCTTCCAGGCATGGGATGCAGGGATAAAACCTATAAAAACAAGACACTATCTGCATGATGGATGGAGAGAGGTGAAGAGTGAAGAGAGAGGTAAAGCTGTTACTTTCTATAGCATTAAACAGAATATAGATCAGGAAAAGCAATTATCATCTTGTATAAACCACAGCAATATATATATATATATATATATGTACAGTACTGACTAGACAATGTGACAATGTACACAACAGGATGTAATCTTTTTTTTAAACAGGAATCAACTTGTATTGTCCATGCATTTATTGTAGTTTGTTTATTTTAAAAGATTCAGTAATTTGTTCAATTATCTCTTTTTGTCAGAGGGAGATCATGGTGCTTCAGTGCGGTTGTATATTTGTGGTTTTGAAAAAGTGATAAGATAAATGATTTCAGTTATTCCAAATACTCACACAGTGAGGGGGTGGACACACCCTTTTACTTTTGAAGTATTTTGAAATGAATGATGAATGAAGAGGAATTGGAGAAAATTTGGTTTTGCAACAAGCTTTCTTCACATTTTGAACCAAACAGCATAACTTCCAGGTAGCAGGACACTCCTTGAGAGTTGAGTGACGTGCAAGGAAATAAGTGACTCATCAAACACTAGAGGGAGGCATTAAGTGAAGTGATTGTCATTGTGATACACAGCAGCACAGCACACGGTGCACACAGTGAAATTTGTCCTCTGCATTTAACCCATCATAGACGAGTGTGTTACCTACTAGGCTACTACCACCCTATTAATAATAACAGGTATACATGCATTTCATTTTAAATTTGTTGCAGGTATAACATGTGTGCTTGCTGCCCAAAGTGCAGCACCAGATGTTGGCACTGCAAGCCAGTGGTGGCCTAGCGGCTAAGGAAACAGGCTTGTAATCGGAAGGTTAGTCAGAGTGGAGGGGTGGTAGTAGCCTAGTGGGTAACACACTTGCCTATGAACCAGAGGACCCAGGTTTATATCCCACTTACTACCATTGTGTCCATGGGCAAGACACTTAACCCTAAGTTGCTCCAGGAGGACTGTCCCTGTAACTACTGATTGTAAGTCGCTCTGGATAAGGGTGTCTGATAAATGCTGTAAATTTAAATGTAAGGTTGCTGGTTCAAATCCTGATCTGCCAAGGTGCCACTGAGCAAAAGCACCGGCTGCCCACTGCTCACCAAGGGTGATGGTTAAATACAGAGGATGCATTTCATTGTCTCACTGTGTGCTGTGCCAAAGTGTTTCACAATTACAATCACTTCACTTTCGTCACCAGGCACTGGACAGTTATAGGGGTCATATGTAGCTTTTTTTTTTCAGGATGTCTAACTTTCTGAGCAAAAACACTTGTACTTGTCAAACCTCCATGTCCCATGCACCCAGCGACTCTCTTTCTCCCAGTAAGGGCTTATACTCAAACTGTGTTCATTAGCTTTTCAGGCGTTGGACTGATCCACCAAAGATCCTCCCATTCTGAGCACTTCCTAGTTTTAATTGTACTCCATTTCCTGTTAGGCCACATCCACTTCCCAAACTTCCTGAATCCCTCAGGTGGCCATAGGCCACCTCAGATCGCTACTGGCATGCTGTTTTCTCCTGAAGCGAGGTCATACACACTTACCCATAATGACAGCTTCTGCACATCCAGCCGTGTTCAAAGTGTGAGCGTGTGTACACAGGAAACAGAAAATAAGTATTTTTTGGAATAATAGTTTAATGTGTACTTCCTTCATATTCTCCCGTAGTCCGACCAGAAGAAGGTGCTGTTGTCTAAGCGAGCAGATAAATCTCCCTGAGGTGACGGTATAAGGTGTGGCCTTCATCATCTTCTGGTTCTGAAATGCTTCCGAGCATTACTATTTCACATATTACACATATTTCACAGCATTACCATATACACTGTATACAGCGTATCGTAATGCTGTTTCACCCCAAGCCCCAAATGGTGCATTTATAAGAATATCAAAATATATTCATAAGAGATATAACACTAGAAGTTACAAATTAATTAAAAATGAACTAAATTTAAGTAGGTACTAATACTAGCTATGTCTATATGCAATAAACAAAGACAGGACAGGAAACAATACAAGTGAGCATGTGCAATTACGGTAAAGTGAGATTTGTGCAGGCGGTATTTGAATGATCAGGACGTTGTAGACAAGGCAAGACAAAGACATGAGCAAGAGTGCAAATATAGCACATTTGTAAAAGGGTTTATGTTCACCAGTCCTTTGGTGGCAGCGAGTTGAGGACAAATCATAAATGGGATGTTTTAAATGGTTACAGTTGTACAAGGACCCTGAAATTAGGCAGCATTAAGAGGTCTTTTGTGTTGCAACCATAATCTGCCCTTAGCATCGGGACTAATTTTGTGTGGGACAGTTCACCTCCGTTCGGAATGTGCCTTTGTTTTGACGTGGCTTTCACTGAGCTGTGAACAAAGCCACACCCGCACAGCGCAGCGCACAAGCTCCCCATTCATACCTGGATAAAATGCTCCGAACAAGGAAACATATGCAATTTAATTCAATATGTGGACGAACAGGGAGAGTTCTGTCTCTTCGATCTTCGATTTGCCTATGTTAAAATATTTACTATAAGCCTGTATTTATTTGTTGCCATGCTGCTGAGTATCAACCCCTAAAATGGAGATAATATCCGTGACATGTGTGCTCTTTGTTTCCAGACGGGGTGCCCTTATCAGCGCCGTGAAGTGCCGCGACTTGTCGCCCCCCATCTGCTGACATTCACACTCATGCAGACCAGCGGTCCAGGCTGTGAGATGGACTCAGAACAGCCTGAGCACCATTAATCGTCTACAGTATCATGTGAAAACTTTCTAAGCAGTAGAGAAAAGAATGAAAGTTTTTTCTCATGTTCTGAAAACACACAAATAATAGTTATTAAAACGTAAAACTGGGTGTTGGTCTCTCCCAACAGATGGAGAACAATATTGTATTGCTGCTCAGTGAAAAATAGGAGAACAGAGTCTCTTTCTCTGTACAAATCATGTTATTGTTTCATGGAAATAAGGAAATTCAGCAATAAACTCTTTATGTAGATCATTATCCATTCTTTGAACTAAATGTTTTTTGTTACTTTAAAAATATTACTTAAAAACAGCTTAAAAAAAGTGGATCTGTAATCACTGGTTTGTTTTGCCGCCTAAGACTACTACACCAACCAACTAATCTCAGACACAAAGGTGTGTTTTTTCAGAACATAATTCCATGTGCAGTAGTTGCAATGTGTCCCTCTAGTGGCAGAATATTAGATGAGCAGGGAGTGTAGCTCATGATGGACATTCATATCTTATCTACCTGACATGTTTTAAAATATACATAAAATAAATGTAAATGTTGCCTTTCCTGCCCCAACAAATCCAATGTTCCTACGGCTCGTGGTACGCAACAAAGTCCAGCAAACCCATTACAGGTTATTTAACGGAGATATACTGGCAGCACGACACACTGAACAGAGGACAGAGAGCAATAAAAACTCATTTCCTGGGACTACTCACACACAGAGGTGACGTACCCTGCACCAAACCGACTCCATCTCCCAGAATGCCACTGGTATTTAAAGCAACAGGCCCGTCCTATAGCAATATATTCCACAATATATTCCATAATATATTCCCATTTCCATTTCCAGCATTTATCAGACGCCCTTATCCAGAGTGACTTACAATCAGTAGTTACAGGGACAGTCTCCCCCTGGAGACACTCAGGGTTAAGTGTCTTGCTCAGGGACAAGTAAGTGGGATTTGAAGCTGGGTCTTCTGGTTCATAGGCGAGTGTGTTACCCACTAGGTAACACACTTATTGCTTATTGTTCCTCAAGTTCATACCTGCTGAGCAAGGTCCAGCTCGAGCATAGGCCTGTCTTTGCTTGTTATAAAGTAAACATTTGCTCTCTTATTAAGACTTTCTCTAACTTTCCACATGTTCCTGTGCAAGATCCGTTGCTGCCTTTTACCTGTTACTCACTCACGCGTATCTGCTAAACTGATATTCCCGTCCTCACCTCATTTGATGACCATATCTGCAGTCTTGAAAACAGCTCTGACCTGTCAAGACATGTGGCCCACAAGCCCTCTGGAGGTGTAAAAAGCAGATCCTTTAAGTGGATTGACTGCCGGGCGCTGCCTCCGTGGTTTGCGCTCGTTTGTCCTGCACGGATTGAGATCTGGATGAATCTGGGGGTCAAGCCCAACACCTTGAGGAGTTTCTGTTTGCAGTCATTTTTGTAACGTGCCGCTGACAGAGGGGCAGAGGAGAGATTAAAAATGATGCTAAAATTTCAGTCGACAGCCATCAGTCCGGAATTTTAACACAAATGACATGCTTCCTCACACCTGCCTCAGCTGCAAGTGCAAAACCTGCTGAACTGTTATCAGACATTATTCTTACGCGTTGTAATACACATTGCATTGTTTCATTTAGGATCATTTGGCGCGGTGATTACTTTTTTTTTATAATGAATTCACTTTTACAAAAAAAATAAAACTTTTTGGATCGTGGAGGACCATCATGTTGATCCCTTGTATTCACATGTGTGACCAGGGCAACTGAGACATCACGAACCGCCAAGGTGCCAACAAAGCACCGACCCAACACACTGCTCACCGGGTGCCTGTCATGGCTGCCCACTGCTCACCAAGGGTGACGGTTAAAAGCAGAGGACACATTTAGTCGTGTCACCGTGTGCTGTGCTGCAGTGTTTCGCAATTTAAGCCTGTGAAGTGACACGCTCCTCGGCTGGCACCTCTGCCGTGCTACCTTTCTGATGTGTGCAGTGCAGGCCGGCTCAAATCCTCACCGCTGTTTCTTCAGTGACCGACTGTCCACTTCTGTTGTCCTGATGTGGTTACGGTGTCTGTATAGCCCTCTCATTCTCGTCATGACTTGCCGCTATATTGGATTTGAATGTCAGCTGTGATGCACACATGTGGTGGCCTAGTGGTTAAGGAAGGGGCCCCATAATCAGAAGGTTGCTGGTTCGAATCCCGATCTGTCAAGGTGCCACTGAGCAAAGCACCGTCCCCACACACTGCTCCCCGGGCGCCTGTCATGGCTGCCCACTGCTCACTCAGTGTGATGGGTTAAATGCAGAGGACACATTTCACTGTGTGCACCGTGTGCTGTGCTGCTGTGTATCACATGTGACAATCACTTCACTTTATTATTTTACATCGTGCCTGAACCCGTGCAAGACTCTGCACCACGAAGGAAGATGCCATACATATTCTGTTTTCAATTTACCAGAAGCTTGGTGCTTTCAACAGCATTTCTGTTCTTTTTCGGCCATTTCTTTCTTTCTCTTCCTATTCCTCTCTACATCTGCACTTCTCCTGGATATCTCCTGGTGGACAAACCTTGTAACTTCTTCCACGCACCTACATCTGGCGAAGCATGTTGCTGAATTGAATACAGTGCAGACTTTCCACCAAGCATCAGTGTTCCCACATTTTGTAAAAACGAGTAAACCAGACATTAAAATGAGGGAAGCACCGTTTTAATGGATCATAACAGAAAGCTACGGGGCCACACGCTGCTTCTTCATCCTTCCGTACCGGCCCAACCTGTCCTTTAGCTCGTAAACCAGTTCACTCCATGCCACACTTCCCACACTTCCTTACACATCTTCGCCATTCCGTGTGTCATTTTGCGTGGTTGAGCTTTATGTTTGATCATTTATGCAGTTCCTGCGGCCCCTTTGGTCATTTACTTTATATGAGTTCATTTCATAATAATTTTTGACCTTCGACACAACTAATCGGTGGGACGGGTCCTCGTTTGTTGTCCTCCGTCACCCTCGACTCAGGGACCCGACCCCGGGTGGGGCTGTGAGAAGCTCCAGAGAAAGCAGGGGGTTCACAGGCCCGGAATAAAGCCTGTTTATGGGGTGGTGCCCGAGGACAGAAGAACGTTTAACACGTTCGGATTGTCAACCTCGTCGGAAAACCGCAGCATTTTACGTGGTTTCATGGTGTTTCGTGTTAGGGTACTGTGCCGAAATTCATGACAAACAACTCGGCAGATGTGCGGAGTGAAGGCGCGGCGCGGCGCGGGTGGAGCCGGGAAAGGTGAAACCGCCAGAGAACCGAGACGGGAGGGGGAGAAGAAGAAAAAAAAAGCCGCGAGGCGGCCGCGCCCACACGGCCGACTTTTACTCCTCCGCCCGTCCCACCTGGAGCAGACGCGTCCGCAGGATGGCCCACGGGTTCGGAGTCCCGCTCCTCGTCCTTGTCGCGGTAGGTAAATGACGAGCCGGGGACCTGAAGCTTTTTTTCTATTTAAAAAGTCGTGTCGCCTCCTGTCGCCTTCTCCCCCAGAGTCTGTCTGTCGCAGCGGACGGCCGCCTCAGCACCTCCCTGGCCGCCGCCCTTCCCCAGACGGTGGCCGCTGGATATGCGGTGGCCGCGGGTGTGTTGAGACTTTTTACTTAGAAAGAATGTGCATTCTGAATGTGTGTGTGTGTCTTTAAAACGAGCTGACGGGCCCGTGGAGTTAATTTATCTCCTCCATTCAGTCGATTTGAATGGCCGCGGGTCCCAGCCGTGGCTCCTGACTACCGATGACCCGGACTTCGCGGTGGGGACAGATGGCACCATTGTCACCACGGGTCTCTTCAGTGTCCCTGCCGGGGGCAGGACTTTCTCTGTGTGGATCCAGGACGGCAATGGCGATCGGAGTAAAGTGGAAGTCACCATTTCCCAGAAGCCCGTTGAGGTAGATGATGTGATGCAGCACGGCACGACACACGGGCATTCTTTTCACAGTCCTTTCCGTTTTTGAACCTCGAACACGAACGTTGTGTCTGTACTACGTGTTAGGGACCAAAGACAGGTGTGCTGAAGCGCTACAAAAGACGATGGAGTCCTCTGCCCTTCAACATCGTTGAAAATGACAGTCCACCCTTCCCTAAGGATGTCGAGCAGGTAGGACCCTGGGGCCGTCAGGCTTTGTACATGAACTTGAGTCGTTTTACCATTAGCATGAAATATGACAGCACAATGCAAATCTCTGATGATGTTGGACAGACGTGAGTGGCCATTTATTCTGTGGGGACGTGCTTTTTGGACGCGTTCTTACGCAGCTGAGTATGATGGTTACATTTGATTCATCTTTTGTGCAGATTTCCTCTGACTCTTCCGCTTCCCACTCGGTCTATTATATCATCTCTGGCCCTGGGGTGGACGAATACCCATCAGGGGTGTTCTCTGTGGACAGTGACACCGGGAGGCTGAAGGTCCTCAGGCCTGTGGACCGGGAGGAATTTCCTCAGTTCATTGTGAGCCATGACATTATTCTGTAGCCTCTTTATTTATCCTCCTCTGGTGCACCCAGCACTCATGTTTCTTACTCACTGTTCATTCCTTTACAGTTTCAGGCCAGGGTATTCGACAGGAGAACTAAAGTCGAGACTGACGAGCCACTGCCCATCACCGTGGATGTGGACGATGTGAATGACAACGCACCCACCTTTGTAGGCCCCATGACATTTCATGTGCTGGAGCAAAATAAAGGTATGAGAAGGCCACACTCACTAGATGTCTAAAATGCTATTTACATTTTGATGCGTGCATACAGTTTTGTATCCTTTATAAGGTCTGGGAGTTCTATTGACATAAAATATATATTTATTATATTTGTTGAAATTTCTCCTGTCATGCTGGCAGAATTATTTGGCTCTTAATTAATTTTGATGCACAACAGAGCATTATTATTGTAATTCTGGCTAAAATACAATTAAATCAGTTCCAATATAGAAAGGGAAAAAACATTATGCAGGTTTAGACGGCCTCTGACTACAAAGATAAAATTATTTTTTGGTCTATAAGGTGCAAGGTCAAGAAACAGATGCATGAATCCATTTAACATAATATTAATATATGTAATGTGTATGATAGTTGGTTGAGATATCCAATAGGAGTGTCTTTTTCAATCTGGGTTATGGTGATAAGGTTTTCCTAATTATACTAAGCATAATTGCTTAAATTGTGTAATTAAAAAATGCATGTAAATGTATTATGATCTGCCGAACTGTATGCTGTCGCGCTTATTTCCCGAATGACAGTTAATCTGAGGTGTTATGGTGAACAGGTGTCGTGGCAGGACAACTGAATGCTACCGACAGAGACCAGCCAGGCACACCTCACACACAGATCAGGTTCAATCTGCTTGATGGAAAGGACTTATTCATAGTCAACCCCCAGACTGGTGTCATTTCCACCGTCACTCCCACTCTCGACAGAGAGGTGCGGTTCATTGAACTTACATGATGCTTGATTTCGTTTAAATTCTTTATTCTCATGATCTCTGCGAAGTGTCTTCTTTGTAAAAATTCATTTTTGTCTCCAGGTTAAAGACACTCACTTGGTTACTGTCGAAGCCAGAGACATGAATGGTGCAGCCAATGGTCTATTCAGCACTGCTACAGCCACTATCCTGCTCAAGGACATAAACGACAACCCTCCGGTCTTCACCAAACCTTCTGTTAGTCCCCTGGACAGTTCCCCACTAAAGGAGATAGCTCATGTGATAGTTTGTGAATGTTTACTGTATTATGTGGTGTTCGTCTTGCAGCACAGTGTGAGCGTGTTAGAAAACGTCGCAGGGAAGAAGCTGCTCCTTCGGATCCCAGTTGAAGACAAGGATCTGAAGAACACCCCCAACTGGAAGACCAAGTTTCTCATCAACAAAGGCAACGAAGACGGATATTTCCAGGTTGAGACTGACCCACAAACGAACGAAGGCCTTTTATACTTGATGAAGGTGAGCAAGACGTTATAATACGCTGATGTTATGGTAATGTTTTTTTTTGCGATGGTGCCTGCTATTCTGTACTAAAGTAATAATTACAATTAACACTTACCATTGTGTAAAAAAGGTTTTCACCAACATCAAACCCACTGACCGACAGGGGCTTCTACTGAAGGATAACTGGACAGGCATATAATCAGTCTTACATCTTTTTAGAACATCATATGACATTCATAAAGTAGAAGAATGTAAATGTTTTGAGCACAAAGTGGGAGCAACTTGCTGATTAGCTTCATTAGCTATGAGCAGAGGCATTTCAGGTTGACTTCATGACTTCTCCTTTTCTGATCTCAGCCCCTGGACTACGAAAAGACCAAGGCAGTAAATCTGCAGGTTCAGGCCCAAAATGAAGTTCCACTTAGTGGCACACAGGCCACCTGGGCCTCCATCCCCGTGCAGGTTAATGTGCAGGATGTGGACGAAGGGCCTGAATTTATCCCTGCCACCCTGCACCTCCGGGTGAAAGAGAACACCGCCAATGGCACAGTCATCGGCACCTACACTGCCAGAGACCCTGAGACCAACAGCAGTGTGGGCATCAAGTAAGTCTGCCTTTAATGACTGGAACATTTCATTTTAGTAGCATTCTGAATGTTTATCGCCTGAAATCAGTCCAGGATGTTTGGAGAGTCTGAAACACGCCCTAGCCGATCTATATGCCAGACTAGCATAAATCATGTCATGCGGTGCTTTTAAAACTCCTCTGGTTTGGCCAGTTCCTCCCCTTTCATCATTCTGCTTCTCTTGTTCAACTGTGTCAGCAAAAGAATGCCTTGCAATGTTAGTACTTCTAAACACGGCTCTGATCACAGTGTGCACATTGCTGCAGAGCACAAAACTAGTTCTCAAAGAGATATTGTATTATACGAGAAAAGAAAAAGATGACCATTTGATTATATAATAGATAAATAGCATCTATCATTCAGATAACTGTTGGTTTTGTGTTTGTACCTCTGTTTTTCAGGTATTATGAGTTGTCAGACCCAGCTTCATGGATTGAAGTTGAAGAAACTACTGGCAAGTTGAAGGTTGTCAACACCATAGATAGAGAATCTGACTTTGTCAAGAATCTGACTTTGTACAACGTTACAGTGAAAGCCGTGGATGCAAGTGAGTATTATGTATTTATTTATTTTTGTTTCTCTCTCCTAATAAACTTAATTCCAATTTATTAATAACAGTGTAAATAGGATCTGCATTAAAGTGGCTGTTAGTAGCCTAGCGGGTCACAAAGACCCAGGTTGAAATCATGTCCCTGAGCAGGACACTTAACTCTGAGTGTCTCCAGGGGAACTGTCCCTGTCACTACCGACCGTAAGTCACTCTGTCTGATAAACGCCTTAATTATAAATGTAATGTATGCCGATAGACATTGTGTAATATTCGTCACCCAGAGTGTCAGACTTGACGTCTGAGGTGTGGCACCCACAGGTGTGGGCATGCCGCATCCCGTCCCCACCCTGTACTGGGCGTGTTGGAGTTCAGAATGATACTACGGTGATTCAAAGCCCTCAAGCTAGCTCGCTATGATTGTAGGTCCTTGTCAGAGGTTTGTCTTACTGACCTGGGAACAGGATGTTCCCTTCGTTTCCTGACGCGTTAACGTCTGGGCCGCAAGGAACCGGGTGAACTAGCAGCAGGAGACTTTCAGGGAAACATATCTCATGGGCGCAATTTCTATGTGGGAATATTAATGAGATGTCTCAGTATTCTAAAATTCAAAATAGATTTTTTTGAGTAAAGAGTTAAGCATATAGAACATATTTTGATTTTACTATTTCATATTTATTTATAGAAGGGTATAAGATATTTGTTTTGCATGATGAAATCTCTGATCCATGCCACTTTGGTCTAGTGTTTTTACTTTTTCTTGATCTAGATCCTGAATGTAGAACCAGTATGGCAATTCAGTAGTTTCTGGTCACATTACATTGTCACCATAAAAAATGTAATATGCCAATTTCATTTTTTTAATTGGTCCTCCAGTGATGGTGCTTTAGAGGTACAGCGCTTTTGTTGTTTAGCAGGAGTGATGTTATTCAGTAGAACTTTTCTGATGTTCAGTAGAACTTTTCTTACATTCTCCTGGTTCCAGAATTGTACACTGAGCATGTTTAAAGATGAGTAGTATGTGGGACTGGCGAGGAAAGCGTATGCAATTCCATTTATTCACAGTTTGGCCCTTTATTGTACCGACAGCTTCTAAAACAGGAACAGGTACTGTGCTCATCAGTGTGGAGGACGAGAACGACAACGTGCCAATGATCCCAAAATCGGACCTGACCATGTGTGAGAAAGAGGGGGAGCTGACGTCTGTTCAGCTGACCGCTGTGGACAGAGACCTGCCGCCCTTCTCCTCTCCTTTCTTCTTTCAGCTGGACAACCCCAGCGAAGGGAAATGGACCTTGAAACGATTCAATGGTGAGATTGATATGTGGCTTCAAAGACAGTTAATGATGACGTTGTTTCCATGGCAACGGGCTAAGTTCAACACGTCATTTTCACTGTTTTTTAATTATCCAGTTGTTTGGCATCAGTAGATACACTGTCATCCGGATTGTAATTTCCAGACACAACGGCGAATCTCTCCCAAGCCGTGGAGCTGCCCAGTGGACTGTACAGTGTGCCTGTGCTGGTTAAGGACCTGCAGGGACAGGGTCAGACACAGACAGCCAAAGTCAGGATCTGCCGATGCCTCAAGGGCCAGTGTGTTGCTTCGCGCAGCTCCTCGGCGTTGGGGGTAGGTGGCATCCTCGCCCTGCTGCTCGGACTGGCGCTACTGCTGCTGCTCTGTGAGTGCACAGGACAACACACAAACACCCACACCAAAAAATACATATGCTGTCTACGCTCGCACAAACTCAAACAGACCCATACAGACACGTGCACATGCTACAACATGCACGTACACTTTCACAACTCCATACACAGTGCTTTCTTGAATTTTACATGAAGAAATGCATAAATTAATAAAACCAGAATGAATAATAGAATACTATGGAGTAATAACGGAGGTGAAGTTGCTCTCTGGTTAACCCTGGTGAATCGTATTGCTCCCTCTGAAGGCATCCTGGCAGTGCTGTGTGTGACTAAAAGGGAGAAGCTGGAACTGGAGGACTCCGCTGGAAGTGGAGGGATGCTCCTCACGTCTAACACGGAGGGGCCAGGAGAGGAGGTACCCACAATCCCCAGCTGCATTATTACTGCCCTCACCAGATATTCTGACAGTGCTGCGTCTGAGATATATCAGCAGAACCTTTAATTTATTTTTATATGGTTTGTGCGTCAGTGTCATTTGCATTTGTAATAAACAACATATAATGTAATTGATAATGCAAATGACTAAAATTATGTGTACCGCTGAATGCTTTTATGTCGAAATATTTCATAAATCATAAAATGTACACTGAATGAGTTAGATGTGACTAATGTTGATGGCAAAATTACATCTTAAATATCAGTCATTGTGGAGCAAGCATATAATAATTACTTAATCTGCAAATCATATTCCCACAGAATAATTAATGAATAAACACTTTCATGTGTTTAAAATGAAATTAAAGTGTTTATTGGACATTCAAAACTTTCAAAAACAACAATTGCTGTTTCTTTTATTGCTCAGGGTGCAAATCTCACCATGATCCCTACAAGTGGGGAGTTTTCAAATTTGAACGCTGCCGTGGATGGAGGACTGAGAGGAACAGTGAAACAGTCCACATGGACAGCTTCCCAGCAGGCTTTGCGTCAGCAGTCCATGGATGTCCTGTCCACAGACATGCAAGACGTGGCCTCAGTGGGCCAGTATGGCTTTGAAGGGTTTGGTGCAAGCAACACTATGAGCTACAAATATAAAGACATGAAAACCCTGCATACCTGGCAGACCAATGGCCGCTTCCTGCAGATGGTATGAACCTCAGTTCAGACCTAATATAATTTTCTGATAAATTAGTGGCTAATACAAAACGTTAATCGGCCTGATGAAGTTTGCATGTCTCATTCACATTTGTTGTAATGTTTATTGTTGAATTAATGTGTTGTTTTTTTTTTTTTTTTTTTTACAGAAACTTGGGAACTTGGCGAGGGAGCAGGAAGGTACCTGTGCAGATGACATCATCCACTCATACAGATACGAGGGTGAGGGGTCGCTGGCCGGCTCAGTGGGTTGCTGTAGCGACCAGGATCTCCAGGACAACCTGGACTTCCTCAATACTCTGGGACCAAAGTTCAGGACACTGGCCGAGGTTTGCACCAAGAAGTGAACTTTCCTCACCTCTCTGCTCTGTGGCTACATGTTCTCTAGAATAGGGTGCTGTTGAATATAAATATGGACTTTTTATGACTTAAAGACATAAAGAGTATGAAGCACACGCACCTCCATTTTGGGCACACCATCACCATCATCCTTTTGAAATAATATGAATTTAAAGCTGTAAAAGACAATGTTTGGCAGTTCAACAGACAAAAAACAAGATTCCTTCATGGATAGGAGTATTTCAGACAATTTTACTCCTTTCTGTAGGTTATCTGTGTCCTGTATATGTTCTCAGTAAATTACATAACTCCCAGAATCACATGTACATGGATGTAAAAGTTATTAAGACTGGATTTTATTTGATTTTTTTTTTTTACTTTTTTGTTATTTTTATTTCGTGAAAAGATAATTTATGAGATCTGGACATATGCACTGCCTGTGTATTTCATTCAGGTTATGCTTTTTTAAAATAACAGAATAGAATGGGGGGAGAGTTTTTGTATTACAGTAATAAAAATCAGAAAAACAACAAAATTGTTCCATCATTGAAAATGTTTCACAATGCCGATGTTTATTAACATAATTGTTTTTTTTTTCAGATAAAAGATTTTGTTTCACTGTAAATGTTAATTGAATAATTTTTGAGAATGAATCCTCAAACATTAATTTGTGTTTTGGGCTCTTGGGTTTTGTAGCTTGTGACTGGGAGGGCGATTGTTCTCTCTCTTGCCGATGACCTGGGTGTGTCTCTTTCGAACAAACACAGGCGTTGGAACCACAGTGACTCATACTAAATCTGAAGGCCACCGCTGCTCTGTGAGCGCCACTCGGTGGCCACTATGTGGCCCTGCATGAGGCCGTGAGAAACAACTTTTTTTTCTGCAGTTGACTGATGCCTCAGATGACACTTGCCTCTCCCGGGGTGTTCTGGGTGAAAGCAGGGTGAGGCGCGTCTCACTGGTGACTAATTATTGCAGAGTGAGTCACTAACCCAGTGAAAACTGCGCACTCTTTTTAATTTCTGTGTTATTTGTCAAATAAGAATGGGCAAAACAGACTCCATGAACAGAGGGAAGATGGCTAGATGCAAGTGTTTGAGGACATTATTAGACGGGTCTAATTCAACTCGGAGATGATAACGTCCTGTCGAGATTTGGAAAGGGAAATCTATGCAGTCTGAGGATGGCCGTGGTGATCAAATGCTTCCAGGGATTAAAAGAAACCCGTGGTGATATCTTGTTAGATCACAATTGCTGTCATCACAATCACAAGATCATGAAAGAGCAAGTCACTTTTTTCATGTGTGACACAAAAGCCTGTGTTCAACAGCCACATCAAAGATTCCGTACTAAAATTCCCAATGGGGGCAATTAGTAGCAACCAGAAGACAATTTGGCACTCTGCTCTGAATATCAACGTATAAAACCACGTCAGTCATTCTCCTTTGTTGGGCTAATAAGTGACGAACAGCAGAAGGTTGAAACGAGACTGGCTGAAAGGTCACCCTCAGGCTCACACCACACCCCATTCCATTTCAATTTTCATTCTTCTTTCCATCTTGGCTTTGAAATGTGTAACATCTGTTTATATGTTACACATTTCAATTATGTTTTCAATTATTTTCATTCATGATATATTTTACAAAATGATTTTTGTGATTGAATGAGAAATGCTTAATCTTTTTTTAGCTTAATCTGTAAAAGAAACCAGCAGCAGTGTAGTATGCTTCTTCTTAAGAATTTAAGTTTAAGATATAAGACTTTGTGAATTAACTTATTTCTACTTTTGCATCAGTAGTTAATACCATGGTGGATTCTGACAGTACCACTATCATGGGTTCCATATATTCTGTTGTGGATGCTCTGTGAAATACTGCACCTTGCCCTGAAAATCTGACTGCTTGGTGTCATGTTGGACTGGCAGGATAAGGTCACTGGGGTTGTTTCTCATCTAAGCTCCAAAAAAGCGTCACTACTGTAGTTTTACTCAGTTGCAAGACGCACTGCTCTGTCTTCTCAGCGTGCCAGATGGAGACGTAACAATTCATTCAGACTCTGCTGTGCTTAGGAGCCACTTTCTCGTAGCACTGCCACGTGAATTTGAGAATTTTAGCACTTGGGCCTACAGAGCTCCCATTAGAGTGGGAGCATCATATCTAGCCTCACAGCGACTGCAATGCAGGTGAAATTGACTCTGTCCATTTACAGTCATCCTGTAAGTCTGTTACTTTCCAGACATGAGCGTGAAATTAACCCATTAGTGGGAGCTGTAATGAACTCATGCTGTGCAGTAAGACCTCCTGCCACATATAAATGCCACAGTATAAATGGACTTTACTAAATGTTTTGTTGTAAGAATGACTGTTAAGCGATTACTGCTTTTGCGTCCTGAGTGAGACACATAGACTCTTGGGGCCCAGATGATTCTTCAACACCAGGTGGCAGTGTCACCTCTCAGAAAGGGACGCTGCACCCTCCAGCTGGTCCAGCAGGTGAGCTGCACGCCATGCTGAGTCACTAGGGCCGTCTGTCTGGCTTCCTGCGGGGGTTTCTGCTGCTGCTGCAGCTTCTCTGCTGTGAAGTGACATCATTGTGATCAAAACTAAACACGGCAAAAGCCACAAACGAGGGACCTGCACAGCGCCTCTGGAATGCCTGACTGTTCTCACTCTTTTAAGGTTGCATTGCACATATTGGACGTGTAATTGCAGATCCAAAACTGCCCTTTTATTAATAAGTGGGTTGTTTTTAATCAGGGGTCACTCTCATTTCATATAATCTGCACTGTGAGCACAACCCTTGCTTTTGCCATGTTTTGTGTGGGTTTAAAAGAAATATAATTATGAGCCGAGCCTGCTGTGATGAAGTTGACAGGGTGACAAAAACCACAGGCTATTCATCATACCGGCACTTTAATGAATTTACTCTCCATTAAATTCCTGACAAACAGACATGCCATGGATGAAGTAATCATGCCATAAAACAATTACACTGATTAATTGACTCTACAGCCACAGACGATCTGATCACGTTTTATCTAAAATATGAGAATTTATTAGAATGGATTGATAAAGATCAACATTTTAAGAAATAACTCAACAAAATGCAGGCTTCTCACCATGGGTCTCTATCAGCCATTACGGGGAAATATGCTTTTAATTATTTGTGCATTAATTATGCAGGGGTATAATTTCCCCTGGTTAATGATCTGCTTGGGCCATCGTGTTTGATTCTGGGTCCCAGTCAGTATCATCTATGCTAATTTCCAAACATGCTGCTGACAAGCTAATTGGACAAATCAATTTAGCTGTGCAATACCCAAGAGGGATATCTGTGTCTTAATGACTCAACATGATCCAGCAGATATGCAGACAAACAGCGTTCTCTGTTCATAAACTCACAACTGGGAGGCTTGTTGTGTCTCCTGATTTCTGCCGCGAAAAGCCTGCAATGCATTCTGGCTCCACGAGGACAGTAAGCGCGCTTTCGCTAAGGGAGCAAATGGCAATCAAACCCAGTACAATTATACCCCCAGATGAGCATTTCCTGGCTTCATTTATTTATTAAAATCTTTACTGTCTTCCTTTACATAGTTTTCAGTGTCATAGTGAAGCCCATTAAAATCTGCATTAGTTGAACATCAGCCTTGATGGTAAAAATAATCCAGGACGTGAGCACCTGCTGTGAACTGTCTCAGCCCTGATTGTTACTGTCTCATTAATAAAACATGTTTAATTACACCAGGCTGCTTTATAGCTCGGAAGTTAAAAAGCGCATTTTGCTTACTAACAGTGGTGGACGAAGTGAAGAAGATAAGAATGACGTCTAGGTACATGAAGTTGAATTGTTTCCAAAATGCATGCAGGATTTCATTGACAAACAGTGGGACTATTTGAGAGGCCGAGTGGCATTAAAAGATATTCATAATGGCCTCTCTGGGTGACCCGTTTTCCATTTGTTCCCCTCCCGAAACCAGACCAGGCGATAAGTTTTGCACAGGTCAAACTTGGTGAAGAGGGTGGCTCCGGTGACTGTAGAGTAGCAGCAAGGGATACTTGTTCTTGACAAAGAAGAAAGCTGCTGCTGCTGGGGAGGTGGACGGTCCGATAAGCCTGGATGTAGTCTTTCATGGCTCGTGCTTCAAGCTGGGACACTGAATAGAGTGGTGATCAGTGGTGGACTGGGTTTTCCGTGGTCTTGTGAGCCAACAGCCACGGTTAAAGTGAAGTGATTGTCACTTGTGATACACAGCAGCACAGCACATGGTGCACACAGTGAAATTTGTGCTCTACATATAACCCATCACCCTGAGTGAGCAGTGGGCAGCCATGACAGGCACCAGGGGAGCAGTGTGTGGGGACGCTTTACTCAGTGGCACCTCAGTGGCACCTTGGCGGATCAGGATTCGAACCGGCAACCTTCTGTTTTTGGGGTCGTTTCCTTAACCTCTAGGCCACCACTGCCCATGTTGATCAGATAAAAGATGCAGGTCTGCTTGTGGTCTTCAGGGGACAGAAGACACAGCGTGGTGGTGAAAAACTCCAGATGTCTGGTACCCAGGGGACAGCTGTCTAAAGCTTGAATGACTGGGCGGACCAAGATCGCCCTAGCTGCTTGGGCTCGGGCAGTGGGTTCAAAAATGGAGCCAGGCAGAGCCAGTGTGTCTGGCCGGGAGAGAAGGTCCAGTGTCTTTGTGCTCGCAGGGCATTAATGTCAATGGCGGCGGAACGAGAGGCACCATGGTGCATCAGCGGCCTCACGTTAAATAAAATTTCACAAGCAACACACTAGCCTAGTTTTTCTATAGATGTCTAGATGGCCCTTTGAGTGTTTAAGGTTGCTGACCCCTGATCCAAAACCATCTACATCTATGAGGGTTTGTGAAGGGCTACTGCCCTTTTGCCATTTAAAATAACATTTCTGTAACTTCGGCTCAGACCTATCTGTGACATGTAAAGTGTCACTGTCCTGTGGGACTGAAGTGCCACCAGCTCGGCTGGAAGCGTCAGGAGGAGTCTGGTGAAACTGCGTTAATTAGCAGCCAGCAGGATGTTTGGCAGTCTGAGGCTGATTATAGGACTGTGATGGAATGTGTGGACTGTGATGAAGATGGTGAAGACGACGTGTGTGTGCGCTCTTGTGCTTTTATTCTGGGAGAATCCAACATCATCACAGTGACAAGTATGTGAAAATATGTGAAATATCTCTATATGTGTGTATAAATATATGCGAAAAGTCACAGTAAAAGAAAGACAGAACTGGTGGTGCACTTTTACATGGGGTGCATTTTTAGTTTTTCCAAAAAAACTGTTGTTACCATAGGTAGAATGAACTTGCCGTGCCGTTATTTATTATAAGAGTATTTGTGCCCTGCTTCATTCCATCCAGACATCAAATCTGACTTCAGTTGAATGGGGTGAAGGATATGCAGACTTTTTCCACCTTTGATGTATTTACTTCTATTTAATGTAGTGTGGATTAATAGCTTTTGGAGACCAGGGGGTGGGTGGACCTTGTATACGTTGTTGCTTTGATTGACGGCTTGCTTGCATTTTCAAAACCGGTCCGTTTCATTTAGTGGTGCTTGATTATGTGGTATTGAAAATAACCTTTTGCAAGAGGCTTATTTCTGTCTAAAAACTGCTGATGTCGGAAAACAGTGTTCAGGGAGGCCCAGCCGTGGATGAGACCTGTGCTTTAGAGTGCTTTAATGACTGGTTCGTTCTGCTCTCACCCGACCTTCCCCAGCTCCCTTGCAGACAACTTTCATGCTCATCCTGCTCCCTTTATGTTGTTGCTGTCCTCATTTGATACTATGCCGGGTAATTTAATACCCTTAATTGGATTTGGTGGGTGATCTGTATGGCTGACCTCCCTGTGAGTAAGCGGTTCACTCAGCACATGGATTCCCTGCATCCTGCTGCGAGCGTTCCACTTGCGCAACTCGGGTCCTGTAAATTCTGCTGTCAATGAGACCCAGCACAGCACACAGCACCACTGAAACTCAGGGAGGATTACCGGGGAGTCAAATGGGTTTGTTACCCAGCAACCACAGACCAAGCCAAAGTGATTAACTCAGAAGGCAGTCATGGGTGCTGGGCTAACAAAAGGGCCACATCAGCTGATGGTTATGTGTAATTACATCCTGCATCACAGCCTCATGCTCTCACCTTCAGATGCTCGCATGTGTGTGTGTGTGTGTGTGTGTAGTTCTCCAGGGGAGGCAAAGCAATTATCAAAATGAAAATGTTATTAGAGCACATGGCGGATAACCGGCTGGAGACAGGGCTTGCATATCGGTACCTTCTGAAAAGTCACCATGACAGTTCAAACAGTTCAAACATAGACCCTTACAGAAGACAAGCCATTTTAATCATAAGCAACATCAGATTTTTCAGAATTTTAGAATGGGGTTCCACATCAGAAACCTATATCTTTATCATTTTATGATGATGTTTCTAGATACCTTCTGGTTAATCGAGAAATTGGGTGCAATTGCCAATAAGTGCAGCCCTAGAGTTGACTAGTGTAATGTCAACAGTGTCATCATGACTTGAGGAGATGAGAGCTTCTTGCTAAAGTCTCATGAATTTAGAAAAAAAAAAAAAAAAAGAGTTAACTTTTCTGAAGTGAAGGAAAGTGTGTTTTGAACAGTTTTCTCACTGATTAAAAACATGATGTAGGTTAACATATTTGTTTCATAATTTCATCAGATTTTAACACCTCACATGCAGCCGAAAACTATGCAAGTTGCTTGGTGAATAGTGATGTTGCTTCCACCAATATGTCCACTTTTCATAAGTTCTGTTCTTCCTACCGATTGTCACCTTTAGTACTGTATTTTGTGTCACTGCTGGCCAAACCTAAAAAAAGGAGAGAAAGTGATGGTGTTGGCATTAGCACAGAGCTAATTAGATTTCTATAAATACACACGTGGCTGGGCGCGGTGATGGATGCAGTGTCTGTGCTGTGGGGGAATGCTGAAGCAGAACCGCAGTTCAGGGGCCTTTAATAAGCCAACACTTTTATCTCTTAATTACACAGTGGCCCACACTCCCATTGCCCACTCTGGGCATTAAACCTTGCTTCGTGTTCAGTTGAATGACACTAACCAGATTTATGTGTCTGCATGTGTGTGTGTGTGTGTGTGTGTGTGTGTGTGTCCCACCCTTTCAACAGCAGGTACTTTTGACTTTTGATAATTTAGCTTTTCCAACAGAGCACATCCTGGAAGAGTAGGAACTAAAAATGCACCCAGGAGACCAACTCCACTCATTCAATTCATCAAAGGTAAGACACCATCTGGCTCCATGAAGACCAGCTATCATAATCAAACAAAGATGAAGGTGAGTCTGACAATGAAATCTAAACAAATGCATGACTTCTGACCAGATCCTGTTGCAACATCCGATGGTCCCAGTTTGATGTTAAGAGGAAGGTCATCACATTGAGCACGAAAGCCACTAGAAAGCATAAGCAACTGATTACACAATTTATAATGATTCATAAATGTACATTTCATATTAAAAGTAAGATTCACAATAATACCACAATGTCAGCTTCAGGAATATGCACATGTGTGTGTTTTGCTGAGGAGTGTACTTCACTTTCCTTGCTAAGTGGGTAATTGCTGAGTGGATTCTTGTTGAATGCATCAGGGGCAAAGAACTGCTTTGAAGGCCTGTGAAGGAGCTGTGTGAAGTGGTCCACATCAGCCCAAACTTTCAAAACCTTTAAACATCACAGCTGTGTGTTCATTTGTTTCAATACAACCCCCAACAAAAGAATCGGAGCATCAAGGCCAATTCATTTGTTTTTTTCGCTGGGCACTGAGGACACTTCTGAATGAAATCAAAAGATGAATATAAAGAGACGTCTCTAGTTTTATTCCCTGATAATTACAGCTAATGTTAGTTTAGATCTATTAAACAACATGGAAAATGCTCCTGAGCCTCCGCCGCTGTACAACAGATGCAGCCCTGTGCTTTTTCACCGGTTCTGGCTAGGTCAGGCAGTGAACAAAGTGCTTCAGCAGTCTAGAGAGGTCTGCAGAGAGTGTGCATCAGGATTCTGATGTAATGGCAATAAAAAATGAAACAAAAGACAAAATCCATGTTCTTGTGATCTAGTCACATCAGGGTTGAATACTGAACCCCCCCTATCACGTGCCAGATTCATGGCCAGCTGCTCTGGAGCTGGGGTTTGGGTGGGTGGACCAAACGTAGGGCAAGAGCTGAGCAGTGCAAGGAGGAGGAATGTCCTCTGAGGTGGGAGGTCACGGGTTTGGCAAAGGGCACTTCAGATTTATTTCTTTTTTTTTCAGAATTTATTTCACTCTAATGGACTGTTGAACTGTCATCTGGTTTAAGCCCCTGTTATTTCAGGCGAGGAGCACAAAGCGAGGAGCACATGGGGAGGAATGTCCCCCGCCAGGAGGGTGATAGCACAGTCATAAATCTGTTGTGGAGCGGCACTTTGATGAACACCAGCTGCTGGAACTGAGTAGAGATCCACAGGAGGGAAATCCAAAGGTCAATCATTCATGACCTGGACTGCCCACAATGTCTTGCAGTGCTGTTGGTTCGTCTGTAGCTTATGGTCAAGTGTCAGGTCCAGTAGACGGAAGGCTGCTCCATAGTCACTGGGGCTCACATGGTGATTTGGGGGCTCTTAGATGAGCAACAGTCCCCAACAGAACAGGTACATTTGGCACAGGCTGCACAGAGTGAATAAAAACTTCCGTCTGAGCCTCTTTCCCACACTCATGTCTGTCATAGTGTTGATCCCTGATAAATTAAGTGCTCAAGCTAATCTGAGCTGAAATAAATGAAAGAGCTTCTCTGAGCTTCCAGAGCACCAGCTGAGCTGTATTTATTATGCATTTTTAAGCCTTGTTTTGAGCATGCACTATGGCTGGAGACCTCTCCAATGTAAGCTTTTGGGCTTCTCAGAGGATTGGTAACATCAGCCAGGCAGCATCAGCTCCTCTCCATGTGTCTATGTGGCTGAGAACCTCTTTTGGTGGCCACTTGTTAGTTGTTACTTTGCAATGGTTGTCTGAACCATAGCTAAACTCCAACATTCAATTTCACAAGCCAGGGCTGGCCAAACATGCTAAACAGAGAGGCTGGCCTGGGTGAGGTTGGGTGGGGAAACTTTATCTTCTTCTAAAGAACACATTCTCCATTCATCAGACAGGACAGCCCCTGCATCACAGTAGATGAGATGGGCTCTACCATTTGAGAGAGTTCTCCCTCCCAGATGTTTGATTTGGTTGGGCCCAGATGTATACTCAAATACAGTGACTGAGCAGTGATGGAAGGCAGGAAGAGGCCAAGAGGAGCCCACTTCACCACTAACCCCCATTTTGAGAAGCATAACTTGAAGGTTACAGCTTGATCTGTGTCATATTGATGACTTTTCTTCTGATAAATTTCAACCTATTGCTTCTGTGTTGTATACTTTTTATGATTTGTCTTTTAAACCTTTTTTATCAGATTTTTGTCTGTTGAATCTTCTCCATTTGATTTAAGTTTTAATTAAACCTATTCTATACTTGCACTTATATGCAATGAAAAGGGTTTCCATTTTTCAACTTCCTCATCCATGGAAAAAGTGGGCCAAGTTTGGACATGAATCTACCAGCTTGAAAAGGTTCCCCACCCAAACCCTGCCAGGAGGTGGAAGCATCACTGCTGCTCTGCTGGTGGTGCAGCCTCTCCTGACCTGGCTTTCTAAAAAACAGTAACCATTTCAAAGCTTCAGTAATGCTTACTGGACGTACACATTTAAATGAAATCTAAAATTTATTTTTTTGTTTAGCAATTAACCACAAACCCAGAGGACCAGGCCTGCTGGTGTGTGGTGTTTTTCAGTGAAAAGCCATTTTCTGATTCTGCTCAGAAAACATTTGCATAGATAACGTTGGAGTAAGAAATTTAAAGGGCCAGTGGAACTAAGCAAATAAAAAAAAAAACATTCTTCAGGAACTTGAGAATCCTCAACTTTTAAGACAGTGTTCAGCCCATTTAGTGAGTTCTTTTTAAAAACACACAACTTTACACTTTTTTTCAAGGATGTGTGGAGACAGAAGAGAGGATCTTTGATTAGCACAATAAAATGCATGAAGGAGCTCACAGTGCTTCCAGGGTAGCCTTGAAATAAAGAGGCTTATTTTTCATCAAAAACAGAGTGGAGGATTGAGTGAATCAGTGACCTTCAGGTTATTCTTCCCTCTAATCTTTTTAATTAGCTGGGGAGTATATGTGGGGTGAATCTGAAGTGAGCCCATGAGGATGACATGTGGGTAGTAGGTCCCTCAGCATATGCTCCAGACTGAAACTCAGCGCAGTGTGCTGAGGTGGATCAATGACATTCATTAGAACAGAATTTTCTCTTCTCGTACACTGCAGGGCGTGGTGCCACAGAAAATAAAACAAAATTATTCACATGATTAAAAGAGGTCAGTTTCATTAGACGTCTCTAACCGGTTTAAAGAATAGTTCACGGTGAACCGCAAGTTCACCGTAAACAAACTTGAGTGAATCTCCAGTGTAAAGTGCTGTTTTTCACATTGAGCATCAAACAGACATTGTGCCGGTGCGTTAGTGAGATATCTACATAATTATTAAGTAGGTTTTAAAACTGAACACTATGCAAAAAGAGGAGCATTTATCATGAAAAAACTGCAATAGCATAAAAACAAGCGAGGCTTCCTTTGTTGTGGCATTCAGGGACAATGCAGCAGCAATTATCTTCATAAACTCCTCTCTGATCCATAGCAGAGAAACTTTGCCTACCGCCCACAAAAACTCTCAAATGAGAAGTTTACATGTGAAAAAAAAATGTTCCACAGAAGTACAGCAAAACTATGAACATCTGGATGTAAAAATGGCCCACTGGGGGATTGTTCCCCTAAATAAGGCTGTTTCCTGATTCTGTGAGAAAAACTCAAAATACATTAAGTTTTGCAATATTTTGTATGATAAACACACACGCGTACACGTATGAACAGGACTGCCACTGATTTAGTCGTATACTGATTGCTTTTATTTTGATTAGTGCATGTATATATAATGTATATATAATATTAGTGTATTATATATATATAAACACCTTCTCCCTTAACGCATTAGTTCCAGCGGTGAAATTCCCACACAGCTGAAGTCCAAGACTGTTCTGTTCTGAAAGTATATTTCCTAGGAATGGAATATTTAATAAAGCTTATATCAGCAGTTGAGAAAAGTTCAGCTTTCTTCAGAGAGTAAAAAAGATGGAATAAATGTACAACGATATTACTTGAGATAAGTGTAACTTATTATTTAAGTAAAGTACGAGACTCAGTGTTTGGACTGTGTAGAATTCACCCGGCTCTTGTCATTCATATTTGAAACAGACACAGAATCCACAGTTTACACAGTCAGAAACAGCCAAACCAGCACTGTTATTGCAAAACTCTTGCATCAGTCCGACATGCTTAGCTGCCCCCATTCCTCTTCCCGCGTACATGAAGGAAGACTGTTTTCCCGACACTGTCCAGGGAATGCAGTGTGTAGGAGGAGCGCACATTTACTCTGACTGCCTCATGTCTCTAATCAGCACTCATTCAATTAGCGCCTGATGAATTGTGGGCCGGAACGAGGGTGAGCATTTCCAGTGATGAACCTGAACCTCTCTCTAGGAGCCCTGTTTTTTTTACTAGAGAGGAAGTGCTCAGATCCTCCGGTGCAGGAGCGGCAGGGATGACGAATAAACAGGAGAACTGTCATGTTGCACTCGTAGAACAGTCCCTTTCCTCCACGCTCAAAAGCAAAACTTTCAACCCTCAGGCTCAGAGACAAGGCCTGCCTGTTCTAAACACCAGCGTATTTCTCCTTCAAAAGGGTAATGAAGTGTTTCTTTAAATGTGCTAATTCTGACTGGAGGGCTGCAAGTGCTGCATGGAGAGAGCAAGAGAATGCAGAAGAAGACGATACTACATCATTCCGTGCACCATACACCATAATTTTTCAGGATAATGATCATGTTGGGGTGGTAGTAGATGTGGGTAAGACACTCGCCTTGAACTAGAAGGTCACCAAGACCCAGGTTGAAACCCCACTTACTATCATTGTGTTCCTGAGCAAGACACTTAACCATGAGTGTCTCCAGGGGGACTGTCCCTGTCACTACTGACTGTAAGGTGCTCTGGAAAAGGGCGTCTGATAAATATCCTTCATCTTTTGTGAATGGATAAGTTTGGAAGTTACACTTGATAATGATTACGTGATATTATTGATGTATAAATACCACACGTCCAGTTTACTCAACACTTAACATCTGTGCAGTCTGCTATGGTAAAAGTTTATTAGGGGAATAAACAAGAGTCAATAATGATGTCTTTCCACTGACAGAGGTTCCCTTGTGTGAGACTGTGTCCTGCGGAGATGCACACAGCAGTCAGCTCGTAACCCTTTCCAGTTCTACGCCTTGGAAAATGAGCGGGCAACATTCCAGATCACTAAAGACTGTTCAGTTCCTCACACTAGCCCGTACTTACACACAATCCTGTATCACAGTAAGGCACAGACACGCTGATCACAGGAGAAACCAGTATGGGAAGCGTGAGAAACACGGGGAACACCTCCGAAAACGTGATGGAGAACAGCTCTGTAGACTCCAGATCATGGCTGTTGTAGGGGAGTGGGACTGGACCCAACAAGCTGAACATGACGCTCATTACACCTGTGAGGATCCCAATTCATGCCGAAGGGCCCTATAGATATAAACACTTGATGTCACAATCAACCTCTCTGCAGGCATCAATACCGCCGCCATAATTGGATGGGGTTCCAAGCTCATTCAACTGTGCTTCTCTGATGGTACAAGCGAATATACTGGACTTTTGCGCCACATACAGCTGTAATAACAAAGGATCAAGGCATAATATTTCATAGGTAAGATTTTATTTTATCATCTTGTATATTATGAAATTTTGTGTTTGACAAATAACGTTATTCATGTACAGTACAGGCCAAATGTTTGGACACACCTTCTCATTCAATGTGTTTTCTTTATTTTCTTGACCATTTACATTGATAGATTGTCAATGAAGGCATCAAAACTATAAATGAACACGTGGAGTTATGAACTTCTTCAAAATAGCCGCCCTTTGTTCTGATTACTGCTTTGCACACACTCATTCTCTCGATGAGCTTCAAGAGGTCGTCACCTGAAATGCTTTTCCAACAGTCTTGAAGGAGTTCCCAGAGGTGTTTAGCACTTGTTGGCCCCTTTGCCTTCACTCTGCGGTCCAGCTCGATTGGGTTCAGGTCCGGTGACTGTGGAGGCCAGGTCTCCACTTTTTGTTAAGTACATACCGAACATGAACAAATAATGAATGGGAACTTTTTGGGAGCCAAATGTATAAAAGACTTTCCTCTTCCATCGGGAGCTGGGGGGGTCTTCCCTCAGTTTCTCAGTCTTGCTGGCTCTGGCTCTCCCTGTTTCTAGAGGGCCAAGCGGCTGCTCTGCGGCTTGGCTCCTGGCTTTCCTCTCTCTTCCTCTATCCCTTTCTCCTTTCTGTAACATTGGTACCTTTTTTACATACAATATTTACATACAATATGTAACTAAAATAGTAATCTACTGGTGTTAATAAATTAGAAACTGTTTGTTCTTATAACCTCTATTGTGCCATTCCTCTTTCATGGCAGGTAACATCAGATTGAGAGTGTTTTAATACAGTGCTTGTGCATCTTTACAGAGGTGACGCTACAGGGCTCATCATGAAGATTGCCAGGGTTTTTCAGCTACCATTGCTGGCCTTTTTTGAGGTTTTTATATTTGCATTGTTCTGCAGGTAGTAGGAATCTAGTTTAGGTTTATTTGGAAATAAAGAATATATGCACTTATATACATTTTACACTTTCAACATAACATTATGCAATATTTAAAAAAATGCTTCTCTATCAATTTATTCATGGATTGGTCATAAATACATGTCTGATGAACCAAGGTAATAAAAATTGCTTCTCAAATTTGCCGGTTTATGGTGCTTTAATCCTGTATTCCATCTTGGCCCTGATAGACGTTCATTCATTTAAAAGGAACGTCACCCCATCCCAAGATGGTGGATCTGTTAACGTTTTATTTCTATGGAAGGGCCCTAGCAGGGGGACGTGAAATACTGCCTACTAAATCTAATAAACTGTTGTGCCATACTTGGCAGCAACAACTGCCGTCCACTTCAAACTCCTGCTTTTTTAGCCCCTCTGAAGCAGACTGGCTGTGTGGTTTTTTTTAAATCAAAACATTTTTATTGTGATTTTTCCATGGCATTACAAAAGACCAAAATCAAAATCTTCATAGAATTTTCTGACAGGGGAAGGAAGCGCAGAGGCAGGACTTTCTGGGAAAGGGTTTTTATTATAAATACAATAAAGTAACTCAAATAAACAAGGCACAATGGCCGAAAAGGGAAATAAAGGGGGACAACGTAAAGTAGCCCGCAGGCGTGTGCCGATTGGCAGAACTCAAGACTAAAACAAAGTTGCCAGGTTCAGTCCACAACCGAGTTCACTACAATGTTGAAATCCCTGGCTTTTAAAAGATGTCCTGATTGGCCACGCCTGGCAACATCAGCTGTGGCCAGTCCTGACGATAAGGACTAACTTCAGGGTAACTGCAGCATCCCTTTTAACTGAACCAAACATTGAGGGGCACAAAGAGAAACTGAGTTCACAAGTGCAGAGTATCATCTGAAAAGGAGGTGCCCATGATGCCTTAAGTTTTTATCCACAGGTGAAGACTTCAAACCTGACACCAAGCCATAAAGAACTGAAACAAGCCTTTTACATGACAGAGCCATGTCCACATCTGTTTTTACAGCAGTATACACCAGACTGTGCTTGTTGTGTTTAAATGCCTTACAGAGAGTACATAGATCACACGTTCCACTGCACTGCAATAAGCAGAATTGTTTCTGAATAATGTACACAAACCTCCCTTCTCACTAAGCCTCTCTGTTGTTCTTCACTGGTTTTGTGTATCTGTAATCCATCCCTCTGGAACCTTTTTTCCCATCTTAATCTGCTTATTCTGACTGCAGTAAAATCTCCCAGCCGTACCATCTCCATCACTACCCTGCTAAAGCCATCTGTAATATTTATTATCTTCACACGTCCTTCTGCAGAAAGGGATTTGGTGTGGCGATACGGGTGGGATCATGTGACTTGTTGAACTCTGAAGAACGGAACAGATCGATATTTTAATTAAGAGTGGCAGTGAATATGTCCGCAGCGCGCAGGCCACAGATGGCACCCCGCTGTCCCCAGCTTCTGCGCCGTGTGGCTTCTGAGGCTGGGATGATTGGCGGGTGGGCGAGCGAGTGGGTGGAGTGTGTGGGCGGGCTATATTTACTGGAGTCAGGTGGAATGCTTCAGTCGTAGCACTGTTGCAGCCTGGCACCTTCAAGTTCCACGCTCACTCGAACAAAATGCCCCGGATACCATTATACCATATGGTAATTTATCTAAACAGGATGAAATGTTCTGCTTTTTTTTTTGTCATGGGCTTTCATGAAGATTTTGGTTTTGCATCTGATGGCAGATGGCAAATTTCTATATGATGACAAGTGGAAGCCCCACTAAATAAACACTGCTAATCGCTGAGAAGTTTCTGCTAAAACTTCTTAAGAGTTTCATACCTCAAAAGTTGCTGACAGACTTTGTGTTGTTTATAGCAGATTCCACAACTGGACCTAACGTGATAATCCATCGCCTGGTGACCACCGAATCCACGTCAGGAGGGTGTGGTATTCAATTAGATATATCTAGATGTGAATTTGTACTCATGCCTCAGTCCTGAATCCTACCAGTGACTGAGTCCCGATTCAAAGACAGTCCAGACCAGTGTCCTTCATGTCTCAGTCCAACAGGAACAGCTGGTGATGCAAATAGGAAATTAATGCAGCCCTGACTGCAGACTCACCTACGTGCAGATTGGCCAGCCAATAAGCCAACCATCCTGGTGTCACAGTGGAAACTGGAAACCACTCGTTGAATCGACTGGCTGAGGCAAAAGAAACACTCGATTCTCGATTTCACGGAAGACGATATGGTGGCATAGTGGGTAAGGTAGGGGACTTGTAACCAAGGTATCACTGAGGTGCCACTGAGCAAAGCACAGTCCCCACACACTGCTGCCCTCTGCTCACCAAGGGTCATGGTTTAAATGCAACATTTTGTTGTGTCACCATGTGCTTGCTGTCTATCACAATGACAAAAACAATCACTTTCAGCTTTAGCGTCATTGGAGTAGCTCAAAATCCAAGAATAGGGCACTCAGAAACCATGTAAAGGATGACGTCATTTAAAACTGCGGTAAAAAGGAGCTGCCAGAGTAGTGGCTCTGCACAGCAAGCACGGCAGTGGTCTGGCAGCCGCCAAACGGAGCTTAAGGAACTGAGTTCCTCGTCACTGCCAACTCTGAGCCGGAGCCCAGCATCTCAGAGGCTGACCCCTCTCGATTGTTTCCACAGAACTCAGCCTCAGGGTGGGGAAATGGCCGCTCCTGTTGGAACCATGTGACCACATGCTTCCAGCCGCTGTTTCATGCCTCCGCCGCTGTTGCGCGAAGAAGGCTGAGCCTGTTTTGTCAAGAGAGGAGAGTGAATATTTCTGCCTCTGATGGCCAGGGAGCTTGTCACGTTTCACGTAAAACAAGCACTTTTCTGTGGCTTGGATGGCTGCTGTTTTTCTCCTTCCTGTCAGCTTTACAGAAGCAATTCACTTGATGATCATGCACATTTTATTGATCAAAAGTTACTTATGAATTTTAATGCAAAGTTACGCAAGGTAAACACATTAGCATGTGCGTATATATATTTATGGTGATTTATAAATTCTGGTCCTTTAAAGGACAGTCTTCTTGAAGTGACTGTAACGAATCATGATGATGCTGTCACTGGATGCTGTCACAGCCCTCAAAAACTGCAGACACCAGAGGAAAAAATGAAGACATTTTGAAGTCAACTAAATTCAAAATGAATCTTGTTTTTGTCGATGGGAAACTGTTAAGGGTCTGTGAGGACAGTGAATGCTCCTCTTGCTCATTTACACAGATTTTTATTATTCTGAAGAATTGTGTTTTCCCTTGACATTTGATAAAGACTGAAGGGTCTTATTTCTCCAAAGGACCCAGCTTATTACAAAAAACCTAAAGGATGAATTAGATGCTAATAAACATGGGAGACTTCAGTCTATAGCTCTTTTCACAAGACAGAAAATGCGAGACAAAAGGAAAAACAATGCACCAGAGAGAAGATTTCAATCTCAGATCTAATTATTCGCTGGAATGATGATGTCCTCTGCTGCAGGAAGGACCTGCTGTTGTTTAGTTAACAGATGAGCTCTTTTACCCCAGAGTGAAACCAGAGGAGATACTTATCAAACTTCACAGTCTCAAACTACACAAAGACTACACCTCACCATGCTGCATTAATAAAATAGTAAGAGTAGATTATAAATATACTATGACTTTAGCTGGCCTGATTAAAACAGGACTGTGGTCCTTTAAATAATGTGCAATGATGTAAAATTGCCGTACATGAACAAACACATGAACCTGATGATCTGAACATGTCCCGACGCCGGTGTTTTTGTTTTAAACGATTGACCATCCTTGTTGGGTCGTGGATTGTCTAAAGGTCTTTGTACATTGTGTCTTCATCGCCACTCTTTTCATACAATTATTCCCTGGAGGCGCGTTAGCGGACATTGTCTCCAGGGGTTGGCGAGACGGGGGACGTGGGCGACATGGAGCGGGGGTGCTTGAAGTGGAGTGGGGAAGAGCTGGGGGACTGGAAACCGCACGGCGGCGGGAGGGGCACGTGATGCTGGAGAAGGTGAGAGGCTTCGGGGCCGAGGAATCGGGCTGGCGGAAGTAATGGTCGACAGCGGGGTCCGTGAACAGAGTCGCTGTCAGTACTCGGCATGGTGTCGAGCGCATCGAGGGCAACCGAGAGCAGACAAGGGCGAATCCACAAGGGTGAAAGAGCCTTCAAACGAGTCGAAGTCGGCGATAGGCAACAGTAATCCAAAGAAAAGGTGGTCAGCGACAGAGGGATAAATCACACTGAAGAGCGGGTGAAGTGCTCAGCTGGCGGATGGAAGTTGGTCGGCAAGGCGGTGGACCTCGACAGCAATGTTCACTGTACGGTGCTTAAAATACTAACCTTACCAATTGCAGAGCAGCCTCACAAACAGCAGCATAGCAAACTGTGTTGAGCAGTTATGGGTCCACCTCGCTTTGTCTAACATGCCAATGACATTCAATTCATTACTGGTCATCATGTCATGTGTTAATTTATTATTTATGTAAATAATTTTTTTTTATGAATTGACAAGCTCACAATTTAGCCATCATGCCATCATTATCACTCATTCAGATGCTTCTTTTTTTTGCTCTGGGATCACACCGCTGCCTTACTAATGAGAATCGATTCAGACAGAGCTGAAATATTTACAGTGCTGCTGTAATCCCTGTGAAATGCAAATAAATTCGGGGCGTACGTTACCGCGCTGACGAGCAGTGTCAGCGGCAATTAACGTGCGTCAGGACCGCGACTATTCAGAAATAATACTAATGTTACAGTTGAAGAGGACTCTCCGTGACCTCAATGCACACTGCGTTGTCCACCAAAGTGGAATTGGAACACGGGTGCTGCAGGTCTGTCACAGCTCGCCAGCTGGGGAGAGGAGACCATTTCTACTTTTTCGTTATTGCCACAACACCCTCCGTGCTGTAAACTCTAACAGGCTCTGTGATCTCTGCAATGGCGCTGCTGTGCATGATGAAAGGGTTTCTGAGCCTTTTCATTCATCTCCCGCGCCACTAAAGAGCCACTCACCATGCTTAAACAGCCGTGACAGTTCTCTAAGGTCAACACTTCTTCTCACCGGCGCCTTAAATGTCTAGCTCAAGCAGATGAATAAAATGTCTTTTCCAATATTCATAAGCGTGTCCACTACAGCTCTTTTCTTCAAAACTCTTCAGTAGCTCTGCATTAATAAGTCATCGGTTATTGCAGAGTGCAGCTTTGATCTCTTGCTCTGAGTTAAGAGCAGTTTTGCACCGCAATGTCTGTGGTCACTATCTGCTCATTTTGTGTGTTTTTTTCTTCTTCTTCTCATTTGTCTTAATGAAGACCCTCTGTGCATCTAGTTCTATGTCAAAGGTAAAACCTGCCTGGCATAAATACAGCACAGCGGCCCTGGCATCAGATGTCTGTGCGCAGAGCAGTAGAAGCCTGGAGTAGGCATGTGTGTGTAAGATGTCGCAAGATGTCGCAATAACTTTGTGTGTGTACATACAGAAGCAGTAAAAGGTTTGGACACATCTCCTCTGAGGCAGTTATGGAGTCTAAGATGGAGCGATTTTGAAGAATCCAAGGCAAGAAACATTTAGCATTTTCGTAGCAGTATGTGTAATGAATCTGAACGTATTCAGGACGGTTTGGAAATCGTCCTTGCTGACTAATTGTCTAAGAGCGTGAAAAAAATGCTGCCATCACAGCAAAAGCTCCCTGCTTTGGAGAGGCACAAATATTAAACAATTTTTGGTTTATTACATAACCTCACGTGTCCTCGGTTTTGGTTTATGATGTAAAGAATGCAAGACCCATAGATGAAACAATAAACAAACCAACAAAAAACAATCCCTGGTCACACCCCTGACTCAGATGCCCGCTATCACTGCTTCAGAATGCTTTAATTTGCCTGTTGTAGGTTCTATACGTGTAATTGCTCCACATTGTTCATTTTTGTTTGAAACATCTGGGAGCAGCTTGCTGTAGAAAAGCATGCTTAGATCTCATTAGCAAAGACTTTCATGTCTGATATCCTCAGATGGCCTGACTCATTTACGATCCCTCCTGGACATTATTTTATAAATGGTAACATGTTCAGGGGAGGGAAATTTCCCTATAAAAAAAAAAAATTCACTGGCTGCAAATGCAGACATCCTCTGTGACACTTGCTGAAGTAAAAACAGAAACGGTCCAATTATAACTGGTTGTTGTTAGAAATTCTGCCCGACACACACAAGCTGTCACACCTTGCGATAAAAGAGCTCTATATGGGGGGGAATGATGGACAAGGTATATTGCTGACTGCAGATGTCAAATCACCCACCCAGCACAGGAAATTAACTCCAGGTTCCTCAAAACAAAGGAAAGATGTTGCTGGCGATTAGTCAAGCTGGAGACAATGTAATGGATGGCGAAGGACGAGGAAGTGGCCACAGAGTGATTTATTCAGATTTTTCTCCCATAGGCTTTAACCACCAGGAGGTCTAGCATTTATCAGCAAGCCACTTTGAGTTATTTCTGTCTTCAAGCACTGTTGCAGTATTTTGGCAGCTCGTCTTTGTCCGATGAATTTGTGGTGTAGTTTTTCAGCGCGTTTGTGTACCTGCGCTGCAAAAGCCCACTGCGGCAGTGCTGTTTCTCCATCTGCTTGGTGTACTCGTTCTTTAGAAGCACCTCCGTAGTGCTTCTCCCATGCACATATTCACACACGTCTACCACCACACAGGGACGACAGCAGAGACGAAGGTATTTTTACAGCTTCATATGCGGTTTCATGTACATTTTTATATGTTCAGTTTGAAATGATCCTTTAGTGAGCACACTGTAACGCATGTCAACATATCCTCCTTTAAGTAAAATCATCTGGTTCAGTCACCCTGTGTGTACAAAAGCAGTTTATTTAACCAAATTAATTAAACACAGTTTTTAGATGATTGGTACATGTGACAGGGTGAGTCAAATTCCCAAATCAGCATTTGCATTTTGTCTCACCTCCCACATCACCTGGAGTTTCAAAACATCTAAGACCGAAAGCCCAGATTTCATTTATATGCCCCCCTTACAAGCTCATTTGTTTGATCCACCCACCTCTGGTTTTTTATACCCTGGAGATGAAATTATGAACATGCAGAGTGCATGTGATTAAGAACAAGTATGTCCAAAGGAATCTGTCACGGCCACCACTTCACCACCGGGCCCGCAGGGGTGTGCGGCCGTCAATGGGTTCGGCATGATCTATAAACATCTGGTGGCCATCTTGTTCACTGCGAGCTCATCGTGTGTTTACCTCCATTGTTGCAAGCACTTTTTCCTGCGTGACCAAACTTCAAATCAACTGCCACGTTCTTGTCTACCTGTCCCTGGATTCCTCGCCTGTCCCTGGATTCCTCTTCTGCCTCGCCCTCTGTTTAATCCACCATTTGTGCTTTCTGTTGACCTCACCGCCTTCTCCCTTGTGCCCAGTACACGCTACGATAATCCTGAACTGTGTTATTATGCCTTGTTCTTTTCCCCACAAGTACAAAGGCCATCTCTAGATCATTACAAGATGCCTCACTGGGGGCAAGGTTGTCACTGTCAGCTAGATTCAACAGCCCGGAGTCTGCAGCTCTCTTGCATCATGCACACTGCCAACCTATTCAACAATGAATCTGCTGATGGAAGGAAAAAAACAGACTAGTTTTAATGACCTACTTTGATCCCATGAGGCAAGCAAAGAAACTACAATCACATGCATCTATCATCTGATCCTGGGTAAGGTGGGATTGGAAGGAAAACAGGGTATTCCCAAAGAACAGGAATATATGGAATAAATATGTACTTGAATCTTGCAAATGTTGATTGAAATATTGACCCAGATACCGTTATTTATTTGTAATAAATCCATGAATTCAGCCATTGAAATGGAAAGTAGTCAGGTGGTCTGATGAGTGCTTTTAGATTCCTGGGATGAAATCCGAGGTTCAGGTTGTAAAAACCGGTTATAAACTCTCTCTCTACACACAAAAGTACAGTATTCAAACCACTTCAACTTGATGTTACCTGACATAAAGAGGCGTAGCACAATAGAGGTTAAAAGGATGAGCAGTTTCTAATTTATTAACACCAGTAAATTATTATTGCAGTTACATATGAATATTGTATGTAAAAAGGTACCAATTTTACAGAGAAAACCAAAATGAAAGACAGGAGGAAAAGATAGAAAAAGACAGAAAAGCCTGAACCATGCTTCAGAGACATCACCTGATCCAGGAGAAAAATGGGAGGAGAGAAAAGACTCGAGAACCGGAAGGCCCGGTTCCGATGGAAAAGAAGCTGAGAAGAAAAGGTCCCCCTCTACCACATCTGAACATCTTTTATACATTTGACCCACAGGAAGTTGTCACAGACCAATCAGAATTTGTTGTTTCTGTCGTCACGTCCTCAGAATCTCCCGTCTGGGGCAGACAAAGAGAGCAGGCGATCTCAAAAAACATGGCTGGAGCTTCACACCTATTATTTACCAAATGGTCACAAGAACAAAGAACAAGAGACCAACCCCCACAGACTATCACCAAACAAAGAGGTGTTTGCCTCTCCACAAGGCAACGTTGCAGAAGAACCGTGGTCCTGCAGAATGCCCCATCTTACAAGGTGAAGGAAGTCAAAGATGAGGCTGGGTGATTCTAATCTTAAGCAGAGTTTGTTGACAGGAATAAAGTTGTTCTTATGATCATGTTATGATCGGTATCTGGGTCAGTCTCTCCCTCTCACTCCTCACTACGCACCACCACACACAGAACTCACCAGATTCTAATACCTCGCTTTCTACAGTGTGGGTCTCAAGGCTGAATGGCTGGAGCCAGCACGTCTAGTGGTGTAAAAAACGTATCAGAGCTTAGCCTGGTAAGAAGAAACAAGGGGCAGAGAGTACAGAAACAGAAAGTCTGAACCCGGGGTTAAAAGCTGAATAAATGCTAAATAAAAACTATACACTATTTACTATGAAAAATCATACTAAATCCATCAGTCCAGGACAGGAATTCCAATTAAGGGCCATCAGGATTGTGGAGGATGAACCATTCAGTGGTTCATACAGACAGAACAATGACAACATCCTCATGAATGGTACTCCATGATTCAAGACGAACTCTTCCACCTGACCTGCAGCTGTATTTCAACACTGGACGTGCAATGCTCATGAAACTATGCTGATTTTGGGGAATGCAGAACTCTTTGGTGACAGAAGAAAAGCAGCGGGCAGCCTGAGTTGCACTTTTTACCTCTCAGGTGGAGTCCTGCAGGTGTCATTCTGGTGCTGATAAAAGGACATCTGTCACGTTTTGATCTTCTGACAGCCATGGTATCCATGAAGAGGTGAGCATAGGCGCCAGACTGGCTCTAGCTTCCAGCAGAGTCTTCTCTCGTGACCTTGGCTGCTCTGAAGCGTCTGATCTTCATCTGGAGGGTGGTGGAGTGAGTTTATAGTGCACATCTCATTGAAGCAGATCTGCTCTTCAGTCAAGATGTGATTCACAAAATATTGGATTTCTCCACACCACCAGGAAAGACTTGAAAACTAAAAATTATCAAATAAAATCGATTTTGTAAATTTAAGAGTAAAAGGTGCATGCTAATCTTCAAGTGATGGAAGGGACCTGGTGATGAATCACAGAAGCTTTAGAATGTTTCTGCTTTATGTCTGTTGCTGTATAGTGGGTTCATCATGGGTGAGCCTGCGCTCTAAGTCGAGTGGGCTTGGTGGCAGTGCATCTTTTATAGAATCACTGGCAATAACAACAACATTTGTTATTTACATAGCCCAAAATCACATACAATATGTCTCAATGTACTGTAGTTTGAAAAAATGGAGAAACTTGGGAAGTCAGAGAGGGACGCCCTTCCAGGGTAGAGTGAGCATGCAGTAAGTGTCAGTGCAGGGTTGCTGATGATTTGTCCAAGAAAAAATTGTGCAACATGTGCAGTGATAGAAAAGTCCAAAGTGAAGTATAGGGGATCTGTCCATGTTTGGAGGTACTGGACAGTGCAGAGTAGCATTAGACCAGCATGTGCTTTTTTTAAAAAAGGCTGCCATATCAATTGCTGGAAGTTAGCATTCACTTTCTCAGAGATTTACCTCACAACATGTGTTCTGTAGTAATGACAATACCTAATTATCTACACTGGTTCGCTTAACAGAGGAGTCTTTTTTTTCCCACAGCTGTTTGCTGCTGGGAGCTCTTGTTAGGACACCTACAGATGGAACCCACCAGCCAACACAGCCTGGCATGATTTATGAGAGGATGCTGAAAGATGGGCTCCCACAAAAGAAATAGAGTCAGAGAACTGCTCCCAGTACAGGGTTCAAAACAAATGAAAAGTGAACCGCATCCCAGAAGCAATACTACAGAGGCTGAGACGCACCTGGACATATGTCACCACTCAAAATGGGGCGGAAGAGAATGTGACCTAATATGATATGATTCTCCAAGGAAGCCAGGATAAAAATGACTAAAGGACATACAAACGACTCTCATGGTCTATTCCGTTTTACAAGAAATACAAAAAGTACTGAAACTGTGGCATTCACACCTGAGGACCCCACTCCCAGTGTGCTGTGGACTACAAAGACCCACGGAGAAAACATTCAGCCCACTCATTTAGTGCATTTTATATTTTAACAGTACTCAGATGTAATAAGTCTGATCCTGTTTTTATTTCCTTATGTTTACATATGATTGACATGTATGGACAAGTCACCTTTACTGTGTGCCATATTGATTGCTGTAATTAATGAGCACCCTGTGCTCCCTGAGCGCTTCTCAATAAAGCTGCGATACAACTCCAAGATGTTGGCCTGATCTTGATCACTGACTCCTTTTAAGACACCAAAACAATTACAACATTATGAGAAAATTATGAATATTTGGCTAATTATACAGAAAGAGTAAAGTTGCATTATGTATATGTAATGTTACCAGACACAGTTCAAAGGTTCCTGGATCATCAGAGCTAATCCATCCCTCTGAGGCGCGAGGTTCCAGATCATCAGGACTCGGGCATGAATGTTCAACGAATGTCTATCACTGTGCAAATAAATACGCTAATTAATGCATTTTTGATAAATCTTTTAAGAAGCGCTGGATGTAATGTGCCCAGCCAGAGCCGCAGAAGGAGAAAGTCAAGGCGGCCATATTGGATGCCGACAGACAGCGTGTAACCCAGCAGGAATTTTTTAGAAAGTGACGCATCCATGAAGCGCAAACACAAAAAGTCAGACAGATTGTCACTGAATTGAAGTTTTCAGAGGTAAACTGTCTTCTAACCAGGAAGAACACATGCTGACTGTATACGCAGGCCACACACACCCCCCCCACACACACACACGCACACACACAATTAAAGAAAGAATTAAAGACTCTAAATGATCAAAAACTGCAAAGCAGGAAGTACACAGCAGGACCATGTGCAAAATGTCTCTTCTTTCATTAGGCCATAAGGACAAAGGATTTCCAGCAGTGGCATCATGCTGATAATATAATTGGCTTCCTCTACTCACTGCACAAATTGTGACATTAAACTCTCTGGAGTATTGTAAGACTACTTAAGTTGCACAAATAAAAAAATGTACACACACACTCACACATATACATTGAGGTCAGGACTCCACTGGGGACCTCTGTCTCTCCTGTACACACACGACAGAACAAGTTCTAGGCAACTGCACAGAAACAATGTAAAACCTCTATGTTGTGGAGGGCACTCGGCTTCAGTTTTCTGGGGTGTGTCCTCCATAATAAAGCACTGGGTGCAGTGACCTTTAAAACTTGCTGGGCTGAGGGATCTTGTTGTGCTCAGTCTGCAGTACGGTGCAGTGCCTCGCCTCCCTAACTTCTCTCTCCACAATTAAGATGATTGAATGCGGCCCAAATTGGATCAGCCAGATCCTCTCTACTGAAACGTGGCAGCTTGAAAAAAAGGTGTGATACGAGGACAGCGGGTTTGAGGTGCTGCTACGTGGCAACGAGACAGCAGCCCACTGCTTTCAGGCACTTACTTCTACTTCTAACGCACACTTCAGTTCAGAGGAACGGGCTGACACACAAAATCAGCTTCATGCTTTATACTCACTCCTGAGAAGAACAATGGGCCAAACTCGAAACTGCAAGAGATTAAGCTTTGACACGACCAATTTTGGACATTTGTTAGAATCCGATGATTGTATGTGTGAAGGTTTAGTTTGTGCAATGTGTCTTCTCTGAGTTGTTTGAATGTTGGAGATATCATGCTTCTCTCTGGTCACTTTCTGAGACAGACCTCACATTATGCTCTATAATCGGTGGAATTCTCTCTTCCTCTTTCGGGTGTTTTTTGTCGGTTTACTACATGAAATATGCAGGCAATTCATTTGATAATGAATACTTCAATATGTCAAATAAACAAGCTCTCCAGGGTGGGTGGCAGCCAAGTGGCTAACATGTTCGGCCTATGAACCAGAAGACCACAAAGTCACAGGTTCAAACCCCACTTACTACCATTGTGTCCCTGACACTTAACTCAGAGTGTCTCCAGGGGGACTGTACCTGTAACTACTGATTGTAAGGTTTTAATTCCCAGCCTTGGAGGTGCGAGGCCATAATTTTACCCACCATGCCAACGTGTTGCTCTCATTAAAGCAAACATCTTATCAGTTGGTTACTTTTTCGCATCAAATTGGTGTTCAGCGTGAACTTTTTTTTTGACACTCCTGTAATGTAGAACTAGGACGGAAATGTTTTCTGACAAGGTGCTCATTTACAATCACTTAGCTCTTATCCGCAGTGACCCCCAAAGTGCCTCCACAACATTTCATTCCTTGTGCTGCACCACAAATTTATTCAGGTTTTCATTTGACTTGTCCTCAGTCTGTAGTTTTTTTCGTGAACTGATAAAATGGCACCTAACAAGATGAACAACACAGAGATGATCATGAGTCCCCCCACCTCAACAAAAGTGAGCTCATTTTCACCCAGAACATATGTAGAGGGAAAATGCAGAGCCTGAGAATAAACAGAAATGTATTTTACATCCCAGTCACTCTCTAACGCTCAACTAACTTGAAGCGGGAGTCGGTTAAGTGGCAGTGACAAGTCATTTCCACCGAGCTCCCTAACAGCATGGAGATCTGGCGCTGATCCACAGCGTCCCTGCGCAGTCAGGTGAGGAGAGCGCTGCTGTGTCACAGCTGTGCTGTTCAGCAACACAAACTGTTCACCCCCTAGCATGGGACCGCAGTGGAAAACGACGTACCACACCAACACCCGCACAAACACACACACACACACACACACTCTGAGCTGGGATTCGAACTCTCAACCTCTAACCATCGCGCCACCATGTGGTCGGGTTTTGGTTAAAAAAAAAAATTCTAAGAGGTAAAAATCTGTCCATAGCCAAATTGGTGCGAATCGTCTCACAATCATTTCACTGACGTCGGATCTGATGCAGTCTGGACCTCTCTACAGCTGTCTGGACCTCTCTACAGCTGTCTGGACCTCTCTACAGATGTCTGGACCTCTCTACCGCTGTCTGGTCCTCTCTACAGCTGTCTGGACCTCTCTACCGCTGTCTGGTCCTCTCTACCGCTGTCTGGACCTCTCTACCGCTGTCTGGACCTCTCTACCGCTGTCTGGTCCTCTCTACCGCTGTCTAGACCTCTCTACCGCTGTCTGGTCCTCTCTACCACTGTCTGGACCTCTCTACCGCTGTCTGGACCTCTCTACCGCTGTCTAGACCTCTCTACCGCTGTCTGGTCCTCTCTACAGCTGTCTGGACCTCTTTACCGCTGTCTGGACCTCTCTACAGCTGTCTGGACCTCTCTACCGCTGTCTGGACCTCTCTACAGCTGTCTGGACCTCTCTACCGCTGTCTGGTCCTCTCTACAGCTGTCTGGACCTCTCTAGCGCTGTCTGGTCCTCTCTACAGCTGTCTGGACCTCTCTACCACTGTCTGGACCTCTCTACAGCTGTCTGGACCTCTCTGCCGCTGTCTGGTCCTCTCTACAGCTGTCTGGACCTCTCTACCGCTGTCTGGTCCTCTGTACAGCTGTCTGGTCCTCTCTACAGCTGTCTGGACCTCTCTATCGCTGTCTGGTCCTCTCTACAGCTGTCTGGACCTCTCGAGCGCTGTCTGGACCTCTCTAGCGCTGTCTGTACTTCTCTACAGCTGTCTGGTCCTCTCTAGCGCTGTCTGGACCTCTCTACCGCTGTCTGGACCTCTCTAGCGCTGTCTGGACCTCTCTACCGCTGTCTGGTCCTCTCTACAGCTGTCTGGACCTCTCTACCGCTGTCTGGACCTCTCTACAGCTGTCTGGTCCTCTCTAGCGCTGTCTGGACCTCTCTAGCGCTGTCTGGACCTCTCTACCGCTGTCTGGAACTCTCTAGCGCTGTCTGGACCTCTCTACCGCTGTCTGGTCGTCTCTACAGCTGTCTGGACCTCTCTACCACTGTCTGGACCTCTCTACAGCTGTCTGGTCGTCTCTAGCGCTGTCTGGACCTCTCTAGCGCTGTCTGGACCTCTCTACAGCTGTCTGGACCTCTCTACCACTGACTGGTCCTCTCTACCGCTGTCTGGACCTCTCTACAGCTGTCTGGTCCTCTCTACCGCTGTCTGGACCTCTCTACCGCTGTCTGGACCTCTCTACACAGTTGTCTGGACCTCTCTACCACTGTCTGGACCTCTCTACAAAGTTGTCTGGACCTCTCTACCGCTGTCTGGTCCTCTCTACAGCTGTCTGGACCTCTCTACAGCTGTCTGGACCTCTCTACCGCTGTCTGGTCATCTCTACAGCTGTCTGGACCTCTCTACCACTGTCTGGTCCTCTCTACAGCTGTCTGGACCTCTCTACAGCTGTCTGGACCTCTCTACCGCTGTCTGGTCGTCTCCACAGCTGTCTGGACCTCTCTACCGCTGTCTGGTCCTCTCTACCGCTGTCTGGTCCTCTCTAGCGCTGTCTGGACCTCTCTACAGCTGTCTGGTCCTCTCTACACAGTTGTCTGGACCTCTCTACCGCTGTCTGGACCTCTCTACCGCTGTCTGGTCCTCTCTACAGCTGTCTGGACCTCTCTACCGCTGTCTGGTCCTCTCTACCGCTGTCTGGTCCTCTCTACCGCTGTCTGGACCTCTTTACCGCTGTCTGGACCTCTCTACAGCTGTCTGGACCTTTCTACCACTGTCTGGTCCTCTCTACTGCTGTCTGGACCTCTCTACTGCTGTCTGGTCCTCTCTACAGCTGTCTGGACCTCTCTACCACTGTCTGGTCCTCTCTACAGCTGTCTGGTCCTCTCTACCGCTGTCTGGACCTCTCTACAGCTGTCTGGACCTCTCTACAGCTTTTTGTCTCCCTCCCAGTGAGTTGCGAGGTTTCTCACCAGCAGGCGCTCGGTGTATTATCTGCGAACGTGTGTGTGTGTGTGTGTGTGTCTGACAGATGGAGCTCTGCCACAGGAGATTAATGCTCCTCTCAGGCAGACGGCTGCAGATTTTAATTGCACTCAGTACAGGAGAGTAGCAGGCCGCTCGGTGTCACGGGTTAAGCCCAGAAGGGGGAAGTTTTGGTGGAGTTCACCTGCTGACACCAGCCCGGGCTCAGACAAGGGGAAGAGAAGTCTCTATTTATTTATTTACATCAATCCTTTTTTTCCTCCCACATGATCGGCTGGAACTCCCAGACTGTGACTCCCTAGTGGTCTGTTGTAAATGAGTGGGTGGAAACTGTCAGGCAGACGACCAGACTGCCGCTGACCTTATATAGGCTGTACTGTAATATAAGCCAACAGCAGGGCCATTTCTTATACCCTGTCAGAAGTGCTTGTTTGTGCCAGGATCAAATCAAGTAAGAACCGATCAATTTTTGCATCATTGGGATTTGATACAGTACGAGTAACAGTGATGGCTGTGAAAAAGGAACAACAGCAAAGATGGCAAGAGCGAAAGACTGAAAAGGCCTTTATTTTACGAATGAATAATGAAAATGGAATGAAGTATGAAAGTAATTTATTTATGTATTAACAGCATTACAGAGGACTGTCACTGGGTGAAGGATGAGGCACAGTCACCATGAGAAGGAGTGGAGTTTTAATAAATGAAAAGAAACACGCCACAATGGTAAGAAAAAACGCATAAACAAAACCAAAGGCGCACTGCATAACGTGGGCTTAAAGCAGGTCAGGGCAGTACAAATAAAGCCAATCCATATGCACCTATGGGTCATTAGGACCATTAAACAGTTAAGTGGTGCCACTCGATGAGCAAGGGGCTTCAGACTGTTTAAGAATATTCACCACTTAGAGTCACTTGTTAGCTTGATTTGCATGGTACATTTTGAGTTAGGAACCACCTCTATACATATAACAAGACCTTTCTAACCCTAGACCTGACCTGGGTGAAAGTGAAGCTATTGTCACAGCTTCAGCTGCACAGCACAGCACACGGTGCACATAGTGAAATTTGTCCTCTGCATTTATCCCATCACCCTGAGTGAGCAGTGGGCAGCCATGACATGCGCCCGGGGAGCAGTGTGTGGGGACGGTGCTTTGCTCAGTGGCACCTCAGTGGCACCTTTTTACGGATTACGGAGCCGCTTCCTTAACCGCTAGGCCACCACTGCCACAGGTGCTCCAGGTCCGACATTGAACATTGCCCCGATTACCTTGTTGTTTGTATATCTGTTTACCTGTATAAATGCTGTGTCGTGTCTGTGCCCCGTCATTAATGTTTCATCACTGTCCTGTCCGTATTTGACTGTTTCTGTGTTTGGTCTTTTGAGTTTGAGTAAATCCCTTGTTTGTTAGTCGTGTGTTTGTCTTCTTTCTTTTCTGCCCTGCACCCCTCCCTGACACTAACCCTACCCTTGCACATGCATAATTCAACTTGAATGCATCATTTTTAAAAAAAAGAAATCTTTATCTTCCCATCTTTTAGCTAATCTAATCTGTTCCTGTTTTTGCAAGGACATTTGGATCTCATTAAGAAATGAATACAACACACACACACACACACACACACACACACACACACACACAGACCACAATGTACAAAGCTTTTGGAAATGTACAAAATAGTTGGCATGCCGCTGTTTCAGTTCAACCAAGTCTGACTTCAAATTGGCTTTATTTTCATTTAATTGGGATTGGGACTCAAATTGGGATTCATTTAATGCATATCCCCACTCATCTGACATTACAAAGCTTTTGAGGATGATTTCCTCTATTTAGCCAAAAGTATGAATAAATAATTCACTTGTGTATATTCACAAACACAGCCATTATGCTCATTATTAATTTATACCCTCTGCATAATCTTTTTTTCTCCCCAACACTGCTTTTTTTCCTTGGAGTAAATCATGAGTTATTTAGCACAAGGGAACAACAAATTTACAATCTTTTAAATATTTGGAGGGAACAAAAGTTTATAATTAATTTATTCAGAAAGGTTACATCTAGCCTCATAACCTCATAATTTACAGAGCTGATTTGGTGGCATTTTTTGCTGATTTCATGATGCATTTAGCATAGGGTCATTTATGAGGAGCCATTTAGAAAATTTTTCAGACTTTTGTTACACAAACACACGTGAAACACACACACATTTACACAGCACACGGTGACACAACGAAATGTGTCCTCTGCTTTCAACCATCACCCTTAGTGAGCCGTGGGCAGCCATGACAGGCGCCCGGGAAGCAGTGTATGGGGACGGTGTTTTGCTCAGTGGCACCTCAGTGGCACCTTGGCAGATCGGGATTCGAACCGGCAACCTTCTGACTACGGGGCCATTTAATTAACCTCTAGGCAACCACTATGGTAACAAAAGTCTGCAATATTTTCTAAACGGCACCTCATAAACATTTAATAATAGCCTGTACACAATGAAGACTAAGCTCTCATATAAATAAGATCTCTTACATCTCATTGCAATATTTGACACTGTGGAGCACTGTAGACATTGTAGGTCAGCAGTGTCAACTGTGAGGGAGTTGCGCTGCAGCGCACAGATTTGGACATACTAGCAGTTTTATCTCCTTCAGGCATCTGTGCACTTTGGCAGTGAAACTAAGACAGCATTTTTCCTCTCTAATGCAGTACTGTATCATTACCGAAAATCTGGCATTGGCTTTCACCCTCTGATCAGCAGATTACTGCACAACAAGGCAGTGGGACAAGGAAGAAAAGAAGGTTTGAGCCCCGGCCACATTTCATTAGCTGCCCGTGGGCTGCTTCTGGTCAATAAGACTCTTAATGATCAAACACCTTACTGACTTACTAATGGTCAATCTGTGTACATTCCAGAGTGACCTACTCTACTCTGTACTACTAAGCAGCAGCACAGCATTCAATTAGCTTAGGCCCAGAGGTCAATGGAATTGAAACAGGATCTTTCAGCTTTACTGTTTACTATAGTAATCCTATATTGGCTGGCAATCATTATTAAATAAATATAAACTATTACATAAAAAATAAGACAAAAGGTTTGCATTCATAATTGCAGACAATCAGTAATTTGTCTGAGCCACAGTGGTCATTTTATTTAAAAATCATACTTTCTGAATGTGAAGATGATGAGGTGTAGGGGCTCATGGGAAAGCCGAGAGCAGAAGATTAGGCCTCATTTATATTATTCAGCTTATCTGTTTTCAGGTGGCAGGTTTTTGGCTCAGAACTGTGTGATGTCATGGAAAAACTGTGCTTTTAGTCTGAAACAGTTATGAGTATGCATAGAAACACACCCACAAGCCACACACACACACACACACACTCTCGAGCACTAAGCACTAAGCAGTCCTGATAAGCTGTCCAAATGAGCCAGTCAGAAAGCGAGAGATAGAGGAGGTGGAGAGAGAGAGAGAGAGAGAGAGAGAGAGAGGGAGGGAGGGCTAAAAGAACTAAAAGAGAATCATGAATCCCAAAAATAAAGTGTGTGTGAAGTGAGTGTTGGCAGCCTCCCCATAGTCTCCAGTGGTGTGATACAACACAGCAGAGCTGTCAGATGTTCTTGTGATATGCACCACTATCTGTCCATCTGAAGGGGGCACCACACTCGTCTCTGAATCACGGACACACCATCCACATTCAAACGTCTGATGGCGATGATATTAATAAAGGTATTCAAACCCAATGTTGCCTGACAATGCCAAGACGCTACAGAGGATTTCGTCAGGGTTTTTTTTTCTGAACTCCATGGTCTAAATGTAGCCCAGGTGTCTGCTGAGAATTCTCAGAGCTCCGAATCCACCGAGGAGAAGGGCATCTAATCGGCAGATTTAAAACTTCACAGTGTCACACTTCACTCAGTCTCATGACACTTGAGCTTTGACTTGGGCTGTGATGTGGGGGGCACATCCAACAGAAGCCCTCTGGGACTTCATGGCTCTCTGGTGTCAAAGAGAAGTTTGGTTCCCAAAATTTCAACAGACTACCACTGATGATTCAACACTCTCGACATTCCAAGAAATCCAAACATGACGGGCCGAGTGTTTTCCTCTTTACTGGGCTACAGAGAGCGAGGCCACCATTACTCACTCTGATCCTAGGCAGACACAGCAGATAAGGATGGTGGCGCAGTGCTGAGAATAGAAGGCACAGCAGAGTAGACAGAAAGTACAAGTCTGGCAGAGGCGAAACTTGGCGAGGCTGGGAATGTACTTCGTACCACTGATATGACTGCAGGTCGCGCAGTGACGTAAGTGGACAGAACGAAGCCTGGAGAGCCTTCAGATCACGATTACAGCATAGCCTCTGGCTAACAGCGCCTCTGCCATTGTCTGAGGCCACGAACATTTCACACTGGCTCACAACTTCAGGCTCACCCCAAGGGTCTGAACAGTGTGAAAACAACTTTTCTGGAAGGTCGAAGGAAAATCAGCCAGAATTTCCCCACTTGTTGCTCATGGGTGTTCGGAAGGAAGTTAGCATTTTAGCAGAGTGGGTTGTCTCCTCGACGGGTTGAACGTTAATCCTCTTTAGCTGGATTCCACTTTCCGCTGGATTGCTCACGTTGTTCTCGTTTACTGTAATTAAGAAAGTAGCCTGAATAAAGACTGCTGAAGCGAATTGTTGCCATGGGAGCAGAAGAGGGCTGATTTGGTGAATGGGCTGACTCTTGAATGAGAAGAGCATTGCTCTGATCGGCAGACGTGATGGACCGTGCATTCTTTTCAGTTTGATGGATCAGACTGGCACTCAAAAGGGCAGCTATACCATCTGCCGTGAGGCTCGGCCCTGGCTGAGAAAGGCCATTACTGTGATCGATACCAATGTTCCCTCATTATCATTAGAAGATTTGGCTTTCACTCGGATTTGGTCAACCTGTGAGACCTGTGGAGAATTATTTGAAGTCAGACTTGGTTGAAGGTGGTGATTATTATTATTATTATTATTTTTTGAAGTGGTAGTCGCTTAGTAGGTAACAATTTCACCGGCCATTAAATCACACCTTCAAGTCCAACTTACTACTACTGTACACTGAACCTGTAATTTTTTGCATCTGTATCTGCAAGAGCATTTGTCCACAGAACATTTCAGGCTTGATATGTGGTTCAAATTCCCAGGTTATTGCAAAGGAAGTGCTTGAACTCTCAGTGGGATTCACCTGAAAAAACAAAGAAATCATTTATAAAGTTTAATCACAAAGTATGAAACTACACTTACTCGACATTTGAAGAAGAGGTTTATTGCTTTTCCTACATCTGAATTGTATTGGCACTTGTAAGAACAGACTTCAGTGTAGGCTGTGATATTCTCAGAAGTGATTTACCACCAACCACAGTGGAAAACAGTTCATTTAGTCTGACGGGTTGTCAGCTCTTCACCAGTAATATGTGTGGATTCTAGGATTCGCCCTCATAGCACCGGCATCAATGGGGGTTTATGCCGCTCGTCTAAGCAGAAAGCCCTGGAATCACCTGCAGCCTCCTTGACGTTCCCGAGCAGAGTGGAGCAGCCTCATCGCAGAGCTTCATTTCCACCTCATTCCTCCCTCCTGCTGGAGAGTGAAACCAATCAATGTAGCACAAAGCCCCGAGGACGAGGGTTTAACAACGCAATACAGGTCCAATTTATCCAGAGCGTCACTCTCTGGAGGCCAGCTGTTTACTGCACATCTCTAGTTTCTACAGCTCTACACTCTACATATCCACTTTATACAGCTCTACACTCCAAAGATCTAGACTAAAAAGTTCCACTCTGTACACACATCTCTGATTGATTTGACATATAATACCACATATTCAAAAGCGTGAAATCATAATTAGGCCTGTGTCAACTAACAAAAAAGATCTTTATCAATTTTGCTGCAGACCAACTGTAAAAGTACTGACCTGGGGAGAGAGAGAGAGGGAATTTTCGTTTGGATGTACTTCAGATGAATCACATGCAGCTGTGTGTCTGTCTGGATTTACATTGCTTTGAAGTTCATATCAGAGAACACACTCACCAGGTTCACCAGGACCAAGGCTGCACATACCAACACACTAAGTCCTCAGCTTTTTTTTTTATGTCAAACCAGCGCTAATCTGTCTGGGAATGTTTGTGTGTGTGCGAAGGCGTGTGTGTTTTATGAGTGTGTGTCAGCGATGATACACTTGCTGCCCAGCAGGGTAAATTCTTCTGGTTCCCAGGCCTGGCTTTGCTTGGACAATACCTCAGGTTTCCTGTGCATGTATCAGCAGATGGCTCCTATTACCGAGGAGCAGGAACGCACACTGGATTATTGGGATTACGTGGGGATTGGTGGGAATGGGCTCCTCCGCCTCTTCCATGCCCCCCCACCCTTCTGAAATCACAGAAGAACTCCAGGGACCTGCTCCCCCACCATGTTCCTAACCATCCTCTAGGTTTAATTCTGCTTCCACCAGATCCACCAGGTAGTGCTACAGGACAAACAAGGGCAAATTCATGATCTATACCTGGTATCTCCTGTTCTTACACTTATATTGGTTTGCACTGTGGGCTCATCCTAAATAATCTAACAGTCACAGCAGCTCTGATGCTCAGTACACCTTCACAGACAAGTCATTTTTGATTTAGCCCCTTTTCAATATTTTTATGACAGACATTTCCATTTCTTCCTCATGTTCAAGCAAGTTACCCTGATAGAATAATGATGACAGCCAAACGAGCACAAGCTACAGCCGTAACTCATTCCTGCTGGTTTCTCCACCACCAGGAGGCTCTATGGCATCAGCAGAGTGGAAACTTGGCGCAGCCGCAGAGGATGTAAATTCCTCACCCCGTTTATCTTGTGCAGACAATTTCATGTTCCGACTTAACAAATAAGTGATTGAGCGGAGCTTTCCTGTCCCAGCAGTTCTAACCTTTGAACTTTTAAGCATATTAGGCACTCTTGGACTCAACATGAGTTTTCAACTGAAGATCAGGCCAGCCAATGACACTCAGCTGCTTCCAGCACTGTACCTGTTGTTAAGGAATCCTGGGAAATGTAGTCCTTACGAGGGTTTGTCTTCGCCCTCCTGACTAAAAGAATAACATTATGTTAAAAGAGTGAGTTTGATAGAGTAACATTTCCTGTGTGTGTGTGTGTGATGTATGATTCCAGATGCCCTTGGCCAGATGTGCTGTGGGCTGGTGAGTTGCCTCGATTCAGAGCTGTGTACAAGCTAATTAATCTTCTTCCACCTAGCGCCTGACCAGAAGGTCACTCAGAACAACGTGTTGTTTGTGTGTGTGTGTGTGTGTGTGTGTGTTTAGTGGGCACTGTGTTTGCAGGACTAGGCTGTTGTGCCAACGGCCATGTCTCACAGTAAGAGGTGGTCTGGTTCTGGGTAAATTGAAGCAAGATGTGGCGACCGCTTGTTCGTTTGAAGGTACTCCATGCAATACCTCCAAATCTTCCAAGGGTGAACATGCTTCCATAAAAGGCAATTCTGTTTACCTGGGCCTGCCGAGGTCTGCTGGCCAGATGTTCTCCCGCTCCCCTTTCATCTCTACACCAAACATTTGTTTTATTTCCATGATAACATTGGTTATTTTAAATCCGTGCCGATTCTAAATAAAAAAATAAACCATCTTTTAGGGGGAGGTTTGGCTAAAATAGATCAAAAAATGCAATTATTTTCTCTCATTCCAAGGAGAGCAGAGCTGCTTCTGTGGGGCATGGGAGTTGGGGGGAAGGCTCGACCCCCGCTGCTTCACACAGATAGAGCAGGGCAACGATCAAGAAAAAGAAAATATGCCCCGTTTTATTAGTAGGCTGTGTAAATTGTCTGTAACTCTGACAGACTAATCCACTCAGAGGAAGCCCAGCCCTTCTGAGCAGCAACTTCTAAAGCCAGCGGGGGGAAAGCTCTATTTAATTAAGGAATGGAAGGCCTTGTTTTCCAGGACAAATGTTTTGGCAGGCGATAGGTCAGACTCAGCGCAGTTCGTCCCTCGACTTCATGAAAGCGCAACGAAGATGTTTTACAGGGTTCCGAGTGCCTCCAAGATTTTCCGGAATGATCTCACGCTAGCAAAAATAGCTCATGAGTGCATTTTGACGTCCGGTGTTTCACAAAAAGCGCAGTTTGATTACAGAGCACCCAGCAATTACTCACTGGTCTATATTTTAATCACCTTGACACACTTCTCACAGAAATCACAGGACTAAATTCTGAACTGTAGAGAGCCGCGTTGCGGCGGTGGAGGGGCACGTGCCGGTTTTTGGTATGCAATGAATGTTTTTAATTTGTCTTCTGATAACCGTTGTGTTGCAGGACGCTTTTCCGACTGGACGGAATGCTAATGGTCCTGATACAAGCACTTCTCAGATACGACCCTGCCAAAGACCAAAAGGGGCAAGACCCTCTCCACCACAGAAGACTGACAACGTTGGAGGCGTAAACACCCAGGAGGTATCTGCACTGCGATTTCATGTGACCTTAATCAGGTTAACGTCACCCTGGGTGGGAATGGGTTCCAGTTCCCTCCTGGTCCTCTTTTGTGTTTAGCCACGTCTGCACCGATGTCGGTAAGGAGAGACTTAACCAGGCTCAGCGTGAGGCCTGAGAAAATACACAACAAAGAGGTGGTCCACTCATCCAACCCAACACCTCAAGTCTAAAATAATAAACCAGAATAAAAATGGCACCGCTTTTGTAATTTCATAGCTACTGACATAATTTACTTACTGATAGTTCCCAAAACAGACGAGTCCATCTTTTTCAGAGCTCAGTTTAAATATTAGAGTTATGGGACACTTAAGTTTGTGCCATACACTGCAAAACACAAAATTTCCATGATTGTCAGCTGGTGTTTTAGCAGCTTGACCACCTTGAGTTTGAATTGCAGGATATTGTCCTGTCTAGCAGAATATTGTCCCAAAGCTCTTCGCTGCTTCTCTGAAGCTTCAGGAATGTTCTATAATGACACACAGCATTGTAAAATGAATATTGATTTTTGTTTGCTCCACCAAAGCAAAATGACCTTGAATTCCTTAAGACACAACAAAGCGGAATGAATCGGGCTGCGGCTCGGAATCAGCTGGCGCTTCCTCTGCCAGCTCGCTTTCCCAAACACCTGACATTTCTGGTTTTTTGGACCGAAAAAAAAAATAAAAAAAATGGAAATGATTTGGGTTTCTCATCTTTTCTCCATATCGTTAAATGCCACCCCGACAGACACTCCTGCCTCCCTGGAGCCAAGCCAGTCTCTCCAGCCGCCACCCTCAGCACAGATTAAGTATGACGCACCACGCTCCGAAGTAGCTTGATTAGGCGCAGAGCAGCACGCCGCTCGGCCTCGGGCTGCGGGCTGCCTGCCTGCCTGCCTGCGTGAGCCACAGAGACTCGTCCTGTTTGTTTTGTAGGAGCAACACATCCTTTCAACCGATACCCGCACCAGAAGAAAAACAGTTTTTACAGCAGGCAGAAAAAGATGCTGCTTCCGGGGAAAACACGATGCTGTCACCATGCAGCACAGATTGTCTTTAATCTGGCAACAACGTACACACTCACACACAGACAAAACACACATAGCATCCAATAGCAAGAAGATCCAGACTCAAACAGAGAAGATGCACACCCATAGACATGCAACACGATGTGGACAATCACAGACTGATGAACCGTCCACAGCAATACACCAAATGACACAAAACCATACAGCAGTTTCACACAAATCTGCCAACTGGGCTGGATCTGCCAGAGGTCTTGCACCCCTACCTTTTTTAAATTTTAACGCAATATGCCATTCTGCCTACAGTTAGGACATCCTGGTTCCGCCTTCTCAAAATACTGAAATGGATGGGGACACATACACAGATGTTATTTGTGTCCCATGTGCCTTACACAAGGCCTATAAGGTCTTAAAAGAGAGAGAGCGACATGCAGCAATATATAAGGCACCATGTGTTCCAACACAAATACATACATATGGCCACAGTACAAATGAGCATAGCTGTAGGGCGTTTTTTTGAGCAGCACATGCATTTGCACTGACATCTCTGATTATTATGTTACAGTGAGCATTAACAGAGAAGAACAGACTGTCAGACTAATAAGGTGAAAGGAGTTTTCTGCCTGAAAGTGCATAAGCAGCCCTGTCTTTGCTTCAGAAACTCATTCGCACTTAGTGTGTGCAGGGGAAATTCAATTACGCTTTACTGGCAGAGCTCAGTTGACAAAAGACATTGTCATAAGAGCAGTTTAACAGATTTCTTAAGCTTGAACAGCCAGGAACAAGGGCAATTTTACTTCCACCAGGTAATTAGCAGAGACAGAACAATCAGTCCAATTGTTCAAGGCCACAGCGGACCAGCGTCACACAAAGTCTTCACCAAGGGGCACATATTTAAAGAGATTAATTCATACACAAGCTCACGAATTAGTTCATTTAACTGAAAATGGACAATGTGGTTTTAATGTTCTGCACCAATATGCCTCTGTATCATACATCAACATTCTAGTTTTTTTTATTAACTGTTAAATGTGTTTTAATAGATTGTTTGAAAACCACATATCATACATTCCTTTTTAATCTAATCTCTAAATATGATCAAAGTCACAAAAGTAATATTCCCCTGGCAGAAAAGAACTGCATCACTCACAATTACTACTGACAGTTATGGTATAATTGTGTTATCTCTCATTAAATCTTCTCTGTGCCTGATGCTGTGTCTACAAAACCTGAAAAGATATAAAAGAAAAACCTTGCTATTAAAAATTGATGGCCCTGAACATAGCATAAAATATATGCTTCAAAGTATAAAGAGGAAGGAATCGAGAAAAATAGACAAGTTCCAAAAAAAATTACGCTGTTTAAACTGCAAATAAATGAATGACACCTCTATTTAATTTACAATCAAGTATAGACAAAGTTTAAAGGCTTTAAACATCAACACACCTAAAGTTCAGAGGGAGAGGAATGATGGACGATGAAGATGAACAAAAAAGAACAGCGTTTATTGTGAAATAAACACACACACACAAAAAAAAGTAACCCTGGAAGGAAAAATCCAACATGCTGAAAAAGGGGAAGGGCTCTTCTCTGTTCATAGGTGACTGTGAAGTCAGCCAGCAAAGTCCCACAAGTCCAACGCCTTGAATAACGATCAGCCGGCTCAAGCAGACCATGTGACTACGCGTGGTCCTGTACGATGCTCACAAAAAACGTCACCTTTGCTACACAGCAACGCACATACCAGTATGGGGAGGACACACGTAGGACACATGGAATCCGTGGGTTTACTATTTTTTTGAAGCGGATTGGATGAGGTAACCACCACTATGAAGAGCAAGATAGGTAACGTCAAGTGCACATTACAGGTTTGGGACTCACCAGGGGGCCCGTGACTACAAACGGCAGGACATGACACTAGGGGAGGGGGAGTGTGTCGTGGGGAGCGGAGCAATGAATAGTAAAAAAAAAAAAGTGAAGTGATTGTCACATGTGATACACAGCAGCACAGCACACGGTGAAATTTGTCCTCTGCATTTATCCCATCAGCAGGGGGCAGCCATGACAGGCGCCCGGGGAGCAGTGTGTGGGGACGGTGCTTTGCTCAGCGGCACCTCAGTGGCACCTTGGTGGATCAGAATTCGAACCGGCAACCTTCTGATTACAGGCCCGCTTCCTTAACCGCTAGGCCACCACTGCCCCAATAGTAGCAAACATGTTACTATTTCGTGAAAAATATTAGCTCACTTAGAATTTGATGGCAATAACACATCTCAAACAAGTTAGGATGGGGCAACACAAGTCTGCAAATGTGAGTGGTAGATAAAGATGAAAAGTTGGAGGAACATTTGGAATTCCAGTAGATTAATTTATTACGAGTGAGCAGCTTGACTGAGTATAAACACAGGGTCTCTCAGATGTCGAGACTGGCAGAGGTTCAACAAGCCAAAAAAACTGTGTCTACTTATTATAGAACATTTTGAGAAGTGTGATGTTGGAAGTCTTTGCAAAATCGGGTGAAATCACTGTGGGCTAGGATTTCAGGTGGCAGTGAATTTTGTCCTCTGCATTTAACCCATCACCCTGAGTGAGCAGTGGGCAGCCATGACAGGCGCCCGGCGGCACCTGGCACCTTGGCGGATGGGGATTCGAACCGGCAACCTTCTGATTACGGGGGCCGCTTCCTTAACCGCTAGGGCTCCCCGTAGGGGAATCGAACCCCAATCTCCCGCGTGACAGGGGATACTCACCACTATACTAATGAGGAGATTATCAGGAGAGAGCGCGAACGCAGTCCCCCAGTACCAAAAATTATGCAGTTGAGATTCCCACATTTGGGGAATTCGCAGGGGTCAGCACAGCTGAAGTACAATGGCTGAGCCTTGCCCTGGGTGAACCGCCTTCTTGATCACGGTGTCTCCCCTGCCGGGTAAGTATGAACCTTTTCCTGAACCTGATTATGTCATGGAAATCATTTTTAAAATGAACGGAAGCAGTGGAAGGGAGCGTGTTATTAAAAGTCTGTATCTCTGATGAAATGTGGGTACATTGCTTCCTGCTGAACCTCAGGTCATAATTTTAACAGAAGAAAATGCTTAAGGAGTCCCTTAGGGAACAGTCCTTGGGTCCTTGGGTTCTCTTGTATTGTATAAATCTATTCTGAAGATTAGGCGTTGAATGGCTTGCCACTTTCTTTTCCTGAACCTGGAGAAAGCTGAGGTAACAAGGTCAAAACCATGCCAGGGTGGTGGTAGCCTTGGGATAACACACTCGCCTATGAACCAGAAGACCCAGATTCAAATCCCACTTACTACCATTGTGTCTCTGAGCAAGACACTTAACCCTAAACTGCTGTCCCTGTCCCTGTAACTACTGATTGTAAGTCGCTCTGGATAAGGGTAAATGCTGTAAATGTAATGTACTGTAAATACAATGCCAGCAAACCATACGACCTATTTATTAGTCGCATGTTTTGCCTTCACAATAAACACTGAAATTAACATTGAAAATAAGTTTATATGAATAGAAAATAAACAAATGTGTTTTTGTTGCACCATTGCATTCCTTTAAATGTGTGACACACGTGTAGCTCTCTTCAAGAAAAATCTCTTTGCTTTTGAAACAAACTTTTTGAATTGAATCTGAGTTTTGAAATCAGTAGGTGGGTTTGGCGGCATCATTTAAGATGCTTCATCTTTAATATGTGACAGCTGCTCTTCACAGGGGTTCCCTCAGAGACATCATCTGCCCAGCAGTTCCACATTGACTCCACAATCATTAAAGAACAGCGCACAAGTCTGTATTGTTTTTAGTGTTGAAATGTGCATCCAAGGTAGCTACTCTCTGTTTCACACTGAGCAAGATGATTTACATAAAGTACTTCATTCATCACAGATGTCGAATTATTGTTTTACACTTTTTATAATATGGCTGTTAGGAAGTTAGTGACATGGCATCACACCGCCAAGGTTGTGAGTTTGAATATTGAAGCTCAGACTTTGTGTGTGTGGAGTTTACATGCTCTTCCCATGTTTCCATGGATTTCCTCTGGGTTCTCTGGCTTCCTTCCCCTGCCCAGTGTCCCCAGATGGGCTCTGGCAGACATGATCCTGGATACAATATTGTTGCATGAACTGCGAGTCCACACTGAACACCCTGAACTGAATGAGCCAGTGCCAACTGTAGAGCTGAAGTGGAGCTCAACCATCTTTGGTGCTGAAAGTTTAGAATGGTGACATGCTCTACCATTTCTCAATTATATAAAGCCCAGGCACTTTTCTAAAATAGTATAACTAATTATCATTCCATGCAACTTGGACCCATATTTTATGGGTTCTTAAAAAACATAACTTGTCAGAATGGCATAGCCTTGGATAAGTAGTGTGTGTAGATCAGAAATACACTTATTTTGTTACACCACTAAATGTTCCAATCAGATTGTCATGCAAAACATTTTGATTATCACTCCCAAGCCAGTAGATTTGAATATGCTATTTTAAGTTGGAGGTGAGTTGTAATGGAATTCGATATGCAATTATATGGCTGAGAATTTTTTTTTTCATTTCACCTTACATCTGCAGACAAAAGCTCCATGTGTCTCTCTTCAGGAAACAAATCTGTCATACATAACCACATTGCTAAAAATAGTGCTGGCATAAGTTGCAATCCTCAGTCTTCAATGTTTTAAATTTCTCCTGCAGTTTCACCACAAAAGATGTTTAATATATTTCAGAAAACATTTAAACTGCGACAACCCCAGCAAAATCCTGGAGGGGCTGTCTTATGCAATGTTTCCTGCTCCAAATCAGGCTCTCAGTAAACCTGAACCGTTCATGAGTGGATGGATGATGATCAGGCAGTGAAAACCTGGAACAGAAGAGTGCAGAAGAGTGAGTCCTGAGGATCAGGAAACAAGTGGAGGCCTTAGAATGAGAAATTAATTTACATTTACATTTACAGCATTTACCAGACACCCTTATCCAGACCGACTTACAATCAGTAGTTACAGGGACAGTCCCCCCCTGGAGCAACTTAGGGTTAAGTGTCTTGCTCAGGGACACAATGGTAGTAAATGGGATTCAAACCCGGGTCTTCTGGTTCATAGGGGAGTGTGTTACCCACTAGGCTACTACCACTCCTCTATTCAGATTAGGAAGGATTGGGGCTTTAAATGGACTGAAATGTCTTCAGAAATTAAACTCCATGACAATTAACATTAGTTAAGCAAAAACACAGCAGGAGTAAAACAACCTCTAATTAGCTTTCTTTCAAGGATTGCTTTCTAGAGAACAATTTTTTTTAGTATTTATGAATGTTGAGATGAATTTAAATCTAGCCCTTCATACATCTGAACACAAATGAAAGAAATGAAGTTTCTGTCCTCCTGGAGCGCTGCGAAGAATTTAAATATCCGAAAACATTTTCCCTTGTTTGCTTTTAGCCACACAGAGCGGGCATTCAGCTGCTATCGCACACGGCCCGAGTCATTTCCTGTTTGATCAGTGCCAGGGGCTGCTTTGAATGCGGGTTGGAGGAAGAATGAATGAGGCGGAAGGAGAAAGGGACCCAGGCTGGCTGCACTGGTGGCACTCACTCGGTGTCAGGGGGATCTGCGGTAATTATACCAGGATGAGGACAAACGGGGGGTGGGGGTGGGGACGGGGGGGTCCTGCTTGGATCCTCTGATGGGAACGAGGGGACGGTAGCGGGGCAGGACGACACGCGGCTCCGGCGAGAGTAATGGCATAATTATGATGAAAAATGTGCATCCAATTTCCCTACACAACACTTCCGTCCTTCCTCGTACCTGCTGCTCCAGGCCGCCTGCAAGTATGACCTTGTTGTCAGGAAGACCTAGAAAGAGAATAAATAAACAAATCCATACTCTCTCACACACACACAGACACACACACACGCACACACAGGCTGTGATAAGCACAGACATGTTACAAAAAATTGCTCAACAAGTTTTGGGGAGTGAAATGGAATTTGTGTAGGAGGCCAATGGAGGAAGAAACCAGGGCCGATAAGGAGCTAGGACAAAATCACATTCACCAGCAGACACACACACACACACACACACACACACTTACACATCCACACACTTCTCCCAAACACACACGTCCATTTTTTCTGTCTTGTATAATCCTTAAGCTTTATGCAAATAACCATTTGTTAGTGGCCATTTAGCTCTTCTCTCTTTCTTGCACACACACACACACGCACGCACGCACACACAAACATTAGAACATCCTGTGATGCTGATGTTTTGGGTCACTGCATCTTTAGGTCAGTGGTTTGAGATTATAGCCTTCAGTACCTTTTTATGTGTGCGTGACAGAATATGTTCATAATAGATAAAAATCTGTGAATGTGTGTGTGCTCGCTCACGTTTGACTGAGCGTGTGTACGGGGTGAGTGGGGTCAGTGCTGAGCGTCACCACGCTGCCCCAACTCTCCTCTCTTTTTCTTTTGTTCCGGTAAATTCTGCTTTGTCTGGCAGGAAAATTGGCAGCAGCGGAGGGGGGGTGGGGGGTGGCGCTGGAAGCTCAAAAGCAGCTTGTACAGAGGGGAGGGAGAGAGGGAGAAATGTTCACGCACACACACACACGCAAGTTTATTTAACAATGCTGCAAAGAGAAAAGAAGTGGAAAGTCAAACAACAGTGTGAAAGGGAGAGAAAGGAGTGAGGGGGCGAGAGAATGAGTTAGGGAGGGAAGTGTCTATTTTTAGACGGCCGGTCTTTATGGACGCCTCTTTGAAAAGGGCTGACTTGGCTGCTCCCCTCCCGATGGTGTCAGGGTCTGACATAAAACATACGCTGCTTCCTGCGGCCCATATTTGGGGAGGCTTTGTTGGGAGTGATGCGTCCATGACCCAGGCCCGCGGAATGCTGGAAAAGGGCAGGACAGCATCCGGCCGAGCGGCCCCGGGAACGGCACTGCTTCGGCCAATCAGGCGTCGCTTCCTCTCGGGCCCAGATGCACTCTGCAGCTGGATAGGATCCTCCAGGAAATTCTGCTGCTCCTGTCTGGTGCCGCTTAAAATAGCTCAGCAAGCAAACTGTCACTTGTTGGTTCGCCACTTTAAACCCAGTGTGACTGAACTTATTCTGCATGGGTTGCATTAGGGTTTTGGCAAGTGCTCTGAATGGTGAGCGTGATGCTCCCGCTGTTTCCTTGCCAGCAGCAGGGTGCAGCCGTACACAACGCTTGCTGTTAGACTTCAGAGGTAAATGTCCTCAGACTGGAATGTTAAATGAGCTGTTAAATAAAATCACAGCCCTCATCTTTCCCAAGCGCAGCCCCTCCGTGAGCGTGACTCCCACTGCGAGGAGACGGCGGCAGAAGAGCATTTATCACCTCGTGCATTCTGCTGCCCGAGACATGTGAATGCGCGTGCTTTCCTGCAGCAGGTACACACATATCGGCACACATTTTGTACACCAATCAGCCACAACATTAAAACCACCACACTGATAATCTTCTCGAACCTAGAAGACCTCTGAATGTCTGGGGTGGTATCTGGTACCAACTAAATCAGACGTTAGCTGCAGATGGATTAAGTACAGTAAGTTGTGTCCCTGGATGTACGCTCCTACGCCTATCAGCTCCACCTACCTATTGCCTATTGGTCACCTCCACCTATATAAAGAGACTTCAGATGGTGTTCTGGAGGTCCCCAGGGTCTGCTAGGCCCCGACTCTTTTGGGAGGTCCCCAGGGTCCATGGAGATCTGCCTTTGTTCTTAGCCGGTTTGCTTTATGTGCCCCTTTTGTTAACTTGTGCTTATTTGAGTTATCCCCGCTGGACCGTCCCTTCCTTGTATACTTGTTTGTAACAGTGGACCTCCTCCTCTCCACACCCTTGTCGCGTTTCTTTGACCCCTAGACTTAGGAACGTGACAGTTGTGACAGGGCAAGAAACCTGGAACTCTTGTCATGTTCATCAAACCGTAATCCCTGCAACATCATGCTGAAATTGGCCATGAAGAGATGTAGGTGGTCGACTACAAAGTTTAGCTTGGTGCTACAGGTCAAAGTAACATGCTGTGAAGGACCCATCGCAGAACATTTTCCAGAACATGACTTCAGTGCTTTATCTTCCTCAGATAAGCAATGCACAAAATGAAAAGCTTGTATCTGAACAGGGCTTATATTTTGTATTTAGATCTTTTCAAGAGCTAAATTGAACCCCTTCCCTGCAGCTCAACCACCCATTTCAACAGCACTAAGTTATCAGATCTCTGAGCACACAGACCGACCAGATCCCTCTGATGAGAAGCAGCTCCAGCCCCCTCAGGCCTTGGTGGCTGCGGCAGCCCCGCAGCCTCATGTTTACTGGCATGTTGATGTCACTTGGCCATGGGGTCCAGGAAGAGACGAAGGCCAGGTGCCAGGTAATACATTGCATTAAACCCATTAGAGGAGCCATTGCGATCTAATTGTCTGATGGACGGCCTGGTCTGGGGACCAGCTCCGCTTTAATGGAATTAGAGAGGATGACATGGTGGGTGCGGCCCGTGTCCCTCCCATCTTTCTCGTTCTGCCATTGTATCGTCCTGTCTGTCCTTTCTCCTCAGAGCTTCCTCCATGTCCCACCTCCTCCCTGCAGAGCCCCTGATTTCTCTCTGCACCCCCAAGACCAACTGCCAGCCAGAGGCAGATGGTTCCCACCATGACTCCCACCAGGGAGATATTCTGCTGACACTCCTGCCGGATTCTTGTGGAAGAGAGTAGGCAGTGGTGGCCCAGCGGTTAAGGAAGCGGCCCCGTAATCAGAAGGTCGCCGGTTCGAATCCCGATCCACCAAGGTGCCACTGAGCAAAGCACCATCCCCACACACTGCCTGTCATGGTTGCCCACTGCTCACTCAGGGTGATGGGTTAAATGCAGAGGACAAATTTCACTGTGTGCACCGTGTGCTATTCTGCTGTGTATCACATGTGACAAACACCACTTTATTATTATTATTTTTATTTTTATTATGTTCTGGTTGTGGTTTTCTGAAGATATTTTAACATAGGTCTGGTTAAACATGGGTACACTTGGGTTGTATTACGTCATGTTAAACTGAATAAAGATGCTGTAAGGAAAAACATGGATCTTCCCAACCCAACAAGGAACATGCAGATACGCGGCTGACTGTAGTCTGTAAAATTGGCCTGCTTTTATTGCATCATCATCCCAGGATGCTGAGCAATGGAAGGGTCACCATGTAAAGAACAATGGTAATTTTATCAGAGAATAAATCCTTGATGAATCCAGCGCGATGTCAGTGGCCTATGTGTATTAATGTGAGTTAATGCATAAAACATTCTATTGTGTCAATCAGATATCCATCTAAAATTATTTTACCATGCATGCTAAACCCTGGAGTGTTCCTGGCATGTGCATATGGAATTAATACATTTACCTGTGGGGTACATTTCTATGTACCGCTGGGATGAGAGAGAGAGAGAAAATTAAAGCCTTGTGGCTTGAGGGAGTAGGAAAACTGGAAAATGTGTAATATGTGTAGAAATTCCAAAGCCCTACTAGAAGTAGGAGAGCTTTATAACTCCTACTGGTTCTGTAGGGCACAAGGCCTACAGCTGGTTTACCTTCCAGATGAAAATATGTAAAAATGACTGAACTGCAAACAAAAGAATAACTAAAATACTGGTCGTCGTAACAATGCGTACATCCTGTTTAATGCATTGACTGTTACAATTAAGCAGTAAACTAAGTTTAAGAGTTCATATGAACTCTTCACCCTCCTACCATCAGGAAAAGGGTGGCAAAGCATTCAGGACCTCACTGCTTTACTTAAACGTTGCATCTTGTAAATGTTTTACTTGCATTGTACTTTATGTAGCCCAGTTTGTCGGTGTTGCACATGTGCAATTTATGTCAGTGTGTACCTTCTGCTTATTTTTGTGCATAAAACACATTCTGTGCCATCAAATGAATTATATTATGAATAAATTAACTGATGCCTTGTTGTATTTGTTGTCCACAAACTCCCTTCTCATTTTGTGCATAAAAAAGACAATTTTTTTTTCACTTTATTTATTTTACTTTATTTTTGCAGACGCTTCTGTATTTTTACAGAAATCTAAGCAGTTATTTATTTTGTGCTCCAAAATGGACATCAGCACCTGGCATTCTTTCACAGAACAAATTGCAATCAATGAAACGCTTTCAGTCAAAAACAGAAAGTCATTTTGTCCACATGCATTTAGTTAAGGACAGAAAGAAATCAACACGGTGCAATGAAAAAATACTCATTGTTAATTATTGTTAACATTTGTAAAACACACAATCCAAAGCTCCATCATGGTAAGTACCTTTCCTGACAGTGTATCTGTTTGGTGTCTTTCCTGATGAAAATTAGTTAATGATGTGTATCAACAAAAATTTAATCAGCAGTGCAACAGAATTCATTATGTGAACAAAATGACTTTCTGTCCTTAACTAAACGCATTATGTGAACAAATTGATATTATGTTGTTGACGAAATTGTCATTTTGTCATTGGCTACATGCATTCTGTTGAGCATTTTACTTAAAAAACATTTTGTTACATCACTGATGATGTGTAACAGCGTATCCGCAAGATGTATCTTTCACCTTCTGACCAAGTCAGTGACACTCAGGAAGGAACAGACTGGCAACTGAGAATAGTTTGATGATGACTGAAAAGACAGTTGAGATCTTGGAAAGAAAGTAAACAGGACAGGAAGGGCTAGCACCCCAACCTGTAAAGGTCTTCTTGGTTTCCTCAGAAAAGTCTTCTGAGATATACCCCCAGGGCAGCTCGAGAGGGCTGAGAATAAGAGCCCTAAACAGACAGACCCAATGGTATTGACCCATGCAAACTGACCAGGATGAAGTGCAGGGAGCAGGAGAACGTCCTGCAACACACAGGATCTGCTCTCGGTGAGGAACCCGGGCACGGAATCACCCCACAAGCAGTACAGCCTCCAAACCCCTGCACGGTAGTCCTGTAGAAGCAGATCAAGTGCTAAGACTCAGAGTGGTCTCAATTCAACACAGACGTGAGTCACATCTTGTAAACCACAGCCGAGGGGAAGTTGGATTGATGACTTGAGACCATGAATGCAATTATAATCAGTTATGACCGAGAGTTTCGGTTATGTCGAAATCAGGAACGGCCATTCAAAATACACAATGAACAGCAGAGCTACCCAGATTCACAAACTGCACAAGAAACAGCAGAGTGCAGCTAGGTGAAGAGGAAAAACTAATGCTTGTCGAGCTTCAAAACATCTTGTGGAAGAAGTTCATATTGCTGCATCCTCACCTGTGGAAGAGGGGAAAAACAGCAGGTCAGTGGAGGTGTGCAGAAGATTTGTGGATCCCCAAGGAAGAGAGCGCCAAAAATATCAATGGTTTACAATCACCTCGCTGCGTAGAAGGAAAGATTTCCTTTAGCATCTTGACAGGACAACTAACAGAGTTTCTAGCTCCATCAACACCTGTGTTAGGAAGGGTGGGATCAGGGAAGTGCATGAAGGAAATGAGGAAGCAGCACCATAATCAGAAGGTTGCCGGTTTGAATACCTATCCATCAAGGTGCCACTGAGCAAAGTACCGTTCACACACGCTGCTCCCAGGGTGCCTTTCTTGGCTGCCCACTGCTCACCAAGGGTGAATGTTTAAAGCAGAGGACATATTTCACCGTGTGCTGTGCTGCAGTGTTTCACAATGACAATCACTTCACTTTCACTTTTAATGCTTAAAAGACCCAAAACACCCCATTATACCACGATTACATCTCTGATTATGTGTCCCAGCGCATCTGCAAGATGTCTCTTTATCCTATGGGTGAAACGTAATTCTGTAGTTGATTAAATGCATTTTGTGGATAAAATTACTTTCTATTTTAGGCTTTAATTAAAGCGTTTATCAGTGGACACAACAGGAGTCAAGGGGCATGAGTATGTTCAGAGGGAACTGGTGCAATTGCATTTGAGGAAAACAGGGATCAGTGTGAGGGCAGACAAATGAAGCTCAAATTCCTGCCAGAATCTGGCTTCATATCACATCCCTGCATGTGACAAAGAAAACATTTCTGCAGCAAAGGTACGTTTGGAGAAAAAGAGCAGAATTCCAGGAAAATAGTACTTCGCCAAATACTTAGCACTGGAGGTAGATTGATTATGCTTTAGGCTTGTGTTCTAGAGAACACAGAGAACATCTGGACATTTAAGGGCAGGAACCTGTTCTCTACACAGATGATTAAAGGTCACCTGACATGAAAATGTCACTTTGTGATATTATTTAACATTAATAAGATCATACCGCCGGATCTGGAATTTAGCCCCTTATATTGTTATAAGTCATCTCGTGAGAGATGTCATCCCATTCTGTGACTGACTCAAAGTGGCTGTAATTCTGAATTTCAGAAAAGACTTCACATACAGTATGAGGGGACAACTAAGGATAATTTAAAAGCAAAAAATGTAAGTTAGGCGTTGTTAAGGCAGTGGTCAGTTTTCGACTGGATTTATATTGGTTGATGTAGTGTTGGTGGATCAGAGTTTAAACTTTTGACTGCTGGTCAGAGATTGCTTAAACCACCCATTACACATTTTTCATGTTATGGGACTTTTAAAATATTTAATGGGGTTGTTTGGAACATAGTTTGTACATTGTACACTGTTGTACACTGCCTAAAAGTTGAATAAAACAACTAGTGCTAGGTTGGATTTTTTACCCCAAGTAATTGAAAGTAACTAAGTATAGTTTAATATAGCCAATTTAAATTTTTTTACTTTTACTTAAGTAGATTTTTAGATGGGTACATGGGATGGAAATGACACCAAGAGACACCAAGGCTACAGGTAAATTAAAAAATGTTTCTAGTTTGTTGGAAAACAGCAGTAAATGTGATTAAGAAATCCTAAAAGGATGAATTTATGCCAAACTGGCATGTCAGGATATTAATGAAGCAGCTGACCGAGTAGATGTAGGTTCACGCCCCACTTAACCCCGAGTGTCTCCAGGGGGACTGTCCCTGTAACTTCTCATTGTAAGTAGCTCTGGATAAAGGTATGTGCTAAATGGTGTAAATATAAATGGAACGTAACAGGTGAAAATTCCTCTTAGATGGTATTCAGCTGAGGTAATGGGTGACACTCATGAGGTCAATGGTGAAGATTGTTGGGACAGGTAAATTTCCGGACTGAAGGCACCCATACTGTATGGTGCAGAAAATGTACCACAATGAAGCATGATGGTGAGCACCTCAGAGCTGAACTTTACTGACAGCATAATGAATGGATTGCAAAATACTGAAAAAGAAGATGCTTTTATTTCGCCATGCACTGGGTCAACAAGCAATCTGCAACACTGAACTACCCAGACCACACTTCTGAAGCCACTGCTGCATATCTGAGGAATAAAAGGGTGTTACATGACATCAACCCAATGAAAAACCTCTGAAAGGGGCATCATTCTGCAAGGATGGAAATTCCAGTTCTAGAAGAGTTCAGAATATTACCTGGTGGTGGACTTTGATGTGGTATTCATTTTTGTGACATCCAATGACACTGATGGCTGTGCTGCCAGGAAAGTATGGTCATTGAGTGTATTCCATATATTTTTTATGTCCCCATATGTTTGCTGAAAGCAGATCTGACCAACTGAAGAAATACCATCTCATAACACTGCCTCCACAAGCTTGTGCAGTAGAGACTATGCGAAATTTAAGCATTGTTTCATGTGCTTTGCTTCTCCTCTACTCTGAAGAACAGGGTCAATTTAGACAGATCAGATCACATGACCATTTTCCATTGCTCCAGAGTCCAGTGTCTAAACTGAACATTTTGTAACACGTGCCTACCTCACAAATCCTCAATCTGCAACAAGTTCTTGTTGTATAGTACAGTTGTATAGTACAAGTTTTAAAATAGACTTAAACTGGCAATTTTCAACCATCAGTTACCATCATTACTCATTACCATCAGCCGGTCAATATTATTAAAATATTGTTTAGCTATACTGCATATAAGGATAATAATGTTTTCTAAAAAAAAATTGTTGTTCTGTGAGTTATTATGTACATTTTCTAGATGGCACGAATGATTAGGCCCTAGTAGGTAAGGAAGCGGACCCATAATCAGAAGGTTGCAGTTCGAATCCCAAACCTCCAAGGTGCCACTGAGCAAAGTAATGTCCCCACACACTGCTCCCTGGGTCTTTGTGCCAGTAGGCTTCTCTTACTTGGCCTATTTAACAGCAACAATACCAATGAGTTGTTGGTGGAAGGGGGGATTCTTGATTCATTTGTTTCTGGTTGTATTTTCTCAAAGGAAGCTGAGGATTCACTCCATCTGACACATTCGTCAGGGCATCATGATTAAAAAAAATGCACTGAAGTATTAGAGGTGACTGACTGATTTACCATCATAGGATGGCCCTGTCAGACGGAATCAACAGTGTATCCCCCTCACTGCCTCCTCTGACTCCCTCATTCTTTGTCCACCCCACATCCCATTTTTAATGAATGTCCTTTCAGTGTGGAATTCTTCACATTTCAGGATAAATGTTACTAAACAGAAGAAATGAGGGCAGTTTTTTGCTGGCACACCGAGGCTCCTGTTTCATGCGATTGACAGAAACTAGGAGTGTCACGTTTTTTTGTGTGTGTTTGTTTTGTGTTTGCAGGGTGCCTGGTGAATGCATACTGAGCCCACCTGTTCCTGCTGTGGACAGCCAGAATAAAAGGGGCCTCAGTTTCCTTTTACGGGGCTGCTCGCCTCCCTAGCATTTCCTGATTGAATCACTTCCGGTTTCCCCTGCGCTTCCCCTAGGAAGTGACGCAACTTGTTGTCTCTGCCTCCTTGTCGGTGTTAGTTTTTGTCTTTCTTCCTGCTTTGTTTGTCGTTGTTTGTTGTAATTCGTTTTGTATGTTTTTCTTCTTTATTTATTCGTTTTTTTTTTGGTAATAAAATTTCTCCTTTTCGTCTTAGTAGGTTTTTTTGTTATGGGCCGTACCCCTAGACTGGCTCATAACAGGAGTGAACACAGCAGTTACGGGTTGTGAAGGGAAGTGGATTGCTTGTTGGAATAAATAACATGATGAGGCAGAAAGCAGAACTTTTGTGAAGAGGGAAGAAGTGATCTGTCTGCAAAGATGGAATTGGCTCTGCTCAGTCACAAGCAGAGACATCACATTTTACTGAATTTCAGAATGTAATGGTGGTGAGACGAAACAATTTAGATGTCAATTCTGCTGTTTTATGTGTGTCAAAACCACTTGATTCATTTCTTTCTCTCTGACTTTTTTTTTAAAAGAACAACACAGAAGAAGAACAGATTTTGGACCAAATCACCAGTAGCTCAGGTTCGTTTGATGCTCATATTATTTTTATTCTTAATTTATCCTCATAGTTGATGATAGAGTTGGATTTGGAAATGCCCACATTTCCGGCCATAATTTACACACCACGAGAATAAAGTGAGTAAGCATCAGAAAGAAATAAAGGACAATGTTGGATGATTAATGCTCTTTCCACCTTGAAGCCACTCCACTGGAACCCCACTGTCTCCACATCCCAAACAAACAGGGTATGAAAAAAATGCACACAATGCACTGTTTTAATGAACAATTTAATCACATTAAACCAACTTTTAAATCAATTCACATGAAATCTTTTCCTCACAGAACACACACACAAATAGTTAAAAGCAAGCTGTCAAGTTTTTTCAACATAATCCTGAAACGTTCATCAGATATGAAGGCGAACAGTCTGCAAGCTGGTCAGTTATTTCATTTTGTGCTTATCACGTCTAAAAATTCAAATGTGAATTTTTCTTGTTAAAAATATTAACATGCGTATTTTTCCTCCCACTCTGTGTCTGATTTCACAGATCTCAGGTGAAAGGTCATCATGTGACACAAACTGATGGCAGCTGATTCATTTTACTAAAATACTATAAAAATGTCGGTGCACAAAGTCTTGTATTTATTAAATGAGTCTGAATTTGGGCTACTTTTGCCATGGCTCTCCCAACTAAATGAATTCAGTGGAAAGGAGAGCACATTTATAATTTAATTGTTTTAAAAGTTTTCTGTCTGCGTGTACAAAAAATTGTCTGTGCATTTAGTTTTTTTTTTCTATTCTGGACTATTTTTCTATTTTGCAGCCCGGTTGCCGGGGTCTGGTGAGCGTTGCTCACAGCCGAGCTGCGTTTCTTCAGGCGAGCGCGAACCCAACAAGATGCGAGAGTCGTGTTTTAGGCGACGCCCACCTGCTGCTGCAGCATCTTCTCTTTCATCCGTTCCAGGCAAAGAGGAAACAATCAGTTGTTCGTCCTCCCACAGACACCTTTACTGCTGGAGCTAATGTAAAGTGGGCGAGGAACAGGTACTGGGGCACATTAGATGGCAGCAGATCTGGATTACTTGCCAAACTGTGGAGATCAAACAGCGGAGTTACGGCGCGGCGGCTCTGTTCTGACTTATGCCGTTAAAAAGCTCTTCTGTCTCCTCTTTTCAAGCAAACACAGAAACACACTTGAAAGTACATATTTAAAGATCTCTGTGTATGTCAGCACAGCCTAAAGGCAGAGGGAAGATCAGAGAGGGGGGCTGTAACAGCGACGCAGCGTGGGCCCGCGGCTCCAGGATAAGTAAGGGTGCGGGGAAATGCTAGAACTGGACTGATTTCAGTAAAGTCACACCATTATTCCCGCTCTACTTTCATGTTGTAGGAGCTGGAGGAGCATGGCGACGAGGCTCCGTGTGTTGTCATGCAGCCCATATCAAACAGGGTTTTTAATCAAAGAACGCGGGACAGGCTTACATCCCACCAATTAACAAAACTCACTGTTTTCAGTAATGCTGTGCTGCTGACTGTGCTGCTGCTGCAGAGTTTTCTGTCAGGTCCAGATACCGCCTAAAACTGATATTTACTTTCAAATATTACATATCACATCCTATAAAATTAGAAACGGCATACATCAGAGTCCAGAAAAATGAAAGCATATGAGCTTCATCCTTTTGGCTGCACTTTAGTCAGTAGCGGACACTCCCGGCTCTGGGTAAACATTTGGGGAGTCCAAAAAAATCCTGACAAAACAAACCCCCCTGCAGGTACAGGCCAAAGTAGGCAAATATATCTTCTATCCCCAGAGAAATAAATCTTATTTACACATCGTACTACCACATCAAGGATTGATAGGAGGACGTAAGTGTGTCTCGAAAGCAGAGTTTAATTCAGAAAACAGGTTTACAGGGACGGCAAAACGATCGAACATGCACAATAGGTGATGTTGATAAGAAGGAGGGTGAGCAAGGGACGAGGCAGCTAGGTTGGGGTTTGGCACTGTCATGGATCAGTGCTTGGGAAAAAAAGGACACAGTTGCATGACTCACAAAACATGGGATTTACTGGACAACAAGAAGTACCTGGATACTCACAGAAGAACAGAGTAGACACAGAAAGACCAGGCAGGGACAGGGGCACAATGGGTTACATTTATACTACACACAACAGGTGCACACAATCAGGAATTTAGGGTGACGCACACTGAACATGAAACTCCGGCCCGGATCTCGGTGTAAGATGGGAAATTCCAGGTCCATGAAGACCCCCCCCAATTCTTCTCCAAGCTGTGACCTTCTATTCACAAGAAGAGTGCCAAAAGGTCAACAAATGGTCTGAGATGCCATGACCGGAAAGTCTTGTTGGGGGCTGGATGACCAATGTATTCCTGTTTCAGGACAAGGCAGAAAAATCCCCCCCCACACAGCTTATGGGTCTTTCTCTCTCCCCCTGTCTATCCAGGGCCAGGCTGCGTCTCTGAAACCTTGTTCCCGGCATTTCTCTCTCTTCTTCTATCACTTTGACTTTTCTTTTATTTTGGGTTTTTCGTTAACATTGAATACAATATTTACATGTAACTGCAGTAGTAATCTACCTGTGTTAATAAATTAGAAACAGTTTATTCTTGTAACCTCTATTGTGCCATGCCTCTTTCTGTCCAGGTAACATCAATTGAGATTTAATACAACGCTTTTTTAAAGCGTGACAGACATCTACATATCATGCAATGAGGATGCTATCAGTCGCAGTTCTGGCTTCCTTTTGCACTGCGTTGTGTAAAGAGATGAAGGGATGACGAGTCACAGTGGGATCTGGTCTTCAGATATCTTTTTATTTGACCGCTATTGGAAGATGTATGAGTGATTAGGATGCACATTCACACCTCTGCTGTCCTGCATGAGCCTCATTAGGAAATAGTGACAAAATATGGGCAGAGCAGTGAGAAAACGTCCACCTCCAAATATGTCCCGGAAATCAGAGCAGAAAAAAGAAAAAAAGAAATAATATTGGGCTGGCAGAAGCCAAGTGGGTACCAGAAGTCCCAGGTTCAAACCATACTTACTACCATTGTGTCCCTGAGCAAAACACTTAACCCTAAGTGTCCCCAGGGGTACTGTCCCTGTAAATTCTGATTGTAAAGTGCTCTGGATAAGGGTGTCTGATAAATACCATAAATGTAAATGGAATGTATTGTGGTGTTTCTTTTCTGGGGTGGAGAAATTTTGTATTTGTATGTTTTTGGTTCGGAAGGTTCTACAAAGGTTATTACCTTGGCCTAATAACGTCTTATAAGTGAACTGTGTTCTGTCTGCAGTCAAGTCAGCTTTAGAAGAATGACCTACATTTACATTTACATTTACAGCATTTACCAGACGGCCTTATCCAGAGTGACTTACAATCAGTAGTTACAGGGACAGTCCCCCCCTGGAGCAACTAAAGGTTAAGTGTCTAGCTCAGGGACACAATGGTAGTAAGTGGGATTTGAACCTGGGTCTTCTGGTTCATATGTGAGTGTGTTACCCACTAGGCCACTACCACCCAGCTCCAGACATGCTCCAAAACAGATGATTGAAATTTATCTCTGCCCAAGGTTTACTGGACACTTTTGAAGGTGACTTTTGGTAACACAGCACTATAGTTTCGGATGTCTTATAAAATGTTATAAAAGATGTGTCTTGAATAAATATGGATGCTGACAGACATAAAGCTGAAAAACAACATATTTTATGTATGTAAATTGTTTAGACGTAGCATATGTTCCCCTGGTGCCCCCTGTTTGTGCCACAGCCCTGCAGGTTAATGGCATTCCTGGTTTTATCCACACACCAAGGCAACCGCCATTATACTGAACACAAAAGCTCCTCTTGAGCTGCTGTGCTTGAGACTGGCTCCGAGTCGGTCCATGTCCATCATCTCTGTTAAGGAGACAGGACCCCAGACCCCGTAATCTCAACCGTTACCATTACAACATCCTGGAAAATGATCACAGCCAAAAAGCATTCATGTCCTGGTGGGAGACAGCAGCTATGCCAGCAATTTACTCATCATTCTGTTATCCAGCCGAGGAGGAGCTGCACGGCCCAGCAGCGAATCACACAATAAGCAAATTTGTGTGTGTGTGTGTGTGTGTTTACCCAATGCTTGTGTATGTAGCATGCAGTTACCCTGACTCTAGTCAGTTGTGGACCCATGAACACACCTTCTGAGCAAGACACTTGTAACTGTTGACTATAATGTGCTCTGGATAAGGGCATCAGAAAAATGCCATAAATGTTCTTAAACTGCACTCCCTGCAAATGTGGCAGTGGGCCGAAATTGGTCTTTTCTTGTAAAATGTTTGATTATGTTTTAATATCTCTGTCAGAATTATACTGTGGACATATTCATCAGAACTGACACACCTTACTTTGCAGAATGTATTACAAATACGAAGTAAAAACCTGTTTGTCTATTTCTGTGTGTGTGTGTGTTTGTTTATATGTGTACATTCATGCGTATACAGGTACACAGATTCTAGACCTCTGAATACATTACACTGCACGTCCAAATGTCATTAATATGAAATATTCAGTGTGAGCGGAGGTTTATCTGGGAGGGAAAACTTATGAATTCATGAATTGGATTGAAATGTGTTTTTGTGGTTTGTATGATATGCTGAGAGTGGAGTACAGTACCAGAATGGAGTGAGCAGATTTGCATTAGGTCGGTCTGCTTCTGCTGCCGGCCGCTCTCATATGCTAATGAAGAGACGTTCCTCCCTGAAAGGCTCCGGTCCAGATGGTATTCTTTTCAACTGGTGAAAACCCAGATCCAGCCATTTAACCTCTTTGACCCCTTAAAGGGCAACATACACTCTTTACGGTACACCTGTATGGCATTATTCTAAAACAAAAGATTCAAGGAGTTTATTTGTCCCTTGCTCAGTTATACATTTACAACGTTAAAATTTGGTCTCATCCAGAGCGACTTCAGTAGTGACAGGAACAGTCCCCCTGGAGACAGGGTTAAGTGTCTTGCTCAGGGACAAGATGGTAGTAAGTGGGGTTTGAACCTGGGACTTTGTGGTCTTCTGGTTCGTAGATTAGTGTTTTACCTTTTATAGGCTACTACCACCTACACATTGTATAGCACGCAGTGAAATGTTACACAGTGCAGATATAATAAAAATAAATTACACAAAAAATTATTTTAAAATATATATATATAAAAAATATACTGAAAATACAACAAAAATAATTTTTTGTATTTATAAAATATATTTTTTGAATAAATAGCAACTGAAAGTTTATAGCAACTGAAAGTGACACTGTGCACTGATAACAGTGGAAAAGTAATGGTGAAAATTGGTGCAATTGCGTGTAATTGAAGAAACATCTACTGCTAAAACATTTCAGACTTTTTCGCTTTTGTGGAACACCGACTGGTCCAGAATTCCCTTTCAGTCCTGGAGTCAATCACTCATTCACGAATAATGGGAGAAAAAAATACCCAGGAAGCTGCACATCCTCTCCATAAGCCTGGAGGCTCACATAATTGACAAATGGTTAATGATCTCTCATTAATTGCCCAGAATGCCTGCCACTTTTCTGCTCATGCTACTGTACATACTGGAGCTGTGTCATCCGTTCTACAGTCCGCCATCTGTCTCCCTGCTAGCAGGGATTTCACTGTCCATTATCGGAACTCTACTGATAATGTAATTAATGGATGTACGGTAGAAGGAGTGGTTTGCTTATGAAATATGAAGGCAGAAGCAGGGCTCATTCTCTCAGCTTTCATCAGTTCAGTAGTGTCATTTGTGATGGCTTGCTGGCCCCGGATAACCAGGCGGTACCAATTCACATGTGTGCTGGGTCCTACTGATCACACTGCTTCTAAATCTGACTCTATGAAAAGTAGGAGAGTGCATTGCCTCTCCGTCAAACTGATTGTGATGCTGAGTGTTTCTCTGTTGATGTATGTGTATGTGTTTCCGGCCATGCTGTTTATTTTCAGTTTGAAGGTCCCCTATAATGATATTTTTTTGCTTTTATATCAGTCTTAGTGTCCCCTAATACTGTATCTGAAGTCTCTTTCCAAAGTTCAGCCTTAGTACAGAATTACAGCCACTTTTAGCCAAACTCACAATGAGATTTCCCCAGGAGGCGCCATTTCAGTGTCTGTAGCTTTAAATGCTAATGAGGAGGAGTTACCCAGGATGAGGAGAGCGGCCTATGGAAGTGAGTCGGCATTTGTGAAAATGACGTCATCAACACCATTCACCAAACACAAAAAGCATGAGAAAGGGGAGGTAACCTTTCCCCTTGTGATGACATAAGGGGACAATTTCCAGAACCGACCATCTGAGCTGCCACGGTGAAGCAGAATGACCAAAGCTCTCTTTACACCTATCGCCATTTCTAGCCACTGCAGGACCATAGACAGGCTAGGGGAACCCGTATTAACGTTACATAATCTCACAAAGGGAAATTCTCAACTGTTCGGGATGTTGTGCGCTTGTGCCTCATTCACCTGACGTGGCATTACAGCATTGCAACTTTTTGGGCTCATTAATTCTGTGTTGCAGAGTTGGGAAAGCCTCTGATGCTGGATTTGCTTATTAGACCCACTTTCTTTCTTTCTGATGTTCACATCCTTGACTAAATGTAGACAGGCATTTTAAATTATATGAATAATTTATATCAACTAATAATTTTGTTATTTATAGGTTTCTATTTTTGATTTATATCAGCTCATCTGGAAATGTGGGGAGAAATTATTCTACTCTACCAAAACATACTTCTCATATTCATTGGACTGAGAAATTGCCCATAATCTGCTAAGAATTTAGATTGATTCATGTGAAGTCCCATAAAACTGCATCTTCATCAAGACTGATAATTTTATTTTATTTATTACAGTAGAGGGAGTCTATAATAAATCAGTAAAATGCACTTTTCTGTTTGAAGCTATTTTAAAGTCACATCTTGGCCATTGTTGGGTTTATAATCAGTCTTATTTAGTCACAAATCAGCCTCATGAGGACTCATTTCTGGGGAGGGCCGGGCTTGTGTGGCACCTGCTCATTTCAGATGCAGAATGAGGAGAAATGATAGCTTTTCACACAAATGGGTTTTGACAAGCGGCTGGCCCTCTCCTGCACCCAGCTTAGAGCAGATTCCTCATTCCAGAGCTTTAAGGGGAGACCCTTAATCAGCGGGACAGCACAGCAGTCCTCATGATGTGAGCAGGGAGGTGAATAATGCTGACTGGAGACACAGCCATGAAGTCTCCTAATCTATATAAAAAAACAACAACATGTTTTTGGATCCTCCAAATGGAAATGCTGTCATAGCCAAATGAATGGCAAAAAATCTAATCAAAGGTTAGAGATTATTCTCATATTTAAATCGTGTATACAAGTTTTGTCCTCAAGTGATGAATTTTCTCAGTGAAAAATTAAATCAAAGTGAAATGTTTGCTTAGGCTGTGCCATAAATCTGGACCAATCAGACCTGAGCGCTCTGAAGCACACGTCTGTGCCTGAATCAAGCTACGTTTCCATGGCAACTGTGGTTCTCTATAAAGAACCTTAATTATTTGGTAAGTGCAGTGGGTGCAGCGCTGGCCGGAGTGCATCAATTCACCAATGAACACGACTGGCCGTTTAAAAGATCACAAGTCACCAGTTTTCAGAGTGAAGGTTTGGATGATTGTATTTAAACAGTCCTTTCAGCTCAATTCCATTTTTACTAGAATTGAACAATCTAGCAAATCTAAATCCCCTGGAATGGACTGTTATTCAAAATCATGTAATAAAAATGCATTGCTGAAAATAATTCACAATAAAACATGCTTTAAATATAACACCACACATATTCTTGAAATCATTCTTTTTTCAATTGCAGGACTAAATTTTAATCACACTAATATAATTCTGTCATGGACCGACAGTGTGGGGTGCTCCAGATTTGCATCTGGACCAGAGTTTACTGTGGACAGTGTTCCACAAATTCCTGAGTGTTTGGACCTGCTGTTATCTGTAGTCAGAGTAAATCTGCCTTGTATCATGTCTTTGTCAGTCATTGCGTGTGTTGTGTCCTGTCCAGTGTTCCCATACATGCTTTGTTTCCATGTTTGTAAAAAATCCCCCTTTAAGTGTTCAAGTTGTCCTGCAACTGTGAAAAATTCACTATACAGGGAGTGCAGAATTATTAGGCAAATGAGTATTATGTCCACATCATCCTCTTCATGCATGTTGTCTTACTCCAAGCTGTATAGGCTCGAAAGCCTACTACCAATTAAGCATATTAGGTGATGTGCATCTCTGTAATGAGAAGGGGTGTGGTCTAATGACATCAACACCCTATATCAGGTGTGCATAATTATTAGGCAACTTCCTTTCCTTTGGCAAAATGGGTCAAAAGAAGGACTTGACAGGCTCAGAAAAGTCAAAAATTGTGAGATATCTTGCAGAGGGATGCAGCACTCTTAAAATTGCAAAGCTTCTGAAGCGTGATCATCGAACAATCAAGCGTTTCATTCAAAATAGTCAACAGGGTCGCAAGAAGTGTGTGGAAAAACCAAGGCACAAAATAACTGCCCATGAACTGAGAAAAGTCAAGCGTGCAGCTGCCAAGATGCCACTTGCCACCAGTTTGGCCATATTTCAGAGCTGCAACATCACTGGAGTGCCCAAAAGCACAAGGTGTGCAATACTCAGAGACATGGCCAAGGTAAGAAAGTCTGGAAGACGACCACCACTGAACAAGACACACAAGCTGAAATGTCAAGACTGGGCCAAGAAATATCTCAAGACAGATTTTTCTAAGGTTTTATGGACTGATGAAATGAGAGTGAGTCTTGATGGGCCAGATGGATGGGCCCGTGGCTGGATTGGTAAAGGGCAGAGAGCTCCAGTCCGACTCAGACGCCAGCAAGGTGGAGGTGGAGTGCTGGTTTGGGCTGGTATCAAAGATGAGCTTGTGGGGACTTTTCGGGTTGAGGATGGAGTCAAGCTCAACTCCCAGTCCTACTGCCAGTTTCTGGAAGACACCTTCTTCAAGCAGTGGTACAGGAAGAAGTCTGCATCCTTCAAGAAAAACATGATTTTCATGCAGGACAATGCTCCATCACACGTGTCCAAGTGCTCCACAGCGTGGCTGGCAAGAAAGGGTATAAAAGAAGAAAAACTAATGACATGGCCTCCTTGCTCACCTGATCTGAACCCCATTGAGAACCTGTGGTCCATCATCAAATGTGAGATTTACAAGGAGGGAAAACAGTACACCTCTCTGCTGCTGCACGCAATGTTGATGGTGAACAGATCAAAACACTGACAGAATCCATGGATGGCAGGCTTTTGAGTGTCCTTGCAAAGAAAGGTGGCTATATTGGTCGCTGATTTGTTTTTGTTTTGTTTTTGAATGTCAGAAATGTATATTTATGAATGTGGAGATGTTATATTGGTTTCACTGGTAAAAAAAAAAATATTGAAATGGGTATATATTTGTTTTTTGTTAAGCTGCCTAATAATTATGCACAGTAATAGTCACCTGCACACACAGATATCCCCCTAAGATAGCTAAAAATAAAAACAAACTAAAAACTACTTCCAAAAACATTCAGCTTTGATATTAATTAGTTTTTTGGGTTCATTGAGAACATGGTTGTTGTTCAATAATAAAATTATTCCTCAAAAATACAACTTGCCTAATAATTCTGCACTCCCTGTATTGATTATAGGTCTGATAAAAAAAAAAAAAACACCAAAATAAACACTGACTATAACATCAGAACACTCTTTAGCCTCCAAATACAGCCCACATCCACAGGAACTCCACATTACTCTGCATATTATGAGATATCTGGTTTCAAGCTGTTAGTAGCAGATATCTTATGTCCCATATAGTGTGTCCGGGTGTCATGTCTTCCCAGAAACTCAAGCACACACAACGGACCACATGATGTTAAAGAATATAGCTTTTCTATTGGACAACATGGGCCAGTCTGTGCTCCGGATCACACATCTTCTGATGAACACCACTGCGTGTGTTATCAAGGTTTATATGATAACACACGCAGTGGTGTTCATCAGAAGGTGTGTGATCAGGCTGGTCTGATCCCTGTCCAACAGAGTGGAATGAGAATTTGACTTTATATTTAGTGAGTTGATTACATGAGATCTACATCTATTTAAGAGTACACTTTACTCTTTATGTTAGATCATCATTCCATTCAACAGTCCAGTGGTCTGAGAAAAGAAGGTCCTCCTCATTCTTTGCAGAGGAAAATTCTGCTATTGAGCCGAGTGTGATCCACAGTGGTCATCTTCTGTCTTTTTGGACAGAAAGAAGAATACTTATAGAAGACCTGAGGTGTGTGGAGCTTTGTAGGGTGTGAGCCAATCTCTGGGATAACCAGGCGCCAGACTTATCTGGCTTTGTAGATGGTAAGCAAGAGTTTATATTTAATACATGAACAGAGAGTATCTGAGAAAATGAGTGCGTTATACACAGATCTTTGGCTGCTCACATTCAGATAAAAAGGCAAATGCAGAACGCTCTACAACATGATTAGAGCATGTACCGAGAATACATGTTCTGCTTGGCTTGCAGTCAGTGCTCTAGTTCATCCCAGAGGTGTTCACTGGGGTCGAGGTCATGGCTCTGAGCAGACCGATCGAGTTCATCCACACTGACCTCAGCAAACAATGTCTTTCTGCAGCTCACTTGGGTTCACATTATTTTTTATGAGTTATGAGAAAAATAGACACTTCACAATGTGAGAGAGTTGAAAGGCAGGTTCTGAGTACTGGGGGGTGTGGCCTTGAGCCCTGGGTTTCAGAGGGCCTGTTCTCACAATTTAGATATGTCCGTAGTTTTATGTATACTGTCTCTTTATGGTTATTAATAAATATTAGCATCAAATTAACTTGTAGCAGAACTAAGTTGTTTCATCGTGTACGTAACCGTAAAAGCAAGTTTTGGCTAAATACTGCTGTATATGATGGGTACAATATTGAAGACAACCACAATACCCATCTTGAGATTAATTGGAAACTCAGAATTTTGGACATCCATCTTTTATACCAATTGAAAACATTTTTAACTTTTTTGAACAACTCTCTTGAATATTTCACTCACACACTTTGAACGTGCCCCCCTGTATTACAACAAAGAGGAATAATGCCTTCTCTGTCTAACATTAGCATTAGAGAGACTGTGAGAAATAAATCCTGTTGAGAACGTCCAGTTCTAGACTGGCAGGGTGTTTTACTTTGCAAATTAACAGATCATCTCCCTGTCCCCACATTGTTTTAAATAGTAAGTGTTAGTTTTTCAAAGTAATCACAGTAAAGTCATTGCAAACTACGTGATTAAGTTTGTACTTGTAAGAATGGACATCGCGGGAGCCTGCTTTGTCTTGCATAACAGATGTCTGCAGGGGGAAGTGTAACATTCCTGTGTCGACGGTTGTGGGTGAAGATTCGACACCCCGGTTTTTACATGTCTTTTGTCCGACGTCAACGTGCGAAGTATCAGCCGTCAGGACCGCCCACCCTCTTTGTCTTCACCAAATGGGAGGCACCGGGGGCGTGACATCAGAAACAACAGGTTCTGATTGGTCAGTGACAACTTCCTGTAGGCCAGTGACAACTTCCTGTAGGCCAGTGACAACTTCCTGTAGGCCAGGGGTATAAAAGTCTGCGCACATATGGAAAAGGGGCCTCTGAGCTATCTTGCTCAGGGGGGTTTTCCCTCAGAAGCCGGAAGGCTTCTGGGACTTTTATCTTCCCTTCTCTTTCTCTTCTCCCTCTTTACTCTTTCTTCTCATGTTTACTTTCTCTGTAACCTTGGTACCTTTTTACATTCAATATTCACATGTAACTACAATAATTATTTACCGGTGTTAATAAATTAGAAACTGTTCATTTTTAACCTCTGTTGTGCCATGCCTCTTTCTGCCAGGTAACATCAAATTGGAGTGGTTGAATACAGTGCTTTGTGTGGAGGGAGAAAGAGTTTTTTCTACACACTCTATTCTCTTCTCCAACACCACATGGTCTTCATGTGTGGCTTTTTACATACTTTAATAAAAAAAAGTCCCAGTTTAGAATCGTTCTCTGAGGTTTCAACCAACAGGTTCTCAAAATCTACTGAACAGAAAATATAACAAATTTTATCTTGTTCTTGGATTCATGCTGGGGTTGATATGATCAGGAAGACCCGTGTGTGTTCTGTGTCTTAAACATTGTTCAACATGGAATAAAAAAAATAAAAATACAGATGTCATGCCAAAAACATTTCTTGAACTGAAGGATCACAATTACTGCCAAAGATTGCATTTTAAAGAAATATCAGTCATGACCATAAGCAGTACTGAAGTATAATTTTCAATGTTTGTATTGATTGTATTTTTTAATGTCACTCACTCACCCACTCACTGTCCATAATATCTGAATTCAGTGCAGGGTCGTGGCTCTGAATTAGTATGATTATGTTGAGTACCAGTTTAAAACGGCAAAGAAGCAGAAACTGTTGGGAAGAAAAGAAAGGATATGTTGCAGACACCGTATCTGGTGCTAAGAATGTGGTATTAGAGTGATTATGTGAGAGAATTCTTTGTTCTATAATTGCATACCTCATTATTTTTCTCAACCCAGGCACTATTAAAAAATCAATTTGTGCCCATGACATTCTTAGTCTGTTAATGAACGGCTTCCACGACAAGCTTATGAACAAGTCAGATGGATCCTTGTGATATTGGTGGGAGAGGTTAAATGCATGTCCGTGAGTTAGTCCCGCATGGGCAGATCATGTCTGTTTCACTTTGGCCAGAGAAAACGTTCACTGTGATGTGGATGTGGAGAGATAGAGGTGTGTTTGAGCATTTAGACTTTTTGTGTGTCACATACAAATAGATTCTGGAAGGAAACATACTGGTTCTAGACACAATATATAATTTAGGTTTTGCACAGAGAAATTGTTGGTTTTTCAAATCTTGATCATGCTTGGAACAGTTTGAAATAATTTAGACCATTTAGACCAAGTAAGAGACCATTTAGGTCCAAAATACATTATAAAAAGATTACATTCATTACATTATAAAAAGTTACATTCATACACAGACACATTCATAGAGCAGTTCATAAAAAGAAAAACAGGAGCAATGTATTTTATTTTTATTATGCTAGATGCATTTGTGCAAAGAGCTCTTGACATTTTACCTTTTTACCTTCCCATATTAAATATGAGGGGAATTTGAAATGATAGGGTTGTGGAGTTCCAGGAAAATGTACATAAAATACCCCCCTCCCCTTCATCTCAACAAAACTGCAACACTTGAATAAAGCACCAAACCAGCGAGTCATGCGCTCAGTATGTCTTGCTGTTTCTGAGATCAACTCCTCTCCACAGGTGAGCTCACATTAACACACCGTGTTAGTGCGGCGTAAGGGGAAAATTGCATGTTGCTCACAAGCTTATACAAGTTGTTAAGACATGACTGAAGCATGCGTTCACATTTTTATGAAACATTTTCTCTATTTTGCTGTTTAATTCGGCTTCAACATGAAACAACATGAGAGCAATTCGATATAACTGTCATCAAGCCAATCACACAAACTAAATTGTCATCATTAAATTCTCATATTTATGTCATATGAGAAGGGGGATATACACCAATCCACCATAACAACATGAATGCATTTTGGTGAAACGTACCAAAATTCCTGAAAATTTACCTTCCAAGATGCTTCAGTGATGTGTCACAGACACAGAAATAGAAACGGATTTTAAATCGTGTTGCATGCAGTCAACAACCTTGGTTCTTCCCTTCACTCTATTCCAGACTCTATTTCAGGCATCGTGTTTCTCCCAATTGCTCTTGTAGGAACCTGCATGTCTGAAACCGTACCAGGCCTCCTCCTTTTGAGGCTCTGCTCTTGTTCTCTGCTTTAAAACAGCAACTGCATTTTCTTCATCACATCCCAGCCTGTGTGTTTGTGTGTGCGTGCTTCTGTGGGTGTGGGGCTGTTGAGTTTCAGTGTGAATGAGGGGTACAAAATGAGGCCGATCTGTCACTCCCTCCCCTCCACTGAGGATTGCAGAAACTGCCACAGCTCTCCACTGGCTCTGCTGCTATTAAACGCATGAGGTCCCCCGGGGGTGCAGGGAAATTGCTCAGCATAAACGACAAAGGCACCAAATCAAACTGAGACCTTTCCGTGAGCTGCAGTTTAATACAGGGTGTAGCAAAGAAACCGCTGCACTCTCAGATGGAGAACATGAGGAAGGATTTAAATTATTTCTGCAGAACGTCTTTGGTCTGGTACTGTAAGGATCCAGACGGTGTGTTTGATTCATAATCTGACAGTAATGAGACTCAATCCCAGTCCTGTCCTTACTGAAATTCTTCTTGCTCTTCTTGTGACATTAGCACACAGAATTCCGAGGAGATGATTTGCTTGAAAGTGCTTTACTGGCAGCTTATAACATCATGCATCTTAACCAAGCTGCTGCTTCACAGTAATGGTGTGAAGTAGCATCACTCTTATCCTTGTCTAATGCAGTGGATGCACTGTGAATCAAATACAGGCTGTGGTGTTGTCATCATGCAATGCAATAAAAAAAGTCAATGTTACCCCAAAACTTAGAATAGTCCCCTTTTCTTAGGATATAGCAGCATAGTATTCTGGGGGGGGTGCTAAAGATCAGGGTTAAAGATCAGGGTTAATAGTGGGTTTAGCATGACTATCCGCATGAGAGCAGGGCACATCATCTCATGTAATGTTATCATTTTATAGCAAAATAAAAGACCATGTCCAGTTAGGTTTTTCTTTTAGGTGAACATGCTTTTCTATCAGCTTTACAATACATCAAGTAAGCTACTTTGATCAATAAAAACAAAAGAGCCATAAATAAGCCTGTCATGTATCTGAGGTGGCTTTGCCAGGAGAAGCACCACTGTGCTGGCAGCCGCGACCCTCATTAAAAATAAACAAGGCCTCAGCATCCGTTCACACGATGTGCCTTTGCCCTGGGTTCTGTTTCTCTCAGAAGTGCAGCTTTGGTGTCGTGGCTCTGGGATGAAGTCACCTGGGGAGCAGCTCCTGAGGAAGCTTGTCTGAAGAAGAGAGGAATGTGGTCGTGAACCCTCTTTCTGGAGATTGGGGGAAGATGCACATTGTTCCTGTGAGCACAAGAAACTGTAATGATGAGCAATAGCAAGATACCAGTGCAATTATTCTCAAAGCCTCAAGCCCATTTAAAAGCAAACATAAAGGCACTGCGCAGAATAACTCAGCAAAGTGACAGCAACATTTTAGCGCTGCATGAGCCCATTAATAAATTACTTGGAAGGAACTAATCTCTGAAAATCCACAGAGCCCAGATCCGTGGAGTGAAGATGACACCGTAATTAGTTTGGCTTGTGTGTGGACAGGAATGTGGGGGTAGCACACACTTCACACTTCAGAAACAGAGAAAGCCATGGGGCTGTGGGGGACCCCGCTGGCACTGCCAGGCCGGACACCGCAGTGGGGACAGTCTGGTCTGGTCTCAGACCAATGGGTATGAATGACACCACCTGGATGTCACTATTAATAGTGTTTGTGTGTGTTGGACATTTTACTGTTTGAATAGTGGATCTCAAAAGCACCACCATGTGATCCCACCAAGTTAGAGTTAGATATTTAGTGTCAAAGCCCACAAATGTCATCTAAACACTTATGCAAATTGTGTCTGCATTGTGTCTAATTTCTTATAGGTACACTTTCGCACAGACAGGTATTTTTAGATTTTTAGATTTATTTTCACCAACATATGATGCTCCATCATTTATATAAAACAGGTGCTATTGATCATAGTTAAAAAAAGACATTTGGAACCATCCGTATAGGAGGCTTAAAAACGTAAAACAACACACAACTACACCACCCTGGGAATTTCACCCAAGGAGTTATGAAACATCACTAAGATATTTTACAAGGACACGCACATCCATTACTTAGGAGCAAGAGACTATGTTCCATCAATTAATAATAGTTATTAACAATTTACTTTCTAAAAAGAATCTGTAAGCCACAGTTAAATAGAGTGTAAAGAATTGGAGCTGGGTCACATTCATTGTGGAGTGGGCTTACACAAATAAAAGCATTAAATAAAAAAAAAGCATTAAATTAAACTAAAACCATATGGGCATGTGTAACACACACACAAACCCAAGATGAAAAAAAAATTATCACACACACACATATATATATATATATAAAAATTATCACACTCCGTAATCAGAAGGTTGCTGGTTTGAATCCTGATCTGCCAAGGTACCACTGAGGTGCCACTGAGCAAAGCACCGTCCCCACACACTGCTCCCCGGGCGCCTGTCATGGCTGCCCACTGCTCACTCAGGGTGATGGGTTAAATGCAGAGGGCAAATTTCACTGTGTGCACTATGTGCTGTGCTGCTGTGTATCACGTGTGACAATCACTTCACTTTCACTTTCACAAAAATGAGCACAAATGTATTTCTTTTAGTTCTGTCATGCAAGAAAAAACTGTGTGTTAATTTGATTTCTTCAGGAAAAATGATGACACAACTTTCTGTCTGTGCCAGACAATAGGCTGCTATTGTCTTCGTCCCGCCTCTTTCCTCCACATTAGCATTTAAAGCTAGAGACACGGAAACGGCGAGTCCTGGGAAATCTCATTGCATGACTGCATCAAAGTGGCTGTAATTCTGCACCAAGGCTGATATTATATTAGTGGACCTTTCAGATATTCTATTAGTGGACCTTTATGATTGACATATAAGTAAAAAAATTTCATAGGAGGGGACATTTAATGAACTAACACATAGCAATGGCAATTTACCCCGTCAAACTGGCGTGGGGAAGATTAATCTCCAAATACAACTTACAGTTAACTATTAGCACCAATTACTCAAAATAAACAATAAAACCGTAATGTATTAAACTTCTTACATCAATCTCAAATACAAATTATGAGTGGTTCGGTGTGTTCTAAGTTTGCATTCACGTTGGGTTTCCATTCTCTCACTTTTAGGTTGTGGGTTCGTTCTATCATTTGCGCCCTATGTTCCAATAAACTCTCTTACCATTTTCCCAACCCTCAGTGTCCATCGTACATTATCAGAAAAACAAGTTTAAAGACCTATCAGCAACTCATCTGCACTCTTTGACCACCCTGGCATTGGTAGAGTGCTGGCTTTCTGGTGGCCAATTTCCCTTAGGCCTGTGAGGTGTGCACCAGGGCCAGAATTCGGGAAACTTCAACCAATGCCTGTGCCTTGGATTTCGTTATCAGACTGCCGAATTCAGGTGCCATAGACACAAAACTCACCATTGTTGACTATTTTTTCAAGGCATTAGCAGCAGTGGTGGAGGCGGTGCAGGCAGACCTGTCCGGGCTTTTCCCGCTCACTGCCTTCTGCTGGAGCATGCCATCCATCTGCATAGGTTCTTCCAGGAAATGATCTCTGTCTGAGGTCCCCAATTCACCGCCATATTCTGGAAGGTCTTCTGCAAACATCAGGCAGCAGATACTAACCAACAGCATGGGTGGATCCTGCAGCATTTTATCTCAGACCACCAGGACCAGGAGGTCCTGTTCTCCGAAGCTAAGCAGTGGTCAGAACCAAAGAACCAATCCATTTGAATCAAAAGGCAGCATTCAGAAAGAAAGGGTAAGAGGTACATGCGAGGTCAAAAGCCAACAATCAGTCCAACAAACTAGTGAAATCCAAAGAACGTAATCCAGTGATGAACAGGGTCATAAAAATTCAGGCAATCCAAAAAATCTCCAGTAGCACCAGTCCATTAGTCAATGAATGAGCAACGTCCACATGGGATTTTTTGTCTTCTTCCAGGTTCTGGTGGCAGCTCACTGGGTGTGAGGGCGCTCTCTCGCTTCCCATTTGGGTTCACGTGTATTCTGACAAAGATTCTGTCTCTAAATTGACCTCCGCCAGCCACTCAGGTACACTCATCTATCAGAAGTGGTCTTCATGAAACCAAATGCAGTCAAAAAGTCAAACCTTTTGCATGACCAAGTGTATGAAAATATAGGGACTGGGGTGCAGAAAATGGCAGCAGGTGTTATGGACTGAGTTCAAATGTGCAGATTTTCAATTTTTCTTTTTGAAGGCAAAGGGTGGTCACAAACTTTTTTTTTCACACCTGCCTAAAAACTTTTCCACAGTACACATTGGCACTGTACATAGGCAGAGATCTTGTTAAACGTGAAGATTTAGTTGCTCCTCATTAGGAATGCACTATTACATTGGTAATGTAATGAGTCCTATAAGTGTGTGTATTGCAATTCTGAACCTTTAAATAGTGATTTCTGTCCCGGGCTTTTATTATTACAGGCCTGCTGTGTGTGTATGTGCATGTGTGTGTTTGACTGAGTAGTTCAGGGCTGATAGAATGATGTGATAAGGTCCGCGTGGGTGAAACAGCGCCGGACGCTGCTGGTGCTGGCCGCGGCGTGTCTCCATGTTAACAGACAGTAATGGAAAGTGTCAGGCCCCATTAGCAGCAGTGGTGGAGGCGGTGCAGGCAGACCTGTCCGGGCTTTTCCTGCTCACTGCCTTAAGTGGGAATCATGGCCCTGTGTGTGTGTACGTTAAACACTGCAGCCGCTACTGACTGCACACACATCACCTGCCCAGGGGATCTGCCATCCGCCGCCTTCTCAGCTCCCGCCGGAGTTTCTCTGCAAATGAAGCCTCTTGGTGTGAACAAGTCCGAGGTCCATTGCGGCTTGGTATTGGTTGCTGGCCGCTCCCCTCATTATGACACAGTGTTCAGGTAATAGTGCAGAGTAAAAGAAGGATTCCGGTTTCATGGTGGAGAAGTTGTGTTGTGGATATATGAAGGTTTGTTAATTTCACTTGCTGCTTGGCGGAACACCTCTCCTGCATCCACTTGCTTTCCACATTCGACTCAGTTCGTTCTGACTTCCACAGCAATGTGAAATGTAGGTGAAATGACTAATCTGGATTTGTACAAATATGACATTCTGTGGAAGCATAATCCTTTTTACCCCCTTTCCACTTACAGAAAATTGTTTCCATTCTGATTCCCACACCATAACAATGATGAAATATTAACAGTTTGTATTTACAGTGTGAACTATTTTGACATCAGTGCATATGAAGTTCCGCAGTAAGCCTAATCCAGCACTGTTGAACATAATGGAGAAGGATAAAAACATGGAAGTTTTTGGTGCCGTTTTTAGATTTGGAAATGGCAGTCAGTAGATATTTTGCTGCTACTGTTTCCCATTGCCTGCCATTGATAATGCACATTTGATTACAATGATTACACACTTATAAAGTGAAGTGATTGTCACATGTGATACACAGCAGCACAGCACACAGTGCACACAGTGCACACCCTGAGTGCGTGGGGACGGTGCTTTGCTCAGTGACACCTCAGTGGCACCTTGGCAGATCGGGATTCACACCGCCAACCTTCTAATTACGGGCTTCCTTAACCGCTAGGCCACCATTGCCCCGCTAGGCCACATGCTGATGGTCATTTGTGTCCATTTGCATAAATTTATTTTGGTCATACCCTATATTTCATGTCTACAACTTGTTCATATTGTTCATGTGATGGCTCAAAAATGACCTGAGCCATGTTGCTCCTTTGCCACATCTCTTGTCCATACCAGGCCATTCTGCCTTTGAACAGTATTTCAGTGAAACATATATTCTGAACATTCTAATTGCCATTGCAGATCAGCAAGACAGGATGCGTGAGGGAATTGTGCCATGAATTTGTTGTTAATTGTTAAAGGGACATTAGTGGAGTTTTCATGTGTGGGATACTTCTGGATGATCAGTCCCAAAATGACAGAACTTATGTCAACATGCACCCTTAAATTGCACATGGACAAGTACTCTGAGTTGTTCTTTTCCCTTCAACACAGACCTGGATAAATGGATCTTCATTGTGGATGGATTGATTTGATATTAAGGTAAAATAATAACTGTAAAATATGGAATTTAAAATTTGTATTGTTTAGTTGCTGATCTGCATGTGCAGAGTGATGCATCAGTCGTTTACCTTCTGCACATTCATGGCAAACATGTTCAATTGCCATGGTGATCACACAAAAAATGGCTGCACACAGACATCACTGTAAGCACAGTAACAAACACTATCAGAGGGCATGAGGTTTGGCTGATGGCGTCTCACAACACCGGCATGAATAAACACAAGTCCTTAACTAAGTCTTCATTAAAAGGTCATGATGCACTTACAGCCACTGAGAGAAGCACAGTTTTCCTAAAAGAAGAAGCTCCTGTGAAGATCAGCCTCTGTTAATCAGATTGCTTACTGTGTTACTGTGCTTCAGACCTTTGAAATTAACTATCTGGGCCAGTGTCTCTGCTGCCGCCACCACACATGAACACATCAGTCAGGGCTGTGGCTCTTTAGTGTCACTCAGAGCTCAGAGAGACATGGCTGAGGGTAAACTGTCACAAATGCACATACACACACACACAGTGTGATGCTGCAGACTGTATTAATTTTAACGCAACAGTGTACACCATAGTATTTAAAAGCGGAAAATAGAAGAATTTCATTTGTATAATATATTACTTATTATGTGATATCCAATTGTATGGATTTAAGTGAATCTGTGCCAGACTCTTGAGCCACTGTCTTTAAAAGAAGCTTGTGAGCTCATGCCAGATTTGTTTTAAACATTCCGTGTTCTTTGTGATGCTGATCTTATTTGGAAATGCACCAACTGCAGAATATTCTTTTCTGGAGATGCTCCCAGAGTCTGCCTTATTTAATCTGAAATCATGTGGAACCCTGTAATTTATTCCTCTTCGGAGCACAACTTCAGCACTGGGGCTTCATAGTAAAAACATTACAGAAGATTTTTAAATTGATTAACAGAATCAACCAAGAATTAGGAATATTAATATTTACAATAGACCAGGAGTGTGTATTGTGTGTGGTGAAGTAAAGTGAGCTTGAGACTGTACGTGATGTTTTGTGTGATTTACTTTAGCTAAGTGGCCTGCTTTTGCATTTCCTGTGCTTAGATTTTAATAACATGCAGAGGTAAGTGTCACCTCATCCTCCCCGAAACTGTTTGATTGTTGCCACAGGCTGTTCCAGTTTGTTGTACCTTCCCTTTCTGTATAAAAAAGGGAAAACACTTGAACAAATCACCTAAACAAACTAACAAGAAAGAAGAACATGGAAAGGGTAGGTACTATAGACTGGAAGTGTGGTTTTTGTGTTTCCTGTGTTTTGATTTTTTTTCGAAGACTGTAAGCAGACAGAAGAAACAGATGAAATGCACAGCCTAGTGTGACCAAATGTCCTCATTTCCCCAGATGTGTCCACTTTTTGAGACCTGGAAATTGCGTCCAGGTGGGATTTTAGAATTGTCCGGGTTCTTGACCTTCCTGAACATTTGTCACATCATTCTTACCTTGCATGCCTATTCATGATCAACTTTTGGTTAGACTTCATACACATTTCGTACAATTAAACATCACAGTCCTCCCTAAGGTGTCCAAGCTAAAATGTCGTCACCCTACATTCCCACAAAACATCGTGTACGGTTTCCCATTACTATTTGATTGGCACAAACATGCACTTCTGCTTAGCTGTTTTGAAACAGCTGCTTGTAAAAATGATTTGGTGATTGGTAAAAGTGTTTCAAATGCGGGTTCGAATCCAGTGTCTGAGGAGGAGATAAGCTCCGTGGATGCAGGGGCAGTGAGGGAGGCTGCCGGGGAGCGGGAGAGAGGGGTGGACGGGGCACGCGGCTAAGCCTGGTGGGTAAGGAGAGCTTGGAGTGGCTGTGTGTCAGTAGAAGGCTAGTGTCAATAAATTAAACTCAAAGAGCGGGCAGCCATCTTGGGGAGTTTGTATTCAATGTGTCTGTGAAGATTCTCATCCAGGTAAATTTGTCTGAAAGTTGAGTCATGGCAACTGGACTTTTATTCAGTGTGTTGACAATAATGTAAAAATGTTGTTTTGATCTGACCATGTCAACCATAGTGGACAATACAGGATGAAAATGATATCAAGATGTCTATCATAATGGGCAGTGGTGGCATAGTGGTTAGGGGTTAAGGAAGCGGAATCCTGGAACCGGAAACCGTCAAGGTGCCACTGAGGTCCTCTTGATCAAAATAACGTCCCCAAACACTAAGGGTGATAAAGGGTAAAATGCAGAAGACACATTTCATTGGGTCACAGTGTTATATCTGCAACTGCAGCTTGTAAGCAGCGGCTTTTACTGCAAAATGAAGGATGTCTTTCTTTCCAAATACTACTACTACAGGTGAACTTGGGACCATGGGAATCTCCATGGGATTTCCAAAAAACATTCATGGTGCTCTGACTCCCAGACATGTTTGCATTTGTGTCACTGTTGTGTGCACTAGCCAGCATAAGTGCATTGTGTCTCTCATTTATATTACGAAATGGACAGTAAAGAAAACGAATATTTTAGGGCAGTAAAGGAAATGAGATGTTCTCCCTCCCTGGCCTGAGACTCATAGTAAGAGACCATTGTCCACTGAAGTCAGTTGTGACAGTGTAATGATTGCGTGAGCACAGCAGGAACACGAGGCACCTCTGGATTTTCTTCCTAAAATGAAAACTGGTAGATACAGCGCCACAAAACAACCAGTTAGTAACTTATAGCCCCAAAAGTCAGTAAAACAACAAAACAATGTATTATTATTAATAATAACATTCATTTTACCTCTTCATACATCAGACCTGCATTGAACTTTTACAACCCAGTGAATTTTTTTTTCTTTGGCTGCTCACTAGGGGCCTTGCGTTGCTGTTCTAATGTACATTGTACAAAGCTCTTTATAAATTAAGATTGACAATAATATTGTTGTACTGGCAATTGAAACATAGTGAAAATATATTTGTTTATTATTGTTGTTTGTTGATAGTATTGACATAATTTTGTGCACATTTTTCTTAATTTTATTTAATCAAATCAACATTTTATACAGGACACGGTCCTATTGCTGTTTTGTTTCAGGTCATGTCTGAGAGATTGAAACTGAACACAGGCAGACTGGCAAGTCAGATTAGGCTAATTGATCTGTCAACATCATTAACTAAAAAAAGATATTACAGCGCGACAGGGTCTGAGAGCCACAGTGAAGTAAGACTGGCGTAATTCACATCCAGTGGTGAGTATTTTTAAGCATGAGCTAATGTCAGCCCCCATTAAAAAAATTAGTCTGTGGGGATGTTCATTTGTGGTACCTGTTTAATGAATCGCAGCATTGTCCTTCCCTCCTTCATTTCAATATGACTGATGACTCATCTGCTCAATCCATTGTGTCCCTGAGCAAGACACTTAGTGTCTCCAGGGGGGGACTGTCCCTGTAACTACTGATTGTAAGTCGCTCTGGATAAGGGCGTCTGATAAATGCTGCAAATGTAAATGTGATAAATGCTGCAAATATGGCTAGATGAAACACAGAAACAACCAATACACACTCAGCATAAAGGAAATGCCCTTTTTTACAGTACACATTTTCCCAGACTTTTGCCAGACTATTTTGAAAGAGCAAAATGTTAAGGGTACACTTTAGGGACACATAGATGAAAATGTAGCTCGCAGCTCGAGGCAGAATTGACAAAAGTGGAACCGAAGTTGTCCCTCTGGCCTTCTGCCACGTCTGTCTCGATGAAAGCAACCCCTTGAATTTAGCCGCGAATGACTTTCTGTGAGCACAGTGTCGGCAGGAAACTGCTGCCACCACAGCACCGGAAATGGAGCATTTCATTAGCCTGCAGAGAAGTGGGCACGTTGCAGGACACGTAGCTCTGACCCAGCATCTCCTGCCGGTGCCCAGAATCAGTCATCAGCGCAGTGCAAAGAGCTGCATCCCCTCGCCAGTTTCCCCTGGGAAATAACGGCGCATCAGGATGAGTAACGAGTGGAGGTTTCGTTCTTTTTCTCCGGAGAGAAAGACAGAAACGGGGGGTTAATGTATCAGTAACAAAACACTGACTTGCACCAGGTCCTGGCTAAGACTCTCTGCCTGGCTCGGTATCTGACTCGGACGGTGGGTTTTTTTATTGTTTTTATTCTATCCCTTCTCACTCTCTGCTGGGATTATCATCTCCGCCTGCAACAGCATGAAATCTATTATTAATTCCTGACAGCCTTTCATGCAAAATGAAGTTTTATTCAGAGGGTGACGCTTTCCTTGACTCCATTTTTTTTTGCCTCACATTTAGTTCCGAAGCCAAGGGACCACAGTGTCTGCGAGAGCAACCCTCCACAAGAACCTCAAACTTTTTTAATTAGGACAAACCTCAGATGGACAACAACAAACACAACAACAATAGGGTAGATGTAAAAAGTGAGGACCTAATTATGTTTTGGTCATATGCCGCGTGCCAAGTATTCTATAAAACTAATTACCATCATCCGACAGATGGCTGGGGGAAGGGGGGGTCCGGGAAGAAACCGACTGATTTTAAAACAAATGTCTCTGCAGTCCCCTCAAAGAGCAGCTTTCATAAAGCTTCTCACTCCCATACATGCCCAGTGCATGCTCTTACGTGTTTTATGGCTAAATAAACGACATTTATGTGATTAATGAATACATATTTTGTTACACAGTAAACTGCACTTGCCTTTATGTTATTCCATTCTGCATACCAAATATCTCATGAAGGAGCACTGAAGGGACGTGTTTGACTGTTTGGATGTTGAGTCCAAGAATCCTTCTACTGTATTGTCTGTTGTGCAAGGTGTTGTCTCCCTTACATCACATCTCAGATGAATCCAACTTAGCTGTTAAATTCTACTTCTGAATTTATAAAAAGTGTTATGAAGTAATATTTCATGTGCCTTAAAACCGAACTTAGCCAGGAGCTACTTTCCTCACATGTGCAGGTTGTAAATTATTCATAATGTGGATTTCATTCATTATTCACAAATGTGATCAGTAAGCATAGATACATTTTTAAACAATCGCCACAAAATAAAACGAATCGTACAGTACATCATACAATGGGGCATAAAGTACATTTTTGTTTCAAATAATTTAGCTAATTTAGAACAACTGACAAATTGCAAATTAAATGAACCCGAAATGGGATGTCTGTACCTTCAGGGGACGACCACGTGCTGTTGGTGGCTTAAACTGCCATTGATGCTGTCAGCTTATTTTTGAGGCGTTTTCATGTTCATGAATTATATATGCTCTGAAGGGCAAATGCACATTTCGGCTGACACAAGTTATCCTTTGAAAACGACACCATTTGCACATTAAAGTTAGGGAAAAAATCTTGTTATGGAGAATTAAGTAGTCTGCAATCACGCCCATGTTTGAGTGAACCTTCCGTTGCCCGCCAGACCTGCTGAGAATTTGAAGAACTGATACAGAGATGAAACAAACCCTCAGTACAACTCACGACACCCAAGAGTGAAGAGACGCTGGTGTTTCTGAGATGATCCAGCTCAGCATTAATATGATTCTGTACCAACAAATTTACTTTTTTGTGCATGCTTATTTGAATGTAAAAGGTGCACATTCGTCTGTACTACAGCTCTGAACTGCTGTTTATAATAAGTTGTCTTGTGGTTGAATAAATATTACTGTTTCAGACTGTATAAAATGTTATAAGCTAGCCTGCCTGATACAGACGTAGACTCTTCCAAGTCACTCGGTAAGCCTGCTCATCACAGTAACAATCAAACCACTGCCATGCTGACTCCCCAATTCCAAGTCTCCTAAGGATAGACAGGAGAGTCGTGTGGTTAACTGTATCCTATGCTGCAGAGAGGTCGAGCAGAAGAAGAGCAGATGAGAGTTTTGCTGATCTGGCTGCAAGGATGGTCTGTTCATTCAGACTTTCCTCCGGTGCCAGTGCCCACTTCTCAATTTTAATTGCACTGAGACATTGAGGGTTCTTGGGAGGGCCTGTGCTGACATTATCTGTGGTGTGACAGAGGGTTGTCAGCTGCATACCCCTCCCTTGTTTTAAAAGCATCGGTCGGGGGCTGGGGTGGTGGGCTTCCTTGCTGCTGTGGGGACCATCTTCTGGGTTCTGCCCCTATTGGGGGTGGTTGCACTTGGATCTGGGAGTTTAGAGTAAGTATGGGGAGTGTGAATGTGTATGCAGCTTGGGCGTGTCCAGCTGCGGGCGGAGCCTACAGCTCCTGCGCCGAGGGCCCCTGGGGCTTCTGTATGGTGACTGCCTGGTGCCTGTTTGTTTAAGCAGGTTCTGAAGCAGATTCATTCTCCGTATCTTTCTACAAATCCCCCCCATACCTCTTTTTTCCCCCTCTCCCTCATCTTTATGTTGACTTTCTCCCCAACTTCTCTTTTTCTCAGTCCAGTTTTACTGTCTCCGGTCTTGTCTGTCGTAGTCGAAAAACGTTAAATAAAAAAATATATATATCATAATTTAATAGTAAAAAATGATAACAGCACAGATACACATACACACTTTCATGTGTCATTTGTGTTACTGACAGATTTGAAGGAAGAAGAAAAAAATCTGGCCACATGTAGCCTCTCAGAAGCAGCCAGAAGGTCCGTCTCAGTAGAATGACCTGCTCTGAAGCCAGACTGTTTGGGATCTAGGAAGTTGTTCTGAGAGAGATGATGTGATGACCTTGACACAGCACTCAAGGATTTTAGATAGGAATGAGACAAGAGATTCTGTTCGGTAGTTGTCTGTAGGATCAGGAAAGAACCCTGGCTGATGATTTGAATGCTGATTTTGAAAGAAACGACAGCTAATTTAGATCCATCCTATTCACCAGAACATCAGTTCTTCAGATATATGGTCTGGTATGCGCTGTTGAGCCTTTCACAGGAATTGTGGCTCATGGACACTAACCCTTCTGGCTGACATGTTGACACTGCATGTATGTCCAGCGCCAGTTGTCAGTAGTTAAATGCAGGCAGTTGAACACACACATGCACACACAGTCCGGTGTTTATCCACATGGCTTTGGTCAGGCATGTGGACTCAGATCAGGTTTCAGCATCCCTTGGATTGTGACTTCTTGGTGACACCAATTTATTTTGCTGAAAGGGACATGGCAGAGCTCCAGGGAAGCCCCGAACACGTGTAATTAACGGTGACAGTCGAGTGTCCTCCACTGTTCATCAATGGGAGTGTGAATTCTCTCCATTTTATTTGGTGCAAATGGAGACAGTGAGACAAAAGTATAAGTGTGGTTTAGTGCTGGTATGTTTGGCCTGAACTACAGAGCACAAGAGAAAACGGTTAAAATAATGTGAAGCAGCCATGGAAGTTTGACATTAAAGCAGCAGCAGACGAGCTGTCAAGCGTTAAATCGTCCCCAGGACTAAGCAGGTCACAGCTGATGGATCCCATCTACTAAATATGGCAGCTAATCTTGTCTCAGCCTGGTGATCATCACTTCACAATGCTGAAACACTGAAGAAAATCACTTCAGTCTAACTAGGCTGTGTAACGACCAAAAAAAAACGTTTCAACACTACCAACGAGAAATGAATTAAGCCATTTTCTGACATACGTTTTGTATCCACTAATACATTAAAAAGGGGTGCTTTTCACAAACCTTGTGATGAAAGCGCAGCATTTAGCTGAGTCTGCAGACAGTAGAGGGGTTTTTATGGAGCATCTACAGACCCAGAGACTACTCCACCAAGAGAGAAATTAAAGCTTAATTAGAGGAGTCTGCAGACGTGCTTTGAGATCTATGTGGAATACTGCACATGTGAAGCTCCAAGTGAAGATCAGAAGAAGCCCAAAAATGCTCTCATGAAGACAGAGTTGGCTGCCCTCCATCTCCCCTGTATCTGGTTAATTGACTCCTCGCTTTTTCATTTTCTGTAGCAAGTTAAGGCTAAATGACTGTGTGTGCCATGCTGTGTTCTCTTTAAACGGGGGTTATTTAGTGTGAGTTTCGGAGCAGAGGAAGTCGGCCAGCTGAGTGGACTGTGGAATTGGCTGAATTAATTTAGGTTGTGCACACCCAATTATGTCCTCAAACTCATCAGCACACTGTTATCAGGGCTTTGGAACAACTCTCCTATTAATTTGATAAATAGGAGTCCCATCACACAGTGTGAATGACTAATTTACCCAAACTCGAGAACAGATTTCAATTACAGTGTCATCAGCACTTCGAAAGAGTTTTGCCAGCATAAGCCTTGAGGATAAGCAAAAAAAACTCCACATGTGATTAAAATGCTGATTGGGGTCATTTTAAGGCCTGTGTCCACATCTCAGTCCAGACGCCTTAATTCCAAATCACAAGCACAAGATCATAGGTCTAATGCAAACAGTATAAGAACAAAATAATGATATTCTAGTGCTGTTTAGGCACAAATAGCTGATTAATGGTATATAAAACCTGACAGTGCAATGAGAGCAGGTTGCCAGATACCTTTTTTTTTCACCCCGCCCCCCAAAAAATTAAATGAAATAAAATAAATAAATAGTATTAAACTATCATAACCCTTCCTTGCAAAATGGTTGCAACTCATTATACCAACATGGCTAAGTCTGTCAACATGGGTCGAAAGAAGACAGAAATTAAATGATTTGTATTTATGAATAATTTCTAGAGAACGATGAGTGCTACAGAATGAATAATCATTGATAATTAGCTTGTATGCAATCAAGGCTTATTGTTAAACAAACAATTAAAGGCATCAATGTCTGTTCCTATTTAAATAATCCTGTGTGTGTTTTTATGGTATAATAACCCACCTCAGCACGAGGTTAGTGATCCCAGAGATTTGAACTCACAACCCCGGAGGTGTGAGCCCACCACCAGTTTGCAAAACTGAATAGTGACTGTCTTCTGCCACAGGGTGGATATGAGGCTACTGAGATCAAGAAATTTTTACAGTTTTATTGATCTGGAATACTCTGTTACAAAAAACTGTAACTATTTGTTGTCTATTCATCCTTTTGAGCCTCTCCAAATGTGTCCACATAGCATTCCTAAACCATGTGTGGCAGACCGTGGCCAAAAAAAGGTGTGGCCTATTGCTTTCACAGCTTTTAAAGGTGTAATGTAAAATATTAAATGAATGGCTTTTGGGATCATATCTGACCATAACACTCACTTCTGTGCACTCTATTTAACGTGCAGTCTTACACCAAGCTGCAACCACAGCAACCTCAGCATAGATCAATACATTTTCTCAATTCCACTACACTGACCGAAATGCAACAGCCGAGCGCCACATCAATGCAGTAGTGGGTGTGTCTTCCCTGCCTTACTCCACAAATCATCACAGCACCAGTCAGCTTGCTCTCTAGTGCTTGTACAGTAACTCAGATTAATGCAAGGACACATGGTTAATGGAACCTTTGCGTCAGATGATACTGATCTCTAATGCCTTCTGATTGGTTAATAGAGGGCAAACTCTGTGATGATTATGGCTGTCTTGGCAAAATCATTGCATTGTCTGAAGTGATGAAAGCAACGGAGCCCTAATGGAGTCATGTTGAATCTTCCTGACGAAGGGTTGTCCTAAGTGACTCTGGGGTGAGTCAGGCCTGTCGTTCTGGACCATTTCAAAACGCTCTGCAGCCTGCAGACAGTGAGCTAGCGCTCTATCTGCTGTGTCGAACTTTGTGATTATCGCCAGTCAAGGACAATAACTACAGACTCTGGTAGTGCGACAGTGCATCGATTGCACTGACGGAACCCGCTGCCAACTCTCAGGCAGTAAATCTGCTGTAATCTGCCTTAATCTTGCACGCTTACACATACATATAAAGAAACTAATAAAGACATAAAACTTTGACTACCTGAGATTCTTGCAGTTCTTACTAATGTTGACTGAACAAGCTAAAGCTCAATTCCTATTGGCCTCACTGTTTGTCTGTTATCTGTCATGCTACTTGTCTGTCGCTACCATTCGGTGCCCTTTTTTATCTACACGTATTTCTACTTCACCTTGAATCATGACAGTAATAGATAATATATTTTAATTGAATGAATTTATGTTATTATTTATTTTATAAATCATTTTTATTTCATGACATTATTTTATGTTCCTAAGTAGCTGGACCATACTGGATTGTAATAATTTAATGTTCTGAAATATCAGATGTGAAAGTAACAGTCATAATGGTAAATTATACTGCTCGACTTTCATTACCTGACCCGCCACTCTTCTTTCAAACCGTGCTTCCGTGAATCTGAGATATTGTTCTGAACAACATTAATGATCTTCAATGGGGCTGTTATGAGCTTGTCCGGTAATATTTTATTCATTCAGGGTTTTGGATGGACTGAATTAGACAGGCCATGTGTGGAATATTTCTGCCCTGCTGGCCTATATTGTGCACAGTTTTTTTCTGTGAATGTAGTGTATGCGTATCAGCTCTGTGGTGTCATCTTCAATAAAGGGAGAAACCATGACAGTAAAATGTATTCTGTGATGCAGAATACAACAGAAATCATATCAACCTGATCTGTAACAGATGACCCTGGTGCTGGTACAGTGTCCACAGTCACCAGATATAATGAATAATCCACGTTTTTAACTAAACTCAAACTTGTAAATTACAAATATAAAATAAAAATCCAGGTATCTCATAGCCCATTGGTCATGGCTAAGGGAAATGATTGGCCTTCAGTGCTGTGTTTTGATCATTTTAACAGACATCAGTGTTAGAATAAATAATAATATGTGATGTGATGTATTTATTGTCAGAAACTCAAATGTGTTGTAATCTGTCTAAAGAGTTTGAAATACGTTTTCTGTTTATTTTGTGCATGAATCCGTGTAAATCTCTGTATTTTTCCCCTGACAGCTCAGTGCAGAGTATTCACACACACACACAGACACAATACCGCACCCACATCTGCATTGTTGCCTGCCGCCGTGGTACAGACAGGAAAGCCCCCGTCAGCCCCCTCCCATGCGCGTTAGCCGAATTGAATTACAATCTGCTGTAGTAATTTGTCTGCTAATTATCTCTCCCTCCCAGATCACATAAGAACCAGACGCCCTGTGCTGCTGCACAGCTCCATTTTGCAGCTCTTCCCATCTACAGAGCTGAAAGTCAAAATGAGCGAAGTACTGGGGGACGAGTAATTATCCAAATGAAACATTTTCCTAGAATTTTTTTGTCGGTTTGCCTCATTCCAAGGGAATTTGTACTGCTCCATCCCAGAACCCCAGCACCTTTAAAAAGTTTGATATGCCTCCGTCAGATTCCACTTATCAGGTGTTTACTGTCAAAGCACATCATCGAGGTACCAAATGACAAATCAGTGAAAGCAAATTAGTGAAAGTGATTAGCTACCACAGAACAGTACCCAGAGACACTGTGAAATGTGTGCTCTGCATTTAACCCATCCCCTGAGGGAGAGGTGGGCAGCCATTACAGGCACCCGGGGATCAGCGTGTGAGGCCTGATTTACTTTTAGTTTTTGTGTCCAGCTTTCATTTTAGTCTATATTTGTCTTAGTCATTTCCAAACTCATTTATGTCAAGGTGTGACATTCAGCTTCATTCCCTGGAAATTCAGCTATATTCCCTGGAAGTCTGTTAATCACTATTGATACCACAATATACTGTTTCCCTTTCCCTCTCGATCGTGACACCAGACAAATTTCAGTCGACTAAAAGTTTGAGCATTTTAGTCATATTTTAATCAAAATAATACATGACTAATTTATTCTACTTTTAGTCAACGAGAACTGATGACATTTCAGTCTAGGTTAAGTCAATGAAAAGTGTATTTTAGTTTTACTAATTCTGCTTTACTTTAGCAGTTATCTTAAACCAGTCAATGTAGTACAATAATCTAGCAGAACAGACCAGAACATCTATCCATAAATGTAAATATACTTGTGCCCAGAATGACAAAGTTCTGTGGATGCAGAATGAAACGTCTTTACCGAGTCCAGTTGCCAGGACTCAACTTTTCATTATGTTATGTGACTATTATGAAAGTAAATATGTTTTTTTATTTGAAAGTTATTTTGGAAATAAACAAATTTTAGACAAAATTCTTTTTTTAAAATTTTAGCTGTACAACCAGACCCAACACTAACTGTTCATATTTTTTTTTTTCAGATTTTCCATGTAACAACAGACTATATAGTGGTATTCTTATTCCTTGACTGGACAACTGGACCTGTCCTTATAAGACTGTCTGTCTGACATCAGTCCAGTGTCAGTCTTCATGATAGGAAACACTCCGACAGGCACAGCTGCAAACAGTCACGACTGGCATCAATCCTGGCACGAGGGCATCCGTGCCACTAACAATGCTTGCTGCTGCTGCCTTTTATTCAGCGCCATTAGAGCGCGCTGCTGTGAAAGTGTTAATGGGGACCGAGTAGCAGGTGCAGAAGCACCACGGCCTGCGCTGAACTCCTTAATGGGGCTAATTTAGCCTGTCGACCGTCATACCAATGCACGGTGCCAGCGGGTGAGTGATAGTGGAACTGCAGAGAATGCCTGCTGGATCAGCTTGTTGCCCAGTGAATTTATGTGGAGTGTGAATTTTTGTTTCAATGAGCTCCATGGCTCTCATTAAGTTCTGCCAAAGAAATAGATCCCACTATGAACTGTGGCACATTTTCAGTCTGTTCTCATCAAACTAAATAATAATTAGTTACTTCATAATTAGTTACTTTGCAACACAATATAAAATACGTTTAAATGGTAACTGCCACACATGTAACATCTGGCAGCACCTACTCTATGCATGCTTTTAGGTTATTTGAGTCCCAGTTAACAAATGCTCTTCACACACACAAACTTGTTGAGCACTTTGTTGAACATATGTATGAAAACGGAATCATCTTGACGTTGGGATATTTGGAATCTATGCACACACAGTCCTCTGCACATGTCCTCTGGATCTATCTATTGAAGTAAATACTTTTACTCTGTTTTATTCTACATTTTAAAATCTATTGAAAACGAGCATTTTCAGGACGAGGACAAATCGGAAAAAATGTACAAAATGTTTAAAACATCAATGCGGAACATCCATTCATCACAGTCAATGATTCCCAATTCTTGCAGTGAAACAGAGACACTGCACCTGTTTGAAGTATCGTTCTAATAATTACAGGGCTTTGTGTGTGTGTGTGTGTGTCTGTGTGTGTGTGTGAGGTGGTGATTCCAAATAAAACTGAAAAGTGGAGACAGACAGAGAAGAACAAAAATGAAACACGGCAGACAGGGAGGAGGAGAAAAATGATCATGATAAAAAAAAACAACGTTTCATCTCGTAACAAGTACGGTAGTCTAATGTAATATTTCCCGAGCCATCGGTGAGGTGTGTTTTCAACCGGTAATCACATTCATTATGCGCGCTGGAGATTCGTTGTGGCAGAAGCGCACTGGCTGGTTTTCAGCTGTCAGAGTGTGTGACAACAGTTCCCGGCGTTCCGCGGCGTCCTGTTTGAAAGTGCACTCTTTGTAACACCTTTATCAACCACTCGCAATGACAGCTTGACACCAAAAGAAACACACGTTCTCCTTCTAACAAGCATCCTTCTCACACCGGCTGTGATGCGCCTCTCCGCTGTCACAACTGCTTTGACGGTAATGCAACGCAACTACATTTAGGTACTGGGATTCTTTTGCAGCTTTTTGTCAGCGTAAATATCCTCATTATTCGCAATCACTTCCTGCGTGTGATTAATTAGCCAAATTGTAGCTGCACGTTTTGGCCAAAGTTGTTGTGTCACTGCTTGTGACGTGTCTTCAGCATGTAGGCTTCTTCCTGCTTCCCATGGTCAAAGTGAGTCCAAGTCAGCAGGGTTTGTCTAGTCACGAATAATGACAGGAACAGCAACACTGGCCGACGTGAACAGTACAGCTTTCGATGCATCCCTGATAGTTGGAGTGTGTGTGTGTATGAGGGGCCGTTTAGGAAATATTTCAGACTGTCACGGGTGGGCTGGACATGGCGGTAAAGGAGGACGCATTCGCACGATCACAGGACAATACTACAGACTTCACAAGACAAGGGAACATTAACACGCACAATGACCCGACGGTGAACAGACACGAACAGGAAAACTTTATACAATTATATAAATATACACCAGGTGAACACGATCAGGGAACATTACACAAGACGAACATGAAACTCCGGTCCGGACCCCGGATCCGGAGTCAACCCCTGCCGGTCCGGATCATGACACAGACATTTGTTACACAAACACATGTGAAACACACACACATTCACATATGAAACTGACAAGCATGCTTGTCAATACTACTGAAAACTCGCACACACACATATGAAACACTCACACAGATACAGGCGAAAGCACACACACACACACACACACACATATGAAACACTCACACAGATACAGGTGAAAAGCACGCACACACATATATGAAATGCTCACACAGATACATGTGATGGACTCTTATGTAACAAACAAAAATGTAACTTTTCACTATATCCGGAAGGTGGTTCTATGAATTCTAATTTGGCGACCCGATTAAAAAATCGGTAATTGTACTGTTTTGCGCATGCGCAGTCCAAACCAGGTCGCAACGCCGCTCTTCCTTCCTGATGGAAGGTTCTCTGTCTCCCGAGCGCCACCGCACTACCAGCCACAGCGCGCCTCCTATGAATATTCAAATCTTTTTCATTTGTTTTTTCCTTAGCTCATGGAGCAGTGGTGGCCTAGCTGTTAAGGAAGTGGGCAGGTAATCAGAAGGTTGCCATTTACAAATCCCGATCCGCCAAGGTGCCACTGAGCAAAGCACTGTCCCCAAACACTGCTCCCCGGGCGCCTGTTATAGCTGCCCTCTGCTCACCAAGGGTGATGGTTAAATTTAGAGGACACATTTCACTGTGTGCACTGTGTGCTGTGCTGATGTGTATCACAATGACATTCACTTTTTATGGGCCTTTAACACAGTTTAATTTCAGTTTTAAGAAACCTTTTCACCTGTATCTGTGTGTGTGTTTCATATGTGTGTGTGCGAGTTTTCAGTAGTATAAATGCATGCTTGTCAGTTTCATATGTGAATGTGTGTGTGTTTCACATGTGTTAGTGTAACAAAAGTCTGAAATATTTCCTAAACGGCCCCTCATGTGTGTGTGTCTGTGAGTGTGACTTTTTTTATTTTGCTCGCCCATTAAACTGTCATCCAGGACCTGCTTGCTATCATCATCTCCTTATGGATTGGGATGTCAGTTTCCATGGCAATTGACCAAAGGCAGGGGCTGGATACTGCCGCATCCACATTAGCATGGCTGAGGTCAGAGGTCACAGGTCAGGAGGTCACTCCAATATGGCAAGCAATTTCAAGGGGGTGTTGTTGTCTGAAATTGTATTTCGGTGCATTTAATGAGAATCATAACATTAGACCGCGGTTATCACCCGGCAAATTGTCTGCTGTTTGCTCACTTGGCCCCGTGTCACAGGACGAGAAAATTACACTTTTGACAATGAAGGGTCTTTATGTGTATGCTGTGGTCTTCAACGTTCAAATAGCTGCAGTCTTCTAACCTCAGAAGTGCCGTTGGACAAGATAGTGATTGACACCCAACGTTTGGACCATAATGGGTGAACCATGCGGATAACGACACAGCACTGGATGATACTCCATGATTATGAGCACAATAATGTGGTGGAACAGACGTAAAATTTAATATTTCACCACTGTTTCAAATCTTCTCCTTTAGCATCTGGCCGCCTTCCACCAAATCGTTGTACATCTGGGCTGCCACAGTCGCCTGCCACAGTTGTATAGTTGTTTTAGATAATTTTGTGTTTTTCTTTTTTGTTCCAAATGGTTCCAGACAGGATGAGGCTGAGGCAGCCATTCTGGCTAAACTCATTCCCTCTTCACGCCCACTTATAACCGTTAGGATCTGGTGTATCATGGCGAACACGCACACTCGTGCCAGGGCTACCAGCCACCAAGTTAGTGCAAAGATCATGCAAAAATCATGCATACAGCTTCATCACAGGCATGAGTCACCAGCAGTGGCAGTTTTTGACATGGGCGGTTGCCCAAGGCAGCATCGTGTTGGGGGTGGCATCACGGGCATCGGCTGCCCTGGCATCGTGATTGCAAGGGCACTGACTGGTTTTCTATTTCCCATTTGCGGGGAGTAAAGGTGCCCTCATTTTGCAAGGTTCTCCCGCTGCTTCGAGGAGCGGCAGGAGATTCTCTGACTTGCTGGAAATCTGTTTCAGAAATAAGGAACGTTTTAAATCTGAATACGGTGATGATCTCTGTGCCCACTCAAAATTCTGAACAATGAGAAATGGTATCAAGTGGTACCTGTCTGGCCCAACACTGTTTTCACTGAAAATTTCACATGGGAACTGTGCATTGGATTGATGCATGGCGTTCTTTAACAAAAATGTACAGTTTAAAAGCTCCGGGCCACTGAAAACTGACTTGTTAAAGGTGAAATAGGATGGGTAAAAATAGCATCAACTAATACCTTTCTTTTTCATTGTAAAATTGACCTGGGGGGGATTTTAGACTTAATGTAAATCAACTTTACTTGATGTCACCAGAGTATGATTGTCAATGGAAGAGCAACTGAGTAAATCAGAAGGTTGCAGTGGTCTGTCCATCAGCGCTGCAGAATTCGGCAGCCTGGCATGTCTGAGTATAGTCCAGCAGACTTGTCCAGATAGACCATAGGATTGCCTCTCATGTCAACAGCTCTTTGGTGACCCTTCAAAGCCGAGGCATTATCCAATCCAGTCTCTCAGCCGGCCCAGTGCGCCACAGCCAATCAACAGCCGCGGCAGAAGACTGGAAAGCCCCACGGGTCACCTCCAGCGGTCCCTGCTCAGAAGATTACAGAGTAAGACTCTTCTTGGACACAAGGGAGAGAGAAAAACCCACCGCTAATCTGCCCGTTTACTTGACTTTCCTCAGAAGGATTGTGCAGGGTGGAGATATTCCCTGTGCTGGGTGTGGGCATATGTTTCCGAGAGGATTAAATGAAGAAGGCAATGATGATGATGCAGTGAGTGAGAATGGACACCACTCCAGAGTCATTAACAGACGATAATCAATGATCTTTTGGCCCGGGAACGTTAATTGGTTCAGTCTGCTTGAGCAGTGGCCAGCATGGGGTTGAGACGAAACGCAGCTTGATGAACCTTCATGAAACCTGCAGCCGATTTTGAATATTGCTAATAATGAGCTGGGATCCATTTATGGACTGGCGACTGAAGGAGTTAACAGCCCAGCTGAAGTGTAGCTGGCTGCTTTCCCCTCCTGCCTGCTGCCTCCTGCTCTCCGGTTCCTCAAATAGAGAACAAAACAAGATTAATTTTGGCGTCACGAGGCAGCCGTGGTGTGGACGCACCACCTTGCCAAGGATCCCTGAAGCAGAGCCGAATCGATACTGCTGACAACGGACCCTCTCATTTAGCTCATACGCTGTGACATCGCTCAGCTTGCCGCCACCGCCGCCTTTCCACTGACCTGGAGGTGTGGAATCATCACTGGCAGAGAAGAAAAATGCACAGCGTCCGTTTTATTATACCATTTATTCTGTCCAGCACAGCTGAGCATTACTTAACAAAATAACTACAAATCATGGCGAGTAAAACACGGGGGTGCTCCATTAATCAGTAGGTTACTGAGAGGAGGGGCAGCATTGCATGACTTCAAGCCTAGCGGTGTTACTGAAATGGCTGCATTGAGCGTGCAGTGAGGCGGGAGTCGTTTTACGTGAAAACGGGGATCGCATGTGAACCCTGGAAAATGATGCCTGTTGGCATAGCACCACAGATCTTCTACACAAATTGCGTTCACACCGCTCTTCTTTTTTTGACGTGTGTGCTGGTGCACGAGCAGGCCGTGGAACTGTGTTCTTGAACGATGACGTTCATGATACAGGGCCCTGATTCCATAGTCACTCACGTCTCTCAGTGTGTCACATGTGACAATAAATCACTTTGACTTCACTTCACTTCAGTAGGTGAAAGTTGGACATGAAAGCAGACTGCGCAGGAACCATTAAATTATGTGGGATTGCCACATTTCATGAAATCAGAGTTTATGTACATTCATAAAACAAGTACATGCTCAGTCTCTCTTTTGACAGTGGGAGAGTTTGCCAATAGAAACTACAAGGTTGGTCCTCTATATTACAGTGTTAACAGCGATCCTCGCCGCTAAACCGTTAACCGTGCTGCTCTGCATTAGATTTTACTTCAGCGCAAAGACTAGCCCTCCACAGTGCAGCCTTTGCTCAACACTTTGTCAATGCACCTTTGGCAGCAATTACAGTCTCTAGTCTTTTTGAATATGATGCCACAAGCATGGTGCACCTATCCTTCTTCTCTCCAGAGATGTTCAATCGGTTTCAAGTCTGGGCTCTGGCTTCTGAACGATGAACCAAGACCCCAGTCTGTGTTCAAAGGCGCTCTGTAGCAGTTATTCTGTGTACATTGGAGCAGGATGTCTGTGTACATTGCTGCATTCATCTTTCCCTCTATCCTGACTAGACTCCCAGATTCTGCAGCTTATAACCATCCACACGGCATGATGCTGCAACCACCATGCTTCATTGTCTAAATGGTATTGGCCTGGTGATGAGCGGTGCCTGGTTTCCTCCAAACATGATGCCTCATCATACCAGAGAATTTTGTTTCTCATAGTCTTCATGTGCCTTTTACTAAGAAGTGGCTTCCGTCTGGCCACTCCACCATAAAGGCCTGATTGGTTGATTGCTGCATAGATGGATGTCCTTCTAGAAGGTTCACCTGTGAATACTTACTGTATGTACATGTGCTTTCTTGTTTTTAAAACGTGTTATAACCTCAAGTATACTTTTTTTACGTTGTGATTATTGGGTTTAGAATTCTGAGGGAAAAATAAAATTCAATCAATTTTGGAATAAAACTGTAACATAACAAATGTGGAAAAAGTGATGTGTTGTGAATACTTTCCAGATGAACTGAATGATGTCTTGAAGCCCTACAGACTGGAGCTGTGATAATAATTAAAAACTTAGATATTATTATTTCCTAAGATAAGGAAATAAAATGAAAAAAAATGAATAGAGAAATTTTGAACATTATAAAAACAATGTTTTAAAATGTTAGCATAAAAAATATCCAAGAAACAGAAAATGGACCATGTACCAAGTGTTCTTCTATAGAGTGGAGAAGAAAATATACTGTTATCAAATAAATAATCTGCCAACATTATGCATTATATTTTAGATACTATGAATTAATTTAGGATGAATGCATCTCATTGTGAACCAGATCTTCAGATCCAATTTGCTTTAAAGCAATGGCACGGAGAGCCAGTGTTGTTAGACAAAAACAGTAGAGCCTTTCAACTGGCTGAAAAAAAGCTTTGGCAGAAGCCCATCTGATGCCTATCAGCATTAAGATGCACCCAAGTGTCACGACCGACGTCTGAACGGCGAAGGACATCATGCTCAATGAATTTATTAAGGAAAAACAAAAGAAAACGGTGTAATGGCCAAAAAGGCTAAACAAACCAGGAACAAACTCAGACTAGCCCTCAGGCGTGTGGCAATTGCCAGAACTTTGTAACCAAACACAGGGTAAGTCAATCTAGTTCACGTCAATGTGCCTGCCAGTCAAAGTGCTGGCAATGCGTCCAACTTCTTTGGCGGCACAGTGGGGTGGTCTTTCTGCGCTGGTGCCGGGGTTGGATGGTGTTCTGGCAGGGTCACCAGGAGCTGCATGGGTGGGGTGCGGTGCTTCAGGCATCGCTGGGAGTGTGGCTGGCACTGTGTGTGGTGTTGGGGCCGTGTCTGACCAATGGCGCAGGTTCAGGCAGGTTGAATTCTGCCCTGAAGTACTCGGTAAATGAAGTCCCGGTAAAGGGTTGTGCCCACTCTCCCTCGTTTCCACAGGGTTACACCCCAGGCCCAAGCGATGTCCCATGACTCTTTTCAAAATGCAGCAGCACGACTGATCTTCAACCTTCCCAAATTCTCCCATACCACCCCTCTGCTACGTTCCCTTCACTGGCTCCCAGTAGCTGCACGCATCAGGTTCAAAATACTGATGCTGGCCTACAAAGCCAAACATGGAGCAGCACCATCCTACCTCACAGCCCTTATTACACCTCACACTGCACCTCGTATACTCCGAGCCTCCAGTACTGCTCGCCTGGTCCCTCCATCTCTGAAGGTAAAAGGAAAACATTCATCTAGACTCTTCTCCGTCTTGGCCCCTCGGTGGTGGAATGAACTTCCCCTCGAGGTCAGAACAGCTCAGTCACTGAGCACCTTCAAACGACAGCTCAAGACCTTCCTCTTTAAAGAATATTTAGATTAAATTGTAATTTTCTTGTCAAACTTTGTGTACAGAATCTACAACAGAGTGAATTAAATAGATGTATTCATAGTTGGGGTCCTAGTGAACCGGAATTGATCTCTTCATCGATGGTAACTTGAAAGCACGTTGTAAGTCGCTCTGGATAAGGGCGTCTGCCAAATGCCGTAAATGTAAATGTAAATGTGGTTCAGACCAGGTTCTGCTCAGTTGTGACCAATCAGGGCTCCTCATAAGGCCGCTGACTCCCACATCAAGGGATCAAAAATCTAAACAGCAACATGAAGAAGGCCTAATAAGACCTTCATTCCCATTCATAATATTTTTCCAATGCTGAATAACAATGTTGTTGCTGTGAGAAATTTAATATCATATCATTTCTATCTTACAGTGCATTTTCTTAAGCTAAATGACATAGCAACTACAATGGCTTCATTATAAAGTATAATGAAGCCATTGTAAAATGAATGCCTTGATGTGTCAGAAATCATTTAGAATTTAAACATTATTATGGCTATTGTGGTTGTCATTGTCAACGTAGCATGAAATAAGTTTAACTGTTCACTATGATGGGCAGAAACTGCTAATAGTTTCAGTGCCATGGCACCAGTATACCCATATCTTCCCAATGCAGAGGAGGCATGGCTAAAATATAGACCATTACAGAGTTTAATAATCACCCAATCCCTGTTGTGCAAGCGTGGCAATAAAGGTATTCTGGCCATGGGCTCAGAAATGTGCACACAGGTTTGAAGAGAAGAGCCACCCAACAGGTGGGTGAGGGTGAGGAAAACATCACAGTGAAAGCAAGGGAGTGAGGAGGAGAGGAGAAGTGCTTCTTTAATCAGTCTCTGATGGCCCTGAGAAGTCCTGGCCGTCCTCTATTCCCCTGCAGGTGTGAGGGTGAGGGGATGCGGGGGTGAGTGCAGCTGAGGCAGGAGGCGCGCCATTGTCGCCTCCTTTCTAACGGGCTGCTCCTCTTCTTCAGCCTAACCAGAGCCGACGCGCCGTCACTGCTCTTGCACACTTATGACACTCACCAGAGGCCTGCTGTCGCTCTCCATTTCTCCACAGGTCTCTTCAAAATGTAGAGGCTTCTCTTGTCTTTTTTTTTTCTGCCTCCACACGTTCCTCCAGCTCATACAGGCCAATAATCATTGAAGATCCATCTCAGGCAGAGCGCCGTACTGCTCCCAGATGATGCAATTGTTTCACTGTAATAAGAGCCAGCAAGCTTCTCTAATGCTCAGGGTCAGAGGATAAAAATTTAACATACTCTGCATCATGTGTGTTTGTTCTGTTTTACAAGATACCTATTGAAATGTTCTGTTTAGATGTCTGTATCTGTACTCTGTGCAGCCATGTGAATAAACAACAGACAAATCAAACAGCTAATACATGAACCTGACAGCAAAATGCATTTGAAGAAGAAGAATTGTACATTAAATCTCCAAAAGTGAAAGTTTTTCACTTTTGTTTTTCTGTCATTGTAATACACAGCAAATACAACAAGAAAATGTGTCCTCTGCATTTATTCCACCACCTTGTGAAAGGCACCCGAGGAACCCGTGGGGCCACCACTGCCCTTCAAAGTATTAGGTCTCCAGCCTCAAAACACACATGACACCCAATTTGTAATCGGAAAGGAAACATGGCGTCTCGTCTGCACTGGCTCCGCCCCCCACAACAGTGCTGATTATTAGGATCAGTGTCTGTGTCATGATGTTTGTAGCCGCGGGCACCCTGGTAGGTCCCAATACAGCAATGTGACCTCTCTCCCACTTCCGGGTGGTTGTTACCGCCTCACCTTCCCTCTCGGTACGGATAGGGATCAGCACTGGTGTAAGTGTCTCCTCCTGATCTTGAGTCTGGAGCGCGGATCTCCGACACATTGTCCTACTCCCCATACTGGTTTGTGTTGTGCATGACAGTGTTTTGTGAGAGTGCCGTGTTTGTATGTGATCACACAGGGTTGTGACCAGTCACGTGGAACCCAAGAGCTGTCGGGAGTTGCTGAGGTGGACAGCTGACTTATTTCACCCCAGTGACAGAGATGGACCCCTCCCTTTTTGGTGGTTCTTTTGAGCACGCTTTTTGTCTCTTCAGTATTTTTGTGTTCCAATAAACTGTCTGTCCTCTCCCTCTGACCTCAATCTACAAGTCAACAATCGAAAAAAAAAAAACTCTTCCAGATTCACCATTCTAATAACCTACAGGATGACTTACGAAAACCCCTCGGTCTTCTGCGGAGAGAAGGCCTCCAGGCCTCGGTGTCGCTCAATGCCGGTGCCCGAGGGAACTGCTGCTGCCGCAAGAGGTGTGTGAGAAACCAGACGGGCGGGGTTCCCTGCTAGCCTACGGGTTAATGTCTCATCCATCCTATTATGTATCACCTCTTGGACTAAGTCAAACTTCAGCGGACTATAGAGACTGCTGTGTATTTGTTTTTACAGAGACGTGGAATTCCGGATGCCACCATTCGGGTAAAACATGCGGCAGCGGTGGCTTGTGTGTTTACATCGACTCCAAAAGGTGCAAGAACTCAGTGCTAGTCTCTACTGTTCAAAATGAAATGTGCTGGATCTTTTTTACACAAACATGTACCGGGCACAGCCCCGCCCCCATCTCGGTCAATCAGACCACATCACTGTTCTGCTTATTAGAGTACAGACCACTCCTCAGAACCTGGCCAGCAGGAGCCATTTCTGCTCTTTAAGACTCTTTTGAGTGCACTGACTGGCTGCAACACTGAACAGTTTCATCAGCAAAATGCACTGATGACGTTACAGTCGACAAGACCAAACCAGAAGCTGTGGATGACTGCAGAGGTACGCGAGCTGCTCAAAGCTCGAGACTCCGCCTTCAGGAAGGGTGACAAGGTGGCCCTAAGATCACCGAGGGCCAAACTGTCTCGAGCCATTAGAGCAGCAAAGCATGAATCCACAGCCACTTCCAGAACAGTGGTTCTTGCATGTGGCATCCAGGCCGTCACAAACCACAGGACAAAAACCTCTACCTGTGACAGTGTCCCCTCCCTACCAAATGCGCTGAATGATTTCTATGCTTGATTTGACAAACAGAACAACATTTACATTTACATTTACAGCATTTATCAGATGCCCTTATCCAGAGCGACCTACAATCAGTAGTTACAGGGACAGTCCCCCGGGTCTTCTGGTTCATAGGCGAGTGTGTTAGCCACTAGGCTACTACCACATGCCTGCAAGGTAAATCCAAGAGACAAGGTGCAACTACTGGCGGACGGGTGTGAGGTCATCAATCTGTTTCAGAAGGTGGACAAAAACAACAAGAGAGACCACTCTCCACTGGACATGTATGGATCTTTTTTTTTATATGGAGATATTCAAAAACACATAATTTCTCAGTGTTCATCTAGAGGAGAACCTCTCCTGGGCTCCCAACACCAGTGGAAGCTGAGAAAAGCCCATCCTCCCCACCTTCTATAGAGGGACCATTGAGAGCATTCTGACCAACTGCATCACTGTTTGGTTTGGGAACTGCACCGCATCGGACTGCAACACCCTAAAGCAGATTGTGAGAACTGCTGAAAAGATCATCACTAAGTCATTTACAACACATGCTGTATCACGAACACCACCAGCACACACCCCTCACATGCACCCTCCCACCACCCAGAAAAAGGTACCGAACATTCGGGCCCTCACTGCCAGACTGTTCAATAGGGTCTTTCCACAGGCCATCAGACACCTTAACACTTATTGGACTAACACACACTACCTCTGTTAAATTGTAATGTTATCTATCTGTAATATTATCTATTATTGCACTGTTCCATTTTGCACAGAAGTATTTGCACTATTTTACTTTGCACATTTCTTACTCATTTCACTAGTTCAGCGCTGTCTGTCTCATTGTTTTTGTTAAATGTTACTCCTGCATAAAGTTTGCAGTTCGTGTAGCCCAGTTTGTCCGTGTGGCGCACGTGCACTTTATGTTGGTATGTAATTGTTGAAATGTTACATGTAGCACCATGTTCCCGGGGAAACCTTATTTTGTTTCACTATGTACTGTCTGACATGTATATAGATGAAATGACAATAAAGCTCAACTTCAACATTCTTGTTGGAACAGGAAGGGCCACCAAACTGTTCTCACAAAGCTTGGAGCATTTTCCAAAATATCTTGGTGTCCTCAAATATTCAGAGTTTGTTTTCAGTCATGGAATCCCATTCAACCAAGCTCTCTACGCAGTGTTCCTGAGATACTCTGGCCATGTGAAGATTTTCAGTCTTCTAAATGAGCTCCTGAGAGAGAGAGACCAATTCTTTCACAAAAGTCTGTAGAAGTTGACTGCATGCCTAGGTGCTTTATACACCTGTGGTGTTGGAACACCTCAATTCAGTGACTTGGAGGGGTGTGTCAATAATTTTGACCATATAGTGTATTTCGTCATATAAGGCAGTTTGCACTTAAACGATATCTAATTTCAGAAATGATTTAATGTGTTTAAGTTTATGTGTTTAAGTTTATGTGTAGTTATGTTTTAAGGCTTGTTGTAAATCTGTCAACCAATCAAATGCTAGATTAACATTCAGTTTTCTTGGCCATTCCTAAGAAAACACTTAGAACATTAAGAAACATTCACATGCAACAAAAAACTGCTGTTGATTATGTACATGAGAGGTTTAATTTTTGGAATGCTGAGATCATGAGTCCACACAAGAACAGAAATAGGAGGAGAAGTAGAAGCAGAAAGTGACAAATTTCAACAAGTAATGTCAGATGTTTTGCTATTTTTCTACTTCATGTGAGTAGTCTCAGCTTCCTGTCACCCTGTGATGTATAGTAATGCAGGATTTACTGTAACTGTGCCCTTCTGGTTTCTGTTTGAAATGTAAATCTGCAGTCTATCTGTGGCTAACAGCAAATAAAATATCCCACGTGTGAGTAGAACAGTACTCTGTTCTGTTTAGAGGACCATACTTCTGATAAAAAAGTAAAACGCTAGCATAGTCTGGCATGTTTATTTTATTTTTTACTCAAAACCGCCATCCATATGGTGATGGATTTTATTCTCTCCACAATGCACAAGGACATTTTATCCTAATTTAATGCATGGATTCTATTTATGCTGGACCTTATGATCATAAATCATTTGATCAAATATAGGTCACAGAATGTTTTCAGCATGTTTTCACATTTTGCAGGGGATGCATTCATAACACATATAAATGCTGGAGCCAACTGCCTGAACATTGCATCATAGCACATAAACCAGTGTGCCAACAGTGATACGAGGTATCATACTTGTATGGTAAGCATCAAGCTGACGGCACGTGAATTTTTCCCTCTGGGCAAACCTGAAAAAAGCAGTGAGAAGGTTACTGCCGACATTCAAGGAATTGGACATAATTAGGTACAATGCATGTAGTGACAATGTGGTCCTTAAGTCCCACTTTCACCAGTTCACAGAATTAAAGTGGGAGAATTGCAATGAATAAATAAAGTAAGGCAAGCATTGAAGTTGACTCAACCTTTGCTGGTGGGGAACAAGGTAATCTGTCTTAATGTAAAGAGGGCATGATTCTGTTAACCTCCTCAAGATGGATTAAGTCTAATAACCATGTCCTTGCATTCATAAAATGCATCTTATTGAATCACGTGAAGAGACTGATTAAAGGTTTGCAATGTCTTGGCCTTAAAAAAAAGGCAATTTGTCTTAAGCAGGTCTCTCTATAGATTAATGCAATCAGGCAGATTAGGGGTCATATTCAAACCAGCAGGGGGTCGTATTGAGGTAAGGTGGGTATTAGCTGGCGATATTTTATAAAGGCAACCTGGGTAATCAATACACTCTTGCAGATGAATGAAATGCAGAGGCGTGAACCTCCATCTCCAGCATATTAAAATATTTCCTCCTCTGGCCCAAGTCCAGGGCACTGATTTATACTTCTTTTTTTAAACCGTTTCCCCACATTCAGTCTTCATTTACTCGTTTATTTCTTTTTTTCTTTTTTTCTTCAACAGGAGCAGTCAGCAGTGGGGAGATGCTTTGTCAGCGGTTTCAGGTTGAGTACGGTGGCCACCTAGCTCACTGCAAGCCTGTGATTTTGTCCTCATAAACATACAGCAGGCATCCCCTGTACTTCTGGCCCTAGAGTGCTCAGCATTGCGGCGAAGTGAGAGGTAATCCTGTGTAAAGAGCTTCACCAAGCACCACTGTCAGACTTACATCTTCTTCCCCCACACTACATTAATATGCCGCCATGCTGAAAGGACATTCTTACCTTTATTCACAATTGCCTTAAGCTATCCTCTCCAAGCGCCATTTCAGTTTTAAGAAGGCGGATTGCATGTTAAAAATGTCGGACATAAATGTTCTGACGTGACATGGTTGAAAATTTCTTACAATGAGAATAAGAGAGTTGTAATTATAAATCGGTAGAGATGTGCTGTTTGAGGTCTACAGCTGAACTGCACACCCAGGAAACCTTCAGGGCCAAAAACTCTCACCCCTGAAGCTCGTAGTCAACTATTCTGATCCATGATGAACAACTTTCTTATCGTCAGCATTTATGGAGTCTTCCCTCTTTCTTTATTATAGTGTTGGTATTTTTCTCATTCTGTCCTTTGGGGCAGTGGTGGCCTAGCGGATAAGGAAACGGACCCGTTATCTGAAGGTTGCCGGTTCGGATCCCCAACCGCCAAGCTGTCACCGAGGTGCCAAAGAGCAAAGCGCCGTCCCCACACTGCTGCCCACTTCTCACCAAGGGTGATGGGTTAACCCTGAGTGTCTCCAGGGGACTGTCCCTGTCACTACTGATTGAAAGTCGCTCTGGATAAGCGCATCTGCCAAATGCTATAAATGTCATAAATGTGAGAAACTTGTGCTGCTATTGTAATGTCCTAGTCAGATATGGCCTGAGTCTGTGCAGTGGCTTCTTTTCTAGTAGCAGCATTTGTGTGATAGGATTAACATATAATGAGATTTAGTATGAAATTGTGAGTGACACTCGATTTTGAGTGAGGGTTAGGAAGGCTCAGTAAAACTGACGGAAAAAAACAAGCCTACCAGAACATTGTTCTTGTAATCGAATTAGCAGTTTGGAGCTTGCACATATGTGCTTTTAACAGATTTGCCTGCACTGTGATGAGGTAAAGATGGGAAGATTAGCCGCCTGAAGGGATTTGTGCTTCATTAAGGGAAGAAATGGCATGAAATTCTGTTCTCTCGCGGTAGCTTTTTACTGATGAGCATGAGAAGCGATTTCATCTAAGAAGGAACAAGTTAATGACTTAAGCTTTCTCAAATGACAAGGTGCTGAGTGAGGAGCATTTCTCAAATAGCTTGTGGCACACTAAGATAATTTGGGTGAACATTACCAGTATACTCTCTTCTGAAAGCATATTACATTTTGGAACTCATTTTGACTTGATTCACGTTTCACTTGCAACATAATTTTTGATTTACTGTCATTTCCTGAGTTCGAGGACACACAGACATGCCTGGAGCCGGAGAGGAGGACCGGAGGCACTGATGGAGAGAGACTGAAGGTGAGGAGGAGCGGGAAGAACTCGTGTTCAGGGTCAGGCAAAAGGTCATCGCTCGGAAGAGGTTTTGGATGGCTAGCATCAACGAGAATAAATGAATTAAAGAGCGTGTGTGGCTGGGATGTGATGTAAGACGATTGTATGTATGTCGTGAACTCCAACAAAACTTATTGTAATTGTAAGCTACGGGGTTCATGTGTTTTTTTTTCGGTGTATTTGTGGGTGGGAACGAAAATTTTGGTTCCACATTGTTTGTGTGGTCAGGGTTATATTAATGGCGCACTCTACAGCTCACGTTCACGTGCAGTTAGCAGAAGCATGTGTCTCGTTGGATGAGAGGAGGGCCGCGACGTGCGTGAACGTTAGCCACTGACTGTTCCCACAGAAATAAAATCTCTCTTTTGACACCAACTGATGTGCATGGGTGATTGGATGCTGGTGTGCATCCGTTACACGTGCAGCGGCTTCCCGGCTTTTATTCTGGAGGCTGACCTCGTTCGCGGGGGTCTGGCGGCGACATTGTGGTCGTGACATGTACTTACATCATTCTTTTATTTGACGCGTTTTGAAAAGACACAGGCATGTGCCATAACATAGTAAGATACTGCAAGGTTAATATGCACTTGTCTAGGGTCAGGAGTATGAACAAATAGTGGAGAGGCATGGTTTCCTCCAAACAGGACACCTGGCATTTACACCAAAGAGTTCAATCAGACCAGAGAATTTTGTTTTTCATGCTCTGAGAGTCCTTCAGGTGCCTTTCGGCAAAACTTACTAGTGTCTTCTGTCTGGTCACTCGACCATACAGGCCTGCTGGATTGCTGCAGAGATGGTTGTCCTTCTACTGACAAAGTTCTGTGGATGCAGAATGAAACGTCACTACATTAAAGAAAGAAAGTCCAGTTGCCATGACTCAGCTTTCAGACGGTCCTTCTAGAAGGTTCTTCTTTGTCCACAGAGGACCTCTGGAGCGCTGAGAGTGACCATCGGTTCGTGGTCACCTCCCTGACAAAGGCCCTTCTCCCACAATCACTCAGTTTAGGTGCTAGGAAGAATTCAGTTTAGGCTCTAGGAAGAATCCTAGTGGTTTTGAACTTCTTCCACTTGGAAGGCCACTGTGCTTATTGGGACCTTCAAAGCAGCGGAAATGTTTCTGTAACCTTCCCCAGAGTTGTGCCTCAAGACATTTACATTTACATTTACAGCATTTACCAGACGCCCTTATCCAGAGCGACTTACAATCAGTATTACAGGGACAGTCTCCCTGGAGCAATTTAGGGTTAAGAGTCTTGCTCAGAGACACAATGGTAGTAAGTGGGATTCAAACCCGGGTCTTCTGGTTCATAGGCGAGTGTGTTACCCACTAGGCTACTACCACCGACAAGACAAGGTCTACAGACAAATCCTTTAACTTCATGTTTGGTTTGTGATCTGACAGGAACTGTCAACTGTTGGACTGTATATAGACGGGTATGTGCCCGTTTCCAAACCAGGTCCCATCACCCGTTTTCTCCACAGGTGGACTGTTCAGGGGAAACAGGAGGCACTTGAGCTCAATTCTGAGATTCATAGCAAAGGCTGTGAATGTCTGATGTTTGCACAACGCATCACTTTTCATATGAATGAATGTGGGACTTGCCCACTTCATATTTTTAATTTCTCATGATGCTGGTTACTGTGACACAGTGGTCAAAATCATGCTAAGATGATAGGTTGAGGTTGAATGAATCTTATGTGAAGTAAAACTTACTGTCAATTTTTCTAGACAACTTCATAGCTTCATTGTGTGGTTAATAGCATTTTAAAGAAATGCTATTCTTCTTTCATTTAAAATAAACGTCATTCTTCTTGGTTGCCGTTCATAGTTACGTGCCTTCAGCAGTATCCACTGAAGTATCTGAATTTTGATGTTGTGTCAGAATTGATCAGAATCAGTTTGGGGGGAACCTCTCAGGTCTCTTCTGGCTTCCAACCAGATTCTTTACAGTGAGCTACTTGTGGGGATTCTTGTACTTTTTGATGCTGCTTTGCACTACGACAACCGACACTTGGCAAACTCTTGGATGACGTACCCTTATAGCAATTATCATTCTTTTATGCTGTCACAATTGTAATCTGGAGGTCCACGCTAACATATTAAATAGGTTTAAATAGCTAAATGAATTCGACATTTGTTCTCAAATAGTCATAAATTCTCAGTGTGTCTTGTTTGAATAATGAATACCATTGTCCTCATAAGATGAATGTGCGTGCTTGTTGTTCCTTATTATCAATTAAGTAAATGTCCATCCAATTCCTGTAAAGGGCAAGATAATGCAAGATAACGCATGCTCACACAGAACACACAGATATTAGAAACCAGGAAATGTGGGTACACAGCTAATAGATGTTCTATGATTTAGCATAAGCTGTGCACATAAATTAAGGGTAAACTGGGAACAGCCTGAAGTATACATATTGTTTACAACATACAGAAGTCTGTGCCTTTAGTGTCTGCTTCCTTTTTTGAAGTATATTCCAGTATATTTATGCATTAATCTGGCCACACATTTTGCACTTTTCTCACAAATTCCATTTTGTTTTGCACAATTGTTTAGATGTTTGGAATCAATCGCCATTTTTTTGTCCATGGTTTTCATACGCCATCATGTTCTAGCATACATCTTAGAATTAAATCTCCCTATCAATCATGCATAATAAAATAAAACATTCCCAAGAATCTGGTGAGATCTCTGTGTGACAAAACTGAAAAACAAATATTGTTCATCAATAGGGAATCAGAATTGAGGGTCATTGATTCTATCACTGCATGTGCCCAGGAAAACACTAGGACATCATTATCTCTGAAAATAGCTCTCTGTGCAAGGCAGAAGGAATGCTGGCCAAAGGGGCCGAAGCTGTTCAGTGCTCTAAGTAACAGTGCACATCAAACCCAGTTTCGGTACAGGATGTTTTTGGTCAGGTGGGACTAAAAAACCAATCATAGTTCTTTATCCGTTCGTGGTGTCAGGATCGGCTGCAGCTGGAGACATCACATGCGCCCAATCAGGACAGCGGTTAAAAGGCACTGTGGTTCCGCCCATCAAGGGCTGCGACATTTTTGGGAACCTGACAGACTTTGTGGACCTTGCAACTGTTCTGGAGTGTTGTTTTGAGTTCTGGCAATCGCCACACGCCCATGGGCTAGTTTTCGTTCTCCCCCTTTATTTCCCCTGTTTTCGGCCATCGGCCACCTGGTTTTGATTCTGTCCTTAATAAATCCTTGTTTCCAGTATGTCCCGCCTCTGCGCTTCCTTCCCTTGTCAGCTCGCCGACGTGACTCGTAGTTTCATTTCTTTATTGAACAGCGGTTTTCTTAAGCATGTCCAGAGGTGGGTAGTAAAGACATTTACAATGCAATACTTTTTACTTTTACCTGAGTACATTTGTGAATAAGAAACTTTACTCTTACTTTGCTACACTGGGCAACACACATTTTTGCCAGACAGATGCCACCTGAAGATTCTACTGCTGATTATGTTTCACCAATCAGAAACAATAATAACATGACACCAGTTAACCAATCAGATGTAGTCATGCAGTCACCTGACCAGACAAACCATGGTAGCATAGCGGCATAAAAACTGGAGGCAGAATCCAAGTCTTTCATATGTTTGCCGGTTTTATTAAATATAGCAATGCCAACACATATAATTAGCCTATATAATATTCTCAGATTAGCCCATTAACTAATACAATGATAGTATAATAAGTTATTATTATTATTATCAAATACCAATAGCACATTTATATAATTTTTGTCTGAATAAAGAATTTAAATAAATAAAAAAATTATGAGATATTACGATTAAACAGTTACTCAGCACTTCAGTAGTCTTATCACTACTTATTTTTATACTCTTACTTGAGTAATTTTTTGGATGACTACTTTTCACATGTACTTAAGTGTTATTATTTTGGAGTAATGCTGCTCAGTATAATTTGTAGATCTGCTAATACTGCTGCATTATATATAAAAAATAATACCATAATCATTCACTCAAAAACATTTTTGTCATTACTCATGCTACTGTATGAAAAGGGGCGGGGCTTTCACATGACTATGAGAACAGACAAACTTAATTTTTTTCTGTCATTTCAAAAAGCTATCAAAAAGCAAAAATGTAAGTAATTAAAATGATTTCATGTTAGAAGCAAAATAAGACATTTCTGCCATTCTAATCAGCCCAATGCAGAAACGTAGCTTGATTATGGTTGTCAAATGAAAATCTACAGTTGGGGTAGTATTACCTATTGGAACATACCACAGCAGGATAATTAAAAAGAACACTTTTGAGTATGGCTAGATTCTTTCCCTGTCTCAAAATTGTTATAAAATTGTATAAAAAGGGGCGGGGCTTTCACATGACTATGAGAACAGATAAACTTAATTTTTTTCTGTCATTTCAAAAAGCTATCAAAAAGCAAAAACGTAAGTAATTAAAATTATTTCGTGTTAGAAGCAAAATAAGACATTTCTGCCATTCTAATCAGCCCAATGCAGAAACGTAGCTTGATTATGGTTGTCAAATGAAAATCTACAGTTGGGGTAGTATTACCTATTGGAACATACCACAGCAGGATAATTAAAAAGAACACTTTTGAGTATGGCTAGATTCTTTCCCTGTCTCAAAATTGTTACTCTTTCAGTAAGTGTTAATAATGGTTGATGGAAAGAGGGTCAAGCAAAACAGTAACTAGACTTTATTGGAAGAAAAGTCCAGAACTCTTTTATTTGCTCAGAATTAACTTGCCTTTGACGTGAGACAATTTTTTACACAAATTAAATATAAAATGTTGATCAGTACCTATTGTGTGTTTTTGAATGTTCCATTTTTTATGTAATGAAGTGTATTCAATTTTGTTTTATAACGGAATAAAACTTTTAGACATTGCATTTGAAAATAGTGATAATCAACAGTTATCCGTGACTATTGTCTGATGTCTGCTGGACACAATTTTCAGTATTGACCTGTTTACCTGAATAGATTCTGATGCACATTAAAGTGTGTTTTCAAAATGTCAATAAAATTACTGGGTAACTCTAAAAACTTTAAAAAAATAAAAAAAACATTCCTGACAGCCCGAAGTGCATGCATAAATTTTCCATGTTTTAATTTTTTTGGGCATGATGTAGACACAACAGACCTCATTTATAAATACAAACATATATTACAGTGTTGGTATGCCAAGTTTTACGTGTGATTCATGAAATGTGCCGATCTGTGTGCAGCAAACATCGCTCTGGATAAATCTGATGTCTGAAAACAGCATAATTTACATTACTGCACCCCAAAACATGAAGAAACGGAAGGTGGCAAAAAATTTCTCTGACATCTACGTCATTACAACAACGGTAGAGAAGACTTTTTATAGTATTACTATTGCATTGAAAGCACAAAAAAGTGAAGATGCTAATTTGTTTAGGTGGCGTTAAATAAATTCAATTCTTTTGGCAGAACAGAATAAATGGGGCTGATAAATCACGTGAAAGGAAGCAGATCGCCAGGATTGAGAACGTAACTCCGCAAACTCCATTTATGAATATGCGGTTTAGTAGTGTATTTAATAGGTTTAACCGAACGTGAAGTGAAGCGATTCATTATGAACCACAGCAAGCACAGCACACGGTGACACAACAAGATGTGTCCTCTGCATTTAACACATCATCCTTAGTGAGCAGCGGGCAGCCATGACAGGCACCCGAGGGCCACCACTGCCAAGCTGAAAAACAAAAAAAACGCTTTTCAAGTAAGGGAGTTGAGAAACTATTATCAGGTCGGATCCCAAGAGTAAAACTGACAAACTAAACTAATATAATTAAAATAACTAATATAAATATATACTAAATTTAAATATAATATAAAATATAATTTATAAAATTATCAAATATAATTTTGCGCACTTGATACAAAAATCTCAGCTTGACTCAGACCTACTGTATTACCAGAATCTTCTGCGCAAATTTTCCACTAACCTCACTGCTGCTAAAACTGCTTTCTACAAAGCAAAACTAGAAGCCTCTGCCCACAACCCTCAAAAACTCCACAACATCTTCTTATCCCTACTCAACCCTCCGACTCCCCCTGCCCCGTCTTCCCTAACAACTGATGATTTTGCCAACTTCTTCACAGGGAAGATTGAAAAAATCTGTGAGACATTCTCCACCACAAATCCAACTCTACCCTCTAAAAACTCTACAACTACTCTAAATCAATTTTCTAAGATCACATCTGATGAAATCATTCAGATTATATCTACAGGCAACCCAACCACCTGTCCACTAGATCCAATCCCTTCTGCAATGCTTCAAACCATCTCCCCTGACCTCATCCCTTTCATTTCTTATATCATAAACAGCTCAATGTCATCTGGCCATTTACCATCCGCCTTTAAAACAGCCAGGGTTCTTCCAATCCTAAAGAAACCCACTGCTGATCCTACAGACATTAACAACTACAGACCAGTTTCCCTCCTCTCATTTCTTTCCAAAATCCTTGAGCGCTGTGTCTACAATCAGCTATCACTTCATCTGTCACAGAACAACCTCCTGGATCCTAACCAGTCTGGCTTCAGAACAGCTCATTCTACTGAGACTGCCCTTCTGGCTGTTACCGAGCAGCTACATGCGGCCAGATTGGCAAAACTGTCATCGGTCCTTATTCTCCTCGACCTCTCTGCAGCATTTGACAGCGTCAACCACAAGACTCTCTTGTCAATCCTGAAGAGGCTTGGAATTCGGGGCTCAGCATGGCAGTGGTTTGCTTCCTACCTTGATGAGCGATCTTACCAAGTGACTTGGAAAGGATCCACCTCTACCTCACGTAGACTCTCCACTGGTGTCCCTCAAGGCTCGGTGCTAGGTCCTCTCCTTTTCTCCCTCTACATGAGATCACTTGGTGAGGTCATTTCCTCACATGGATTATCCTACCACTGCTATGCTGACGACACACAACTCCTCTCCTCCTTTCCTCCCTCTGACCTACATGCTGCTTCCAAAATCTCTGCATGTCTAACTGACATCTCGTCTTGGATGGCAGCCCATCACCTCCAACTCAATCCCACCAAAACTGAACTAATATTCATTCCAGCAGATTCTTCACCACATCAGGATCTTGCTATTTACCTGGAAACTCACAGCTCTCTCCTTCTACAACAACCCGCAACCTTAGCATAACAATAGACAACCAACTCTCCTTCTCGACTCACATCAGCAACCTTTCCTGCTCATGTAGATTCCTTCTCTACAATATCAGACGAATACGCCCTTATCTGTCAACCCAGGCCACCCAACTACTGGTTCAGTCCTTAGTAATCTCATGACTGGACTACTGCAACTCTCTTCTAGCTGCTCTACCACTATGTACCATCAGGCCTCTATAACTCATACAAAATGCAGCAGCACGACTGATCTTCCCAAATTCTCCAACACCACCCCTCTGCTATGTTCCCTCCACTGGCTCCCAGTAGCTGCATGCATCAGGTTCAAAATATCAATGCAGGCCTACAAAGCCAAACATGGAGTAGCTCCATCCTACCTCACAGCCCTTATTACACCTCGCACTGCACCTCGTGTACTCAGAGCCTCCAGTACTGCTCGCCTGGTCCCTCCATCTCTGAAGGTAAAAGGAAAACATTCATCTAGACTCTTCTCCATCTTGGCCCTTCGGTGGTGGAATGAACTTCCCCTCGAGGTCAGAGCAGTTCAGTCACTGAGTATATTCAAATGACAGCTCAAGACCTTCCTCTTTAGAGAATATTTAGATTAAATTGTAATTTTCTTGATATCGAACTTGTGTACAGAATCTACAACAGAGTGAATAAAAAGATTGTATTCATAGTTGGGGTCCTAGTGAACCGGAATTGATCTCTTCATCAATGGCAACTTGAAAGCACGTTGTAAGTTGCTCTGGATAGGGGCGTCTGCCAAATGCTGTAAATGTAAATGTAAATATACAGCAGCACATAAAGCGCATTAATTCTGCAGCAGCATGGTGACATGGTCAAACACCTGAATCTGGAGGACAGGCGTCTTTATGAAAAGACAACTGCTCTCCACTTCTTCTGCATCCCGCTGACACGGCAGCTGTGTGTCTCCGTGGTTGTTGAGGCAGTGGAGAATAGCCGCACAGGTGGGTTGTGGGTGGGAACAGGGCCACTATCCCTGAGACGAATTCTAATCTGGCACATTCCATATTGCACACAATCACCTACATGCACAGCTATGAATATGTGTGTGTGTGTGTGTGTGTGTGTGTGTGTGTGTGTGTGTGTGTGCGTAATTGTGTATGCTTGAGTTTCTGTGTTTGTACATGTGTGTGTAAGTGTGTGTGTAAAATGCCCTCATCACGAATACAGAAAAAAATATTCCAGCAACAGTGGAGACATTTTTGTAGTTCTCCCAAATCCAAAAGATTAGAAGTAAAACGTTGCTTTTGTCTACTGTGGAGCAGAGTTACATTTAGGCTTAGATAAACCAAATATTTCCAAGTGACATAATTTAATATGTTACGTTTCTGTTAATCCTCACAGTGGGGTGAAATGTATTAGTCTGTACGGATCATGTGGGAGCTGACTGAACCCCTCTACTGCTATGTGTACGTGTTTGGAATGTTTATGTTCCAGTTCTGACTCTGCAGTTGTCAGATACAAGATACCTTTACAACCAGAAACACACACACACACACAGAAACTAGAGCCCCATCTGTAGGCCTCATACTGACTGACCCTGTGTCTGGCCAAGTCTGTATACTGTCAGGGTCTGTCAGACCTCTTCTTAAGGCCTGGTAACTTCTCGGGCTATTTCTCTGCTATCCTGGACGCCCTCCACAGAGAAGAGGAGAGTAGATGGCTGAGCTCATTCTTTTCTGCACGCTCAGCAGCAGCATCAGAGTCAGAGTGGATAAATCAATGAAACACAATTAGGAGCTGAGCAAAGCAAAGGTGATGAGGAAACTGCAGAGGGTTTCACTCCAAACCACTTCTCTGGGTTCCGACATCCCAGATTCAAGTAGAAGGAGATGCTGCCGTAGGTTGTACGTTGCTGGGATTGGATGTTAATGACAAACCCGTATAGAGACATGAGAGGTAATAAAATAAAAATAGAATTCCTAAAAAAAAAATCAAGTATGTTTGATATTTATTGTTTATTGATTTAATGAAAATTAGTAACACACCTTGCAATAAAATAATCATTATTATTCTAGATTTGTAAGTGTAATAAAATAGTGTGGGGAATGATGTAAAATAAAACTCCTGGCAGACTCTGAAGGTAAAAAAAATGGAAATAAACTCTCCACTCCAAATTTTGGCACCTAACAAAGCTGTGTACCTGATCGATGTAGATGCATCGCAGATGTAAGCGTGTTTAAGCGCTTCGGCAGGCATGTAAATTTGAGTAAGGTACCGTCCCCACACACTGTTCCCCGGGGGCCTTTCATGGCTGCCCACTGCTTCATATTTCATATACAGAATAAGCCCTAACACCACGTCTGTCATGTCTTTTTATAGGGATCGTCTCTGGCCAGGATGAGTTTCATATCTCTGTTATGTTATGGAGTTATGGAGTGTGCTGAGGCACCGGCTGACGTTCCTCGGAAGTCTTGGTCGGCTGTGAAGATTATTCGTCTGTTTTGTGTGAGGCAGTGCCTTCTCGAGACATCCGATGCGACTCCTCTCTATTGTGCGAGTGCGGCCTCCTCCTCAGCTGTTTAGCTGGGAGGCGTGTCTCAGAGCTCTCGCTCTCTCTGAAAAACACACACTGGAGATTTCAGCATGCCAAACAATGCAGTACACACCATATGGATCTGTGTAGAGTAAGCCATTGGGAGACTGGGGGATGAATCTATGTATAATAAATCAATCCAGTGGGAGACTCAGTTACAATTCAGAGATTTATATGTTTCACTGTTCAATATGAGTTGAGGCATACCGAAACTGATCCTCTCAGAGACTGCGCTTCAGTCTCCTCATAGGACATAGGAGTCTTAAGGGATTGATGGCCTGGAAAATAAATGTAAAAAAACAAACGTTTTTACTTTGTATTTTGTGTAAAATGACATGCAGTGCTTTTCAATTAACTCTTTTAAAAGGAACATACTGGCTGCCGTCTTTTTAATTAAAGTTCGCCTTTTGCAGGGTGGAGCGCTTGCGTCGCTCCTTCATCACCCCGTGGCATAACAGTGTATTATATGTTTGCTTTTAAATAGGCCCATCACACTACTTTAATTCACATAATTCCTTAATACTAAGGGGGCAATATTCACGGGCATTAAATCTGTAAAAAGACACATTTACAGAACGTATCAAAAGCATTCCAAGCACTTAGAACCTTGACTCGAAAGCATGGAGGAGTGTTACTCATTCTCTCAATTAATTAAGATTTTTCTGCTTTAGGGGTACTGTTTACACCTTACTCCCCTGCCTTTTAAAGGTGAAGTGATGAGCCATCTCCATGTGACTAAGAGAATTAGGACAAGATTATCAGTTATAACTACTGCAATTTTTGTTACACATCAGATTCAAATAGCATGGGGTTATTAGTTCATACTTATTTTTTTTTTAAGGAAGTCTGAAATTAAGTTTAATACTGTATCAGGTAGGATGTGGAGCAAAGCAAGATATGTAGAGCATGGAAATAATAATAATTGTCACAACACAGGAAGGGGAGGATCCAAGCGCAACGTTGTTCTATACATTTTGTTTCAAAATCAAATAAACACTCAAGAATGAGCTTGGGACAGAGTGGAATTGGAAATGGGGAAGGTTCACTCTAACATGGACACTCCACTCACCATCACCTGGAAAACAAATACAAGACTCTTGCATCCAATTTCAGAACACATACAAGACTGAAGACTCAGAGTTACACACAATGTGCCCACCCCATCTTTCTTTTGTTTCGGAGCAATACCAGAACCCGGAGGGCCGGTGCAGGAACCCTTTTATGGTGCAAGCTGCAGGTGCAGGCACTCAAGGGGGTGTGGCCTGTACTCATTGTTCTGGGACCTCTCGTTAGGTGGGTGGAGCCGCGGCGGGATCTGCCATGACACTAATATGGGGCCGACTAATGATAAATGATATTTTTGCTCCCCACGGTGATGTTTTTTTTTTTAAATAATACAATTTATCACTATAAATTCTATCACATCATCATTACTGGTTTTCCCACACTCTCGTCAGATTCAGCTCAGATTCAGAGGTTATGTTACCTTGTTAACTTTTATGCTGTCATGCAGAATTTGTAACTCAGACTGTGAGGAAGAGGATTGATTTGTCAGATAGATCATTATCCTTTAGACCCTTTTTGAATTTAGAACACATTGCTCTGCTATTACTTCTCCACTGCACCGATGAACTGCTTCCCTGACCCACCACACGTAATTTAGCTCAAGATTCAGAATTGGGTGGTGAAATAAAGGCATCTTAAAAGACAGTAATTAGGAGTGGCGAGCACTGGCCTAGCATCTTCAACATGATTGAAAAGAGGTTAGAATGCAGTGAGTGAAGTGTACACACCCCAGTAGAGCACCCAAGGCACACAGTAAAATGTGTCCTCTGCTTTTAACCCTGCATCACCCTTGGTGAGCAGTGAGTAGCCATGACAGGCGCCCGGGGAGCAGTGTGTGGGGATGGTGCTTTACTCAGTGGCACCTCAGGATTTGATTCCACAACCTTTTGATTACAGGTCCGCTTCCTTATCCGCTAGGTCAGCACTGCCCCATTAAAATACTACAGCCCTAGAGCAGTACCATTTTTCATCCATTTGTGTCGAAAAGATGCTCTTTCATATTTTTTGTCTTCAGTCATCAAGCCACATAGAGCACTGGTCTGAAAATCCAGAGGTTTCAGGTTTTTACTGTGTAATAACTTGCATGTCCGTGATTTTCACAAATCCAACTAACTTCATTTTATTAGTCCTTGACTTGTGCAATTAATACTCACTGCTACATTTATGGGTTAATTTTTTTATACTCACCATTACACAGTGTGCCATAGTGTGTGGGTGATTCATTGTTAAGAATAACAATATGGCAACACACTTCAAAAGTTATTTTTTCACATCTGGGATCATTAGAATCCCACTGTGAGGCATTTGACTAAATCTTCATTATCATATCTTTTATTGATGTGCTGTAATGTTACAGCATTACAACACTGATGTTTTGTCATTGTAGTCTCCACGCATCCTTTAATTTGACCTCCTGACATTTCCTGACATTTAAGATTCAAGTTTAGGTAGAGAACTTTCTGTCTCCTGCCTCAGGTACCACACTGTCCATGAGAATCAGCTTGGACATCTACTGTATCTGCTGTAAGTCTTAGATATTACCATGTTTCTTTCAATATTAGTTTTAACGCAACATCTGTAAACTCTCCAGAATAATTCCTTGAATTTAATCAAAAGCAGAAACACTGTGTGCCTGCGCTGTTCTGTTGTAATAAGTAGTGTCAGGTACTCAGACGCCGTGCATGAAGAAGGAAAACACCCACACATTCATACAAAGAACACTGTGGTTAACGATGATAATTGCCTGTCCTCAGAGGCCAATGAGAGTGTGATGAACATTTCAGAACCATTTTTATGAACTGAACTAAAAAAAAAAAACAAAACAAAAAAACAAATGAGGAACCAACACAGGACTGTTCCAGCAGCTGGACAGTGATGGCTCTGAATCAGGGTGTATCCCAGTCCCCCTGTGGTAAATTGACCTGTTTGAGGCTCCCTCAACTGGGATTTCACCAATGCAATGACTGATATCCACAGTGAACGTGAAAAAGTAAGTGTGATTAAGTGTGATCACTGCACTACCCACCCAATCTGACCAGACCTGATCATATTGGATGAGTCTGGATAATTGTGAAGGACAATTCATTCAAGCAAGATTATGTACACATAGATTTAAGTACACATGGATAAAACATTTTTTAATTAATTAACATTCTCTCTTTTCAGAAACTTTGTATGTTTTCATTGCCCATGGTCACTACATTTTGCAGCATGAATACCGGGAGACGATTTGAATTAAATTAAATTGAATTGAAGCTCCTCGGTGTCCTTCACAACATGATCCATCATATATTCCATTTGGACAAATTATTCTGTCATTTCAGTAACAAAGTGGCTTTATTTCTGCTAGCATTGACCATAGCACAGTCATCAAAGAGCTGAAAACAGAACAGAATTGATTCAACTATTCACATCAGATCAGTCACTCAGGGCCCATTATGCATTGCAAGAAGTTGTCGTGTTGACAAGTAAAATATTTTGTCCACCAAGGTGTCCCTTTATACAGAACCAGGGTCCAACTTAACACCCGCTATTTGCCAAATGGAAGTAAAATTCTTTATTGTTGAGTAAATGGGATAATTTCACACTAGCAGTTTGGTGAAAAATGGTTTGTGTGTTGCTAGACAACAATAACTGGAGTTTTATTATCTAAAATGAAAGCAACATAATGCAGTTTCCTTCAAGCCAATTTATGATTTAAAAGTGTGTCTGTGTTCAGTGCAGCAGATGAAGATTCTCATAATGGCGTAAAACTGAGCTCAAGTAATAAGGAATTATTGGTTTTATTTATTTAAGTGAAAGAGAAATGATTGTCATCATGATGTACAGCAAGCACAGCACACGGTGACACAAAAAAATGTGTCCTCTGCTTTTGACCATCACGTGCCCGTGATTTTCAGGCTTAAGATTCAAAGTCCATTTTAGTTAATAAATTAATTTATTGTTTTATCTATTTTTTAACATTTTGTCACTAATAATGGAGATTGATTTTAAATCAATCAAAAATGAATTTAAAATGATAATTTCTTAAACTTGGCCAAAGCTTTAGCAAATTCTGCAAACTAATCAAACATAGGCAATACTATATGTCAGTCAAGCTGCTTTCTTTTATTGTTACTGTTGTGCTATCATTTGGCATTTTCTTCCCCACCAGACGTTGAATGATTGTGTGCGTGAAACCTATGGCGATGAGGAATCTCCTCATGTGAACCCATCTCCCAGCACTAACAGACGCCGTAATCCATTATCACTCCGGGTGACACCGCCGCTATCTGTAGAACGATTCCGAGAGAAAGAGGAACTTTCTCAAGTGAAATAATGATCAACGCTCTGCCAAATCGCTTTATTTAATCTGCTTTGTGCTTAAAATGATGTTTACGTGAAGGGTAATCAGGAGATTATGTGGAACTAATTAGTCTTGCAAAGGCTCAAGACAAACTAGGTGCTTTATGTGAGTCTTAAGGTCAAAATTTCCATCCTGCGCTGTGTTTGTTTCCCAGAGAGAAAGAGAGAAAGAAAGAGAGAGAGGGAGCTTCCATTCATTACGAGCTTGCAGTGTGTTGCTCAGATAATTGCTTTGTTTTCCAGCACGGTTCCCACATTTCAGTAATCCAAGTGGAAAATGAGGATGCGTGTGGAATTAATGAATGGAAAACAGCGGCTCGCATTCTGACGCTGACCTGCCAGCTGGTCACTGAGGTTAACCTGAGCAGAACCTGCCCTGTGGACTGATGGACATCCCTTTCACGCCTGTTTCGCGTTGTCCGCTTTATTCAGGAATGCAGGGTGGATCAGGAAGAGCAGTTTGCTGAAGATCAACCCTGAATAAAGAAATAAGCTGCTGAAGAGAGGACCACAGGCTCTCAGGGCCTCATAAGTCAACACGAGCTGGGCTGCATCCTCACAGAAACGTGGCTGGAGCTGTAGCAGAAGAACCGTCTCCGAGCTCTCACCCACAGCAGTGCAGCGCCCCATTAAATCAGGCCGGCCGGAGCGCAGACCCCTGTACCAAATCAATGGGAGCAGGAAGAAACGGATGCCCTAGACGTGTTCTGAAATCTGAGATCAGGACGGAAACTTCTGAGACACTTGCAGCCGTGTGTGTGTTGGAGATTCTGGAAAAAAAATATCAATATCGGATTCTAAATTTATGACAATTTGCAACGCAGGTCAGTAAAAGACACATGTGCTCTCCTGGCGTCTTTCCTTCTGCTTTGTGTGGAGGAGGTGTTTTTTGCCCTTATTTGGTGCAGAGGTGAGACCGAGAAACCAGGGAGGGGCTCAGCTCTGTGATAACTGATAAGCCTTGCTGTATCTGGATTTTTCTGTGTGTGTGCGTGTGTGTGTGTGATGGTACGTAACGACAGATTTCCATTTCTGAGCAGGCGTGTCAGGTAGATCCGCTGCTGGCTCAAGATCCAGGTGCCCACTGCAGCGATTATGAGGCTGGCAAAGGCTGCGGCTCTCTGAAGGTCAAGCTTTGTGTGACGGCTGGAACCTTTCCCTCCAAAGTCAATGAAAAATACCAGGGCCATTCATCATGGCTTTGTCATCTGGTGTGACGAGGGAGAAAAGGAACTCGGCCTGGTACCGTGGCCTCTGTCGCACGCTGGGCCTGTGTACATGAGTCATCTGTCCACATGAGTGGCTTCCTGGCAGCGGCCAAACCCTCGGCGTGGACACTCGCCTCCTGAGCAGGCCCAGGCAGCACAAACTTCATGATTCACAGCTCATGAGTAGATGAAGAGCGAAAAAATGAAGGTGCAATGGATCGGCCAGGTATGACACGAATAGAGAAGCACTAGAAAGACGTGAGCAAATAAACAAACCAAATGAACGCCGCCGTCCAGCCATAGCGGAGTAATCGGTGCGCTCGCTCACTTACCCGCTCAACGCTACGTTTTTTTTCTCCCCTCCTTTCAGCCATGTCTTCAGAGTGCTTGCTCTGCCTCAGTCAACTTGCTTCACCGGTGAGGTGACCTCCGTCAGGATTAATCAGCCAATCAATTACCATTACGGCCCAGCGCTCGGGCGCCACGGCTGCTGCTGGCGCAACAAACCGCCAATTAGGTCTGTTTTTTAGTGCAGCACGAGGCACGAACCATTACTGGCTGCGGGGGGCAGGCTGGCTTTTACCGCTTCCGCTGGCGCTAGCGCCACTGCGATTAAGAGTGGCTTGTTGTCCTTGTGGTTATGGAAGTAAAAGCAACGTCTTTGGGGTTTTTTGTAGATGAATATGGAAAATCAGTGTGATGTCAAATGTCAAAGTTGGTCATCGTGCCTGGCTCAACACGTGCCACCTTTCAGCCAGTTGCATCCCGATTTCTCACCCTCTCATGGCACCAGAGCTTGAGTCAGAGGGTGTCTGTGTATGGTCAGATGGGCACCCCTCCTTTTTCTATTTTTTCGGCAGTAGAACCAGTGTCCCAGGTCTACCCCACCCCACCAACCTACACTAAGTAATGATCCTTTCTGCCACTGCTAATTGTGCTGAGGAACACACCCCTTCCTCAGTACCAGGTTACCAGGCTCATGGATTTTCTGGGTTTAAAATCCATCCTCGCCCAATCCATGAGCTCCATCAAGTCATCCAAAACCCATTTTCCGTCTGGTACTGATTTCGCTGTAATAGTCGGGTCATCCATAAATGTCCTAATGGGGAGTAGAAGAGGGGTGGTCGTTGTTTACACAAATGATTTTTTTAGCCCCACCCTTTAGGACCTCTGTTGTCACACAAGCATAAAACCCAAGCTTGAAAGCAACACCACTTTATTTTAGGGGCAAGGCACACGTAAGAAATTTAGAACAACGGTGCCCATATACTTCACCAACAAATCATAAGCAATACAGGACAGAGCAATGAAGACAGAAAAATGAACACAGCATTACCCTGTACACACATGCACATACTCACACACACACACATATATATATATATACACACACACACACACACACACACACACACACACACATATATATATATATATATATATATATATATATATATATAGAGAGAGAGAGAGAGAGAGAGACACACACACGCACACACACACACACACACACAGATGCTAGTGGACAAAAGGGCTCTTCCCCTGAAGAGGAAGCAACGAGACGAGCTTGGCTCCCCTTTACTAACAAGTGTCCCCCACAACCGAGGAAAACACGATAAGGAAAATAATGCAGAAAAATAACAGTCCAAAAATAACTGTCCAAATACCCAGTACATATCCGTTGTCCCCGGCAGGGCCTCTGTGCTCCTGGTTGCCCATGCTGTTTGTCCCAGCCGCTTTGTGGAGTCCAAAGCTCGCTCTGGTTGTGCTATTTGGTCTTCACACATCCCACCACGTCATCACATCCCACGCTGATGCCCTCACTGCCTTTCTCTGCGTTCTGCAGCTCCAGACACTGCATGAAATCCAGACCACAGCTCACATCTCCACAACCCTGCACAACTCAGCCATGGCAACTATGTGACACACGCTCAGCCAACTAGGCCCCTTCCCATTTCCGGAGACGATTTTCTCTTGGCTGGAGTTCTAGACTGGTTCTCCTCTCCTCCCAAACCGCTCAGCCCCCAAATGACTGCAGACATGGCTTTAAACTTCCTATTCACATCTCCTGCACTAACTGTTGGTCCACATCAAAGTCAAATGTCTCCCATTCTTTCCTTGCTGCCAAAGCTGGCCACTTCACCTGCTCCTTCCGAACTTCAGTTATGATTCTTGTAGCCTGTCTCACCTCAGCCTCATTATGCCCTTGGTGATTCTGGGGACTGTGTTTTGACTCCTGACTCTCCCCCTTCTGACCATGTTGTTCTGTCCTGTTGTACAAAACCGCTTTGGATATGGATATGAATATGGATATTCAGTGTGACGCGTGCAACGATTGTGTGCTTCTTGCATCGGATCCTGACTGGCGCTGGATGTGGTGGAGATATCTGAGTTCAATCCCTGGCTCAGGCTCAGGCTCAAACTCCGCCCTCAGTCTCTCCAGGAAGTCGCGAAAACTCATTCTGTCCATCTCTCCCTGCTGCCACAGGGCTGCGCCTCAGCCCCATGCTGACCCATTCAGACACGTGAGGATGGTGGTGATCTTCTCCGCGTCTGAAGAGCAGCAAAGCACACGCCACAGGATGTTATAAATGACTGGCATGTACCTGCTGCTCCACTAAAGGGTCCTGGGACCAGAGGGATGTCCCACACGGAGCTGGGCGCATCGGTGGAGATGGTGGAGGGCGTGTGGCATGGAGGGCGGTGGACGTCCTCTACAGCAGGTGGGGGCGCTGGTGCTGCACTGCCTTTTAGCTGGGGAACGTTCCGCTGGAGAGGCAGTTCCAGCAGCGCAGTTCCACCAGCTTACCCCCGCGTCGCCGTCTTCCTCCTCGCTGTCCTCACACTGCTGGGAGTGACGTGGGTCTCCACGGACACCGACACAGACCGCCCACCCCGTTCCGGGTTTCGCTGACTCTCCAGGGGTCGACATCATCAAACGGCTCCGTGCGCCACTCGACCGCCGTGCCCCCGGAAAGAAAGTGCTCTACCAACACGGGGGGTTCGTAACCCGGTCCTGGCGCATCTCGCCACGGATCTTCTCGACCCCACGGGTATCTCTCCAGCGCTCCCCGCTGGCGCCCACGTTCACTGTCTCCGCAGTTCTTCTTCTCTGATTTTTTCCTCTGCTCTTTTGGTGTGAGCAGTAACATTCTGTCACGTCGGCGGGGGACGGAAGTGCAGAGGCGAGACGTAAGGGAAACAATGATGTATTAATAAATACAAATAAACAAGGCACGATGGCCAAAAAGGGAAATAAAGGGGATCAACATAAACTAGCCCGCATGCGTGTGGCGGTTGCCAGGTAAAAAATGAAGGTTAAGTTTACTCAACTGAGTCCACTAAAATGTCGCCGCTGCAGAGGGGCGGAGACACAGGCTTTTAACGGCTGTCCGGATTGGGCACAGGTGATGCGTCCAGGTGCCGTCAATCCTGACAGCTGCATTATAGTTTTGAGTGTTGTTTGAGATTATTACGGCTTATATTAGTATAACGGAGCTAACTTTACTTTTTTTTTTACTCAAACTCTTCAATGCCATGAATGCGCCTAGCTGTAAGAGAGGACACAAGGAAGTCTCATCACAGCTCTATTGGCCTTGGCTGTTTAAATATCATGAAAGACTGGGAGCAGTGATTTGGCATGAGAAAGGAATAATCAGAGAATTAGAGGAGTCCTCTGGGGCCCAGCTGAATGCATCACAATGAGCCCTGATTGGCAATGATAGCCCTTTTGAAGGCCAGGATGCTCCCTCCATTGGCTAATTTGTTATTAGGCGTTCTTCGACATGGCTAGCAATGCCAATGGATTAAGAGGCAATTACCCCATGGAAGTGCTGGGTTGGGTGTAGCTTGCCGGCCATGGCTAAGTGATGCCATTTTTTTTCAAGTAGAGGATGCAATGCCTCTGACCACCATGTTTGTGTTTTTATAAGGCAAAAGGACTGTGAAATTCGTGCCATTGAACACATTTCTTTGCACATAAGTGGCAGTGGTTTGAGGAGAAGCAGTCGAGTTTTCTGGGGAAATTGGGAAAGCGTGCTGATGTGCAGAGGTTGGGCGTCAATGAGGCTTTCTGGTTGTTTGTGGCCTCGCTGTACTATTTGTCTCCTTAGGGTGCCAGATCAGGGGGAGAGGTGTTGAGTGGTGAAAAGGCTCTTTAACCTTGACTGTTTTCTCTGGCAATGACTGGCACTGGAGACCAGCTTTTGTGTAGAGTCGACCGTAAGGTTGAGGACCTGACCTCTGCTCGTTAGTCCATCAGAGACAGCAGGATCGGCTGCAGCAGGCTGTGCACTGCGATCTCTCTTCATTTAGCAGTAACACTAGTAACAAGAAGCGATTATTACCACTTCATTTCCTTGATATTATTATATAATATGCAAAAAGCCAGCAACTGAAAAAAAATTACTTGTTGGTATCAGAGAGGTTTTATAACAACAGATAGTCGTGAACAGGAGGCTTCCTGCTTTCCACTCGGCCCAATTTGATATACAGAAACAATACAATTTGCACAGTGTACATTACCAAGGGTTCACTTCTGTTTTGCATATGTTGGTGGGAAACACTGTCATGTGGCTGATTCTTCATGTGGGATGTGAAGCAGGTTAATCCCAAACTGCTGTCAGCACAGATCCATCATGAGGTTGCAGCATCATGTTCCCGTATCCTCCATGCCCTTGGTAGGTGAGTAACCCTGACATGCATACAAGATAGCAGTCACATGATTAATGGCTCTGAGGTGATTGGCATTTCAGTCCGAGTGGCACCATACCACAGTGTCCAGTAACAATGCCATCGTATGCATCTCAGAGCATTTTATAATACCAAATTCATTCTAACCACATGCAATCCAGAGCACATGGAACTACAAGACATTAATCAAGATGTGGCTGATTATTCATACAGCATTAATAATGAAAAACACACACATAAAACTTTTATAAATTACCCATTAATTTTACATGGATTGCCCGTTGCTGAAGAAGTGAAATTTACTGCCTGTACTTGTCCACTAACCGTAATGTTACTTTTGTTATGTCAGACTTTTTACTGCATATGAGCACTTAGATACTGTAAACAGAAGAAACTGCATGACCTCATCAAGCTACCTTGGCTATAAAAAGTGAACACAACTTGTGCATGCACAAGAGCACACTTATGCCCCAATCTCATTGCACTATTTGTTTACTTGTTTTTATTAGTTTTTTTTTTTATTATAATTGAACATTTTAAATGTCACATTAAATGTCACATGTTTTGCTGTTTCGATTCCTGTCGATTTAGTCACACGCCTTTGGTTTAGTTTTAGCTTATTTCTTATTTTTCTTTTGGCCCTCGTGCCATTTTATTGGGGTTTATTAAAATCCCTTTTTTCCAAGATATCCAGTTCCTGCGTTTCATTCCCCCTTCAACCCCAAGTTGTGACACGGTCCACTCAAAATCTCCAATATCTCAAAAATTTCAGTCACTCAAAGTCCTCAGTCTCTTGAAGAGATAAACAACCTCAGTCAGTTTGAAAAGCTTCAGCTTCAGGAGACTCTAGCTGCTTGAGACACTTCGAAGAGAGCATCTCAGCATTACAGAACTGTGCATCAGTCACCTTCATGTGGAGGTCTTGTTACATCCCAGCGTGCCTCCTGCTGTCATCATATTAATAAAACATTTGTGAATCGGTCCCCTCTCAGATGTCTCTCTCCTGGTCAGTATGAGCGAGGACAAGGCCTCAGCTCCAGAAGAGCCAGTGTGAAGACGAAGCTCGCTGTCAGGCTCTGAGGAGACACTGAGCGAGATGTCTCCAGATGGCTACTGACCTGATGACCTGAGTGTGGTTAAAATGAACAAGGCAAAGCGATGAACGTGGCCTGCAATTTGCATCATGTTACACACAACAAGAGCTTCCATGAAACTCTTCCAAAATTAACTCTTCCTTCATTAATTAGTTGCTTTTCAATTAAGCCGAATTAGGAACAATCTACATGTTAATCACCTCCTTCGTTACTTCTGTGAGGGCGGAACAGCTCTTAATATTGATGAGAGTGGCCAAATGAAATTCAGGTGCAGGAAATCTTGGGGCTGGTGGTAACCTAGTAGGTAAAAGACTTGCTTATGAACCAGAAGACCACAAAGTCACAGATTCAAACCCCCCTGAGCAAGACACTTAACCCTGAGTGTCTCCAGGGGGGACTGTCCCTGTCACTACTGATAACTAACTGTAAGTCGCTCTGGATAAGGGCGCCTGATAAATGCTTTAAATGGAAAAAGGAAAGGAAAAAGGAAAGGTTTGACAGAACACATCTACATGTACTACATATTTATAGATATTGGAATCCGGTGACGGTCTTCTGTTGTGGACCGGTTAGCTGGGTACGCCTCACCCGGCTGCAGAGTTAGCATGCAGGGCCTGGCCTTGGTGCATGATGCATTACCCCCGAGCGCAGTTCACTGCTGATGGATGCACACACCGTCTAAACATTTCCGTATTGCGAAAGACAATTAAGGAGTCCAACCCAGAAGAGCGTTTTCTGTCCACAAATCAAATGAAGCGAGGGCGATCCAAACCAAAAGGAAATGGTTTTATGGGCCACGGCTTAAAGAGAGCTGATGCATTTTAACTTGTAGAAATGACATTTCTTTCTTCCCGGGCTCTCGTTCACAATGATAAACACGGCCATCTGTGTCATTTGGGAATGGCTGCTCAGTCAGATGGCACTGCCCAAGGATGTCACGGATGGAGCACCAAAACAAAGAAAGAGCTTGAGAAAGGAGCGTGTGTGTCTCAGCGAGCGAGGGAGCGGGAGAGATGGCGGCTTGTTAGCGGTTTTGATATCGCACCCGCCTCATTTTAATCTCTCGCATTTTCTGTGGCAACGCAAGGCCCAACCTTGTCGTGCTGATAAAGGGGCTTTGAATTTGGATTTGATCCACCTGTGTAAACAGGCGGCCGGGAACCCTGTCAGGGAGCGTAATGGGTTCTCCGGGTAACATTTCAAAGGGAGCCATCGCGGAGAAAGACGAAGAGGAAGGTCACTGTCAACTCCCCCCATCCTCCCTCTCAAACACATTCGTTCCTCTAATGCTTTCATTTGAATTGTTCGGTACGAGTACGGACTAAGCTGTGAGTAAATGCCCCTGGAAGAAGAGAAATCGACCAAATGGCAGAACTTGGGAAAGAAAAGAAAGAATCATCTCGGAGCGTGTTTGCTTCTCGTCCCCTCGGCAGGATTAGGGTTAATGGAGACCAGCGACGCCCGCGGTGCGCCTCGTCCTTTGATGCACTTGTTTTCTGGTATCAGAGGCCCGTGTTGACTTTACTTCTGAGTCTCTGTTGACTCACTGGGGCCGATGCGAGCGAGCTTTCGGGAAAGCGCGGCCTGACCCGCTCCTGCCCTGGCTGCTCCAGCCCAGTAAAGCCACCGTAGGCGTAACGCCATGTGCTCTGGGAGTCGGTACATGCAGACGTGTGGTGAATGTGATTAACGTAAAGTGCGACCAAATTTACCCAGTTTAGCAACGTTTAGTTATATCTTTTCCAAACGAATGAACAATGTTCAAAACAGGTTGTTGGCCACGCCCTTTAATACCTTGGAAAATGTGACGTCATTAATTCCATAACAGGCACGCGGTTTTTAGTAAATGGTTTTTAAATGAAGTTAATGAGGTGGTCAGCGTACTATGATTAAAAGTCTAGCTAGAAGCTAATCGTGTGAATAGGAAGAACGGTACAGGTCAAGAGAATATTCTAGTCTAATAGAATAGTTTTATTTATTTATTTTTGTTCTTAGTTAATATTTACTTGAATGGAAACGCATTTTGATTGAACTTCTGTGTTTTTTTTTTTTTACTCAAAACTTTTAACCCGAGGTACACGCCAAAAGCGTGACACCCCTGACACACATGGACTCGCGTGTGGCGCTTCTCGTATCTGCTCGCACAAATGCACTTTTCAATTATGACCATTTCAGCACTCGCAGGCCAAGATTTTCAGACCCTTCCATTTCCGGGAGATTAATCTGAGAAGATACAGTAGTAATAATAACGCGGAGTTCTGCAGTAGTTACTCGGACAAATCTTGGATTAAAAGCAAATCCTCCCACTCCCATTGTGCTCCTGATGGAAGTGGAGGGGTGGGGGCGCGGCGCGCCGGCCGGCCGGCAGGGGGCGACACCGGGTCCTACATCCGCGCGGGGGAGGCGGGCGCAGCTTCAGTACCAGGCCAGCGGCTCGGAGCGGAGCGGGGCGCCGGAGACGGGAGGCTGCGGCTTATGGTGCCTTTGTTGTAAAGCGGGGAGCTCCAGCGTGACGAGAAGAGCGGGACACCGGGCCACGGACTCCACGGCGTGGAATACATGACGCGCGTCCACATGCAGGAGACGAGGCGCCGCGCCGCGCTGCCGGTTCCGCCGCCGCCGCCGGCGCTGCTGCTGCTGCTGCTGCTGCCGGCGCTCGCCGCGGCTCTGCAGGTAAAAGTGTCCGGGTCCCGGACCGGCCGGGCGGGCGCTCTCGCTCGGTTGCGGGAATGGAAGTTTGGTCGGAGAGGGTAACGGGAGCGGCGAGGCGGGGGTCTCCAAAAAAAAAAAAAAGAAACAATATATTTATTCTAAGCTCTGGAAACATATTTGTGTGCTATTATTGTTTATTCATGTTTAATTGTTTCCATTTTAATGTATTTCTTGATTCGCTGAAAGAATCACCGCTTGGTGTGATTTTTTTAAGTGCCCCCCCGAAGCGCGAAGTACTTCGGGCGGTGTGTGTTTGTTGGTTTGCTTTATGTAATTTAATTTTTTTTGTCCATTTGCATTTGGGTCGCTTCGTACGGGGTTGTTCGGTAATACCCCGCCACCCCCCCACGTCCCTTTCAGGGCAAATTCGTGATTGAGAAAAGCAAGTGACACGGATACCCACAATGCATCGGCGCTGTGGAATTCTTCTCGGTCCACATTCTTTAGAGCCCCCAACAAAAGCAATCGGATTAGGCATAGTGGGGGGGTCCCGGGGCCGGGGGGGAGGTGCTGCCCCTCGATTCCGTCCGCGCCGCTCTGCGGTCTGCTCCCTACGTTGCACACTTTTCCAGTAAATCCTTAATAGACTTCCTCTGTCTGTGTGTGTGTGTGTGTGTGTGTGTTTTCAGGTCATAATGAGCATAATGAGTGGATGTTGTGCAGCAGTGTGTGTGTGTGTGGACTCACCACAGTCGTCTAAGGGGCTCTGGTCGCCAGAGCCGGCGGTAGGCCCAGGCCCGGCCCCTCGACCCGCCATGGTTACTTTAACGGTCCGAGTACTGGGCGGAGGTCGAGTTTGTAACCCTGCTCTCCTCCTCAGGTCGGCTCGGACTGCAGCCGGGGATTTTCTAAGGACGTCTACAACGTCTTGGTGCCAGAGAATGTGCAGGAGGGACAGCCCCTTTTCAACGGTAAGAGCTCGGCGCCCATTATTTATTCTGTGTGTGTGTGTGTGTGTGTGTGTACATATGTCTGTACTTTAGTGTCAAGCTGTGCTAGGTGAAAACAAGCCTCAGACATATTTAAACAATTAACTCTGCGGTTCTGCGGGCTTCCGCACCATGTTGTTTGGCTTGTATGCCAATAAACCCGAACGTGGCTCCGGCTGGTCCTGTTCCCAATCAAATGCTTGCAGATGGATTCAAGAACAACAAAAAGGGCACAAAAGAAAAATCTCACGTCAGCCGGCTCGCTCGCAGGAAGCAGGAGTTTTTACCCGCGTTTCTGAGCCGCCGTGATTAGAAAATGGATGCTGCGCGCCGCCGCCGGCCTCCTGGCGAGTTCTCCTGCGGGTTAAGTGCGTTTCTCTCGGCCCGCCGCAGCTTTAACGGCAGATCGGGCCGCTCGTTGGATGGAGGGGAATACCTCGGCTCGGCGTCTCAGACCGGCCGGAAGCGGGAGGGAGGCAGGCTCCTCCCCCTCTTTAAGTTTTTCCCCTTCATCAGACGCTGGGTCAGATGACGAGCTTATCTCGGGGAAGGGGTGACAGTGGTGGTCGGGAGCTTCGGGCCCGGTGATCTCGTTAACGTTCCTCCTTTTGTCCTTCCCGGGAATTACCTCACCTCCGCGTCGCCATGGAAGCCGATCTAGGCTGGACACTGAGTGCCGTTGTCCGATTCTTGTTTAAACGTGGCCAGCCAATCAGAAGCCGGTGACCAAGGTGACACGGGGGCAGTGAGGCCACGGGTCCTGATAGGGTGACGTCAGATCTCACACCAAGTGCCCAAAAGTCACGGGCTGCCGCCACGGAGCGTTGCCGTGGTGATGGCGGAGGCACAGTGGCAGGTGGGGGTTGGTTGTAAGGGTCGGAGGTCACCGTCCCTGTTCTTCACCTGCTATTTGATCTGCCGGGTGATTGATCAGCGGTTTGCGGTGGGGAGGCGTGACATTTCCCTCTCTTTGTTTGATGCCTTTGTTGCTTCCTTTTGTGTCTTACTTTCCCTTTGGCCCCTCCCCCTCCACAAATCCGCTCTCCCTGCGAGCCGGGGAGGGGGCTCTCTGTCTTCCAAATGCAGCGTTAGCCTCCAGCCGTTTGGGGCAGTGTGGGACATGCTAATGAGAGCCCCCTGAGTGGGCCGCGGACCCCCATCTCGCTGCCGCCGCGCCACGCGTGGGGATTATCTGGTGGCGCTGGCGCCAATCCCTGTATTCATTCATTTCCTTAATTGCAGCCCTGGGGTGAGCGTAGCGGACGTCTCTCTCTCGCCACCGCACCTGAAGGTGACAGCGGCGGAGCGGACGCACCGCCGCTGTCCCCGCGAACCGCTCCTGAACGATATCGGCGCGTCCTGTGATAATTAGCCGCTTCTCGGCGGCCCGTGGGACGCGGCAGGCATTCCGGTTGTCACGCCTGAGGAATGGCGCGCCACCCGCCCCCCGCTTTCTTCAGGGTCGCGCGCGCTTTACAGCCACTCGCTGTCTTTACGAAAGGGAAGCATTGGATTCCGCGGTATAATCACCACGCTGCCCACCGGCTCTCCGCCGAGTTCGGGGGGGTAATGGTTCTTCCTCACTGCTGTGGAAAGGGGGCGGTGCTCTTTGTTTGGGAACGGCCAGCCACCTACGGCTAAGCCCGGAGTGGTGACCTCGCTTTGAACGGGTTTTTGTTTCTTTTGAGACTCTCCGCCAAGGATCCGAAAAACAAAGGCGGGGAGCTGAAAGGCAGCCGGAGCGTTACCCTCCGAGAGCGGCAGGTAAAATGGCCGGGGCCTCCGGTACATTTCCACAACAATCCGCCGCTTTCTACCCGGAATTCTCATCCCTCTGTGTCCTCTTTGTCCGGGAAGTCCTTTCACGCCGGCGTGCCGCGGTGGTTCGGTAACAGAGCGCAGCGAGGGCCGTCCCGGGGAAAAATGGGTTAATGAGCGACCCAGAACCCTAATAGAGCCCTGACGCATTCCTCCGCCCCTCCCCCGCTCCTTGGCCCGCGCCGCGGCCGTTACTGATGTGCGCCAAGGCCGGCCTGTCCCTCGAACCTCGGCCGAGACGCCCCCGGTGGGAGTGGAGGGGGGCACGCAGTTAAACAAGCGGGGTCAACGCTCGTCCCTTCCCGGCCTCCCGCGTCCCGGCACCCAGACGCTGCCTGGTTTCCGTCTCATGGCGGGACGGCAGCACCGCGTGGTACCGTTTTGGCTGGAATGTGCAGACGTTGACCCCGGTTCGTAAATCAGGTGGTCGGTGGAAGTGGCTGCCCACCTCCTGGGGTCACGACCTGTAATGAGTGGCTGGGAAGGCGGCGCTCGCTGCCTAAATGTTAGCGTGACCCCGGTGAGGGCCGCGGGGCTTTTATAGCCTTCGTGTTTCTCTTGCTCGAGCCAAACGGCGGGCGCTGTGTAGGTGAGGGGGTACGCGGCACCCGCGGTGACATTGACGGCGCGCGACCGCTCTCAAAGTCACAGAAAACACCATCCGTCTCCGGAGCGGCGGAGCCCGGAGACACGTAGCGCCGGCGCCGTTCCTGAAAAACGGGAATATTTTAATACGGAAGCAGGACGCGCGTCCGCTCGCTCGCGGCACTCTCCTGCTGGGGACCCCGGCGCTCCCTTCAAACCCCCTTTTATCCTCCCTCGGCGGGAGGGGCGCGGATCCATAAATCCGGATCGATACGTGGTAATGAAGGCTCCTGCTCCAGTACCCGGCCAGAGCGAATCTGCCGGGCGGCGGCTCTGTTCTTTATCGTGGCGTCATCCCTTCTCCTGTGCCGAGACGCATGGCCCAGATTGCTAAACACATCTGATTAGTTATATTGAACCCTCTGGTTGGTTGAGGGGAACGCGGAGCCCCTCGCCACGGGCCCGGCCCACTCATGAAATAGTAATGGCGCCCGCTCGCCGGCCGCGCCGGGGACTCTTAAGGCCGGCGTGGGACATATTTAATTCATAGCTGACCTTTTTCACGGCGGCCTCCTTATCGGACAGGTCGTCTGCTCAGCGTCTTCCGAGCCGATAAAACGCGTGGTGTCGGAGTGACATGACCCTTACCTCCACATTCCGAGCTCAAACACACACACACACACACACACACACACACACACACTTACAAGGCCCTGAGAGTGAGTGAGTGAGTGAGTGCCAGTGACATGTCCGGCTCTTTGGGTGCCCGGGAGAGTGTGTTTGCGTCCTTGGTATAATTAGCCTGCTCAAGGCGGACCCGCCATCGGAGAATTCGAAAAGCCACAGCTGTTGCCAAGGGCGATCCCCGTCCAATCACATGCGGTCTCGCGTGAGCTGCCAAATCACTCAAACTCGCAGCACACGCCCAAGATCGGGACGAGCCGCGGAGGATATTACGCTCTGTGCGTCCGTTCGTTTTCTCTTCCTCTCCTCATTCCGTCTTTCTTTCCGCCTCACACACACACACACACACACACACAAACAGAACCCTGGTATGGCAGAGCGAGAGTTTTATTGACCCTGAATGCATGTGTGATGGAGAGGAATCCTCCTGCTGCTACACGATGCTCTTGCCTCTGCCGGTTATTTGGTTTGGAGATGCGCCGGGCCGCGGCCCTCGGAGGGGCGCCGGTTCGGGGAAAATTGATGTTGTTCGCTCCAATCTACAAGACCGCCCCAAGAAGCAGGTGATTCTCGCAACACCGAGCCCGCCACGTAATCCCCTCGCGCTAATGCTGCGAATCTCGTCCGGCGGATGCGAGTCGCAGAGAGAGCACATTACATGACCTCTGCATGTAATGAGCCGGGGTATAAATAGCAGTATTGACTCAGCACACCCTATCTGTGTGTGTGTGTGTGTGTGTGTGTGTGTGTGTGTGCACGTGCACATGTTTCCTCTTTCTTTTTTCCGCTGCGAAACCGTGTAAGCGGAGCCTGGAGTATTTCCGCTCTTCGTGTCCGGGAATAAAATTGTCTCATGAGTGATACAGATGTTCAACATAATCTGCTGAATATTACAGAATTATAGGGATGTATTGATCGATCAGATGAATATCGGAGACTCCTGGAAGGGCAGTGGTCAGTCTTGACCTGACCACTGTGGGCAGCAGTGGAAAATTTGACCCTTATTATGGGTTCATCCTGATAAAATGTGTTGAGATTGCTTTGTTAACAGTTATGATGCAGGCGATTGATTAAAAAATGTATTATTGCAGGAGAATTTGCAAATGTTTTGCTGAATTTTTGCAAAATTTGCAATATAATGCTCTTATAATATTTAGTATAATAATAGTACAGGGTGATTCATATCTTATTGATATTGATATTGTTAGAACATTTTAAGACTGTGTGTGCTGTATGTCTCACTGTTTGTCACGTGGTGACGACATGGAACGTTCATGTCAGACATGATATTTTTGGACATGTTTTCCATGCTTGTTGCTGGTCTTATGGCGATGCTTCTCAAGGGAACGCTTGTTCAGAAATCCCCACTCATCACGGACCGTCTCTCTGTCTGTCTCTTTGTGTTTTTCTCTCTCTCTCTCCCTTTCTTCTTTCTGTGCGTCTCTGCCCCGCCCCACCCCCCTTTTGCCTCCTTCTCGGCACTCTGCTCTGCTCTCTCTCGCTCCACCCTCATGATTTCCACTGCTGCCCACAGTATCGTCCAGTGCCGACCTTGAGGGGGGACGTTTTTGTCGTCCACGTCCCAGCAGAACTTGTAACAGATTCGGGCGTGTCGTCACGTGGCAGCCTGTGTTTGCTGTGCAAAATCTCTGACCGGTGTGAAAGTGCTGGGTTGGTTGAAGTTTGTGTGTGTGTGTGTGTGTGTGTGTGTGTGTGTGTGAGGGGAGTATCTGTGCAGAAACACAACACCTGTATAAAACATGCATGATGCAGACGCCGCACAGATCCTGTGGACCGGCCGCTGCAAATTTAAAACTGACCCACATACTGGACCTGTGTGTGGCACCACACGCACGCACACACACACACACACTTTTCCCTTCTCTCTCACCTGTGGGGTTTGTAATTTCCGCACAGCAGCGTTTTTTGTGAAGGACCGCCCAGGGCGTCTGCCCCTCCCCCCTGTCACCGTTGCTCCCTTTCGCCTTACTGCCCCACCCACAGGATTTGATACCCGCTTGGCTCTGTCACCACGGCAACCTTTGCATGCTACCTGTCAGAGAAGAGGCGAGGTGTGAGTGGCCGGCTTGTTTGCGTACGGCGTGGCGCCTGCGTGTGGCCGCTTTTTTGGGGCACGTGCGAGCTCCTTATCTGCGATATTCTGTTTTTTTTATTTGATATCCGGTTACGGAGAGCGCGCTTACTGGTGACGGAAATGACTAACACTGGCAGGCCGATGGTATCGAATCGGGACCCGCGGCGGCGGGCAGGGAGTCGTTATGTTGATTTATGCCGGCGCAGATCCGCAGCGCGAGCTGAGTGGCAGCGGCGAGCCACAGCCCAACTGTTTACTCATCAGATCCGGGCGGCTGGAGCGAGGAGTGACGTGCGGATAGAGTCCTGCCTGGACACACGTTCCCAAACCAGGAGACACACACACACACACACGGAACGAACCATCCATCTTAATAAAGAGCAACATTAATATAGAGGAGGCTGTTATCAAACAGAATGCCTGCTTGTGATTGGCTGGATGTTGAAGTGTACACGTCCTTCACCGCACGTTGCGGCCAGCATCTGGGCCCGATGGTCTCTTCTCACGTAAAGAGGAGGGGCCCTTGCTTTCATGTTCAGGTTCTTATCATACTCACACACACACACACACACAAGCATTCTGGTGGATTAAGATTGTGAAGTCATCCCCAGCGCTGGACTGGCGCTGTGTCAGCTGTTCCATCCGGGCGTGGCCGCGTGCTCCTCCTGGGAGGTGGAACTCACACTCATTATTCGGTCAAGAACAAATTGACGTACGAGTTTCGACGGAATCCTGTGCATCGCTTTCCCTGCCATTTTACCACCGAGACCAGAGCGTCCCGTGGAACGTTCTGGAGGAGCGCGAGTGGCATACCGGATCTCCGCCTCCACGCTCCTCACCGACGTCCTGCTTAAACTCAACCTCCCTCCGCCTCGCCTGGCCGAGATAAACGCCCTGACCTTTGAGAGCGATAAGCATCCCCCCGCCGCCTTAAAGAGTCGGGAGCGATGGTGTCTCCTATTAATTCGCGGCACCGCGAGGCATATGGACGCCGCGAGCCAGAGCCATTGACCTTTAACGCTCCGCGCTAGCGGTGTACGCTGCTGACAGCTATGCAGAATGGGCCGGGCTGATTCTAAAAACCGGCCCCGTGCGAACATGTGACTTTATAAGAGAAGAGCGTGTGGCGTTTTCGCCTGGCGCGGCAGCTGGTACCGTCCTGATCACTGCTGATGGCTGACTTACCGGGGCCGGAGTTTACTCGGACAGGAGTGGGAAATCATTATCTCCGCCGGCGAGGTACGGCGCGGGGGAGCATGGGCCGAGGTGGCGGCCGGGGGTCATTTGAATGTGAATGGCTCCTTTTCACTCCGCGGCCAACAGTGGCGGCGTTGTCCGGGAGCTGGAAGGTCCGGGCAGCACAGACGCGGCATTGTGCGGCGTCTTCAGGCTGCCGGGACGATTGTTCTGACCGGTTCTGGCCCGGACACTCCGCGTTGCGAGTCCCGGCCGTCCGCGTGTGTTTGTGCAGGGATGTGCAGCAATGCATTGTGGGAGATGAGCGGTTCCACCCTGTCTGAATGTGAATGAGCGAGACCTTGGTTCTCATTACGAGGGTCTGAGGGACTTTCTGAATTTGTGTGTGTGAGCATGCATGCAGACACTAATCACGCTGGGCCCGGGTGCCACCATGTCCGCAGCTGCATGCTACCCATGAGTCACTGGCCAAATGGCACAAACGAATGCGCATCGGCGTGGCAACCACGCCGCAGCTCCGCCAGGTGAGGTGTGTTTTTCAGGCCAGTGCTCGGGCCGACTCAGAAGTGGGTCGTGTGTGTGTGTGTGTGTGTGTGTGTGTGTGTAGATGGGGTATTATGTCCTGACAAGGATGACAGCTGCTGCAGTGTTCCACAACTTCCTTTACCCAACAATCCCCCACTCTCTTACACACACACACGCACACACACACACCAAATGGTCCCAGTGTGTGCTGGGATAACGATTATCTGGCCCTTTACTCAGCTGTCACTCCGACACACACTTACCCTCACCCACTGGCTGCAGATCGGGTGTTCGCACACACACACACACACACACACACACACACACACACACACACACACACATGCATACATATAAATGACTCCTTCTAAGCTATTACTACAGGAATGCAGAATAACGCAGCAAGAGGGCGTGTTTCTGGGGTGCATGCATGTGAATTGTATGCCTAAGTGTGGAACCGTGTGTGTGTGTGTGTGTTCATGGTTGCGTGTGTGTGCATTGGCTCCTGCACAGCCTGTCATTCTGTGTGTTTTATCTGCTAACAAATCCCAACAGCTGGGCCATGGCCTGAGAGAGAGGTGTGTGTGTGTGTGTGTGTAACGTCTTATGCTGGTGGTGTTGGGTTTCATGCAAAGCCAATATTGTCTCATGTGTTCAGAATTAGCATGAACATGCCCCCGGCGTGGTCGTCCGGCGGCCCCTCCTCCTCATCCTCCTTCCTCCTCCTGAGTAACTCCAGGTCGGAGGTCGGCGTAGACGCGCTCTCGCGCGGAGCGGACAGGACTCCTCCCGGGATTAATGGCGATACGTGCCGGCAGCTCGAATGGTTCTCCTCCGCCAACAAATAAGCACCCGTCAGATCAGAAAGCCGGCGGCCTGCCGCAGATTTACGACTCTGCTGCGACCGCGTTCCCATTATGAAGGCGGTGTTACTTTTTGTCGCTGTTGTTTTGCCGCCATAATTGGTAGGACGCGGGGGAGCGGGTAGCCGTCCACGTGAAGATGAGAACCCCGCGGTTCCCCTCTGGATTCCTCCAGCTGTGAGCGGCGGCGCTCGTCTGCCGGCGCTGCCACCGGTGACTCGGCGCGAAGCGCGTTTGCCGCGACAGGCTGTCTTTTGTGAAAGCTGTTCAAACACGGAGCCCCCGCGCCCCCCCGGTTCCGCCAGATAACGGCGAGGAGGAAAATGCTCCTTTCACACCCGGGAAGTGTCTGCTGCCTGCCGTCGCACGGTGAGCGTGAAGCGGAGGGGGTGACGGCACGGACGGAGGTGTTAATTGTGAGACCGCCGGCCCGCCTCTCAGGAGGGGCGATAAAAAGCGTCCGGACAAAGGCCCGTCCCTCACCTGGCCTGTCCGAGTGTCCCAGCGGTGACAGGCTTTTCCTGAGAAACGCGTCCTCGTTAGCGGCTAGGACTGGGATTTGGAAACGCGCAGTGTGCCATTGTTTCGCTCGGCTCCGGCTCCTCCTGCACCAAACCCTTTAAGCACTTCAGGGCAGGATGCAGATTAACATGTTTACAGAAAAGCCTCTTTCCAGGGACGTGAGCACCAGAGACTCTCACACAGGCCCAGTTCTTTCTCTCTATCCAACATGGCGTGGGACACGAGGCAGAAGGACATGCCACAAGGTCCCTTTCAGGCAGGCATCATGACAAAGTTGCTTCATACAGATGTTGTGCACTGGTGCAACCTCTGTTCTTCATGAAATGTAATGTTGTACTGTTATTAATTATGACCCCAGAGAAATAACATCTGAGTGCACTGAGTACATCTGGGTTAGAGTTAAGTGTCTTGCTCAGGGACACAATGGTAGTAAGTGGAATTTGAACCTGGGTCTTCTGTTTCATAGACAAGTCCATTACCCACTAGGCTACTGCCACCCTATAGCATTCTGAAAACATCATGATGCTCATGAACATCCCAATGCTTATTTTGATCATATCATTTTCGTTCCTGCTATGGGGTTCATTTGCCCAGATCCCTCCGTACCTGTGCGGCCGCGACTCCTGCACTGGGTGGTGGTGAAGCGGGCGGGTGGGCCGCTCTGTCCATGCAGACTTCCTCTGGGAGTCTCTACAGCATCGCACAGGGATAACGATACCGTGTGGATAATGAGGAGTGAGGGCAGGCGGGGGAACTAATAATAAAAAAGTAAATAAATCTGGGATGTGAACGGGAAACGGTTGTCACTGGCAACCAGAACTGCAACTGGGACCAAGCATTGCATGCAGATCCAACAGGTTAAGAGTGTGTTGCCCCAGACACACAGAAACACACACATTCATGCCTGTTGCGTTGGAGGTCAGATTTCCCACCCCATTGCTAATAGCCATCAGTTTTTGGTCGGCCTTGGGTGGGAAGTATCTGAGACTCCAGTCTGGTGCGACGCTGATGGTACCAGGACCTGCCCGAGTGGAATCCAAGCACCAATAAATCGGGCCGGTGCGGCTCAGGCCCATTGCTTTATAATTGGCCATTAAGTCCAAGAAGCAGAGGATGGGGGAGCCAGATGTCCTTCACGAGGCCCACAGTCGCCCATGGGCTGTTAAGGTGGGGGATGCAGACGGGGGCGGAGGCTATAAAGGGAATTCTGTAGGCTGGACATCGTCCCTCATTAAACTCCTCTGCTCTTCTGACAGGCCAGTAAACCCCCCCCCCCCGCTAATGTTCTTAGCAGAAGAGCTTCGCAGGTCGCCCGTACTTACAGAGTATCGTAAAACAAAAGTAAAAAAGGGTGGAGGATGGGGAGGGGGTGGAGAAGGAAATTCCCCACCAGCTGCCCCTCATTGGAGACGCTAACACTGTCCAGTCCTTCCTTTCAACACCCACATGACTGTGGGTACAACTTGCTGGTTTAGGGGAAGATGTGGATGGGGGGCATCTATTTAAATATGGCCGCTGGATTAATCATGTCCCTGTCGGAGCAGGGAGGAGATGATGATGCCCTCAGGATTATGTATGCAATCAGTCGCTCAGAGCTGTAAGAGGCCAACTGGCCAGACACAGACCCCTCCTGACGCCACCCATTTCTGGTTTATTTATGTAAGCCCCTGTGCCAGCTGCTGTGGGACATGAGGGGGGGTGATGATGGAGTGCCGGTGACCTCTGAACATGGAATTCCAGTGGGCCCATGGAATAACACTAATGTTTGCTCTATTGGTTCCTCCTAGAGCTTTTTGAGATCAGTTCAGCTGTTGCCCCCACTTGGCATGTCCAGGTTGGGTGGACATGCCAACCCCCCATTGTGCACCCATCCTGGAATGAGCCGGGGATTTTCTGACAGACCATCTTGCAGTGCATATCATAGACAGAACTGTAACATCACTGTAACAGCAGCCATAACAGGAGGTGGGACCCAAATATCACTGCAGCTGTAGCCATAACAGGATACAGAACCCAAATATCACAGCAACAGTAGCCATAACAGGAGACAGAACCCAAATATCACAGCATCGCCAGCCATAACAGGAGACTGAACCCAAATATCACTGCAAGAGTAGCAATACAGGAGACAGAACCCAAATATCACTGCAAATGTAGCCATAACAGGAGACAGGAGTGCAACAGCGCCCATAACAGGAGGCGGGATCCAAATATCACAGCAACAGCAGCCATAACAGGAGACAGAACCCAAATATCACAGCATCGCCAGCCATAACAGGAGACAGAACCCAAATATCACTGCAACTGTAGCCATAACAGGAGACAGGAGTGCAACAGCACCCATAACAGGAGGCGGGATCCAAATATCACAGCAGCAGCAGCCATAACAGGAGGCGGGACTGAAATATCACTGCAACAGCAGCCATAACAGGAGGCAGGACCCAAATATCACAGCAACAGCAGCCATAACAGGAGACAGGAGTGCAACAGCGCCCATAACAGGAGGCGGGATCCAAATATCACAGCAGCAGCAGCCATAACAGGAGACTGAACCCAAATATCACTGCAAGAGTAGCAATACAGGAGACAGAACCCAAATATCACTGCAACTGTAGCCATAACAGGAGACAGGAGTGCAACAGCGCCCATAACAGGAGGCGGGATCCAAATATCACAGCAGCAGCAGCCATAACAGGAGACTGAACCCAAATATCACTGCAACTGTAGCCATAACAGGAGACAGGAGTGCAACAGCGCCCATAACAGGAGGCGGGATCCAAATATCACAGCAACAGCAGCCATAACAGGAGGCGGGACCCAAATATCACAGCAACAGCAGCCATAACAGGTAGCGGGACCCAAATATCACTGCAACAGCAGCCATAACAGGAGACTGAACCCAAATATCACTGCAACTGTAGCCATAACAGGAGACAGGAGTGCAACAGCGCCCATAACAGGAGGCGGGATCCAAATATCACAGCAACAGCAGCCATAACAGGAGGCGGGACCCAAATATCACAGCAACAGCAGCCATAACAGGTGGCGGGACCCAAATATCACTGCAACAGCAGCCATAGCAGGAGTCGATTCTGGGGAGATGTGGTTAAAAACTAGAGTTTGTTGCAGTTTACATCCCAGATTTACAACAGAAGCATCTGAATTGCACTGCAGCAGAATAAGGTTTTGTCATTCTCATAAACAAGTTTCTCTGTTCCGCCCCCCACCTGAAATGCAGCCATGGCAGGTGGTGTCTGGTTACTCCACCAGCCGCCAGGTTTCTCTTCTAAAGGTGATCAGAGATGAAGCCACCGGGGGGGGGGGGGGGTGCGTAGCAGGAGCGCCACTGTGCCGCTCTCCAATGGCGGCGCTGGAGGCTACCAGCTCCAGCATGATAAATCACCTCTCAGAGGGACTGTGTGGAGATGTGGGCACCCTTTGACCTCCTCGCCTACAGTATGCTAATGGAGGAAGAGCGGAGCACTGATATAAACATAGCCTCACCTTCGGGGGGAAAAAACAGAGCAAATGCACTTGGCCGTGTGTGAAATCTGTCGCTTGTTGCCGCCGCGTTCAGGAACCATAGAAACTGCGGCGTATCACCTGCCTGGTGCGAGTAACCAGACCTCTCCCACAGGGACTGACCGTCTAAGGCTGGCATTGTCTGAGGAGAAAAGGTGTATGCGTGTGTAAGGTAATACGGTTATGTGCCCGGACGCTTGGACAAATGCCTTGTTCCTGAGCCCAGCTCACCTGGCCACCAGGACGCTTTGGGAAGAAAGCAGACTCCTGAGAACTCCGGCTCCACCCAGGATCCACAGGCGAAGAAACATGAGCACTAGTGGAACCCTCCATCCACCCCTCATATTCTTTAAACCTACAAAACAGCCTATATTCAAATGTACGGTGGTTTTAAAATAACCTTCCAGCTAGAAGCTGTGTGTGTATCAGAGGTTCAAACACTTAATTATTCAAAGATACGATGCACACGAGTGCGTGTGACGAGGTGTGCAACATAAATATTTTAGTGTTTTGTGAACCGTGCATCTCCTTCAGACCAGTTCTGTGTGGAGACGGAGCAGGAACGCCATTTTCAGACGTCTGCTGGATGGAGTAAGTTTGAGGATGAAGAGTAAAAGATTGGCGGCGTGGTGCTCCATCTGTTTCACCGCAGAGAAGCTGCATTAGTCAATGAACGTCTCGATAATTCTGTCCATTTAAACCCTTTGATCAAGCGCTCTTGCTGTAATGGGACCTTTTTTCCTGCTGAAGTTTGAATCCGAGCATTGGACACAAACGTCTTCATTACAGGCTCTGAGGAAGGGAGTGAGGAACCCTGAAATAAAATGATGTGTAATTGACTGTGTGCACCACTGAAAATATGATTTTTTTTTTTGTTTTGTTTTGCGAGGGCTGTGATGATCCCAAATGCTCCTTATGATGAATATAGTTCATAACCACACTTTCACCTCTGAGAGCAAATCCAATGCAGACTCTCCATATAGATAGAGGCCTGGAACTTGGCGCTCGGCGAGTAACACCAGTCTGTTGTTGGGACTGTCCCAAATCATGGTGGCATGTTCCCCATGGCGGAGCCTGACCGGGACTCCTAATGAACAGGATTTCTATTGTTCTACCTGGAGGCCGCTTGGGATGAAATTGGGATCCCACCTGGCACAGTTTGCTTGTGAAGTGATTGTCATTGTGATACACAGCAGCACAGCACACGGTGCACACAGCGAAATGTGTCCCCTGCTTTTAAACCATCACCCTTGGTGAGCAGTGGGCAGCCATAACAGATGCCTGGGGAGCAGTGTGTGGGGACGGTGCTTTGCTCAATGGCACCTTGACGGATCAGGATTCGAACCGGCAACCTTCTGATTACGGGGCCGCTTCCTTAACCGCTAGGCCACCACTGCGTCGGAAAACATCCTTTCCTATTCCTGCGACACCCTTCCTCTTCCGTCCCGGTACCGCTCCCACTCTTCTCAGAGAGGCTTTGCTGCTATTTTCAGCCACAGAGCCGTAACTATCGGCCTGCTGCCACCGGGGCCGGCGCTCCGCAGCCACTTCCTGTTCCAGCCTCTCACCGGAGGAGCCGGCCGGAGACGCGGCGCTTAGGAAACGCTTCACAGGCCGCGGCACGCTGCAGCTTTATGACACTCCGCACCCGCAATATGTTTGTGTCTCATAGGACCTGGTTCACTGCACAGCATATGCTGATTGGTGTGTGTGTGTGTGTGTGTGTGTGTTGGGGGTGGGCTGCAGTGGTTGGATGATAGAATAAGGGCAGTGGATTTGTCTGCTGCTTCCACACGGCTAGATATTTAATCACTCATGGTGTGTGAGCTTTTCAGAAAGAAGGACTGGAACATGCACACACACACACACACACACACACACACACCTCAGCATCTTTAAAATGAGTCTAAAATGACAGTGATGCTGCAGTTTAGTTTTTTTTGTCACTCATTCGCTTTTCTTTTTTTCCTCTCTGTGTCTCTCTGTCTGTTTTTCAGTTCTGGTGGAGTGTGTGTGTGTGTGTGTGTGTGTGTGTGCACTACTGCACCGTTAAAGCCCATTTAACAGCTGGCTAATGCTCCGCCAGCTCTGGTCTAAAAGCATGTCCTAATTGCTGAACAATTATCATGTTTAATGACGCTAAATTGAGCTTATGGGCGTGTTCCCAACCTGCGGAAGTCTGACGCTGGGAGCGGGGAAGCGAGCTCGGACGCAGAAACGCTCCTCCCACTTCCAGACGGAAGTCCATCAGGGGAGAGCCGTCCCCGCGGGGCCACTTCAGCCGCAAGGTCCAGCGGCTCACGTTTCCCGCTTTCTGTATTTAGACGATCATTTCATTTCAGGTCAGCTTGCCGTTGTTCTCCGGCGCGGCTTCCGCAGTGTTCCCGCGCCCCGTCTGGAAAAACAACATTATCCCAGACGGACGTGGACGATTTGTACGTGGTGGAGCTTGTGGTTTTCGTGGGGAATCTGGGTACAAACCGGGGACAGATGTGTTTGGAGTTGGTCCCCCGCAACCCCACCCCGCGCCGCCGGCCTCTGTCCCTAATCTGGCCTGCATTGTGCCGTAATAAAGCCCAGATGCTCGGCGCTCTCAGCTGGAATGAGCCGGGCCTTCCAGTCCTGCAGCCATGTTCATCCCCGTGGCCGCATTCATCCTCTCGGCTCAAATCCGCCTGCGGGCGTTTACGTCGGCGTTTACCGCTGAAACGTATGGCGACAGCAGAAGCGGCTCCGGAAATCCCTGCCGTGTTCCTACGGACATTTCTCCCGCTTAGTATGTGCCCGTCTCAGGGATCAGCCATGCGTCCCAAAACCAGCTGCCCGTCTCAGTGGGAACGTCACCGGAACGGCTCCGGCACGCCTTAACCTCCGGCCCCTGATCTGGGGGCCGCGTTCCGATATGCGTTCCGGGTCTGCAGGTATATTTCAGTTCATGTTACGTATCTTCGCACCCAGAGCGCACTGTGGTAAAAGTGCCGTGCAAGCTCAGCTTTTTCATTCTTAAGTTCCTACAGAATCACAGCTCATTTGAATACGAGTTTTCTTCTCCGGCTCTGGGAATTCATTACGGACGTTGGCACAATCGATTCGCTGTGCATTCTGCCCGGCCCGTAATTATTGCAGAGATAATCTGTCTGATTGTAAATTCTGAATACATAAATTCACCGCACTGCATACAGCATATTGTATTAAGACGGTTATGATGGAAAGCTCATTTAGACACTGCGTCCGTGTGTGTGTGTGTGTGTGTGTGTTTATTGATGGGTGGAGTAAACCCTTTGAAGGATGGGCTGTTTTAGTTATGAATTTTGGATAAATGGCGTTGCAGAATTCCACACGTCTGCCCCCTCCGTAGCACGCTCCGCCGTCATTGGTGGTTGCTCCGAGCCCTACCTTCTGCCCCGCCCGTTTTCATACCCATTGGCGTGAGGAATGTTTTCCAGTCTAAAATAAATACGCGACTCAGCACTTCACACATCTGTGTGGGCGTTTTTTTTTTTTCTCCGTTTGGCGAGCAGACCTTCCCCTGGTCCAGTCAGGTGGTCTGGGTGGAGGTGCGGAGCCGGGTGGGTGGTGCTTGATGAATGAAATCCTGCAGAGAAATGCTTTAATGCTCCCATTTGGGTGTGTGTGTGGGGGATTTTTTTTAATCTTCAATTCTTCAATTTCCTGTGAAGATTTATGATATTTGCTGTCTGTAATAAGAAAATCTACACACACACAAACACACACACTCTCTCATAATTGTGGGGACATACTTCACCCTGGATTTAGTCTGTAACAGGCTGAACTCTGCACTGGAGACACTCAATGAAAGAGTTGAACGCAGGGCTTCATCTGTGTGTGTGTGTGTGTGTGTGTTTGTGCGTGTTCATCTAAGCAGAAGTGCATTCAGCTCTGCAATGTAGCCAGTGGTCTAGTGTGTATCTCCGCCCCACACTGCCACACAGGGAGAACTAGTGCATGTAATTGGAATATAACCAGCATTCTGCTACTGCATGGGGAACCTGGAGATTAAACTGTGTGTGTGTGTGTGTGTTACGGATTGCATTAAATTGTGCTGCACGTTCTCATTAGGAGGTCACAGCATGGGTGAAATGTGCTCTGTTCTGAGTGCTGGGGGAAGTGGACGTGTGTCACTTCCTGTGTGCGCTCCTTTCATCTGGCTATGTTGTGTGTAAATTGTAAACTGTGTTTGGGAAGTGTGTGTATATGTGTGTTTAGTGGGGTTGTATTGTGTGTGTGTCTGTTTTAAAGACCAGGTATGAGATTCGCTCCAGTCTGGTAACTGGCATCCCACTGCCTGATGTTTACTGTGGAAAAGTCTCTAGATTTCACCGATACGCGTTCGACCGTCAACAGATATGCATTCAGACACATTCAAGACATTCGCTTTTTAAAAGCGCACTAGTTTATTAATTAGTTCTCCTTCATTAATAGTTGTAATTAATAGTTACAACTATACAAGTTAAGCATGGTGTACTTGAGAAGTTACAGTCTTATCATTTGGAGTCAAATGCAGATGAAGTGACACGAGGATGTTCCGAAACGGAACAAATTCGTTATTTCTTTATCTCTTCTCGCGGGGGTCTGGTGATCCGCCGGCGTGTTCGAGCCGCTGGGAAATCCTCGTCCTCCTTCCTCTCAGCAGCAGCGCTGCCACCATGTTCCATCTCGGCAAAGGGGGGGCGGACTCTCTGCATCAGTAAGGATGCGGTAACGGACTACCTGCCTGGCAGAGGCACTTAATGTCCCAGGGAGGGGGCGTAATCCCGGCCATTTACAATTAGATTCTATTTTGGCTGCTTATTGAAGGACTCATTAAAATAGACTTAAATGGTCCCCACACACTCACACACACTCACACACACACACAGTCGCTCAGCCCTCCCTTTCTTATGGAAAACGTGGAGCCTTTCTGTGTTAATGGCCGTCATTGCAGCCTCTATTCATGTGATAAAAGCTGAGCGCAAACTGTTACGTTGAAAAGCGGCCATTTCCCGGCGCAGAGGAGCCTTTGTGGCTTTTTTTCGGAGGTGAATATGAAAGTCGGTGCAGCGGTTAACCGCATGGCTGCTGGAATCAGAGGGGACGGGTGCCGAGCCGAGGCTCATTTGGCCGCGAGGACGGCCGCGGAGCAGCGGGTCAAGCGAGGCGGCGGCGTGAAGGGAGGCTCGCAGCTCTTTTGTTATTTCCGAAATGCTGCCGGTGTTTAGGGACTCAGGGTTACTCTCCAAATCCCAACCGCTGCCGGCACAGTTATAACTTCCTACAAGCAATAGAAGTCAATAAAAATGGTCAAAATCGAATTAAGTGGCTTTGGTTACTTGCTGTTATATTCCAGTTTAACTCAAATGTGCTGCAACAACGCGAAATCATCAAATTCAAATTTTATTTGTCACATACACACTCATACACAGACGGTAGTATTGCAAATATTGCAAGTATACAGTGAACTAATATGCAAATATTGCAAACATAACCAAATATTACACTCTTATGTTTTTACCATAAAATATATGTAACAGATAGGGTAAAGGTGTGCAAATGTGTAAAGTGAAAGTAAATTAAAATTTGCAAGATTCTGGGGGGATAGGGTCCAGAAGGGATTGAAATTACAATACTGAAAAATGTATCAATAGTTTTGGATAAAAAAAAAAAAAAACAGGTTACTTGAAAGTTGGGAGCTGCTGTTGACTGTATATGTATATGGTGCTGTATAAATGGGCGGGACCGTAATGTATGGTAATTTATGTCTTGTGTACAGGACACTGGCCGTCAGAGCTGCAGCCTATTGATTAGGAGTCAATAAGCAATTCAAACATATTTAATTGAACATTTTTTTCAACAAGGCCGGTGGTGGTTTTTTTTATACGCGTGTGTAAATTTGCGTAAAATCCTCATGTTTGTGTCTTTTTCTGCAAGGAGGCGTGGCAGCTGAGGTGAGATTTTTCAACTCTGCCTCACACGTTCACATTCTTCTTTCTTTCTCTGTGTGTGTTAATTAGATTTTTTTTTTTTTACTCCCATGAAACTCAGCAATTCCAAGGATTGTGGCAGTGCTGCTTTTTTTCCCCTCCCCGCATCACGGTTCTAACGGCGCTGTGATCGGCGTCCTTCGCTGGAGTTTTACAGTGGTGGCAATAATTTGGTCCTCATGCGTAGGGGAACAAGTGTCTAGGTGCAGGGCTGGAAGTTGAAAGGTCCCAGTGCAGTTTTATCTGCGGAATCAGTATTATTCCACGCCGCAGACACTTCACATTCATCTTTTCTCCATCAACTGTAATTCAAGGCTGCTGCGGCTCCTCCACAGAGCCGGAATGCCTCGGAGATAATAGGCGATTCAGGGCGGAATGTCGGTGCCTAAATGAATGTGCTGGTCGGCTTTATTGGTCTATATTTCAGCAGCACTGTGGGGAGGAGGGGGGCGTTCTTCTTACAAGGCCAAGCCGAGCCGCACGTACAACTGCACTAAAGAATCCGAGCGTAAGGAGGCGTGTGAAGAAATCATATTCTGAAGAAGAGCTGTTTATGGAGGAAAGAGGAAGACAAAGCAGGTACTTGAAACATCTGCAAAGCTGGAATCGGGTTCTACCGGGTTCTAAAGCACCGTGCACCATGGCAACAATCCCCCACCCACCCCACCTTTTTCTCCGTCTGTGCCTCTGGCAGGGCGAAGTTGAGCTCTGACAGCCATTAAATCCCCGCCAGACCAGAGTGCGATTAAAGGAGAGGAACCTTTTAGCTGCGTGCGTGGATGTCATCCTGATCCAGAGTCCAGATTTATGCCTCCTGGATGTTCCTCGTGAAACTGGTGGATGGGCACCATGTTACGTTGATATGAAAGAGCCGGGTTAAGTGCCCTGGTATCCCTGCAGCTCCCATGTTGGAGTGTCGGTCTGTTTGTTTGTGGATGTGTGTGGCCAGTAAAGTAGGTCAGTAGAACCGCAGTTCTCTGTGTTCCTCAGTGACTGTGCGGTTTTCAAAGCTGCAGATGAGCATTGGTTGCACTGGTCCGGGCTTTTTTACTGAACGGTTGTCTCTCCATACAGAGAACATGTAGTAAACACTCCTGCTCCTGGGAGCTATAAAGTCCAGACTCCTGAGACGGTGGCGTTCTTACCGACGTCAGCGACAAGCAGCGACAACAGCAACCGCTGCCCTAAACAATTCGACGCGTTATACAGTTTGCCCTCGGGTCCATTTTCATTCAGTTCTTCATATTTCACAAACAATTTGAGCGGAAAGTGCCTACTTTTATTGGAACACGTCATTTTAATGAATCAATCGAAGTGCAGCTGATGTCAGGTCTTGTATCCAATGCTATTTCTACCCGATACTTTTTTGAAATGGATACGTCCCCGCAAGTCACCACCCGGTTCATCCTTGATTAAAGCCGATTTTAAATATGGCTGCATTTGACTAAAGGTAGAACATTACTTGGTCTGAAGAAAATGAACACATTGCATGATAGTGATCTATCACTAATTCATGAGAATGTGAGTAGTGAGAAATGTCCAGTGATTTTGCAGAAGAAGAACAAAATGGCTGTATGTGCTAAAATACAGTCTCATTCCTGTTTTGTTCTGTATACTAGTGTCATTAGTATATAACGACAACCAACAGATCATGGTTGTACTGTATGGTGCGTGGTATGGTGTATGGTATGTATGGTACTTTACTTCTGTAAAGATTGGGAATAAGGTGTGCAAACAATTTCTGGAAGTGGGTCACACTGAAGTGACTTGGCACAATTGGTCTTTTAAAGCTGCGTATCAGCCTGCCATCATCTGCTACACCCAGCAGCTCTCGGTTGATAACGATGGTGTGTGTAGTGCAGCGCTGTCAGCGTGCTGCTCTCCACTCGTGATGGAGCGACGCTGTAATCCGGCCAACGGCACAATGTGGTGCAGGAAGACAGATGTTAATTTTATCTGGGCTTCTGTGATCGGGGTATTAGGGCTGCACTGTCAGGCAGCAATAATCCACCTCTGATGGAGTAAAAGTCATCTCACGTTGAAAACCACACCCCTGCGTTCCAAGCCACTACCTGGAAGGCACTTCGGCCAGAGCCACGGATAAATTCCCGCTACTATAATCTAACGTGCTGTGGGACTGGATGGGCTAACACCCCACCTATCAGGGCACTGCACACTCCTGACTAAGGTGCCTGATCACAATGCTGATTGTGCACTGTTGTGGTGGTGCCAGTGCGGTGTTACAGTGTTGTAAAGGGGCCAGTTTTTTTTTTTTTTTACGGTGTTGTGGTGGTGCCAGTTTGTTGTTACGATGTTGTGGTGGTGCTAGTGCAGTGGTGGCCTAGTGGTTAAGGAAGCGGCCCCGTAATCAGAAGGTTGCTGGTTCGAATCCCGATCTGCCAAGGTGCCACTGAGGTGCCACTGAGCAAAGCACCGTCCCCACACACTGCTCCCCGGGCGCCTGTCATGGCTGCCCACTGCTCACTCAGGGTGATGCAGGGTTAAATGCAGAGGACACATTTCACTGTGTTCTGTGCTGCAGTGTATCACGTGTGACAATCACTTCACATTCACTTATGGTGTTGTGGTGGTGCTAGTGCAGTCTTACGGTTTTGTGGTGGTTCCAGTTTGTTGTTACGGTGTTGTGGTGGTGCCAGTTTGTTGTTACATTTACATTTATGGCATTTGGCAGATGCCCTTATCCAGAGCGACTTACAAAGGTGCTTTCAAGTTACCATCGATGAAGAGATCAATTCTGGTTCACTAGGACCCTCAACTATGAATACAACCTTTTTATTCACTCAGTTGTAGATTCTGTACACAAGTTCGACAATAAGAAAGTTACAAGTTAATCTACAGTGTTGTGGTGCTAGTGTGGTGTTATGGTGTTGTGGTGGTGCCAATGCGATGGTACAGTGTTGTGGTGGTGCCAGTTTGGTGTTACGTTGAAGATGCCAGTTTGTTGTTATGGTGTTGTTGTGGTGCCGGTATTGGGAAGATTCCAGTTTGTTTTTAGGGTGTTGTGGTGGTGCCAGTGTGGTGTTACGGTGTTGTGGTAGTGCCAGTTTTTTGTTATGGTTTAGTGAAGATGCTAGTTTATTGTTACAATGTTGTGGTGGTGCCAGTTTGTTGTTACAGTGTTGTGGTAGTGAAAGTGCGCCGCTACAGTGTTTTGAAGATGCCAGTTTGTTGTTACGGTGTTGTGGTTGTGACAGTGACTCTGACTGCTCTCATTGGCTCAATTGAGCAGTTTCCTGCACAGCAAGCAACGGTGGTGGGATAGTGGGCACCAGTGCACCCAGACTCCAGGTGGATGCACAAACCAGTGATCTAATGGCTGGAGAAATTCACGAGTGTGTTTCTCTTGGGGGCAGATGACTTCATCTCAGCCAGACAAACAGGCTTGAGGCCAGGTGGTCATGTGACCCGCCTCGGCTGCTTTGCCTTTTTGGAGCCCTTGTCTGCTCTCTCACCTCGATGACATGCAAATGGAGGTGGCATAAATAGTGACGTGTGTTTTTACACACATTGCACTTCTCCAGAGTTGTGTTCAGATCAAGCTTGAAGATCCACACAGAAAGGATTAAAACGGATGGGTGTGCAGTTCTCCGTCACTCTTTTTTTCCTGTCTCTGTCTGTCTCTCTGACACTGTGTGTTCATGATGGACCAGACAATGGAGGTTCAGTGAGTGGGTTTTGGGTGGGGGTTGGGGGTTCTGGGTTTGAATGTGGCAGTGGTGAATGGACCCGTTCAGTCGGTGGTAATTTGGGGCTGGTGAGGAGCATTAGAGCCCCTCTCAATCTGCTGACTGGGTATTTCTGCCCCCATCCCCCTCTTCACATCATCCCAGCCCCCCTGCTGCATCGACATTTCTGCCCTCACCAAAGAGGGCTTTATCTCCATGACGACTGGCCGGTCAGGGCGTGGCTTCATTAGCACAGAAGACAGACACTGTGAATGATGGGGTTCACCTCATGGGCTTTTGTTGTGTGGGAATGTTGGATTTATGAACACACATGTTGGATGCCCTGTTCGTTTGTGCTGGAATTTGTGTGGCTTGCTGGGACTCTCACACGGGGCTTTTGACATTTTTACTTCCAAAAAACAGAATCCAGTGCAAACCTAGAACACCGCACAACTGAAGATGTAATAAATCGGTTTTCACATCCGCCTCCTGCTGCTCCTATTGAAATCTGTTCTCATGATTCGTTATTCGTCCTCCATTTCAAAGTTGAGAAGGTTGGAAATGCACTTGCTGGAAGGGCTCTTCGGCTGAAGGTTTCCAGGAGGAAAGTTCCCAGGTCAACACCTAATTCCAGCAGCAGCTGTTGAGGGTGTGAAGGAGCAGGAAGTGGGCAGGGAGAGGCTGGCACCTCTGTGTGTTTCTCCTCGCACTTCACCGATGCCCCAGCACTCAGGGTCGGAGGGCGCTTTTATAGGAAGCAGCTCATTACGCTAGGATTGTGTGTCTGTGTGTGTGAAAAATGTCATTAAACACAGAATACGTGGTCCAGAGTGGAAGGTGTGAGAACGTAAAGAAATACGTTCAGCGAATGTACAGTGTAAGTATAAGGCTGGTTCAGAGTTCCGGCTGAGAAGCTAACAAACTGGGGAAGGTCCACAGGTCACAGCGGTTATGTTCTGCCTGCAGAACCCGATAGGAGAGCAGTCTTATTGCCAAGTTTCCTGATGCATTGCATGCTTTTACAACAAAGCAGTCCGATCCTAGAGCTGCGAACGTTGGTCCTACTCTGAGGCTTCCATGGTTCTTCGTAACGAAGAAGAGGTCATGCCGAAGAACCCGCTGTTCACTTTGCATTCACGCGTGCGCGGATGAATTCTCGATTCTCCAGGTGGAACGGCCGTTTTTGCGTTGTGAAGAGATCTCGCTCATTCTTTGTCATTATTCGGAACACGAGACCGGGTTAATAGGGAACCATCAGGGGCCGTTAGCGGGCCGATATTTTTATTCCTTTTCCCCCTTTCTGCAGTATGATAAAGGAAACTGAAATTGCGTTTCGATTCATCGCTCGGAGAACACTTTCCATTTCAATGGCCAGTTTTTGTTTTTTTTTTCTCCCCCACCGCTTGTTTAGAGACGGGCGCGCTGCACTCATCGATTGTGACTTGTGCCTCTCTCCCGAAGAAAAGGCGCGGCGCTTGACCGCCCCTGAGGGGAGCGCTGCCGTGTTGTCAGAGCGCGCTGGCAAATATACAGCCACACTCCCTTTACCATCCAATTTCGTACCAGAATCCTTTTTTCCATTCGCCCAATTGATCGTGCTTCGTTTTTTTTTTTTTTTTTTTTTCAGTTTTCTAGCAGAAAGTTGACGTCTGTGTGTGTGTGTGTGTGTGTGTGAGTGAGAGAGAGAGAGAGAATAAAAGCAACCGGACAAAGCCGTCAAGATCCGGTTTCACACGCAGTTAAAGTTGGGTTTTATCAGCCAGATGAATAGAACGGTCCTTTAATATCTGCAAATGTGTAACTAAACTTTGCCTTAAATCTAGATCCCTAAACGTAAAATGTAGATCCCTAAACAAACAGAACATCATTTTTAAATTACGTTTGCATGCTGTTAGCGACACCTCATGTTCTAGTATCTATGGAAGGTCATTTGGACTCCACAAAGAGACGGATACACTCATGTTGGCTCTGTGTGTGTGTGTGTGTGTGTGTGTGTTCAGAAGCCTGGTCCTGTTTGTCGATCCCCTGTACAATTTCCTCCTGTAGTCTTATATCTGGTGTCCCTTTTGTGCGAGTCAGCCATTGTCCTTCAGGGCAGCTAGTCTTCCTCGTTTCTTCCTTCTGTCTCTGTTTCTCTCCAAGGTGTAGCACTTTAAAGCAGTACCTCTGGGGTGCAGCCCAGAATCCATTATTCATGAGACTGAGTCTTTGCCAGCTGCTCCGCACAGCATCTGAGATGATTGTGAAGAAAGAGCATGTTCCCTATCTGTCCAACGAACACACACACATTCAGCCGAATAAAATTCCTCTTCCTTTCTGTCCTCCAGTGAAGTTTATTGACTGCGACAGAGGGGTCCAGGTGCGTTTCCAGTGCAGCAAGCCCGCCGACTTTCGGGTGGAGATGGATGGGGTGGTCCATGCGCTCCACAGCTTCAACCCAACCACCGCCCTGCCCTCGCCCGTGGTGATCACGGCACAGGACGAGACCACCAAGGAGCGGTGGCAAACAGAAGTCCGACTGACGCCCCCTAAAGGCCGAAGTGCACAGGTACGTCTCAAATGAAGATACGATGATTCAAATCTATTTATTCCTCCATCTTCCACCGCTGCAATCTTTGTTGTTACTCCTGATGACGTAAACCTAACTAAAGAGTCAGCAGACATGCCTGCTTTCTGTTAACTTGTTGCTAGAAGATTCATTCTGGAAAGACTCTTCATCTCTGATATGTAGTCTGGATCAGGGACATAATGTACTAGGAGCAATGTGAGCAAAATTGGATTAAAACTCTCTACAAGGTGACACTTCTTCTTTCTCCCCTCAGGGGGGTTGATTTGAAATTTGATAATGCTAATGTTAATAAAAAAAAAAAAAAAAACCTTCAACATTCATATGCAATATAATAAGCTTGTGTCACCATACAGAAGTTTTGACGATATTCATGTTACCATCTGATACATTTATTATTATTATTACACAATATCACAGTACGAGATTACAGTACGATACAGAGTGTATGTGGCCGGAACCCACCTCACCTCCTCACTCCATCTGATCCCTTCTGACATCTTCCCGTAAACGTGAGCAGGTGCTGCGTGGTGGTGGATTAAAGCGTAATGTGTCGATTTACGTGGCGCACAAACATGTACTCAACGCGGCAGATGCAGAATGGCCCCCCGTAAAAGCTCCCCGCGCCGCGGCGATGCGGCCTCGCACTCCGCAGCCAGCGCCGCGGTGATTTAATGGACGCGCAGCATCTGTCTCCGGGACTCGGGAAGGCTGGGTGGAGCATCGTTCGCCGCTCATCAGGCGGAGTGGCTGGCGGAGCACTCAGCAGCACTTTGCACTTGATTATAAATACATTTTCACACGTCGAGCGTGCCGGAGGCGTTGGCGCGGCCTGAAGCGCAACCTGCGTCTCCAGTTCCCACCCCCTCCACGTGGGCCCATTGTTCACCGTATTTCACAATGCTGTGGGTTCGATTGATGGGAATTACTGAGAAGATGGTATCAATTTCAACAGACATTTTGGGGCTATCACTGTCAGATAACGAATTAAGTAAAAGCAGTCCATTTGCATGGAAACAACTGTCCTCTATAAATAGGCTCATTAAAAACGAACGTCCCCTACGAGAAGTACTCTTCGTAGAAACGAAGCAGAATATTATGTCCAAGTGTGTTTCATCGTCCATCTCATGCCTCGATCTGAATATAAATGTCCTCCGCAGCCACGAAGCGGTGTTGTGCTGGGCTGAGAACAGGCAGTCCGGACCCCGTCCCTGTTCAGAGGCGCATATCGGCCTATTTAAAGATAAACCTTATTGGGCGTAATTCATGGCGCTGCAGTAAACAGCGTCGTTAGGCCGTGCAGCTCGTTTAGCATGGTGTCTCCTGCAGGTATGTGATTTTAATGATATCATTAGTCACGCCTCTCATTTGTCTGAGGAGGAACACGCGGCCACCCACGAGCGGTAGACGGGGCTTTGGTAGCACACTTACTTAGTGCAATCATGGAGACTGGTGGGGGGAAATGCTAAACTAATATTTAGTTCAATTCAGTTTAATTTTTATTCGTCCATTAGTCACTAACTGTGATTCTCCCTGCTGCTGTGTAATGGAGAATAAAATCCAGAACAGAAGAACTGCTGACGGGGATCCTTCCTTCCGGGCTGCGAGAAACGTGCAAAATGACTGATCATATCATCACTGGACATGATGATAAAATGCAGGGAGAAATTTTTGACACAGAACAGATCATAACTCATAAGTCTGTTCTCTTCATTCTGAAATGTATGACACACCATCAGAAAAACACCCTCATCCTATAATTCAAAGCGAAGTGATTGGCATTGTGAAGCACACCACACGGTGACACAATGAAATGTGTCCTCTGCTTTTAACCAGCACCTTGGTGAGCTATGAGCACCCGTGGAAGCAGTGTGTGGGGACGCTGCTTTACTCAGTGGCACCTTGGTGCGACTTAATAATAATGTATTAGAAGCTATTAAACCTAATGATTAAAAATCTAAGTAAAATGAATGCCGTATGCTGGGCCAGGAGGCACACGAGTGGACATGTCCCAGCAGGGAAGGGAAGCAGAAGGACTGAGAGCAGCAGGACGGGGACGCTTTGAATGCAACAGTACATATAGCATCTGTAATAGGCTGGTAGTAGCCTCGCGGGCAAGACACTCGCCTATAAACTAGAAGAGCAGAAGTCGCAGGTTCAGTCCCCACTTACCGTCAATATGTCCCGCAGCAAGACACTTAACCCTGAGTGTCTCCAGGGGGACTGTGCCTGTAACTACTGATTGTAAGTCCCTCTGGATTACCGCGTCTGATAAATGCCACAAATGTAAATGTCATTTTATCGGATGATTACTGTAGCTACTTTAACAGCTACACTGGCCAGTTTATTAGGTTCTCCTGCTATTTACGACTGTCACCCATGAATCCATTCACCAGTGAGAAGAAGTGGTGACTGTGTGGGACCGTTCTCAAGTGGGACCTAGAGAGTTATGTTAGGTAGGCGTTTCTAATAAAGTGCTTGCACTGAAGAAGATTACAGGGCATCCATAGTGTGAACAGCCACAATGTTTGATTGGTTCGCCTCCGCGCTGCGTAGGACGCGTTTGTGAGGTCTGTCCCACCTCACTTCTCAACTGAGACACAAAGCTCCATCATTGTGACCAGAGGCAGACTGCATGTATGACATTATAGGGCAATTACTGGAATCCCCTTGACGTTTTGAGCGTAAAGTCGACATTAATAAGCGCGGTCTCAGTGCAGGGCTTGTCATAAATCAAGTAGTTCTCACTAATCACATCACTGATTAGATTCTTTATTAGTTCAACGAGCGCCGGTACCCCAAGGGACTGTTTAAATCAGCAGCTACTAACGATTTTTTCATTAATGTCTGCATGACCTCATATTCCACCCAGCCTCTACTGTACAGCAGTAATGCCCTCCGAAGACGACCCACTCCACAGCACGGAACAAGGAGCAAAACAGAGACACGTTCTTCGCAGATCAATTAGAACCTCTCCAAACTCTTTGCAAAATCCATGCAAAATCTCTCATTGTCATATAAATACTATATTAAATTGCAAAGAAGCAATTAATTATCATTACTTTATAAATGAAACATATTGACAGTGTCTTTTATGTGATGATTTAGGTTTTCTTTTGAATCTTACTTGTAGGAACTCCACTACGATTATAGGAGGATAAAAACGTTGTTTGGAACCCATGCCTCAGGGAACTATGTTCACATTTGTGAAAGTGGTACAGCATGTCACACACACACACACACACATGCCCCGCCCAGAGAGGAGAACACCCAGCTCTCCCGCTTGTCACGACGGCTGTTCTCCTCGGTAAATGGATGTTTGCTGAGCGGAGCCAAACGATGGCATCATTCATCATTCCAGACGTAGGCTGCGAATAATTGCCACACTCCAGCTCCTCCGTTTTAATTGGGTAATAGATATTTGGGAGGCATGGCCCTCCGCTATCGGGCCAGTCCGCCTCGGCGCCTTTCAGACGCGCGGAGAACGGATAATCGGATTTCAAACGTGATTAGTAGATGCGCTCCAACAACTCCCAAGATCCTGAAGGAGGGGCGTGGGAAGATGGCGATATGGGGGTGTTATAGCTGTAATTAATTTTATGTTTGCTCTCTGAACTTTCCTCTTCCGAGTTTTGGAATACAATTACCGTTTTAAGGTAATCGGCGGCGGTAATTAACGGTGCGCGGTGCTTGGAGAGGCTGAGGCGTCCTCTGCCGCTGCGCCCGTGAAATCCCGTTTCCTTCTCAAGGTTACTCTGACTTCCCTGCCGCAGCCACCCGCGTAGAGACGCGCAAGCAGTTCTGAGAGTTTAGTGCTGGACTCACATCTCCCCGTACTTTACTTTAAAATTGCACCCGCTGCAAAGCCAATATTTTGTGTGTGTGTGTGTGTGTGTGTGTGTGTGTTTGCGAAGAAAGCCAGAACTGCAGGGCATGGACAATGCAGATCTGAGCGTCTCTCTGTGCTCTGCAGAAAGGATGTGGTGTGACGATAGTGACCACCGTCTTCTAGTTTTTCCATTTGTTGACACACACTGGATTATCATAAAAATGCTAATAATCGAATGAATGGAATTGAAAGAATATGATGAAGAAGGGTGGTAGTAGCCTAGTGGGTGAGACACTCGCTTACGAACCAGAAGATCACAAAGTCTACCATTGCGTCCCCGAGCAAGACACTTAAACCCGAGTGTCTCCAGGGGGGGGACTGTCCCTGTAACTACTGGTTGTAAGTTGGTCTTGATAAGGGAATCTGATAAATGCTGTAAATGTAAATGATCTCAGATACCTCGTTACCACGACGACATGCAACTGCTGATATTCTGATGATCCCACCCTCCCTCAGCTGCCAGGCGCGTCTGCACCCGATGGGCCGCTTGAGATCGTGTTCCCACGGCGACACGCTGACAGCGGCAGCGCCCTCAGCCGCGTGAAGAGAGACTGGGTCATCCCCCCCATCAACGTCCCAGAGAACGCGCGCGGACCCTTCCCCCAGCTGCTGGTCACGGTGAGGGCGGAAATAAATGCGCAGACACACAACACACGCGCTTCCTATGTTCGTCACGCCTCCCTCCGCATTTTAACACCCCGGCCTCATTCGCTGCAGATCCGCTCGGACCACGACAAGCACCGATCACTCCGCTACAGCGTCACCGGGCCAGGAGCCGACCAGCCGCCCACCGGAATCTTCTTCATCAACCCCGTTAGCGGGGAGCTGTCCGTCAGTCAGCCGCTGGACAGAGAACACATTCCCAACTTCCATGTGAGTTCCTCAGCAATGGGGTCAGTGGGGAGGTAAATTGCGGGGTTTGATGGGGGTTTAATGAGCGACCCCCAGCCACTCCCTCAAGCTGTAGCCAAATCCTGTATGTTTTTTCTTTTGTTTTTTTATTTGGTTGTGTAGATCAGTGTGTGTGTGTGTGTGTTTAAACTGTGTGCATATTCTGCTACAGCTCAGGGCCCATGCCGTGGATCTGAATGGTAACCAGGTTGAGAATCCCATCGACATTGTCATCAACGTCATTGACATGAATGACAACCGGCCGGAATTTGTGCACCAGATGTGGAATGGGACGGTACCAGAGGGCTCGAAGCCAGGTACACACACATTATACATGTTTAATACGGAAATACAGAGATACCAGACATCCTGCTGAAATATGGCCTCTCTGTGTGTGTGTGTGTGTGTGTGTGTGTGTGTGTGTGTTATACAGGGACGTCAGTGATGACTGTAACCGCCATAGACAAGGACGACCCCAAAACTCAGAATGGGCAGCTGAGGTACAAGATCCTGTCACAGACACCAGAGAACCCCAACCCCAGCATGTTCACCATTAACAACAAGACGGGCAACATCATCACCATGGCAGCAGGACTGGACCGCGAGGTGCGTGATCTGTTTCACTCTTTGGCTGCTTGCTGGTTCAGCTGACAGCGAGCGATGGAGATGTTGTATGAAAGTGAAAGCGAAGTGATTGTCATTGTACAACACTGCAGCACAGCACACGGTGACACAACGAAACGTGTCCTCTACTTTTAACCCATCACCCTTGGTGAGCAGTGGGCAGCCATGACAGGCGCCCGGGGAGCAGCCCCTATTGCTCCTTATAAACATGGTGAAGTGGCCATTTGCCAGTTCAGTCAACTTGGTGGGTTAATATTTAATACCAAGTTGTGATTGTATAACAGCCAGATCTTACATTTTTTTCCTGGGATTTCCCATCATGCTCTCTGATGGTGATATGTGTGGGAGGGCGTCTGTTGCTTCGCCTGCTCCTCCCGGTCCTCACCCTCAATGGAAATTAGGCAGGAATTACGTCTGTAATTATTCTGGCGAGTGTCGTGCTGTGATAGGTAGGCTGATGCAGTGTCGGTCAGCCGAATGAGGTTCACTGGTCCGGTCCCCTGACGCCGGGCATTCACGCTGACCTTTATTACAGCCGCCCCACCGTCCCCGACGAGGTGCTCCAGCTGTCCCTCTCCAGTGCGTGCTGTGTGCTGGTCCTGTCATGTGGTTCTGTGTGAGATAAATGAGAGATTTTAATCAGCTGCACTTCAAGCCATTCACTGGACTGATCGTGAAGCGACAGGCTGGCCGTTACACAACCACTGCAGAACACGCCAAACGTGATGCTGCGAATAAAATGTACAGGAGAGACAAATATTAGCCAGAGGAACCCAATTCTCATTCAGAATGGGTTCCGAAACCCAATTTAAAACAGGGGGGACTGGCTGTAAATTATTCAAGATTTTCTGTTCAACCAACAGCGCAGACTGTTACATTTAATGAAGATGGATGTTTGAAAAGGGGACAGGTGGGTCTCCTCTTCTCATGGCTGGAGCTGAAAGTTTGTCTAAGCAGCAGGCACATCGATTCAGCTGTAACACCATCCACAATTCCGTTTTGAATCAAATTGCTACGTAAATTTAACTCAATGTTTGGTTTGTCTTTGTACAGAGATTGTAATTGTCAGGGGGCAGTGGTGGCCTAGCGTGTAAGGAAACGGACCCGTAATCAGAAGGTTGCCGGTTCGAATCCCGAGCCGCAAAGGCGCCCCTGAGCAAAGCGCCGTCCTTTCTTGGTGGCGGGCACCCACTGCTCCCCACGGATGATGTTTCGTTGTGCTTCACTTCATTATCATTTTGGGGCCGTGAGTTCATACTAACAAAATTGTTTTGTTTATTTATTGTTCAGCAAAACAAAAGAAGTAATAAGAACGTAACTGAACTTTTGAGCAATGGATTATTATTGCTAAACTCCTGTCCCTTCCTGTCACTATGTCAACGGTCATTTTCATCTCCTCTTCAGAAAGTGCCGCAGTACACCCTGATCATCCAGGCCACAGACATGGAGGGGACACAGCTGTACGGTCTGTCCAACACTGCCACCGCTGTCATCAGGGTCACCGACATCAATGACAACCCTCCGGAGTTCACCTCCGACATGGTAGGAGCCCCAGAGCATGAAAACCGGTGACCCGTGCTCATTATGTGACAGGCATAGCATTATGGGAAAGTGTCTTTCCTGGACTGTCCATGTGGAGTGCAGTTTCACCGAACTGTCACATCCGGCATGTCACGTCACAGCGCCTTCAAAACGCTTTTGGATAAATGCAGTTAGTGCCACGAGGCCTGGGGTGGAATGAGCTGACCTTAGACTGATGACAGGATAACACGATTCACTGTGACACACACTTTCAGAATTTTTCTTGGTTCATTCTAGTCATGCAGTAGATAAAAGGTTAGAATTGATACACAAAAGGTTAGAATTGATACACAAAAGTAAAAAAAAAGATTAAGAGCAAACAAACTTATCCTAGGATGCTGTTCATGAGGTGATTCAAATTCTGTTTGGAATTTTTGCAGTCCAGTTCTGTCAGTATTTTTTCTGCAATAAAGACCCATTTATTAATTGAAAGGATGATTCTCACACAAACACTCGAGTCATACATGAAGTGTGTCATCTGTCACCAGAGTTAATTAACTGGGTGACACTTTGTGGCGAGAGACACGGCTGTTAAGGCAGAGACCAAACTGAGACAAAAGCCTCCACTGTCACTACCGTCACAGCCCAGCATGCACAGCACAAACTGGACTTCACTCTGCTAGAGCCTCACGTCCTGTTCTAACACCAGCCCATGTTTTATTCATGCAGTTCTATGGCGAAGTGCCGGAGAACCGGGTGAACGTGATCGTGGCCAACCTCACTGTGACTGACAAGGACCAGCCCAACACTCCGGCTTGGAACGCCGTCTACAAAATCACCGGGGGCGACCCCACCGGCCGCTTTTCCGTGCCCACCGACCCCATGACTAATGAGGGTCTGGTGACGGTTGTTAAGGTGAGACTCTGGCCCGGGTGGCTGCATGTTTTAAAAAGCAGATGTGCTTTCGAAGCCAAGTCTGCACTTTTTAAACTGTGTCACCATCTTCCCGGCTCCTTCACCCGCCCCCTCTGCAGCCCATCGATTACGAGATCAGCAGGACGTTTGTGCTGACTGTGGTGGCAGCGAATGAGGTCCCACTGGACCAGAACATTCACCGCTCCCGCCAGTCCACCGCCACCGTCTCCATCAAGGTCATCGATGTGAACGAGAGCCCCTACTTTGACCCCAACCCCAAGAACATCCGGCTGGAGGAGGGGATGGTGACAGACTCCATGCTGACCACCTTCACGGCTCAGGACCCAGACCGCTTCATGCAGCAGAGCATCAGGTAGTACAGGGGAGGCTCAGGGATTCACTTTCAGACGCCCCACAACTCAGGAATTTGGAAATAATTTCCAATAATTATGTATGGCACAGCTATATATGGAGTTATATGTGGAGATAACTACATTTCTGTTTTTCCATCTGACATTTTTATGGCCCTACTGATTCTGTCTTTTTAATTATTGATCCCTTCCAAAATTAAATAACATGAAGATTAATACAAATACATTAGATGTCTGCCTCCCAAATCCCAGGAAAGGAGATGAATCATGGCTTCTTCACTCTTTCCACAGATACTCCAAACTCTACGACCCGGCCGGATGGCTCAGGATCGACCCTGGCAATGGCCGTGTCACCACAATGGCGGTCTTGGACAGGGAGTCCCCGTACGTGAGCAACAACATGTACAATGCCACGTTCCTGGCCACCGATAACGGTGAGTAGTTCCAGGCTGATACGGGCGACCCCAGTTCCCCTCTGACCAGTGAAGCCAGGGCACACTGTCATCTCACTTCCTGCATCTGACATCAGTTCTTCCTGTGGCCGTTTTCACAGGAATCATGCTGCTGTAGTCTGTCATGAATTAGGACATTTGCCAAAGGATTTGATGGGATATTATCACAGAAATCTCTAAATCCCACAACCTGATCGATCCCCGACCCAAATACACACACACACACACACGGCTTTTCAGAGGTCTTTGGCAACGTGTGTGATATGGGAAGTGTGTGTGAGGCCGTAGGATTTGCCCCTGTGTGGGGCTGTGCCCCCTGTCTTAAATAAGCCCACTAAAGAGGTTTGCGGGCTTTGATGAGTTGGACGACTGGAGCCCCTGTGCATCGTGGGCTGAATGTTAAAGCCTCTTAAGTGTTGAGAACACACACCCCTCTTACCCAGCTGCAGCACACTGGGGATGCTTTAGGTTTCCGCTACACACACAATATTCATTCACACTAAACACTTAGACACATTCACAGTCACACACACATACATCTCACACATCTTACACACATAAGCCCCTTTTTGACTGAAATCCTGCTGTATCGTGTTGAGCAGAACCCTCTATATATCGGCTTTAGTCTGTGTGTGTTTTGACACAACGTTCCGGAAGCAGAGGTGTTTCCAGGGTGTGGTGTGATGGTAGTGTAGTGTGCAGCAAGCATGTCTGAATTGTGAATATCTCTGGCCTGTCGCATGATAAACCGCTGATGGGAGAATAATGAGATCCTGGATCCTCACTGACAAGTTCCTGTTGTTCCTCTTTTATTAACAGTGAAATGTGGACTTCATAATGCAAAGTTTTCTCACTTTTGATTGGTGTGTGTGTGTGTGTGTGTTTACAGGCAGCCCTCCAGCAAGTGGTACTGGAACACTGCAGATCTTCCTGCTGGACATTAATGACAACGCTCCCTACGTCTTTCCCAGCGAGGCAGAGGTGTGTGAGAAGCCAGAACCCAATGGCATCAACATCACAGCGGTGGACCCCGACCTGAGCCCCAACGCCGGCCCCTTCGCCTTCGACCTGCCCGACAGACAGCCCGACGTCACTCGCAACTGGACGATCACTCGCCTGAGCGGTATGCCCCCCACACACCCACACACCACGTCAGCAACCCTGAATAAAGACCTCCGGTGTACAACAGGGAAGAGATTCAGCCAATCACCATCTGACCACTGCGGATTCAGGCTCACCAGGTTTTACAGAACATATCTGTATGGTCTAGCTCTTTGTCTGGTGTGTTCGTACAGGTAGAGATTGGTTTGCAGCATCCTGCTGAGAGGAGGCACAGTGGAAATCTGAGTAATCATACATTTATAAAAGTCCTGGTTCAGAAAGGCATTGTGGGAGAAACACGTTTAAAACACATTTAACACTGACCTTGTATTGGCGGCCATCTTGGAAAGATCATGGGATCCTGAACATGTTTCTGTTCATTGATTTTTAATTTTGGTCACTGCGCTCTCACAGCCTACTGAAGGAAAATCTGGACATCAGCCATCTTATCATCTCGCAGGCAGCAAGAAGCAGAATTAACGAGTGGGTTTTAGTCAACATCTCGCTTAATTGATTATGTTAATTACGAAGGGAAGTAAATGAAGTAATGTGCTCTTGGTTATATGTCAGTGATTAGGTGTGCTGCGCCAGAGAGGCATTGAATAAATATTTAATAGGATAAACGGCGTTTGGATTATGGGACAGACCGCTTCATCCCTAAGCTGCATTATCGAGAGGTATTCAGGGGATTTCTGAGCTCCAGGATAAATCCCCAGTGTATTTTGGATTAAAAGCGCCGATGGAGGTTTTCAGGTGGAACGTTATGAGCAACATTTTGTTGGTTAATGGTGATGACCGTTCGATAGCAGACAGGTGTTCGGGTGGAATTTGTTCTGTAGTCGGGTGTGTAATGGGCCCTGGAAGAGATTTGTGTCACCGATTATCACATTCCACGCAGGCTCACATGATGGCTGAAGGTTTGGAATGGAGGTGCTTAGTTATCCACCCCCCCTTTTCTTTTCTGGGCTGTTGGTGACCCGTTCTTTTTCTGTTTGGATCAGTTCACATTCATCATGCACACAAAAATACATACATAAAGGTGAATAATGTCACATTTGCACAGTACCTTTCACATTCCCAAGGTCATTTCAGAACGTGTCATTAAAAAAAAAATCTTCCCTTGTCTTTTAGCCCTTTAATTTTATTAATATAAGTCACTCTGGATAAGGGCATCTGCGAAGTGCCGTAAATGTTACTAGAAAATGCAGTACACACAAAGAAATGTGTCCCATGGCCCTTTGTGAGCATGAAAGGCACCCAGTGAGCAGTGTGTGGGGACCTTGACAATTTGGGATTTGAACCCACAACCCTTCGGCTATGAGTCCTCTTCTTTACCCACTTTGCTAATCACTGCCCCTAAAAGATCACTTGTCCGATCAAGACAAGAGAGGTGATTTGAACTCAGAACTTTCCTGAGTCCAGAGTGCCAACATCACGCCATGGAACCCTTATGGACGGATCGCACACTCAGTGTTGTGTTTGTTGGGAGGAGATTGCATTGCACTGGGTGGGGTTTTTCTTGGAGAGATGGAGGCATGGATATTAACATGTGGCTCGAATGTGACTAGATCAGAACTGACATACTTTTAGCAGTCCCCTCCCACCATAAACCATAAACCTCTGAGGCAACACTGACGTAGACGGTGTCTTCCTCCGCAGGTGACGTGGCCCAGCTGAGCCTGCGGATCGGCTTCCTGGAGAGCGGCGTCTACGAGATCCCAATCGTGATCACGGACTCGGGCAACCTGCCCATGTTCAACACCTCATACCTGCGGGTGAAGGTGTGCCAGTGCGACCACAACGGCGACTGCACAGACCGGCAGCACATCGTGGCTGCAGGACTGGGCACTGGTGCCATCATCGCCATACTCCTCTGCATCATCGTCCTGCTGAGTGAGTATCAGGGGTGTTAATCTCATAATCAATGCATCGACGATTCCGCATCGATGCAGTGCTGAACATAATCGATTGTATCATAATGACACTGCCGAGTTCAGTACGCATTCTGGGGACATCTCATTGTAATTCTGCACCAAGGCTGAATTTTGGAAAGAGGCTTGAGCTACAGTATTAAGGGACCAATAAGACCGATATATAAACAAAAACTAAAAATTGTCAGGGGACCTTTAACTCGCATCTCACTGACGGATTTGAAAACATGGTGTGAAGTAATATAGAAAGATTGTTTTTCTTTTCCCCCCATTTTTCTACATTACTTCATATTGATAATCGGTGCATTGAAAATCGTAATCAAATCGAGACCAGTGAAGGTCCACACCTCTAGTGAGTATGGCGCCACTCAAAAGGAAAATGTTTCATTGGTTACAGCCAAGTTAATCTTGGTGTGAAATACACACCTTTTTTGAGGGGAAAAGTCTTATTTTTGCGTGTGTGCTGCCTCCCTCAGTTCTGGTTCTGCTCTTTGTGGTGTGGATGAAGCGGCGGGACAAAGAACGGCAAGCCAAACAGCTCCTGATCGACCCCGAGGATGACGTCAGAGACAACATCCTGAAATACGATGAAGAAGGTGGCGGCGAGGAGGACCAGGTAGAGTGGTTTTACACACTCCTACAAGCTCATCCACAGATGCACAGTGAGTGGTGCTCTGTGGATGGCATAATGAAGTCTGGCTATGTTGGAGGAGTCTTTAGTGGCAAAAACAAGTCTAAGCATTAATCCCAGAATACATTTAGATGTAGATCTCAGTGTACTGGGGTGAACTGGTGGGAACTTCTGTTTTAGGTAAAAGTATAATAAAAATAATAATCCAGGAAAATCCATTCGGAACTCCCTGTGCTTCCTGCGCAGTTCTTCAGCTCTCCCATGCAGGGCGGCTCTCTGGACCACCACAGGGTCTGTAGCAGCTAGCAGTAATGATCCTGTTCCTCTGCATGGTACCGGCTCCACTGCTCTCCTCTCCACTAAAACCCACTGTAGGTACCAGACAATTTGTTGTCCTCCGCAGCTCGAGTGCAGAAGCTACGGCACATGAAAGGGCTGTGACTTCATCTTCAGCACAGTAAATACAGGACATCAAGCTGGAAGCTGACGTCATAACCAGCGAATAACCAGCCAATATGAAAATCTCTGACTTTCAGCCAAACCCAGAGAGAACGCGTAAAATTCTACTACAAACACTGTGGAGAAGAAACATTCCATTAATCCCTCATGAACCAGAAATTGCCCACAGAAAAAAAGCTTAGGCAATATTCCAGAGGGGACATTATTTAAATAGAGAAAGAGGAGCAGGACTGCAGAGAATTATGGTAAGAAAGGTTGCATACAAATGTATGTACGTGTATATAATATAGTTTTTTTTTTTTTTTTAAAGTGAAAGCAGGGTACACTAACCTGAACTCTAATAACCTCATTTAAAAAATGCCAGATACTTTTTCCTGGTGGCTGGAACTGTGTGATGGAATACGGCTGCCAGTGACAAATTTCTGTCATTGCTGTCATAGTTTTTGTACTGTCACCAAGACTTTTTTTATGGTGATTTGAAATTTACTTTTAGTGTTATTTATCTCAAACTTATTTGTTTATGTTTATTTGGCATATTTTTGAGTTTTAGAAATTTGAAAACTTGGGGAACAAGTATATTTATGGCTCATTGAAATACGTCCAGATAACTATAACTTACATTTTTTAAAAATTAATGGCATTATATGCAGCCCCTTATGTGCTCCATAGTGACACTGTCACGGTCTACAGACACAGAGCTGCTGCACATTAACACATGACTGCAGCTAATGGACTGGGCTCAGGTAGCGGAGTCCCACACGCCGACTGGCAGGCCGCTAATTATGGACGCAGCACAATAGAGACAGGCTGCCCCGGAGAACAGACAGCCACTAATTGTGGTTACCCTGGCTAATGTCACAACCTTGAAGCCAATTCCTCTGCCATCACAGGGCTGAGCAACGGTAAATGTCTGCGCATGGAGAGAATGAAAGGGGGGGGGAGTCTCTCCAATGCGAGGAAGGAGATGGGGGTTTATTCAGCAGTAACGGGTGAAGGCGGCTGACCATGGTCTCCAGCGTCCCGCCGCATTTCCATCCCGCCTCACTGGCCCCAAAACAGCAGTATCAGACGTGTTCTTTGGAAGCATGCTGACATCACTTCAGAAGTTTTCAAAAAAGGTTTTAGCAAATCTTGCATGTGTTTGGAGATTCTGAATTGGTGATGGAGAGCAGGGCTGGGCAGGATTTTAGGTGACGCCCACAGAGCACTGTTTCATTAAGGAGATGGAGGCACATGGATCCTGGAAGACACTTGATGGCATAAAAATGACATTTTTAATGACATTTTACCACTAAGCACATGCAAAATGGCGTCATGGAGGATTTTGGAACAGGGCGGGGGGTGCTGCTGTGGCTTCATGGGAAAGTTATGCATCATTATTACTACTACTACTACTGCTTAATAGGTTTGCTGCACGTGGGCTTGTTCTTTTCATATTAAGACACATTAATACCAAATAGTCCTCTATTTGTGGCGCCCCCTGGATGGATGGTGCCCTAAGCATTTGCCTATGGGCCGCCCCTGATGGAAATGAAAGTGGAGTCATGGTGCTGGGCAGAGTGTTAGTGTTTCACATCTGTCCTTTGCCTCTGTTAGGGCTGGAAGTGTGATCTTTTCCCTGAAGACTCTTTAGTCTCCCCTTACATGGAGGTCAGCAGACCAGGGTCAGTGTAAAATGGAATCAGAATGCTTTGGGTCAGTTGTGAGCCTCTAGTCTGTAATTGCCTTTGTTATTCTGTAGGAATCTGCAAAAGGAGTTATGAATCTTTATTACTGTTTATGGGCTTGTATGTAATGAGTCTATGAAGATTGTGAGCTATGATTAGAAATGAGTTGCTGGTTTAGGTTATGAATATGTAAGATACATTTTAAGTGTGTGTGGTAAATGTTTAGGATTGTTTACGAGTCAATGCTGTGCATTTTTGTGCTAAAACTCTGTTGTAATGGACATTTGAATGTTTATTGGCCTTTTGTGATGAACCTGTGAAGGGTCTCTGTTGTGGATTATGAGTCTACGCTGTACCCCTAGATTTAATGTGTGTGCCTGTATGTGTGTTGGTGTGTACGACACACAATGATATGTGATTATTGGTTTTTGAGTACGTTTCTCAGTAGTGTAACCATTTGCCTCATTATAGTGTTTGTGTCTTTCTGTCTGGTGCTTTGCATGTGTGCGTGTGTGGGTGAGTATAGAGGATTTTTAGAGAGGGTTTTCAGATGGATGGATTAGTGGAAATCTCACAACGAGAGCCAATCAGTCACACAGACTTATTAAACCCACAGATCCTACAGCATCCTCTGTGTTCCTCTCCTCAGCATCCCCACCCCTCCGTCCTCACACTGCCTGCCTCTCTCTTTTGGATTTCACATTTACTACCTCTGCCTCTTTGTGCCCCCCCCCCTCGCTCTTTCTCGCTCTCTTGCTCCCTCCACCCTCTTTTCTCTCTATCTTTCTTTCTCCCCCACCCTCCTCCTCTCTCTCTGTCTCTCTCTCTCCCTCCCCCCACCCTCTTCTCTCTCGCTCTCTATCTCTCTCTCCCTCCCCCACCCTCCTCCTCTCCCTCCCTCCCTCCCTCCCTCGTACTCCTCCATTCTCTCTGCTCTGTGCTTGTTGTGCTGTCCGGTTGCTGTGGAGATGTTAATAGGATCAGACGGGTCTTACGTGTGTCTGGGTGCGATCAGGGCGACACTGTTCACCTTTTGGTTTATTGGGCTGCTTTGTGTGGCACATCCTCCAGATGCCTGAGTTCCGTCCGCGTTGTTCCATCCCCCGATCGCTACTGGGGGTGTGGCTGTGTGGCACAGCCACGGGGAAGTGTGTTGTTCCAGTGTGGTGTTAGTATTCTGTTCTGATATTTCCATTTTCAGGGCTGCTGCCCTGTAGCTCTCACTGTTCCTGTTCATGTGTGTGGGAGTCTTTGTCTTTATTGTTATAAATGTGATAAATGAGTTTTGTGTTGTATGTGTTATGCATGTTTGCATGTAGGTGTGTGTGTGTGTGTGTGTGTGTGTGTGTGTGTGTGTGTTGGTCGTGCTGGTGTCCTACTGACCACACCATCTGCTCTCTCTATCCTGCAGGATTATGATCTGAGTCAGCTCCAGCAGCCCGACACCATGGAGCCAGAAGCCATCAAGCCAGTGGGCATCCGCCGTCTTGACGAGCGACCCCTCCACCCCGAGCCGCAGTATCCCGTCCGGTCAGCTGCGCCACACCCTGGCGACATCGGTGACTTCATCCACGAGGTATGGCCTGAAAGACATGTGCTCCTCTCATCTTTCAACTGGGTGGGGCCTTGCAGCAGGGACGCTGTACGATGTGAATCCAGTCTGTAGCCGGTGGGAGTTAAAGATTAATGAGAGCAGAGGAGCGCCTCCCTTCAGCTGCTGGAGTGGGCGGGTTAATGGGTGGCCTAGTGGGATGCATTGGGCGGCAGCCATGTTGGAGTTCCTGTTTAGGATCCTGGCTCCTCCCATCTAACAGCCTGTTTCAGCAGACGCCCCATGCCGCTTGTGTTCTGGCCAGTGCTGCCTCCACCTAAACTCGGTGTGCGATTGGTCACAGCAAGCATGTGCTATTGGCAAGATGACCCTGCAACCCAAAGTCCTCAGCATGTCATCCTCCTTTTTATCTCCTCCTGTCTCTGCACCCTTTGATCATGGATTTCACCAGATGCCGCCCCCATCACTAACACTTAGTGGCGTGCAGCGGCCATCCGACAGGCGGGCCGGAATTAAGACATTTGTCACGTTTATCTCCCTTTCCTTTGAACACGCTGGTCTGTTAGACTAACGCGTGCTTGTCAAACCATCACATTTGTGGTGGAGATGCGAGGAGGATGGAGCGAGGAGCATTTCTCCTGGGATCTTTTGTCTAGTATCTCCTCTCAGTAACCTCAGGCACTTGTTGATGTCACATATAAAGGGCGAAATGCGGAATAAAAAGGATGGCCATGTATTTTTAAGCAGCTCCAACAGACCAGGGCTCCACTGGAAGTCGGTGGCTCCATCACATGTACTTTGAATAAGACAGTCGGCCTGTTCTCTTCTCTCCCCCCGTCTCTCTCACGCTCTCCCAAACTCCTTCAAGCACTTTTGTGCTCTTGTCAGCTCAATTTATTTCATTTTGTGTTTTTTTCCTCCTTTATTCTCGCCTTGTGAAACCAGGGAACACGTAGAAGAGCCTAGTAATTGCCTCATAATACTGCAGAATGCAACAAATACCTCAAAAAATACTACAAAGCCTTTTAATGGAACATGATTTGTCATTTTCTGCAGGTCCTTTGAACAGTTTTTGGCATTTTTGGGACCAAGCCATTCATTTAAAATCAAAACAACATGGATAACACTACAAAGTACTGTAGTCTATTAAGTTTATGCAACTGAAATAATAATAATGCCAATCATAATTTTTTTTCTATGTCGATTGGGTGTTCGTGTTTTTTTTCTTTTGCTTTAGTGGACTTTCTATAAGAGATCTACAAAGTTTTCTGTACTACAGAATGATCTTAGTTTTTTTTAGGAAGAGAGAGGTGAGATTAAATATCATTCTCGCTTTTTTATAACTGCGAGCTGAACGCTGCCATTGGATTGAGGGTTTTTTCATTACTCACCCAGCATGCCGGCCCACATCCAATCCTCCACACGGCACGGCATAGTCCGTCAGCTCAGCCGACCACCGGAGAAGGGCGGCTGGGGAGGATGGCGGGGGGAGGGGGAAATTAGAAAAAAGAGCAGGCATCAAATCCACCCAAAAAACAACTGCGCCTGACTGAGCGCCTGACCTCGTGAGTGAACTGTGGGAGGGCTGTGTTGCCCTCTACCTGAGCCGGCCCCTCTCTGCTGGGAACGGTCACATGATACTGACATCTCTGAGAGTGCCAGTTTATCCTCTATTCATACTGGGCTGCTGGTGCACAAATATATTTTATTTCTGTTCAGTCTGGCCAGAAAACCCACATAATGCAAGATGACCTTTTCACTATTCACTGGGTTTCTTGCTGAGTTCTGTGTAATGCCTCTTCAGTGGTAAAGGACCCATGACATGAAAATTTCCCTTTGTGAGAATATTTAACATTAATACGAGTTCCTCTAGCCTGTCTATGGTCCTGCAGTGGCTAGAAATGGTTATAGGTGTAAAGAGTGCTTTGGCCATTCTGCTTCACCGTTCAGAGAGCGGCAACTCAAACGGTCGGATTTCTCCCCTTATGTTGTCGTAAGGTGAAATGTTACCTTCTGTTCACACCTGTCCCCTAAAAGGAACTCGACCATCTTGGCTTGCACACATGTGAAGCAATGCAGTTACTCAGCAATTGGACATAAAAATGAGCACAAATGTATTTCCAGAATTCCTGTCTGCACCAAACATTGTGGTTGATGAACGGTGTTGATGGCGTCATTTCCGCGAATGCCCCCTCAACTTCTACAGGCTGCTCTCTTCCTCATCTTGCCTCTACCCGCCTCATTTGCATTTAAAGCTCAAGACATCGAACCGGCATGTCCTGGGGAAATCTCATTGTGTGACTGGATTAAAATGGCTGTAATTTTGAAACAAGGCTGAATTTCTGAAAGAGACTTCAGATACAGTATTAGGGGATCACTAATAAACGCAAAAAAAAAAAATTTTATGTCAGTGGACCTTTAATTGGGAAGAGTCGGGCGGGTCTGTGACATATAAAGGGTATTTATAATGTGGCGGGTGTTTGGTTTGTATCTGTCCGCCCGCAGGAATAGACTGGGAATTGAGTCTTCACCTTTTCTTCCCTGCCTGCTCTGCATAATGCCATCCTGCTCAGAGTCGTGCCCGTTTTGGAGGAGACGTGTTGAGCGGCTCTGAAGTGATTTCATGAAGACTCTGCCTCTCGCTCCACGTTTGGGCTGCATCCTGCCTGACAGGGCCCATTAACCGGCCAGTGTGCTGCTGGCTGAAGATGTCCGCTTGTTGTCTTGTACACACTTGATGACTCACTTTAATGGAATGCCCAGGGAGCTCTGTGATTGGCCTGCCATTTCCCGGCGCCGGTGAGGTGTGAGCTTTGGCAGGGCAGAGTTAACTACTGGAGCAGCAACAGATGTAATTGCAACGAACAATCCATCTGTCATATTTCTGGCCAAATTATCAGCACTGCGGCCCTGAGCAAACACTTAACAAGAGCTAACAAGAGGAAAATAATCAGACAGTATAAAGGCGCTGCATTTGTCACCTCCGTTTTTCATTTTTAGGTATCAGGGAAAGTGAGACTTTTGTAAGGGAGGGATTCAGTTATCAACCAAAGCACAAATTTGTTGAAATTGTTAAAAGGCTGTGGTGGTTGTGACTGCAGCAGGGAATTCTGTAGTGATTGTGACTGTAGCAGGGAAGGCTGTGGTGGTTGTGACAGTAGTAGGACCAGTTGTAGTGGTTGTGACTGTAGCAGGACCAGTTGTGGTGGTTGTGACTGTAGCAGGGCCAGTTGTGGTGGTTGTGACTGTAGCAGGGCCAGTTGTGGTGATTGTGACTGTAGCAGGGAATTATGTGGTGGTTGTGACTGTAGCAGGGAAGGCTGTGGTGGTTGTTACTGTAGCAGGGCCAATTGTGATGGTTGTGACTGTAGCAGGGCCAGCTGTGGTGGTTGTGACTGTAGCAGGGAAGGCTGTGGTGGTTGTGACAGTAGTAGGACCAGTTGTGGTGGTTGTGACTGTAGCAGGACCAGTTGTGGTGGTTGTGACTGTAGCAGGGCCAGTTGTGGTGGTTGTGACTGTAGCAGGGCCAGTTGTGGTGATTGTGACTGTAGCAGGGAATTATGTGGTGGTTGTGACTGTAGCAGGGAAGGCTGTGGTGGTTGTTACTGTAGCAGGGCCAGTTGTGATGGTTGTGACTGTAGCAGGGCCAGTTGTGATGGTTGTGACTGTAGCTGGGCCAGCTGTGGTAGTTATGACTGTAGCAGGGAATTCTGTGGTGGTTGTGACTGTAGTAGGACCAGTTGTGGTGGTTGTGACTGAAGCAGGGAAGGCTGTGGTGGTTGTGACTGTAGCAGGAAATTCTGTGATGGTTGTGACTGTAGCAAGGAATTCTGTGGTGGTTGTGACTGTAGCACGGAATTCTGTGGTGGTTGTGACTGTAGTAGGACCAGTTGTGGTGGTTGTGACTGTAGCAGGGAAGGCTGTGGTGGTTGTGACTGTAGCAGGGAAGGCTGTGGTGGTTGTCACTGTAGCAGGGCCGGCTGTGGTGGTTGTGACTGTAGCAGGGCCAGCTGTAGTGGTTGTGACTGTAGCAGGGCCAGCTGTGGTGGTTGTGACTGTAGCAGGGAATTCTGTGGTGGTTGTGACTGTAGCAGGGAATTCTATGGTGGTTGTGACTGTAGCGGGGAATTCTATGGTGGTTGTGACTGTAGCAGGGAATTCTATGGTGGTTGTGACTGTAGCAGGGCCAGCTGGGGTGGTTATGACTGTAGCAGGGAATTCTGTGGTGGTGGTAACTGTAACAGGGAAGGCTGTGGAGGTTGTGACTGTAGCAGGGCCAGCTGTGGTGGTTGTGACTGTAGCAGGGCCAGCTGTGGTGGTTGTGACTGTAGCAGGGAATTCTGTGGTGGTTGTGACTGTATCAGGGCCAGTTGTGGTGATTGTGACTGTAGCAGGGCCAGCTGTGGTGGTTATGACTGTAGCAGGGAATTCTGTGGTGGTTGTGACTGTAGCAGGGAATTCTGTGGTGGTGGTAACTGTAACAGGGAAGGCTGTGGAGGTTGTGACTGTAGCAGGGCCAGCTGTGGTGGTTGTGACTGTAGCAGGGAATTCTGTGGTGGTTGTGACTGTATCAGGGCCAGTTGTGGTGATTGTGACTGTAGCAGGGCCAGCTGTGGTGGTTATGACTGTAGCAGGGAATTCTGTGGTGGTTATGACTGTAGCAGGGAATTCTGTGGTGGTGGTAACTGTAACAAGGAAGGCTGTGGAGGTTGTGACTGTAGCAGGGCCAGCTGTGGTGGTTGTGACTGTAGCAGGGAATTCTGTGGTGGTTGTGACTATATCAGGGCCAGTTGTGGTGATTGTGACTGTAGCAGGGCCAGCTGTGGTGGTTATGACTGTAGCAGGGAATTCTGTGGTGGTTGTGACTGTAGCAGGGAATTCTGTGGTGGTGGTAACTGTAACAGGGAAGGCTGTGGAGGTTGTGACTGTAGCAGGGCCAGCTGTGGTGGTTGTGACTGTAGCAGGGAATTCTGTGGTGGTTGTGACTGTATCAGGGCCAGTTGTGGTGATTGTGACTGTAGCAGGGCCAGCTGTGGTGGTTATGACTGTAGCAGGGAATTCTGTGGTGGTTGTGACTGTAGCAGGGCCAGTTGTGGTGATTGTGACTGTAGCAGGGCCAGCTGTGGTGGTTATGACTGTAGCAGGGAATTCTGTGGTGGTTGTGACTGTAGCAGGGAATTCTGTGGTGGTGGTAACTGTAACAGGGAAGGCTGTGGAGGTTGTGACTGTAGCAGGGCCAGCTGTGGTGGTTATGACTGTAGCAGGGAATTCTGTGGTGGTTGTGACTGTAGCAGGGAATTCTGTGGTGGTGGTAACTGTAACAGGGAAGGCTGTGGAGGTTGTGACTGTAGTAGGACCGGTTGTGGTGGTTGTGACTGTAGCAGGGAAGGCTGTAGTGGTGGTGACAGTAGCAGGGAATTCTGTGGTGGTGGTAACTGTAACAGGGAAGGCTGTGGTGGTTGTGACTGTAGTATGTCCAGTTGTGTTGGTTGTGATTTACTAAACCAGCAACTTTGAAATCGTCTGCACTAAAACCCTGTTGGAGTTGTGGGACAGATGTCAGACATGCTGGTTAATCGCTTGTGTGCATTAGAGAATCTTATTGGATCTCTGAACTGTAGTTACCCCTGTGGTACATGTGTCATAAACTCTCACTGGGAATATTGAATTCACTGAACACTGTCTCTCTCTCGTGCTCTCTCTCTCACTCACACTACTGGATGTTTCTTCCCCTCAGCTTAAAGGGCTGCGAAATGGTGTTTAGGAGCTTTGAAGCGGGTGTGAATTTTTGAAAACGTTTGTGTGATGTGGAGAAGCACAGAGTTCACCAGCTGAAGGGGTTGGCGATTCTCATGAGGGTCTTGATAACCTCACATCAGATAGGGCAGGTCTCTCAGCCAGAGAACATCTCCAGATCCTTGTCCCATCAACCACGACCATGAAACCCAGACAAAGATCTGATTTTTTGAGCACTGGAGAACTGTAAATAGTACATTAGCCCCGCTCAGACTAGCAGCCCAGGAGACTCCTGGACAGTTCAGTCACAGCGATGACCTCAATCTCCTTCTCCCCTTCTCATCTCCCCGCTTTTTCTTCACAGGGTCTTAAAGCAGCAGATAATGATCCCACAGCCCCACCTTACGACTCTCTGCTGGTATTTGACTATGAGGGCAGTGGCTCCACCGCCGGATCTCTCAGCTCCATCAACTCATCGAGCAGTGGGGGGGACCAGGATTACGATTACCTCAACGACTGGGGTCCCCGTTTCCGCAAGCTGGCAGACATGTATGGCGGCAATGATGAATAAACACACCAATTTGGCTACAGAGGACGTGGAACAGAAGAAGAACCTTCTTTTTCTAGAATTGATGAGTGAGGACAGCTTCTGATTTTCGATTTCCCCTGCAGAGATACTGAATGACAGTGAGAAGTTTCAAATTGTCAAATCATAACAAGCAGCAACACAGACACACAGGCCCTAGGCTTATCATTGTAGTCTACGCATACATACATCAGCTTGTTGGAGCAGGAGGAGGGGCGCGGCTGATCTGTCACTGCAGGGGGAACAGAGGGGCTCAGACACACTTGAATTTCAGCGTACAGGAGCACTGGGATTTAACGTGCCTTTTTGTACATTTTTTGGATCTGAATGATTAGTTTTATGTTCGAGGCTTTAATGGTAATGACTTTTGGAGTGATTTCAGAACATTAAGAAGTATGTTAATCAGTGGTATGCTTCTCCATGCTTTTTTTTTTTTTTGGTTACTCTGTACTGCAGTTTGTTGAAAAAAAAAAGATTATTTAAAGTAACTGCAATGGTAACAAATGAAGGATTGTTTAACTCGGTCGGGATGAAATGAACCCTGCGCACTGTACAGTTCAGTAGACTTTTAGACTTTTTTTCACTAAAAATTTAAACATATGCAGCTGGTTGCAAATAAAGGGATAAATCATAAATCATACTTTTGTAGCAAAAGAAGTTTTAATTTGTTTTTCTTTCTGAAGTGATGTAGTATTTTGACAAAAAAAAAAAAAAGAAATTGAAACTGTTTATTTTGTTCTAATTAATGTACACTTCATTTGCCTTAGTCCTCATCTGGTACTTTAAATTTTTACTTCACTGTAAAAAAAATGTGTGTACATACCCCCTCCCACCCCTTTTTTTTTCTTTTTTTATGTAGTCTATGAGAGTGCAAAAAGTACAGAACTTGTAAATGTATAATTTGGACTACAAATTCAACATTTTTGCATGTTTTTATCTTTTCACAACAAAAAATTATTTGCAAAATTTATTTACAAAAAATTGACAAAAAAATCTTAAGTGGGTGGCATACAATGTGTAGAAGGTACGAGTCTTTTTGTATAAAAATATTGGAAAAATTTACTCAATAAAAAAGGAAAAAAAATTAAAAACAAAAATGTTGTCAGCACAACTGTTTGAATTTGTACCAAAAAGAAGGGGGGTGGGGTGGGGGACGTCACCACAGGCACTAATGACTGAATCAGCTTTAAACTGACACGGGGCTCCGCGAGCAGAGCAGGGCTGTGTGGATACTCTAATGTACTGGAATACGAATGATTCACCTCTGACCCCAAACACCAGAATAAAATGCTAATTTTTGGCGCGAGTGCTTCTCTTTCCTCTCTTCTTTTCTTTTCTGCATGAAAAAGCAAAAGTAACACTTAGCTCAGAATTAGTAGGCAGTCTTGAACAGAGCCTGGCCCAGGTCTCTTCAGCCGTCCTGATCAGTTGGAGGAGTTCACCTTGGGACGTCCTCGTTCTTAAACCTGCTGTTCCAGCCGCGGGGGGTAGGGGAAGCTGTCAGTCCTGTGCTGGAGGGGGGTGTCAGGGTCATCCATCCTCAGACCAGTACGATGGAGCTGTCAGTGAAAAGGCCGTTGTTCTTCCCGGTTCTCAGGCGTAGGCTTCCCCTGGGGCTCTTTTCAGCAGGGACACGCCGTTCTGCATCTCGAGCAGACAGTGTGCAGAGACCCCCATCATGCAGACCCCTCAACCAAACTGCTCCCAAAACAACCCAGTTCCTCTTAACAATATCTTTACAATAGATATCACGAATAAACACAAGCCATCTAATGGCGTTGAATTTCCACATGACCAGAGGGCGTGGCCAGTGACCTATGACCACCATCTGTACCCAGCGTGTCTGATAACTGTTATTAAATAATTACGCTGCTTAATTGTTCTGGTCCTTCTTTACTCATGAATGAGGACATTTGTAAGGTCAGCACGTGTGATGGAGGTGAGTTAGCTCGTTTAAGGTGCACGAGCCCGGATGAGGGCTTCCCATCGGTGGGTTTAGTAGGAAGGTAGGGTTGATTTCCGTCCGATCCTCACCAGGGGAACAGTGACAACTCCTGTCCACTGAACACATGAGCGGTGTGTATAATAACCATATCTTAAACTTGTATCACGATGAATGCAGATCTAAAAACAATCAAAAAATTATATGTACAATTATCAAGTCAAATATCGTTTGTGTGTGTATATATATATTTGACATGCAAGAGGAAGTGTGTTCAGTACATGAGAAGACTTTGATGTTGACAGCAGGTTGAATCTTGGATGAATGTTCTCCAGAGGCTGGGCAGGGCCTGATTTTGGCGAAAACGTGTAAACACCATAGCAGTGGCAAAAAAGTGAGCACTTTTCTGGGTGTGTTGGGGCTGAGGCACCAAAACTGGACTGACATTTTATTTTTATTTTAAATTATAGAACAACATGTGCAACATAATTCATTGACTGTTATCAGAATGTTAAAAAAAGGATTACCAGTAAAGAGACGGAAAGAAAAAAAATCATACAAAATACAAAATTAAATAAATTATTATGAAATGTAAATAATAATAACAAATAATGGTAACTACATATTCGTGGACGGATGCAAAGAGAATAGAAAAGGTTTTCAAAGGTTTTAAGCAGTAAACGCAACCAGAATAAAATGACAGATTAGGGCCTTGCACCTACTTTATTTCACGGGGATTTAGAGAACCCAGGAGATGAAAACAAGAAAGGATGGCTTGCTTGTATCGTGGGGATACAAATCCTGGATCTTGTAAAGCACCATATCACAACTGAGACCATCTTGGGACCACACCTACTGCCACACAAATAGCACCTCCCAACCATCCCCCTTGAATACTTGCCAGGAACTCAGCAAACGTAATGCAAACTTTTCAGTTTTATGGCCGATATTTATTATTTTTGAGATCATTTGGTTATGCTTAAGTGCCACTACCACAACTAACCAACCAGACACATGCAGATGATGCCATGGAAAGTGTGAATGCTCTGCATCTTACAGGCGTGCTCACTTGCAGCACTGATTTACACCATCACTCATATATGCACCTCCACCAGCAGAGGTAACGCAGCCATCTCCATTACTGATGAGGGGGTCACCCTGGCTAACGAAAACTGTGCTGCCGCTGCTGCTGCTGACCCATGCAACCCCTGACCTTTCGACCTGCTGGAAAGACGAATGAGCTCTCCGTAAGCTTGACAGATACAGACACATCCAAAATCTGGATGCTGCTCGACACCTACAGACGTCTGACCTTCAGCACCCAAGCGGGAGTCTCCAGTCTTCCGGCTAAGCAGTTCACCACAATATGCTCAGCAGATTTTTATTCAAAATCATCAGATGAAATGCGAAGAATATTTATTTTGTACATACAAAGTTTGCGTGAAGTTAGAGCAGGAGAATTTTACTAATACTGTATATGTGTGTGCATGTGTCTTTTCTTAAAGAGTCAGCAGACATTAGCAATCTTCCAATGACCTCAAAGATATTCCCATCTCTGACCCCTGTCACTAATTCCCTGACCTCTGATGGACGAAACTGCATTATGGGGAAATGACTGCACGATGATAGTATTTGGAGTATTTTACAGAGTGTCCCAATCATGGGGTGGACCGGTAGATAAACTGAAAATGCAGCTTGAAACATTTACATTACTTGAACCGCCCCCCATTCCTTCTTGTTTTTGCAATATGTGCAATATGTAAATACAGTATTTTTTTAATAGAAGATTTGGCGAAGTTGTAATGCTCTCTCACTGCAATTCATTCATAACTCCATCCAAAAAACACTGATTGCTCTACAGCCTCCATCGGGCCTTCACCATGTTTTATGGATAGCTGTAGTTCTTGTGCAGTTCTTGTGTAATTTGGCGCATGCCAGCCTTGTTTCCTTTCCTTGACCTTCTGAATGCAAAATATGAAGAAATGTGGAATGGCAGCACATTTGGCTGTGACTGTGGCTGCACATTCTTTAGAAGCCGCCTCAGCCTACTGCTTGTGATGTCATTCTCTGGCACAGCTGACTGGGGCTTGAATTTCGGCCTGTTAGGTAAGGAAGTGGACCCGTAATCAGAAGGTTGCCGGTTCGAATCCCGAGCTGCCATGGTGCCACTGAGGTGCCACTGAGCGAAGCACTGTCCCCACACACTGCTCCCCTGTCATGGCTGCCCACTGATCACCAATGCTGTGTTTTACAATCACTTTCACTTTACTTTTTGATTAAAAGAAATGCTAAACCATGTTCTTTCCTGAAAGGCAAAAATTGCAGTGAACATCCATTTTTTTTAATAAAATTGTTAAAAATGTCTGTGAGTTACTGTAAATATTTTAGTGAGCAGAACAACTGAAAGGCAAGTTCAAAGTGACAGATTTTTTTTTTTTTATATTATTGTAAAGACTTCAACTTTTTGCTTTTGGTCATGGCTTATTTTGGTTGTCCACTCAATTAACTGTTGAAAATAAGGGACAATTTGTTACGAAAAATTTGTCACTATTTGTCCTGTAACCTATATCTTCTAAAAATCAATACATACTAACTACTGAACCACTGAAACTGGATAGAAATTTATATAAAACCACTTACACATTTGAAACTGACTGAGCTGAAAACAATAAACACATTTAAACATAAGAAATTATCAGTAAAAGACATGCAATGGAATAAAAGTTGGACTTGATCCACGTGATTCTGTATGCCGTCAGATATAAAAGTGACACATTTATATGTATGCATTTGGCTTATGTAGTTAATTTGTCCTATTAGAAGACATTCTATAAATGTGACTTCATTATGTTGTTCACTCCCCCAGCTCAAGCACCCAGATCTACCTGCAATCTGCCTTGGTGACTAACTCTGCCTCATCAATACTCATTCTGGCCCAGCTTTGTGATGTGTGGGACTTTTTGCTCACAGGCAAATAAATTAGCTAAAGGCGAGACTGTGACAGATCGATCAGAGGCTGTTTATACAATAGGAGGTCTGTATGAAAAGAGAAAGAAAAAAAAAAACAGGCCACTGGGTCGTCCTTCCTGTCTGCTGGTTCCATTGTGGGAGCCCATTCATATGGATCGCTGTAGGGAACAAGTGACAATCTGACAGAACAAAAACAGCATAAAGCTGATAGGAGCACAAAACAAGTCTGCTTGTCTCCACTTATTTCTTCATGTGAAGCTGCAGACATAAATAATTCATATAATACCTTTCCGCACTTATCTTCGTCTGCTCCTTTGATTTGAAATAATGCATCATTTCATACAAAATTATGTCCCAATAAGCATGAATAGGCCACGATCGGCGGCGTAAACGTTGGTAAACACTGGCCATATTTGTTCTTGAAATCAGCGGTTTTATCGATTACTCGCATTTTAGTCAGCACCTCGGTTTTTTGAGCCCGGGTCTCTTTTTTTTCATAGTTCAGCCTGCTCTGGGGTCGCAGATGCTAATTGCGCGGTGGCAGGGTGACGGTGACGGAATCAGCTGAATTGCTGTGAGATTGGGTAAGAAAGGGGGTGTATTTCCGGAATTGTCCCGCTGATTATCAGAGGCGTGAAACGTATTTCCTGCGCTGCTACATGATGTTAAATGAGTTTTCACCTCTGGCAAACTAATCTCTTGCAGGGCCATATTTTTAATAGCGCTGCTCTGCCTTATTGTGACCCCCCTGCCCCCAATTCGGAGTGAAGAGCCCCTGTGCTGCACGAGCCTCTTGGCTGGAATTCAACACGGCCAACGGCAGCCTGGTGCAGAACACAGAACGGAGGAGAGGAAACTATCTCCTCCACGGGGTGGATGGCAGTCCGGAAGCATGATCGTACGGCCGTCATATTCTTCATAACTGAAACACCGCATACGTTCTCAAACTCAGAATTGTGCAGCAGTCACTCCAAATTCTGGAATAAATTCAATTGTTTGTCAAAATGCAATACATTATGCATCATAACTGTTTCATCAGCAAATTGCAGAGCCATATTTACACGATAAAGTCACAGAATCAAAAAATCTCTCAGTTGACATGCCTATGGAAGATCCGTTTCAAATCATGTTTGTGGAATGATCATGTCTGCCAACATTTATGATGGTTTTATTAGTGTTCATTTAAATAAATTAGTAGTGCTGCGTTTTGTTTACTGTACATTCTAGATCGACTTTCAGATTTTCAGATTGACTTTTTCTCAGTTTAGTATAAGAAACACCAGCGTCTCTAGTTGTCGTTTGCCGAGGGGCAAAATGATTCACGCTGGCCAGGTCCCTGAGGCAGACAGAGGAAACAGGAGAAGTGTTGACCATCCCTTACCGCATCGGTTTACCCTGCTCCTCCCTGCAGACAGGAATACTAATCCTGCTGCTGGCCCGGATCGATGGGGGGCGGCATGTGACAGGTTCTGTTCCATGCGAGGCAGAGTTCAGTGGCCCTAGGAGTGTTCGTACCGACCCTGCCACACATTCCCCAATAAACCAGATCTGGGAACCAGACCCTCCTTTTCAGGTTGACCAGTGCAGGTGACTGGCTCTGTTTTTGTTGGGTGGCTTTGCTCCCTACTTGACAGTGATGTCCAGCAGTGTTGTTTTTGACAACCATCCTAGATTTAGTCTTAGTCTTTTGGACTAAAATGTTTATTAGTTTTAGTCAAATTTTAGTCACTTCTATATGTGATAGTTTTAGTCGACAAAATCTCTAAAAGATTTTAGTCTAGTTTTAGTCAAAAAACGGTATAATCTTTTAACAAATTAATTTAGGTCAATAAGTATTGGGGATTTCTGCTGGGCAGTGTCACACATAAGTTGTGAAAATAGAAGCAGATCTATAAGTTCAACACATTGTGAGCTTGCAGATCAGCTATTTTCACCAATAATTACAATAATAAAGGAATGGTTTTAGACGTATAAGGTTTCCACCCAACTGCAAATACTTTATGATCTAATGATTGTGCATTACACACAGATAAAGTGGTAACAGTGGAATCAATGTTCATTACTCCAAAAAAACAAAAACATTCTACTTCAACAATTGCGGCTTTATTTCTCAGAATTTGCTAAAGTACAATGAATATACACATGCCCAAAATATGAGTGATGGATGAGGAACACATATGCTCAACTTGGCCTTGTCTGCCAGTGTAATTAAGATGCATATTATTTGTAAAAACAGACATCATACAACCCCACTCTATCTTTAACTTGTGCAAACAATGAAAAATAAAAGAATTAAAGATTCCAAAGAGCGATCGCCTGTTCTTTGGCACGTTGTTCCAGGGAGTCTGACTTATATTTGGATGCTGCGGCAAAGGCTGCTGGGATAGATGACTGTGCCCTGTTGTTCTTTGGCCCACCAGGTTTCTCTTTAGGAGTTCTGGTCTCTGGTTGAGGAAAAAACAAAGAAGGGATACAATTACTCTATCTCTGTATACAACGTACAACGTAGGATTACAGGTGAATACAAAACAATCAAATGTAGGTATACCATAAAAATACTCAAAATACTACCATGTTAAGAAAATAGAATGGTCTTAACTCTCACTCTATCTTAAGTCTCAAACAAGCAAAACAAAAATACATAGTTTATTAACTGGCCCTGTACTAAAACTTTCTGATCTTTCATTCTGAGCAGCAGCCAAATTATATTGTATCTGTACTTTGTGTGTGTGTGTGTGTGTGTGTGTGTGTGTGTAACTTTACTGTGAGCGCACAGGTCATGGTTAGGCCTGTAGAGCGTCACTTGTGGCTTTTAGACTGAAGCTAGCAGACTCTACGTATAACAATAACTCGACCTGTTTAACTTAACATATCAAGTTACACGCTGACAGAACATAGACACACAAAGAGATGACCACACCGTCACTGAATGTAAACATGGCTAAAGTAACACACACACACAATGAACTGACGTTAGCGTAACAAAAGCTAACTTTAGCCTGAAGTTAGCAGCCCATTTGCGGCAGGAGTATGTGGAAAACGTACTAATTTATAAGCTTACTATAAAATTTATCACGAGCCGATTGTCGAGTAACATTGTAACGTTACGTAGGCTATACGATATGTTAACAGAACTTGTAACTTACCTTCGAAAAAATATCCTTGTGGTGAGCCTTCAGGTGCCGCTTAAGGTTGGTCGTATTTTTTCCGCCTACTTTGTGGCCACATTTGTCACCGTCTTCCTTCACAATACACTCTGTTTTATTATATGCTGGGTTATATTTAAAATACACCCATACGTCGTCCCTACGTTTGCGACCACCAAGCCTCTGTGTTGAAACTGCCGCCATTGTGGTCCATTGTCTGTGATGAGTGACAACAGTGTGACGTGTTGAGCACGTTGTGCGCTGCATGCCAGGTGATCAGATTCTTTTTGGGTGTACTCTTGGCATGAACCGGGCCCGAGTACGATTGTCCCCCCTCCCCACTCTGGCCTGAACTCACATATGCTTTCAGCATTCGTGCCGGAGCACGCTTACGTCATTATGGTGGGCGGGGTTTCAGCTTAAACAGAAAGCGGCGCTCTCGCTGTTCGCAATGGAGTCCATCGTTTTATGCGTTTTGTCCAGCTGTTGTTGTATGCTCTCATCTGCCCAAATTTCCAATAAACATTGCACCTCTGCAGTAGACCAAAGCGACCCTTTCCCCGCCATGTTGGTTTTGGAACGTCGCAAAAACGTGACATCACGCCTACTGTTCCGTGCTTCAGCACGGTTAGCTCTCACACTTCATACGAACCGCGCCCGAGTCCAACTGAACCGCACCTCTTCCAACCGGGCCAGGGCCGGCTAAACGAACCGCGCCCGGGCACGGCTCGGAGCACTCGCACTAGCCAAACAAGCCGCGCTTTGGTGGTCAAACGCACTCGGACACGGTTCAAACCGCCTAGTGTGAGTACACCCTTAATTGACACGCACAATAAGCAGAAATGTCATGCATTTTAAACGTCTGACAGACCACCCACTAACATTTTCGTCCATTCTCGTCTCGTCAACGAAAACTCACACAAGTCTCGTCATGTTTTAGTCATCAAAAGAGCAGTGTTTATCTCTTCACCGTCTCGTTATCGTCATGAAAAAAAGTGACGTCAACGAAATGATTTCGTCATCGTCTTTGTTGACGAAAACAACACTGATGTCCAGCCTTTGAGTTGATGTTTTCTGGTTTTCTCCAGCTCTAGGATGTCATGGTCAGACCTCAGAAGGAAGGAGCAGCAAGAACGGCTCCCACCATGAACGCGTTTATCCCTGGTTGTTGGACTCCTGAGTCCATTGCTGGACCTTTTCTGCTGCTGCAATGTTAAAGTTCATGCTCGTGGAAACGCTTACATGCAGTTACAATCTCTTTCTCAAGGCGCTGCCACTGGGAGATGCAGACCTTGGACTAGAAGTCCAAATGAAACTATAGTGAATAATATTCATTGCTTTATCTTAAACTGTACAGACAATGTTGAGCATTAATGGAATAAGCGTTAACTGTCACCAGGGCCTCGTTCTTCATCTTCCTTTGGCGGCAGACCTCTTCACCCTTTCATTTGTACTTTTTTCCCCAACTGAGCATTAGACACAAAAAGCTACAACTAAATTTCCCCAGAGCCACAATGAGTGTAATGACCAGTCACCAACGCAGAACTAAGCAAGATAGAGAAGAGAGACAATTTGTTTTTAATGGAATACAGAACCCAGGAGATTTAAAGTCACAGCGTGCCGCAGTGTTCGCGTAATTATTATTATTTTTTTTTTTATTGCTTATTTTTAACTCAATGAACTTATAAATCTTCCAGGTCAGAGAAAAAGAAGATTAAAGTCTCAGGAATACACTTAACATATGAAAGCATTGTTTTTCCATCTACCATTTAGGTTTTACAGGGCCCTATTATAGTATTTCTGCACATGCTAAACATAGCGAAATACCTAAATATCTTTTCCATCTTTTCATATAGTGAGTAAATGTAAATCAAAGACACAAAGCTATGGAAAAACAGATATCTTCACGAAGACATTCTTCACTAAAATCTCAATTTATGGGTATGTGTCTGTGTAAATACACTTTTTGATATTCATTAACAAATTAAATATTTAATCAGCACTTTCATATGCTAAAAATGAGAGCTGGTCAAAAATACAACTAAAATTATACAAAAATGCTAATTCTACTAATTAAGAGATGGTGGTAGTAGCCTAGCTGATAACACACTCGCCTGTGAACCAGAAGACCCAGGTTCAAATCCCACTTACTACCATTGTGTCCCTGAGCAAGACATTTAACCCTAAGTTGTTCCAGGGGGGGACTGTCCCTGTAACTACTGACTGTAAGTCGCTCTGGATAAGGGCATCTGATAAATGCCATAAATGTAAATGTAAATGTAAAGAGATCTTTTCAAATTTGAAGTGTGTCTGGTTAGGGATAACCAGATTACATTGCGCTACATCGGGATTACATCGAGTTACACTGAATTTAAAGGTACCGATACATGTAAGACGTGTCTCCTGAAGGAACAGCCTTCAGTTTTCTTCTCTCTGAGTGAGATGTTCCGGTTCCTTTTGACTGAGATGGTCCAAAATAGCCTGTAAATGGCAAACAGTTGCTCCGATGTCAAAATTGAGTGTCTTTTACAATTTATCTGTCCTTAAAGCACCCCTGCTTAAAGCGTAATTCTGTCTGTCACAGAGATTTGTTAGCACATTATAAACTGCTCTCCAATAGCTATCAGAGGTCAGAGAGAGAATATCAATACAGGAGCAGGCTGGTGATGAGACATCTGCAGCGCGAGGCTCGCGATCGATAATTAATCTGCTAGAACACATTGAACTGGGCAGCAATTATTGGCCATTAGTGATTTAAATGAGTGGCAACTCATAAAATAAGAGCTAGAAACAACCAAAAGATTTAGAGTGAAATGTTTGAATGTCATCAGATTTTAAACTTGTTTTTTTTTTATGAAGGGTAAAAACTAGTATTTTGCCGTATTTTACTTTAAACAAAATGTCAAATATCCCTAATTATGTAAAAAAATAACTGATGCTGTTATTATTTAATGGAATGAATAATGTGTTGTATGGTGTGATTCAATGCAATTTACCACCACATTGTCAGGGATTCGGATGCTTGGTATTCAAATCTCTCAGCTCGGGTATAAAAGAACGAGAATATCTGCAGACAGATTTGATAATGAAAGTGAAGTGATTGTTTTTGTCAGTGAGACGCACAGCAAGCACAGCAATGTGACACAACGAGATGTGTCCCCTACATTTAAATTGGGATTTGAACCTGCAACCTTTCAGGTACCACTGCCACTCTGCTGTCATTGTTATATCATCTCAATTCTGTACTGACTGTAAAAGAATCAGTAGAAATTCATTCTTAAAACACACAGAATTCAGAAGAGTTGATAAGTACTTTTTATTTAAATGAATAAACATTATTTTAATAATAATGACTGGAACTGATATTTTTTGGCCATTGCAACTGCAATAAAAAATTTTTTTTCCCTGGGATGCATGCTGGTTCAGCTGCCAATAGCATGTACTGTCTTGCCCCGATGGTGCCATGAGCCGGCTGATATTAAACATGTATTTTTATTTGGCATCCACACTGTAAACCCTGAAGGCCACGATTTAATCATGTTGTTCACCCAAGCAACACGCACAGCACAACTTATATCCTAATATCTGGGAGAATAAATCATGCTGTATACTCTCTACTGTAATATAACTCCGTGTGCATTCACCTACAGACATCCTGCTGACAATCATAACTCAGCTGGATGAATTAAAACTTGTAATATTATCACAACCCTATTTACCTCATGTGTGAAGCTAATCATTCTTTATCAATTCCAGCGAATCAACGCTGTACAGTAAGATGTTCAATTATATCTAAAGCGCCATTATAGCTAGTTCATAATGACAAATTGCCACAGATTTAATCACCCAGTAGAGGGATCTTGTTGATGGATATGTTGGCTGGTGCTCCTCTCTCTTTTTCTGTACCGCTCCTGCCCCAGCGAGCCTCTTTCTCCCTCTTTAGTTTTGTAGGCCTCGACCTCGCTGGGTCCCCGAGGGCCTGCGGCCTTGTTTGCTCTGTCCTGTTGTCTCCTCTCAGACCTTCAGTCAGAGCAAACTCCCTGGCGACAGCTGGAAGCCCTCCAAGACAGCATCATAAGTCATAACCCCATGATATATCTGAGGGCAGCCAGATCGTATATTGTTGAGTTGACAATAGGTTCAGTAGAGAGGAGTAATTTCATTTCATCTGTAATGAGGTTGCAGAGTTCATGAACTCGGTTCAGAGGAGTGCGCACGGCTCTAAACACACACACACACACACACACACACTAAAGAAAGATTTAACAACTTGGAAAGAATGGAAGGGAACGTAGCTGCACACGCTTTACATCTCAGTTGTGCAGGCACCATGCGGCACGTCTCCCCGGGGAGGGTCCTGCACTCGCTGTTCCCGGAGAGGAAGCCCGCAGGTATAAAAGAAGAGCGCTGCAGACGGGCCTGGCGCATCGCCGCCATGATGGATTAGAGCGGGCGCGTTGCTAATGAGGGCGACTTTGGGGAAATCTGATTACCTAAAAAGCAATCGGAATAATTGGCAACGTTTAAAATGTTAATTGTTGTGGTCACATTTTCAAATGTCACTCCGCGTCGGTGGCATGGCCGCCGCATTCCTGCCACTTGCGCGGGAAGGTTAACAAGGCGACATGATATGGTAATGTGCGCAGCCCCGCGCCCCGGCGGCGTGTCCTCATTTCTGCGGCGGAGCGGGGCGCTGGGGGACACCGTGTGAGCGGAATGATGATCAACGCCGGAGAACGGGCGAGGCCGGAATGTAAGAACATTCCGGCCGGAATGGTGGCCAAGACCTAGCATGGTGCTGGTCAGACCAGCTGTTGGGTACAAAAGTGGCCTCTGCGACAGTAAAAGACGACTGGACTTGTGGTTTCCCCGGCAGGGGAATCGCGGTATTCCTTCCTCTCTCCTCTCCTGAAGGGGGAAAGCGGCACGCGTGCGAGTTGGCTGCAAGTCTGTTCACATTAAAGTGAATTAGCCTTCATCCCGTTATTAGCGACGAGAGGAGAGCCTCGGACGAGGGACCGCCATTGTCACGTCAGCCTGGCGCCGCCGGGGTGCAAATCCAGACAACTGGCTGGGATTCTGATGAGATTCAAAGTGCCCGGACCCCGGCAGTGGGGCTCTGCAGAGAGAGAGAGAGAGCAGGAAGTGGTAAAAGCGGGAGGTTTAGAAGGTGACTGGAGGATCAGGAGGAACGTGGGGACGGTGAGGGGGAATAGCGAGCCCGGCTCGGCCCTGCGGGGACAGCAGCAGTGTCACTGTGGGGGAACTGGCTGGGATTCTGCTGGGAGCCGAGTTTCGCTTTGCGTGAGGAGCAAGACTTTTTGAACAGTTTCTGTTTTTGTCATTCAGCAGGTGTTTGTAAGAGAGTCTGGATTCGGAATTTTGATTTGGAATTTGATACAGGTTCATTGTACAGAACAGAGGGTTCAGGCGTAGTCACCGTAGTCACATAACACATGTACAGTGGGACAATAAAAAAATTTACCTCAATTAAACAAACAAGATCAAATTCAGTGCATCCAGAATGTTTCACTTTTTCCTCGTTGTCTTATGTTACAGCCATATTCCAAAATTGATAAAAATGTTTTCTCTCGTAGTTCTACACACAACACCCCATAATGACAATGTGAAAAAAGTTAAAATTTATTAAAAATAAAAAAACTGCGAAAAAAGCAGTAAATGTCACTGTTCGTCATGACTAGGAAAAGGTGCTGTGATGAGAAGGTAACGTGAGATGAGATTTACATGGACCACAAAATTGGAATTAGTCCAATTTGAATATGAACAGCGATGCTTCTGAGATAAAGCCATGTAACAACCAGCATTATAAAAATCTGCCGCTTCGGTTGAGTCTGAATCGCTGACTTCCGATCACCACTTAATCCACAGCAGGATTGTGGGCTCCTCTCCTTCTCCTCTTGTCTCCTCTCCCACAAGCTCGGGCGCTGTGAGGACACGTCTTGCTCTGCTGTTGTCTTTATTGATTTCGGTTTTCCTCCATGTTAACAGCACTCCCTGCTGAACTGCATATTTATCTCAGGAAAGGGTGACGTCTCACTGCGAAGTGGAGGATGCTGTTGAAGGCCGATCCCAACATGACAACTCCTTTTAATTGACCCTGTGAGAGAAGCGTTTCAGTGACTATTCGCTCCCCTACAGAAATGGACGGATTTCATAAAATACCAACGAACCCAAACAAATGGTTAAATCTGACAAATGAGGCATGTCCAAATACTGTAAAAACTGTCACGGCTCGGATCTGGGGGCACACGTGCGGACATAACAGGACTTAACAGGCGGAGGACTGGGGGACGTCCAGGAGGAAGACAGCAGGTGAGGGAGAACGGGGCATTGGGAGGGAGTTCGGATCCTCGGCAGGAGGCAGTGCACACGGTATAGGAGTGGAGGCTTGGGTGACCGCAGTGAGGTCGTAGTTAAAGATGGCCGGCTTGACAATCGACAATACACAGAGGTGACAGGTCCATTGGAGGCATTTCGGGTGGATCAGGCAAGGGGTGTTAAAAAAGAACTGTAAATGGACAGGCAGTCGATATCCAGCAAAGAAAGGCAAGCAGCAGAGTGAATAAATTCAACATGGCCGTCGGGGTCTTACATGGGATGCCGACCTCGTCCTTGTCTGCTTCGAGCCGGGACACAAACTGAAGAGCATTAAGCAATAGTTTTGTCTCCCTGTTTGATTCCACTGCTGGTCTCTTCCATTGTTTGTGCTGCACATGATTCTGTATTTCCCAAGACACATGGCCGTCACCAGAAGCTGTCTTCCGCACTGAGCTCAATCTGGCGACGATGTTGAAGAAGATGGAATCATGACCCGAAAGGGGATTTGTTGTGAGAGAGAAAATTCAAGGCCAACTATTATAAAGCACTGCCATCCAGAGAGCTCACATTGAGGATGCTGGGTAAATTCCTTCTACCCTGGGATGGGACCAGATCGGACGGTTCCACTCTGCCAGCATAGCTGAGAGAGAAAAAGCACTGATAACGGGTTGGGATAAGCATGAAGTAAGCATGAAAGCATCCATGGAGTCTCTCCCACTGAAATTTAGCTGTAATCTTTTTATGATGTGAGCATATATTTTTTCACAATGGTTGCCAGATAGAACAGTAACACAGTATACTGTAGGCTTGTTATGCAGCAGCACTAAAGATGTCCCTTGTGTGCTGGGTATGACAATGACCTTGACTTTCATCAGACTGCCACATGCGTCTTTGCATTTTTTGTGAATGTATTATTTACATTTACAGCATTTATCAGACGCCCTAATCCAGAGCGATTTACAATCAGTAGTTACAGGGACAGTCCCCCCCTGGAGAAGTTTAGGGTTAAGTGTCTTGCTCAGGGACACAATGGAAGTAAGTGGGATTTGAACCTGGGTCTTCTGGTTCATAGGCGAGTGTGTTACCCACTAGGCTACTTCCACCCTGAACAATAAATCTATGAGTCATTTGAACAATAAATCTATGAATCATTATGGCATTTGATAGTTCTTCAAGATCGGTGTAATCATTGTGCCTCGGTTGCTGGTCTGTAAGTAGTCAACTTGTACTAATAGGTTAAAGATCAGCACTTAATGAGAATAAAACGAATAAAGAAACTGCATTTTAAAATAAGGTTCTGAACCATTGTTGCACAACCAATTTTACTACAACTGTCACTGCTGGAGTTCAGGGACGCATTTGCAGGCATGCTGGGAGCAAGGGGACAAGTCGTCGCACGGGGAGCAGACATAGGACGCGCTGGGGAGGAGGACCGGAAGCGTTTGGTCGGGGAGAGGGAGGCCGGAGGTAAGTTGGGACGGGAGTGGAATCGTGGACGCGCCGCAGCGCGGCGTGGAGGGAACTAGGGTTTCGTGGGGGGTAGCGGGGAGATCGTCTTCTTACAAGGGTCAGGCAAACTCAGTGTCAGTGGCAGGCGAAGGTCGTGGTGTCGAGGTAGAATCCGTCAGGAGATCGTCGTAATAAAGGGGGCAGGCAAGGCTCGTGGTCAGGGACAGGCAAAGGTCGTGGTCGTGGATTCTAGTCAGCTGGGCGTGGGAAAACAAGGCTAGCGTCTCTGGGAAATAGATTCAACTCAAAGAGCGGGCAGCGTCTCCTCTGGGTTACCTGACTTTTATACTCTACGCTGCCCACTCTCGTTTCCACTTCCGGGTCGCCGTCTCTCTGTCTGGTCTGGTGCTCTCTGGTGGGCTGGAGGTGTATTGACTGTGACAACAACTTTTTTAATTCTCTGGAAATTTTGAATATTAAATGGAAAACTGGATATTTATGAAAGTCCAAAATACAATCATACTTTCTGAACATTGTGTAGACACTGCTATCTGATAAAGTTTAAAATATAAAATATCAAGAGTATCATCAAGTCTATGCTAGACAATCTTTTATAGTCAAAGCAAACATTAGATTTTTCTATTTATTAACTGAAATTGGGTCATAGATATTTATATACAAATGATATTATGTTTTACATTTAATAACATTTACAACAACAACAACATTTATTTCTTATATAGCCAATAAACACACACTTATTACACCTCGCACTGCACCTCGTATACTCCGAGCCTCCAGTACTGCTCGCCTGGTCCCTCCATCTCTGAAGGTAAAAGGAAAACATTCATCTAGACTCTTCTCCGTCTTGGCCCCTCGGTGGTGGAATGAACTTCCCCTCGAGGTCAGAACAGCTCAGTCACTGAGCACCTTCAAACGACAGCTCAAGACCTTCCTCTTTAGAGAATATTTAGATTAAATTGTAGTTTTCTTGTTGTCGAACTTTGTGTACAGAATCTACAACAGAGTGAATAAAAAGATTGTATTCATAGTTGGGGTCCTAGTGAACCGGAATTGATCTCTTCATCGATGGTAACAGACCACACGTTCTGGATAAGGGTGTCTGCCAAATGCCGTAAATGTAAATGTAAAAAAAGTATGTCTCAATGGGTTTTGACAGTCTCTACAGCTGACACCCCCCACGCTTGACCCTTCTGCACACAAGGAAAAAAAACTGTTGAAGAGAGAAAAAAAGAAACGTTGGGAAGGAGTGAAGCAGAGACGGACCCCCTTCCAGGGTAGAGTGAGCCTGCAAGTGGTGTCAGTGCAGGGTTGGTGATGACTTGTCCAAGGTGGAGAAGTCCAAAGTGTAATATAGAGCACCTGTCCATGTTTGGAGGTATTGGACAGCGCAGAGTAGGTTTTATTCGGGTGGGTGGTAGTGGCCTAGCTGATAACACACTCACCTATGGACCAGAAGACCCAGGTTCAAATCCCTACCATTGTGTCTCTGAGCAAGACACTTAACCCTAAATTGCTCCAGGGGGGACCTTCCCTGTAACTACTGATTGTAAGTCGCTCTGGATAAGGGCGTCTGATAAATGCTGTAAATTTAGTCCAGTTTCATGGTGTACATTACATGTCCATTATAATGATACTGGTCCATTTGAAGATCCCTGTATTAGCAGTTACGGGGGTGGTGGCAGTGGTGACCCTCTGGTAGTCATCTTGTTCATTGCTAGGGACTAGGATTCATCTGGTTGTCTTTTCACTGGACTGGAGGTGGTCTGAGTGCTTGATTCAGTGCCTCGGGGAGAAAACAAACAGAAGCAGTGGCCTTGTACAACTGATACTGAAATATGTGGTTATGATGTTATATTTGTGCGAAAGTGGCCCAAGTACCCTAACTAGGACAGCCTAACTAAGGTGAATTTCACACTGTCTGTGCTTGACAGGGTGATTGTGTGATAAAGTGGACTTAATAATTGACACTGTGTCTGGGACTTTAACAGAAGGCCGGAGTAAACAGATGTGTTTTCAGTTTAGTTTTAAACACTGAGACTGTGTCTGAGTCCCGAACACTGACCGGCAAGCCGTACCACAACTGCGGAGCTCTATAGGACAGCTGCTCCCAGCTGTGACCTTATTTACATTGAGTACCAGTAGTGACCCTGCACCCATCGAACGCAGGGGGCGTGGCAGGTTGTAAATAACTAGAACTATAACATAATAATGTTCTATTAAATGAAATGTATTTTATTGATTTATTTACTTTTTTTAGATTTTAGGCATGGGTCACAAACTTCAGTGGTAGCTATAAATACATTTCGACCCAGAGAAAGAATGGTGGATTTTAGACTGATCAGTCCAAGTAAAGATGGCTGGTAAAATCCTCAGTGAAGGGATGGTCATTAGTTCGGCCTCACTGCAGTCCAGGCTTGTAGTCAACATGAGTAATAACTCCACACCCCCAACCCACCCACGAGGTGGTACTGGTGATTAAAGGCGCTTTAGCGAAACACAAGGGAGGTACAGTACCAGAACCGGGCAGCAGCATACTTATGATGGACGGCACCCACGCACTGCCGGGCCTTTTAAAGCAGCCCATTGTGAGCCTGCTCACGAGCACGTGGCCCACAATGAAGGCCAATGATAAGCTTGCCAGTGATGGAGTCAGTGTTGGAGCTCCAGTACCTGGTGCAAAGCACTTGAGTGGATTGATTCCACATTGAGGGCAGTGAATGGTAATTCTGTAGCCTGAAGAAGGAGACATGAAACACGGCTGCCACCATTGTTCTCTTTACGCACGGACTCTCCTGGTTGAAAAGAACCTAGTGTGAGACAACCCACATAAGCGATGCATTGACTGACCGGCAGGAACAAATGGGTGAATTTATCATCTGCTGCAGCACGCCTGCTGACACTGACAAATACCACAAAGGGACTTTCACAAAACAGATATTATCTGCTGAAGTGCCTGATGTGACTTATGTGGGTTTTGGGTGTCATACAGCTAATTATCCGGTTCGGTCTGAGGATCGCTAGGATATTGTCAATTAGGGAAGAGAGACATGGTTTGTCATGTGATGTGAAATGAATAAGTGTATTCTATTCTTGTGTGTGTGTGTGTGTTTTTTTTTTTTTTGACTTCACGTTCATGAAGCTTGAAGTGGTGGCTTTCTTAAGCATAAAACCCTGCCGCTGTCTTCTCGCTGCCATGAGGAGTCATTATGCAGAGCGCTACGCTGACCCCTGACCCTCTAACTCCACATAAACTCTCTAATGGCTGTGCTTTGAGAGGGGGGTGTCAGCGATCCCTTCTGCCTTCTACAGCAGTGTAGCCTTTGTAGACACAAAAGTGTCAGACGGTAATTATGAAAATTGACGTTTCACCCCCGCACATATGATACAGCATTGGAATGTGCTTAACCTTCTACAGAAAAATAATAATAATAATAATAACAACAAGAATTTACTGTCCACCCACATCCAGCCTTAATATTCTCCAGAACGTGGTGATAAAACATATGCAGAGTGAGGAGCAAATGGTCCCGCATCCGTCACTACCCCGCACCTTCCACACATGTGAATAACATGGGCTAACAAGCATACTATTCGCACTGCTGTTTTTCAGTCCTAATTATTTCTCCAGATCTCACATATAAGGCCATTAACACACACACTGATGTGTTTTGCTGCTGTCATTTATAATCAAGGATACATAGGGCAGAGGAAGCAATGGTGGCCTAGTGGCCTAGCGGTTAAGGAAGCGGCCCCGTAATCAGAAGGTTGCCGGTTCGAATCCTGATCCACCAAGGTGCCACTGAGCAAAGCACCATCCCCACACACTGCTCCCCGAGCACCTTTCATGGCTGCCCACTGCTCACTCAGGGTGATGGGTTAAATGCAGAGGACAAATTACACTGTGTGCACCGTGTGCTGTGCTGCTGTGTATCACATGTGACAATCACTTCACTTTCACTTTCTTTCAAGAACTGATGATTCTGGGTGCCCAATGTGGAGAATGAGCTGCCCCTTAATTATTTGAGCAGTTGAGTTATATTATGGCCTAAAAGCATAAAAAAGCCAATGATAGAGTTACTGTCCTGCTCAGTTGTATGGGATTGAGGGGTGTGAACACTTGCAGCAGGGCCAGCCATGGCATAGGCAGTATAGACAAATGCTAAGAGTAAAATTACTCCAGGGGGTGCCACAAACGGAGGTAGAAAAAAAGTGTAACATTCCACTATTCTTAAAACCTAGTTGGAATTACAGTGTCTTAATTTGGAGATGAATTAAGCAAAGCCTATTAATTAGTAGTAGTAATGATAATATAGATATGTAACTTTTCTAATCTGGGCACCAGGGCTCCAAATTTGTTAGGGTCGGGTCTGCCTGTAGTATTGTCTGATTTAGTCCCCTCTGGCTGAAGACACTGGACTTCTATGAGAGGTCGTCTGTACCTTGTGCTCCTCTGCACAAGCAGGTCTGATGAACTACCAGGGTTGGGGTTGGCGCTCATTTGATATAATTATAGCTAGAAAACAAAATCAGAACAAGAACTCCTCTGCTCAGTATGTTGGGCATCAAGTTGAACATCTTGAATTCACTGTCATCCTGCTCTACAATTGCAGAGATTTGCTTGCTGTTTGTCCTCTGGGTTCGCTGTTACATTGATATGTTATCAGGTGGCACCAGGATCCCTGGAAGTGGGATGATGGACAGTTCCATTCATCCCGGTTTCAACAGGAGACGTTAATGGAACGAGCCAGGGCTTTACATTAGCTTCAGTCAGCCTTTGAGTCGCTGCTTACGCTTCAACATCCTGGATGCCATAGCAACAGCAGCAGTGCAGGTTTTAGGATTTTGTGTGTGAGTGTGTGTGTATGAGCAGGGCCACTCCATTTACTTATGAACAGGCCAGTTTGCGCTTTCAGGAAGAACTTCATCTACCTTCCCCATATGATCTGTCGTGTCAGGGTTCCCACAGCCACACTTTTAGCATCAATCTCACACCAAATCTACTCCCATTTTATGTTTGAATCTATTAGTTTACATATGAGGTTTACACAGAATATGGTTTGTGCAGGAATTGAAATTATTTCTGACTATGAACGGACTTTTAAAATTTTTTTGGAAGAATATGACCTCAGTTTTCTCTCATTGTTGATTTGATGAAATAATGCAGATAGAGTCTAACCACTATTGTAGCCTTGATAATCAAGTGTTTGAAATCAGCCAAACGGTTTTAACCCAGGCACTGAAACTCAGTGGAGAATGGTTTGTATGTTTTTCTGCTCAGTTTGTTGGTTTTAGATTTTTTTGCCATCTGAAAATATGGGGCACATTGCACATGCCCAGTTGCCAGTATAATTAATCCAGTCGTCCTCCTGACTTTCATAATTGCCAAATGTAGTTTTAAAACATGAGCACCATTATTGGGTTCTTCCTCTCATTTAAAAAAATAATGTATACAGACAACCAAAAAAAGATTTTTTCTTGCAGCTATTTGTTATTGTCTCCCTGCTATCGAGTGTTTGTCTCCTTCCTGCACTTCTTTATTCTCTCTTTCTGAGGCGAAGAAAGGGAAAGGTTTTCAGCGCACAAACAATGCTCTGATTTTCACTTACTCACTCACATTCCATAACCACTTATTCCTAATCAGGATCACTGCTCCTGGAGCCCATCCTGGGATATTGGGCGCTGTGCGCACACATGCACACACACACACACACACTAATATACAATTTTGAGTCTCCAGTTCACTTGGTGTACATGCCTGGAAGAACCTTGAGGAAACCTTCAGCAACATGGGGCGAGCAATCAAACACACAGAGCCAGAAACTCACCACCATGTGGCTCTCGTTTAGTCCTTTGTGGATCTTCCAGAATATTCTGTTGAAGTGGTAGGGGCTGCTAATCTAAATAAAACGTCCAAAAAATGGATTGGTTTTCTATGCTCTGCATTAGACTTCAGAATTAATAAAAGTGGCAGAATTCTCTTTTTCTCTTTTTTTTGATGTATTTTTTGAAGAGTGTGTGTTTATGTGCAGTAAGAACAGCCTAGGATGAGTGTAGTTAAAGGAGAGGTAGAATATACACTAAACCTGCTCTACTCACTCACCCCACCCAGAGTTCTTTCTCACTTCTCTTCGTTCTCTGCTTCTGCTGTATTGCTGGGGCTTCTCACCTGGCCTAACAAACAGCAGCGGGTTTCCAGCTCACCGGGCCCGCAGCTAAACGAAGCTGCGCATCTTTAATAGAAGCCGATGGAGCTCTTGGCCGGAGGGTGTCTGGGGAGCGGCCGCTCGGAAGGTTCTCAGATGTCAGCACTGCTGGACTCTGATTGATTCATGAGCTGCTGAGGCAGGTCTGCCCAGGTTCCTGATGCTCCACTGTCTTCCTCTGCTTCCCTCGTCTCCGCCGGCGAGGGGGGGTGGAGGTGCGGTGACAGCCTGGGTTCATTTCTGCGACTGGAGTTGTTGGAGGGTCAGCAGGAGGGTCGTTATTAACAGAGGACACATTAACGTTCCTCGACGGTAAAGGTTGGGACTCATCAACCTGAGGGAACGTAGCGCTCATCCCATTGTCTGCTCGCCACATTTGTCTGTCAGTAATGAGCTCCTCTGCTGACAGATGGGTGTGTGTGTGTATGTGTGTGTGTATGTGTGTGTCGCACGTCCAAACAGCAGAGCACTAATACATCAGAGGCATGTGGTTTATTAACGCCACACACGCCAGGACCAGCGCCGCAGTCCCATTGCCTACTGGAGACTCTTCATCCTGGGACCGAGCCAGGAAATGCAGGAGAAGGCTTTTATGGTATTTTAGAGACAAATGCTTGGTCATCAGTAGGAAGTAAATTTTTACAAAGGGACAAAAGTCTAATTTCATTTTCACTTCTTGCTGCAAAGGTTAAGTTGGAGGATGGGGTTGGTTTAATATTGTCTTGCTGTATCTGGTATGTGTGTGTGTGTGTGTGTGTGTGTGTGTGTGTGTGTAAAATCACAAAGCCGCTGTAGCAGAATTAAACACTTACTCAGCAGGACGGTACTAATTAAACCACAATTAAACCTTTTCTTCTAAACCTCCATTTTACTCTTTATTTTTCTCTAAACCTCTCTCTCTCTCTCTCTCTTCATTCTCTTTGCTTTCTTAACACCACTCCAGTCTCTCCTTCTCAATTTTTCTTCCCCTCTCGCTCGGCTCCTTCGCTCCCGCTGATGCCTGGGCCTGCTGTTGCCATGATCACCGACTGCTCAGCTCCTCAGAAAAAAACAATCGGACAGCACCTTGCGGCTCCTGACTAAATTTAGAGCCTTTAACAATTAGACATCGTTGAAGAGGAAGCCATGTGCTCTCCTCTCAAGTTCCCTTCAGTAGAGGCGCGATAATCACACACCTTCACGGCACAGACACCCCCATCTGCTGCGGGAGACCTTGGTCTGGATGGATCTGGGGTTAATTGTCTGGATTTAGAGATCACCTTCGTTACAGGGTTTAATGAAGTGAAGATCTGAAACAAATGCAACTTTTCTTCTCTTTCTTACTTCGTGCAGTGGAGTAAAAGAACATTAATGAGAGTTCACTGCCACCACAGAGTCACCTTTCAGCTCTGTCCCATCAAGATCATCCTGTCACAGACCTGGTGTGGCGTGGTGTGGACATTTTTAAGCATTTACTCAACTCTTTAAAAATGGTTTTAATTAATTCTCAAGTATGAATTCAAACAAAGCATCATCTGGACATACAGTTTCAGTTTATCTACTCTAATGGCGTTCACTCAAATGAAAAAACAACACTGCAGATAGGGCTGCGTCCACGGATGTAAATAGTTCACCACTGAAAATAAACCTGAAATGGGCAAAAATAGCCAATCCGAAAGATTCTGTCTAATTTTGGGGTACTCAGCTTGTTAAATAATAAGAAATGTTAATCAACTGATTATTGAATTTGTCCATTTCCTCTCAACAGATTGTTCAATGTAAATGTTCAGTAATAGTAAAAAAATTATAACCCGTTTGTTTAGCTGGTTATAATAACTGGGCAAAAAAAAAAAAAAAAAGACTAAAATGAACACAGAGAAAAAGTTCCAGAAATACTAATGACCATTTAACCCTCAAAATATCACCCAGCTAATCAAAATGATGTACTGGAAAATGTAAAAGTGGGAAAAGAATGTAGTATTTAGAGTGCTTTTATCACTCTCTTTCCTGGTCTACCTAAGAAAACCCTCAAAAAAATGGTGCAGCACAAGTTGTGACCAAAGCTGGGAGGAGAGACCACACCTCGTCCCTTCACTGGCTGCCTGTTAGCTCCAGATCAGATTTCATTCTGTTTATTGGATGTTTAAATCACTCAGTGAACACACCTAAATACATGCTTGTAGAGTCACTCAGTTCCATTGGCATTGGCCTCCCTATTATTCCTACTATGTGCGCAATGGAATATTGGAGGCAGCATTTGGTGTCCATGTTCCCCTGCCTTTGGAACCACCTGGCTGATGATCTATGAGTGAAAATCCTTAGGCACCTTCAATAGAAATCTTAAGATTAATAAATGTAATAAATTAATTAGACTTTTAGTACTCTTTCACTTTCCATGACTCCTGGCAACATGCAAACTCCACACATACAAAGTCCAAGCCGGGATTTAAACCCCTGCCACTGTGCTTCATTTGAGCAATTTAAATTTTTAAGCAATTTCCCCACATTGTAGGGCACCATGTATTGCCATTGGACTAACTGATAGATATATAGATACAAAAACTGTGATACACAGCCATGCAAAATGTGTCCTCTGAACCCACAACCCTTCGGTGAGGTCAAATGTGCCACACATTGATCTGAAGAAGAAAAACAGAACAAGGTCATGTTAACATCGACGAGGCATTTCAGTGTGGAGAAGCGTGGAAAGGTAAAAGGCATGAAAAGAGATGAGGGGGCTTGGCAGGTGGGTAACTTCACTACGTTCTCTGTTCTTTTTCAGTGTCCTACAGCAGTAATCACAGAGCGGAGGAGCCTGAAACTGTGAGGTGTTTGGTTAGATACCTTCAACACTTTGCTGGTTTCTCCAGTAGTTCCTACTCTATAGCTTTTGTCACACAATAAACATGCCAGAGTCTGTATCTTAGTCCTCCTGGAACATCATGAAACATCTTATTTCATTATAAATTCATCTGTATAGAGCTCAAAAACCCTCAAATGTTTATTTTTACATACATTGAATGTCTCTTCACATCAGACAGAGAAATAAATCACTTTCCAGATTGCAGAATGATAAAAATGAGACCACAGGCCCTCTCACAGCCTGGGCTGTATCCAACATTTCCTGCTAGGTAGTGCTAGCCACCCTTTGGCAGGGAGAGGAGGGGGTTGGCATAGATGGCTGGATTCCTCTCCGGGCCTGAGCTCCTCCAGAGTCCCTCACAAAGACAAATGGTGGACAGCTCATGGGATCTGGCCGACCAGCTCTCTGCTGCAAAAGGCCAACGATATCAAATGTTGTCCTGCAGGAATTGATGAAAGGATCTTTCACGATTGTTAATTATTGGGGAGTCAGAGTGGCTCAGTGGACGCGGTCAAGAGTCTGTGTCCCACGTCTCCATTTGAAAGCACCATCCAAGTTCGCCGGCCTGAATTCAGCTTCCTGAATTATTCATCAGGTCTAATTACTTATTACTCACTGAAAATGAGAACTTGCATGATAGTTAACATAGTCAAGTGATTTAGCCTGCGATTATTGTGCCCCAGAACTGAGAAAGTCTCCATTAAAAGGTGGTGCACATGACTGTAATTCCTTCGGAAGCGTGAACATCCCCTGGTACGTGTGAAGTGTCCACGTTAACCTTGCAAATGACGGTTTTAAGCAACTGCTGCTGGCACTGCAGTACTGTTCAGATCAGTTGCTCCCCATGACTCTCACTCCCCTTGCCGGCTGGTTTACACCACAACAAAATGATCTTCGGAAAAGGACGAGTGACCGAGCGAGCTCGACGAGAATCATCACTCCCGTGATTAGTTCGGCCCTAATGGCTGGAAATGATTGAAGCGGCATGCTCCACCCCCAGGCGGGCCGGACTGATGCTGTGTGCGGCTGTTTGTTTTGTAACATACGGGACCGGGTGCTTTTCTTCCAATGTATCCCAGATACATCATATCGCAGCGTGTGGTAGTAGCCTAGTGGGTAACACACTCGCCTATGAACCTGAAGACCCAGGTTCAAAATCCACTTACTACTATCGTGTCCCTGAGCAAGACACTTAACCATGAGTGTCTCCAGGGGGGACTGTCCCTGTAACTACTGACTGTAAGTCGCTCTGGATAAGGGCGTCTGGTAAATGCTGTAAATGTAAATGAAAATGTGTAAACATAAATGCTGCAGAACGAACCCTGCAGGCAATTAGTGTCACAAACTGATTGTGTGCATTGGATTAGGATCAAATTGTCTTTATTTCATAGGAAAAAGTGAAGGGAAGTGCACTTTTAAATCTTCAGTTTACGAAACTCCCCTGTGCGTCTCCCAGCCCCCGAGGATTAAAATGCTGCAGCCGAGGACACTAACGCTCTCGCCATTCTTCCTGGTTTAAAGACAAAAACTGCGGCGAAGGAAAAACTCCCCTGCGTGGCGGTTTTGTCGCTCCAAATCCCCAAACCACTTCCTTTCCTCAGCCACAGGTCCCACGGGTCTGAGCTCTCTGGGGCCAGCGTCCTCGGGAAGGCCACGGCGTGGCAAACCAACCGGGATACACGTTCAGCGGGACAGGCAGCGGCTTTTAAATGACTGTCCACCGTTATTACTCACCTGCTGTCCCGCCCCCCCGGCACGCTATTGATCAGCGTTCTGAGTGCGTCTCGAGAGCCTCATGAATAGGCACTAAATGGGCCTTGTGTGTCTCTCTGCAGGTGGGACCAAAATGGACATAAAGTGGCAGCACCCAGACAGAGTGCTCTGTCCTCCTGACTCTGGACAAAGCCTAAAATGCTGATAACAAACAGCCACAGGGGGCTGCAGATGGAAGGGATGGAGGTAAATGTGTGTTTACCAGAAAACACAATAGGGCGCCATTAACTCTTCAAGGTCCCCATAGGCACAGTCAACATCTCAAAAGGTCTTGATTCTGACTGAACGAGGGATTTATTTTTTTTTTTCATTTTTTGACAGCACCGCAGCTTGTGTCATCCAGCTGTGCCGCTGATGTACCTAATGTTGTGCGTGGGCTCAGTGAATTGCTGAAATGTATTTAGAGCAACTGCCCGGGAAGCTGAGGGTTTCTATGCCCGTACCCCCAAATATGCTTCTGAAATGTGCAGAAAAACACGTAACAACTAGCCTGCTGAGGTGGTGCTATATTTAAGCAGCAATGGTCCATGTCTGCATGGACAGCAGTGTTCCAGGGCCCTAAGGGAAAGTGCGGGTCATACATTACACCTGAGTGCCATATGTGGAAAAGGCCAAGCAAAAGTGCAGAGCACAGCCCAAAAAATCCGACATGGAACCATGATGTGCAGCTCTTTCAATGTCACTCCGCCATGAAAAGCAATAGAGACGCATTAATAAAATGGCCATATCAGCATTTAAATATGGCTGATATCCAATGGCTGATGTCAACAATAGGGGCAGCGGTGGCCTAGCGATTAAGGAAGCGGACCCGTAATCGGAAGGTTACCGAAACGTTACTGAGCTACTGAGGTGCCACTGAGCACAGCACACTGCTCCTCGGGCGCCAGTCATGGCTGCCCACTGCTCACCAAGGGTGATGGTTATAAGCAGAGGACACATTCCGTTGTGTCACTGTGGGCTGTGCTTACTGTGCATCATAATGACAATCACTTCACTTTTACGTTGATAGGCAACTGTAATTGCTGAGTGTAATTTAAACCTGTGTAATATACACAAAATTGCACTCGCAGTCTCTCTTCCAGCAGCTTCTGTGTAATTTAACGTACATTTTCTATTGCATGGTATATGTACACCTGGACTTCCATCAAGGATCCAAGTGAACTGAGGTGATACCAAGATGTGATGTGACCACTGACTTATGAAACCATGCTAGATCATGTTGTACCAGGCAGTAATTTGCTTTAATTTAATATCTAGAGAACAGATGGGGGAAATATATAGCTGACAGAACACGACTGAAGCTTAGGTATATGTTGTTAGCATACACTGAAGATACACTGAAATGACAATCAAGATTCACAGTCAAGTATCCAGTTCAGTCACGCACTCACTGTACTAAACTGCAATTCTGGAAGGTTTTAGAACTTTTAACGCCAAACACTGGTATCATGCCACATTTGGCCATGGAGACAGTCATACATGACAGAATAATGCTATAGTAAAAATGTTATGGAAACACATAAGTTAAACATGCTATATACTATACAGTGTTCTCAGAATGGGTGTGAAGATGGAATCCACACCATTAAGTCAAATGTGAGGTAAAAGTCTTGCACTGTGCCGCTCCGAAATTAAAGCTTCCTTGGCCTCCGAATAGACCTTTGGAACCATGTAAGTTAGCAGTGGCGGTGGCGTCGACACGTTAACAGCTCACACCAAGCTGAAGCATCTACTGAGCGCGTTGCGAGTACAAGCCAATCAGCCAAGGAGCCGCTTAATGAAGGACAGACGCCCGCTGCACGCGGCTCGGCTTCATTCTCTGGCATATGGAAATATCTTGCCGTTAATGAGCAAGCGGGACGCGGCACAGCAGCGGATGGGCTTTGAACTTCTCATTCTACTGCCTTTGTGCTTGCGACAAAAGTTTTTTTTTTTTTTTTTTTACCGCCGATATGACTGTAACAGAGATGAATGCACTGCGAATCGACACGCCTGCCTGTCATGTTTCTCATTACCCCAAAAGCTGCCTGAGAAAACGTGAGGATTCTTAACTAATGATACCTGGTGAAATCGCATCCATGGTTTCCACATCGAACCTGAGGACATATTTCAGTCGGGTCTCTGTGTCGTGTCTATCGCACGCGCGCTGACCCAGTAGCCGCAGCGTGAAGCTAATTGGCAGGGATCAATAGTCCCGGTTCCTGGCCGTGATCGGGGTGTTTTTTTTCACCCCCACACCGAATGATAACTGGTAGTCATGCTGAGCGATTAATACTGGACAAACAGAGGCTTGAGCAAAAAAAGAAATCAGCATAAAGAAAATATGATACCCAGCCTGCCCCTTATTCATATTTATTTCAAATATGTGAAGTAAAGTGAAACTGAATCTTCTACACAAATATTATTTCATACGGTTGGCCTACATGCCCCCCCCCCCCCCCCGGCACACATCACAGGGCTCCCAGCGTGCGACGTGGGCCAGTGTCTCTCGCCGCGCACCCTTCACCCTCACCACCTACCACACTTGTCTAAAGCGGCGTCCCTCAAAGCCAGGACAAATATTTACAGCGAGAGGACACTCCAGCGTTCCCTCGCCCCATTTCAATAGATTGCTGTGCCGAGGCCCTCAAGAGCCCTCACGCCATAAACCGAGAAGTGCTGAGCGCAGGGAGATTTCTTTTGCCTGAAGATGGACGGCCGAGATTCCTTCGCCCGAGCGGCAGAAGAGTAAATAAGGCAACATCCTAAAATCTTTACAAAGCCTCCTTACAGCGCGCATTAAAATGAGTTATCGGCCAGAAGCACGCGTCTCCACTGCAGGACGGCCGATGGTTAAAGGCCAGGGTCAGAGGTCATGGGCAGAGTCAGATTCATTCGAGTTATGGCGACGGCTGAATGGTAGGGACGTCGAACGGATGAAAGGCAGCGCTTTTCGTCCAGTAAACGTGAACGTACACTTTTCTTTTTCCGAACGGCCTCAGACAAAACACCAGATGCTTCCAGCCACCTTTGACAGCAGCTGAGCGCTTCACCTTGAGCAGAAGAAAGGCGGAAAGCGGCGTATAAGGAACACAGTTATGGTGAGTAAACTGAGAGCCGCCGACGGCCGGGTGTGTTTGGCACGTGATGAAACGATTATTGCGTTATTACTGAGGCTGTGGCTGCATACAATGACAAAAAGAACTTTCCTCTCTGGACCTACACATACTACACAGCCACAGAACAGGTCGCACAACACACGGATAAAGAACGAGGAGTGCAGGACGTTAACAAATCGCTCAAACACAAAGGGACACGGTGTTTCCCAGGACAGAGTTGGGTTCTAGTCAAACCAAATAAGTCTTTAAAATGAACAGTGACTTAAGTCACTTTAATCATGAGGGTTGAATGACCATCGGTCACATAAATACATCAAATAAAAGCAGCAGAGTAGCTGGAGGAAGCTCACAGCTTGGATTTTGTGGCTGAGTGTGTGTGTGTGTGTGTGTGTGTGTGTGTGTGTGTGTGCAATATTAGCTCGCATTTAGTGCAGTACACTGCCTGTGGCCACGGATTCCTGACCAACGGAGCAGCAGTTCGCTCAAGCTGGGGTCATTTCCTGCCAGTGTTTTTCATGTAACACACAAAAATGCACCCCCCCCCCCCCCCCCCCCCCGCTGGCCTCGGCCCACTGCGCCGGGGCCTGTAATTAATTCCATTTTTGATACACAGCACGGAGAAATAAAAAAAACAAAAAAAACAACTCTCATTGTGAATCCACGCACTGGAAGACAGGACGGCGCTGGACAAACGAGTGACGGAACGTCTCGTCCTAAATACCGTTTTCTGTTCTGGACTCGTAAAGAGACGCAGTTTTGATGAAACAGCTACAGACGGACAGCGGCGTTTATGATGGTCAGAAATGGAAAGAAAGGAACAGACGGCCCCGTGTTTGTCTTGCTCCAGCCGGGACAATGAGCGAGGACATTCTTGTGGCTTGGATTTCCCCCGGTCCGTGTTTGTTTTCACTGGAGGTCGTGTTCGGGGAGGCGTGGGGGGATATAACCATGGATACCACGTGCTCCGGGACACGGAGTCTCGTTCCATCGTTCCTCGCGCACATCTGAACGCTGTTGACCTGTAAACGGGGCGGTTCGAGCTGCCGTGAGAAGTTCGGCACTCGACGTGCGTTCGATGTGCGCGGTAAGATGCCGACTTCGAAATAAATGGCACCAAACAGCGTTCCGAAGCTGGGACCGGGACTATTCCCCGGGGCAGTCTTTAGTCCATCAAGCCACTACTGAGAAAAGAGAAAGAGGGAGAGAGAGAAAAAAGAAGCTCATATCCAATCCTGGCAGGAGTTAGCCTGAGGGCATGGCGAGACTCTGACATTAAATGGAAGGATATTTTACGGTATTTTTTGGCCTCGGTGCTAAGCGCCGCGTTTGATGAACACCGCACGTCATTGCGAGAGTGCGGCCCCCCCGCTGCAAGCCGCGATAGCGTCAGTGCGATGTTATGGCGAGGCGTCTCCGCGCCTGGGTCCCTCGGGAGACATGGGGCCGAGAGTGTCCGTCTTCTTAAGAAACGGTGACCAGCTGGAGAACCTGGCTCTGGTGGCTAGAAATGGCCGACCTTGAGCTTCAGCACTGACACTGTTTTAATGAAATATGAATTTTCGGAAACCCTGCAGATAGCTTTGAGGGGGATCACAGGCCCATGCGGCAAATGAGATGTGAAATGGGCCTGTGTCTTTCACCCACACAAACGCCCGACTTAAATCTGTCAGCAGAGGTGGATCATCTGCGAGGCATGGAGAATGTTCTCAGCTAACGTTAATGATTTGACAGTCCGATGGCTTTCCACACAGTTTGTACATTGTCAAGCAGCGGTGTGATGCCGGGCCGCTGCATAAATCGACAGAGCCGTGCGTCTATGAGTTATGGCCGTTTCTCTGGGTCAGACCTGTGTCTCAGGCCATTTGTTCAGATTTTGCCTTGTGATGAATTTCTGTCTACAATAATGTGAATGAAACCTCCATTTTACACAGCAAATTAGTCAACAACGAGGGCAGTTTCTATGACACATTGCTGCACTGGTTGTGAACAGCGAAAAATGTATTTATATAAATCCAACCAGAAGATATTGTTAGATGCACTTACTCACATAATATGAAGTTTCTTTTTGATTTTAATAGTTACATCACAATGTTTTATTGAGTCTTTCAGACAATTATTATCGCATGTTTCTTACTTTCGTAACCCTCAGTTACCTTTTACTGTTTTGGATGCTTTTGGCTCTATAAGATTAAATGATTGGTTCAATGTAATTAACAAAATGAAAGTCCTCTACACATAATTCCACTGTCCTTGTTCTTACATACATGTATTACATTCAGTTGGACATGCAGGTCTGACTATTGTAATTGCTTCTTTGTCTTCTGGGTGAGTTCCTTTCTATTCTAAGCAGCATTAAACTTATATAATATCATATCATTTCTATGCAGATGACCTCCAACTTTATTTTACTTTCCAGCAAAATCAGGTTTATAGGCTGTCTGCATTCCTAGATTGCCTGGATGCAATGAGGGACGGACAACTGGAAATTTATACCAGGGTGAAAATTGCAATAATGTGTCTTTTAACAACAGAAGAAGCGTTCATGTAGGTGTTGTGGAAGGGTATTATGAAATGTAACAGCACAAGTAAAAGTGATAAATTTGTACTCTGCCTTTTATCCTTCCTGTGAGCGGTGGCCAATCATGAACAAGTTGCTTCTCTCTTCCCTCATCTACAGGCCTTAGATGTTCCAGGTTAGGTCAACATCCCCGCATGTTCTTGGCAATCATTCATTATGGGTTCCTGTCCTCTGTCTAGTCTTGTTTTCCTTATTAAAGTCCCTGAGCTCTCTTCAGCATGCCCTGCCTGGCACTAAGTAAGCCTTGATGACAACCTGACGCTACTTCATTTTGGCAGTTATTACAGAGCGAGTCTGAAATAACTCTGTAATCTCAAACATATCAGATATGTAATTGCAGATGAACCAGAAAGCTACCTTTAACATCACAATTTGTCATAGTGTTGTGACACTGCGAGATGCCATTCAGGATAGAAATTACCCCTGACGATCTTAAAAGTAATCTGATAGAGAACCGCTTCGCCACGCTTCATGAACTTCAGCATTTGGGTAAAGTTGATTTATTTCTACAAATGCATTTTGCATTTGAGGCCAGAGTGAGCCTTGGTTCCGGTTTTTATACCCATCAGTAATGAATGCCTTTTTTGGGGCAATTGCCTGGCCATTTTGCAACATGACAAAACTAAACCACTTATCCAGGTCAGATGGAGCATATCCCAGAAATCTACAGGCGCGTGACTGGAACAACCCATGGTCAGGATGGCAGATTGCCGGGTGAACTCAGGCCAGTGCCAATTTAGCAGCAGCAAGTCACCTAACCTGTGTTTTGGACTGTGGGGGAAAAAAATTCCACCCCAAAACCCAGATTCAAACCCAGGTCTTATTGTTCAGAGGCAGTGGCACCGACCTGTCCAGCACTACATTCAGCCACAACATTAAACCCGCTGACAGATGAAGTGAATAGCACCGACTCTCGGGTTCCCTTGGTTTTCTCGCCCGCTCTGCGTGGATGGGGAAAGTGCACAACCTGAATTGTCAGGTTATGAATATTCACACATTCTTGAAAGTGATGTGCTGGTAGCAGACTGCATCTGCAGAAGGCACAAGGAAGGAAGAAGGCACTGGAGAGGGACGCAATCCTCTATAATGGAGGTGTGTGGTACAGTACTTTAACATTTACAGATATAGGCAGAACCATGCAAGTAGGACAGTAAATGTGGTCTATCAGTTGACTATCGATTGGTTATTGATTATTGACCAGTGATGCTCATCACACTCACTAACAATCACTCTGCTTACAAGGACTTTGGGAAGAGTTTAATGAGCTTATTCCATGGTATCCTATAACACTTAATGCTATTGTGTAACTCATCTAAGATCATTTAATGTTATTAAATGATCTCAGCAAATATACCTAATTAAAGTCATGCTACCGAATTCCATTTTCAGCAATGACATCAACTGCAAACACCATCCAGTTAGACACAAATACAACCACAATCTTCCCAGCCTCCTCCTCTATATTTATTCTCTTGTTTTCCGACCAAGCCGCGGAGTTTCAAGTTCTTCCATCACACCTGGAACCACGTCAATTTTCCCCTGAAATTTAGTTTGTTTGCAACTCGGCTGTGATAAAGAATTTAATTTGTGCATCCAGTGGGCTCATTGATCATTGCTCTTACCCAGCACCAGTATATTCTGTGTTTTATGTGTGGGAGGCAACCAAACACTGAAGCAGAAAATCAATTCAAGGTTTCACACCTAAACGCGCACGGTGATAAATTATCTACATCCTCTGCTTGGGCGACTTTGCTTTATAATATTCTTGTTTTCATTACTTTTTTTTACCTTCACAGAGACCCTCATGTTCCTCACAACCACCAACAACACAAGCTTCAAAAGAATGGCTTTCATTTGAATGTGCCTGTTTGTGTTTAGTATATATCTCAGTTTCAGCAGGTCCTAATCACCACTATAATGTGCTCATGCCTGAAGTGATGGTCAAGAATTCCATTCTTTAGAAATTTCCTTGATTCCTTCAATTAAAAACATCATCATGCTCTAAAGTTTGGGTATGAACACAAACTCTACTTTTCATGGAAATAATAATGTATAGAATGCCACAGAATCATGGTAGTCATGGGTTTAGGTCTGTCTCTACACTGAAAAAAAAAAAACACTGGCCCAGTAATCCGTTACACTTAGTTTAAAAAAACAAACTAAAATCGATTTTTTTTATTACTGGCATGAGAAAAAAACACATGAAATTATTAGAAACTATGTTGAAGATTGCTCAGATGTTTTTGAGTACTTACAATGATTATATGTAAGACAAACCCTAAGAGGAAAATGACAAAGATGGAGGTAAATTAAAAAAAAATAAAGTCTTTACTCACCAGGTGTAAAATTGCAGGCAAAATAACTACAAAAGATTTGTTGCTCTTGGGAGGACAAACTAGCCATATCTGCGGAAAATGAGGAAAATTTCCTTCCGACCCAACTGACAATGAAGCAAAGCTTTAAGAGCAACTGACCTTTTCTTGTAAGGGAAAATGCATACAGATAAATGCATTTTACACACAAATAACACAACAGCGCGCAAGTACAAAACACTTTTACCGTGGACGTGTTATCTCAATACTATATTATACTTTTCTTTACGTGTATTTCTTTACAAAATTTCTTTCTTCTCATTGTCTTTTTTGCTTAGCCCAGCCTCAGAAACATTACAGTAATGCATGTTAATTGTTAAATTCAAACAGAGGCACTGTTGAGATGCCGCATTGTTCGTAAAAGAACGGCATCTGACCTGCCTGGCATGCCTAATTGAACGCTGCAGGAGACGTGCCCTACCTTGCCATGTATGATTAAAGCCCCAGCCATGGAGAGCTCTCAGCGGCCCTTGTTTAGGCTGAATAGACAATGCAAGGCGAGGTCTCTGGGGGGGCTGTCGCTGCTTTGGAATGCAGCGTGTGCAGCTATAGAAGCCACTTCCGACTGGTTTGAAGTTGGCAGTGCTGAAATCATTAAGTGTACAGCAAGTCCAAGGATTGCAGAAAATAAACCAATTCATTGCTGCTGTGCATTAGGCAATCAATGTTTTAACAATGTCAGAAGATCAGGGCCAGAGCCATTGTAACTTTTTTGAAGAAAAATCGCCCCCACAACCAGGAGGTGTAAAGGCGCCCCATAACCAGGAGTGTGAATAGAAGAGGAGAAATATCTCATCATTAGTCAACTGACTTTTAAATTCATGAGGCTTCTCTCCTGATATGACTCTTGGTGGCTAAGACAGGAAATAGGTCTAGTTTGCTGTTGGTGAAAGAGAAAAAAAATATTTTCAGAATTAATTTATTCATATTACAGGCAACTCCACTTCCTGAACTTACACTTGGGTATTGCATTTCAAAAATAATTTTTAAAAAAATGTTACGAGACAATCTGCTTGAAAGCTGAGATATAACAGCTGGGATATTGTTTATAGAAAACAACAGGAGTGGACATATTGCAGCCTTACAATGTGGCTTCAAGCAAGATCAGTCCTGTCATATATATTTATGATTATAATAATATATAATCATTATATATTTCTATAAATATTTAGATTATAAAAGTAGGGAAAATATCTTGTCCCATGTCCCAAACTGGGTCCCCTCTATGGCAAACATGTGAAGTGAGTAAGACTAAATACCCATGGGCCAGTGGTTGGCCTAGCGAGTTAGGAAACAAGCCTGCAATGGGAATGTTGCCGGTTTGAATCCCGAACCGCCAAGGTGCCACTGAGCAAAGTACCGTTGTGTTCAGTGTTTTTTCAATGATTTGGTTGTACACAAAGAGTGACTCCTGTTTGACTAGCATACTTTTAAAGAAGATTTTCCTCACCATCCATCAGGTCGTACGAATAAGAGCAAATCTTTTGAATCTATAATGGATCTACAGTAACATGATTAAATATTTTTCTAAAATTGCCTGGTTCTTGTTGAAATATCAGGCATATTTACGATTAAATCTATGAAATATAGCATCTGCAGTTTATACAAGATCAAACCAAAAAGTGTTGCCCCCTCCAGGTCTTCAACACTTCGCAGCCATGAAGTAAAGGTGGTCTAGATTGAGATGGAGGCTGAGTTAGCTCGCTCTCTCCCGTTTCCCCGTCCATAATTACTGGAGTGGTCCACCTCAATCGCTTTGAACAATCTCTGGAGAGATTAAGCCGAACACTCACAGCTCCGGCGAGGACCAAGCACATTAGTGCTCCTCTCTGTTTAATTAAACCGTCCAGACGCCTGATTAAAGCTAGATTAGAGCTCATGGAGCGAGGAGGAGTAAATATATTTACCCCGAGAAAGACGTTATCTAGACCGCAGAATGCGTTCAATGGAGGCCGCAGCAGAGAGCTTTTAATGATGGTGGAAACAGTAGCCGCTTCGGACAGATGATCGCAGCTACGAGGGCCTGAGAGCGGATCAGAGACGAGCAGGTGCCACTTCTCCCCGCAGTTGAGCGCTGATTCACGCTCGATGCAATCTTGATTAATTGATTCAAACTCATTTTCATCTAACAGCTTCTTCCATCAGCGGCTGAAATGGGACCTTTTTTCATTTACATTTGAACTAATGTAGATCTAACGTAACTAATGTAATCTAATTTACACTGCAGGCATTTGACTAATGGCCTTGATCCTCTGGTTCATCGTTTTAAAAAGCACCTTTTAAACATAACTGACAGTGAGACTGAATTTCTGAAGAGAAGAAGACAGGATGAGCTGTGGAAGTTGTTTTCTTAAGCACAGTTCTGAGCACATTCTTGAATGCTGTCACGTTGTTAAGTGCCATCCATTATCCAGCTTTAACGTCAGGCAGAAAGAGGATGACTAATCGGGTGTGCTAATGGTGGCAGAAGAATCGATGCATGGGTGTAGCGCCGACACCTGAGGGACTCTGCAGGGTGATGGTGCAGATGTGCATTACCAATTCGGTTCCTCTCCGGATTCCAGAACCTCTCACAATCCTGAACTGGCAAGGTGCCACTGAGGTCACCTCGATAAAGGTACTGTCCCTACGCACTGCTCCCCGTGTGCCTTTCATGGCTGCTCACTAAGGTGCAATCACGTCGCAATCACTTTCCCCCCAGGAGAGTGAGCGGCCGAAGGTTTCTTCTGTCACACAGGAGCTACTTCGTTCAACATCTTTAGATGAATACTGTATAGTTTAGGATCAGGTTCTCACTTCACACTCACAAGGGCATTGCATGACATACCAATCTATAAACCCCAAACAGCATCCAATCTGTCTCCACCCTAAACTGTTCATTTGACAAGGGGACAAAACCACTTCATTACAAATAAATATTAAAGGCTTTATAGATACCTTTCAATGGTTCTTATAATATGTAAAAAAGAAATATGTAAGCCGCTCTGGATAAGGGCTCCTGATAAATGCTGTAAATGTAAACCTTGCAACGTCCCTTCTTACATCACTTCTTCAGAGGTTAAGATTTGGTTTAGAAACATATTTGGGGTACACAGCAAGAGTTAGACATTTGCAGAAGATGGTTGGATATACTCGCTTACTTTCAAAAGTTTCAAAACTGTACACGCATGTGTACGAGTGCCAGGCACAGGGGAACTCATGAGTAGTGCCGTTTCGGGGGCTGGGCCTGGGTCAGCAGAGGACATGAGCATGGCCAGGCTGTAGTTAAACTCCGTGTTATGGCATCAGGCCTCCACGGTCCCCTGAGACGGCACTAACAGGGGGGAGAGCTCTGGTCTTTAATCCAGCCTTTCAACTGCTGTCTGGCCCTGCAGAGCTCAACATGGCCGAGTGTGAACCAGCTAGGCTCGGAGTGGACAGAGGACCACATTACAGTCCAGTCAATATGCTATAATTCCTGAATAGGACCCTGTTTACTGTATCTTGGTATGACACTTACCAAGTCGTCCCTTTATAATGAAGCATACACTACCAGTCAAAAATTTGGACACATCTTCTCATTTATGGGTCTAAGACACGTAAGGTTATAAACATAAACAGCAAAAAAAAAAAAAGTTTGTGTCTCTCAAAAGCAGGAAGCTTTTGCTGTGATGGCAGCATTTCACCCTCTTGCTTTCTCTCCACCACCATGCACCACCAATTTGGACATCGGGGATGGTTTATTCTGAACACTTTTACGCATTCACTTAATGCGTATCTCATCAAGCGGCTTCTGATGATGATAATAGTGAACAAAGCTGCCATGAAGATAAAAAGAGGCGACTCTGAAAAATCTGATCAAACATACTTCACTTTCTCCTGATACGACAAATACTAAACATGTCACAATCATGCTCTACCCTCAAACCTCTCTGTACATATATTGCTGTCCCTCATATCAAAAAATCACACACAGCCTCCACCTGGAATGAAAAACAAACCAGCTGCTCTCTGCTTATAACCACAGCTCTCCATTTCAGAAACACACACCCAGCCTCCACCCACACAGTCCTCTCCACATCTAACCACTCGACAGAGAAACAAAAACACTCCATATTCTCTAAACTGCACATTCTGCATCCAGTTATTTCTGCCTGGAGCTGAAGGACAGCGGGAGTCTGCACCATCCTCCGGTCACTACTGTAATTTCATTCCAGCTTTTCAGCAGCAGATTACTACCGCTTGTTTATCCTCACAGTTTTTTTTGCTGCTGGTATCTAGTTAACACTGCTTCATACCTTTTTTTTTTTTTAATTTCCGGTAGGTGTGTGTGTGTGTGTGTGTGTGTGTGTGTATCGGTTTCACTAAAGCAGTGTCACTAAAACTGCAGGCACCTTCAAAGCAACACAAACAGCACCCATGTTATGGATCTACAGCAGAGTGACTTTTAGCACAGTTTTCTGCAGCCTGATTGGAAACATGTATAGAAACTCAGTTCAGTTCCATATGACACCTAGGTCAGTGTGAATGGTGTGTGTCAGTATCATATTGATTTTTCATTACACTATATTGTCATTCCTCAGCCCAACTGTATTGCTATAAAACAAGGTTAGAATTTATTATCTTCAGGTTTGTCTGGCAATCGGAACGATTCCAAAATAATGGAGCTTTTGGAATTAGTCGTCGCACTATTCCTACCATGCTGCTAACCAGTGTTGGGAGCGTTACTTTTAAAGTGTATTTCCCTACAGAATAGGGCTGGCCGATTATACAATTCTGATCGACAATCACGATGAAATTCAGATCAATCTCGGTGATCAGCTTTGGCCATTTTTTTCCAATCACAATGGAGACATGTGGTTGCCAGACATCACAGTTCTTCCGGTAGTCTTGAGAGAAGAACACACGTGATGGTGTGAGAGAGAGACAATGTGCATACGTGTGGATCATTACATGTGTTTCCTCTTCATGAGGAAGCATTCAGATTGGCTCATTTTGCTAAGTAAACCAATCAGATATCAGTGTGGACGGGCTTTTATTGTTCAGTGGAGCATCGTGGCAGAAGTAGAGTACCCCAAAAAACAAAAAATGTCACGGCCAACGTACCACCTCCAGCCCACCAGAGGGAGCACGGAAGCGGAAGCAAGGGGGCTCAACGTCCAGTATAAAAGTCCAGTGGCTAGGGGGGACGCTGCCCGCTCTTTGGCGAATTATATTCTCAGAGATGCTAGCCTTCTTTGTAGCACTTTTTGATCTTGCCTTTTGACCATGACCTTTGCCTGCCCTCGACCTTGGGTTTGCCTGGCCCCTTTTGCCACGACGATTCCTGTATGCTGTCCCTTCCTGCCACCCATAGCCAAGCAACAGCGTCCGCCTATGTCACCCAAGATGCCCCCCATCTGACCCACGCTCCCGGACCATCCTCAAGCCAGCGTCTTCCTGTTCTCCTCCGCCCCGCCTCCTTCCCTACTGCTCCACACGGATCCAAAGTTCCTCTCCCGCCGCACTGCGGTGGGTCCTCTTCTCCTCTCCCGTTCCCACTCACCTTCTGCCTCCCTCCGTCAGGCCAAGCGCCTCCGTTCATCCTCCCCAGCTCTTCCATGCCCGCTCACTCGCACGATGACACAAATATAAAACACATTTCACGTGTGTGAAACGGTAGCTACATGACGTGGTTTACTGCATAAAGCTAGCAAAGAACAAAATGGCTGAAAATGAAGCAAAGGTGGGCAGAAACACCCAGTCTAGGACAATCGGCAGACACACCAGCTCATCTGATCTCGGAAGCTAAGGAGGGTTGGGTCTGGTTAGTACTTGGATGAAAGACTGTCTGGGAATACCAGGTGCTGTAAGCTTTAACTGGGCCAGTGGTGCCGGTTCGAATCCCGATCCACTGAGCAAAGCGCTGTCCCCACACACTGCTCCCCGGGCAGCTGTCATGGCTGCCCACTGCTCACCAAGGGTGATGGTTAAAAGCAGTGTCACCGGGTACTGTGCTACGATAACTTTACTTTCACTTTCACTCAGTGGAACCTTAGCAGTTTGGGATTTAAACCAGCATCCTTCAGATTACAAGTTTGTTTCATTACCTGCTAGGCCACCATAGGCATAATAGCCACTGTTGTAACACCAATATCCTCACCCACTAAATGAAGTGGCATGGCTTCTTTACTCTACCTACCTCAGCCAGATTGAAATCAATTTTTACATTTCTAGTTCATTTTCTCTTGAAACAGTAAGAGAACTGCGTTGAGAAAGCAGCGCACTGTCTAATCCCGTTGGGCTGTATGGTATTTACAGCGTATCACGATCTTAAATCTGTGAGCCACAGATTGCATCTGAAGCATTACACTTGATGTGAGGCCAACAGCAGAATCATAAAAATCACTAAAGGTCAGCTTGAATTCAGAAACCGCAGTTTATTACAATAAAACAAGTGGAAATTAAAGAGATATTCATTTGGGCTCTATGATAAAGAAGTTAAGTAATGAATTAGTTAGTTACCCTTATGCAGTGCTCACAAAAAAGTGTGAATGAGCTGATGAATATTAAAAAGATTCTAAAACTCACTTTAATACCAAGGTCTTATATTAGCATTACGTATTATCTTAAGGAAAAGGCCCATTTAAAAGAAGCAGACATGAAAGCACTGCTCAGAGGCAGGGGACATGAAAGCATGGCTTTGTGAGTTAGAGTCGGTCATGTAAAGAGAAGCCTTTGTCAGATAGCAAGGCTAAAATTCTACATTCTGTGAGCTGAATACAGGTATGTGTTCTGCTAAGGCTGCGCTCCATGCCAATGAAAGGTCATCTGTCACAAAAGTGGCGTGGCTCCTTCCTTCTCCAACTGATAACGTCATAAGCAGGTAAGAAGAGAAGTAGAAAATAATTTGCCAATCCATGCTGTATCTCTTTAACAAGTCCTCGGGAATTTGCTCAAGAGCATTTTAATCGTCAGTTAATTACACTTTGCAAATTACACTTTCTCTTTCTCAGTATGGGGGTTATGTGGTATCTGTTTCTGCTGCTCTTGATCAGAGTTTCTGATTTCATGGTGTGCACACCAGAGTGCAAGTCACCTTCTTCCTTGATGGATGCATAAAACGATGCTCAAACTGCTGCATGCCACTCTGTAGCCACGCCTTAAATGGCACCATTCAGACAAGATGTTACTCAGGGTTATTCTCTTCACCTGTTCTGGCAGAACATTGTGGGTGAAGCTCAAAGGACCACTGCTGAACAGAAATGTTGGACCATTCTCAACACAACTGTCCCACAAAGTACTGGGATGTCGGTATCAGCCACTGCAGGGGATGATGGGATTGTTACACACCTCAGGGTCACACCTGGGTAGACAGCACTCTACCACATGCACGTTAGACCTAAAGGATAAAGTGGTCTCTATCTCTGCACCCACTGTGCCGGATGTTCCACTGTAATCCCAACTCCGCTCCCACTGTCAAGCCAGACTCAGCCTCATTCCCCTTAATGATCCATCAGGTCCCACAGGGACCTCCATCGCTTCCTGGAGCAGAGAGTTTCATAGACACCAGGACTTCTGTGCACAGCTCGTGAGGCTTGCTGAAGGGATGTGCTGTCTGCTTTTTCCAACCCACTGGCTTTTCCTGGAGACCAGCGGGGGAAATCATGTGAAATCTGTCAGAGCTAAAGCAGAACAAGTGCTTTAACCCAGGAAAGAAATGGAATCATGCGAGATGGGCCCACTTTCCTCTGCAGGTTGCAATTTGAAGGCGGTGCAGGGGGACTGTCCAGCCTTGTGTGCATGGTGTCCATGGCAACTCAGTTGTCTCTGCCTTAGGGGATCAAATGAAGAAGTGAGAGGTGCAAATGAAGTACATTCATACATTTTCACCAGTGGATTTACATGAACAAACAGATTAAAATCAAAAGGTAGTCTCTGCTCTCCCCATCCTTTTTGTTGGTCTGTGCACCCATGATGAATGATGTATGGTAACACCCCTCTCAATAGTTCAGAGTAGCGGCAGGGTACAGGGGAATATGACAAAATGTTTGGTGACGAAACGTTTCGGAATACCAAATATGAATTGAAAATTTTTATTTAACATTTTAACATAACAGCCAACAAAGTCAATGAACACTTGTTTGGAATTAGGATATGTAACACTAGTCTAATATTTCCATATTTTTTTCATTTGCCTAGTCATTACTGACGCAAAGGTACGTGCATTTGAAAACTGAAAAAATAAGTTCTTACATGCCAGTGTAACCCCTGAACTCTATAAACTAGGCCAGAGGAATTTAGGATTATTCACTCTGGCCCAGGGGCAAAAAAAAGCCATAAAACGGTTCAATTTTGAGATTGCCGAGGGTCAGCAATACCAAATATTTGTTCAGCATTGCGTGTCTTCCCTTTGTCTTCATGTTCCCCCATTCTCTATACTCTTGATGGCCCTGGTTTATGGTGGGGTGACAGCCAAATGGCATCTTGGTACCTCAGCTACATGCATATTACTGGCACTTTAATTCAGGCATTTCAGTTGGAATGCTATTGAATTTGATATTGGTGAAGATTACCATGTACCAAGTCTTCTTTAGTGGTGGAAAAAGACATGCTAACGTTCTGATCACATCCAAGCTTTCATGAAAATGAAAGAAAAATGTCTTTATATTTGTAGTTTCTTCTGGAAAATCAGCACCAGAGATGTTTCTTGCTACTGTTCTACAATGTCATCATGTCTGATTACGTTCAATTTCTCTGCACTTTCGCTTGAAAAGTCTGCCATAAAAGCATCTTTGTATGTGTTCAGTGTTACATCCTGTGTAACAAGTACATCCTCATGGAAACTTGGAAGAAAGATTGCCAAGAGATGAAGGACATTCTTTTTAATGAATGAAGAGCAATGAAAAAAAAAAAAAAGCGGTGGCATAAAGGCAGCACATACTCCATCAAGGCTGTTTCTTTGCCGAGGAGCGGCAGATCACGCAGACAGCCATCAAGTGCTGCTTTGTGCTGCAGAATGAGGTCATGTCCAGTATTGAAATTTAATTAACTAAGCAAGAAACCACTCACTCACCACACACTCAGAGCTTTACACATGTTCAGCATGCAGGTACATGAGTTGGTGCCACACAGATACACAAGCCACAAATTTGAACCAATTTATTATCCTCTCATGAGGGATTAGTAAACTGATAAACAACGGGAGTTTTGATTCACTCTACACGTCCCTTAAGATCCTGCATTTGTTAAAAAAAAAAAGAGGCAGGCTGCATTGTGCACAAGGATTCATTTTTCCTAATACACGCCACTTGGGCATGAGAGCACTTAATATTCCCAGCATCACAAGGAGGCTGTAGGAAGAAGCCGCAGAAGGGGGGGAACATGGAGAAGGAGGGGCAGGAGAAATCAACCCCGTTGAGCCATCTGAGACGTCCAATCATCTTCGGGCCTGTGTGCTCCCACAGCCCAACCACAGAGGGCAGCAGAGGACACACAAATGAGCTCGTTGCCACGGCAGCAGAGCTGAGATTGGTACTGACAATGCGCACATATAAAAGCTCTATGTGTGTGTGTGTGTGTGTGCGAGTGTGTTTACACTGCCAGTAGTAGGACAAACACTCTTTATAGCGATTCAGACTGATCCGTGAGCCCATCCTAGTTCCCTCATTAGTGGAATTGAAGTGATTGTCATTGTGATACACAGCACAGCACATGGTGACAACAAAATGTGTCTTCTGCCTTTAACCCATCACTCTTGGTGAACAGTGGGCAGCCATGACAGGCGTCCGGGGAGGAGTGTGGGGACGGTGGCACCTCAGTGGCACCTTGGCAGATCAGGATTCGAACCGGCAACCTTCTGATAATGGGGCTGCTTCCTTTACCGCTAGGCCACCACTGCCCCTCCTCCATATGGCGCAGTTCCTGTTTCTGCTCCCACTTCACCATAAACCTCTGGTTTCCAGTCAGTCCTGCAGGAGCTTCCCAGTTCAGAACGACAGAATCGGACCTCGCACTGCTGAAATGGACCAACAGGATGCAGACCAGACCAGGCGTGACAATCTGTTGAGCCTTCCTCAAACAGCCTGGAGTTCCACGCAGGACTTCTCCTGCTCTCCTGGTCAAGCACACCTCTCCTACTAATCATCCCGTGAGAGAGCCCCTTCAAAATACACTCTTGTGCCCTCCGCTTTGCTCCTCAGAACAGCCCTCTCTACTGAAAATACAATATGACAAGTCCTCGGCGTCCTGATCTGCTTCATTCGAATTGAGACAGTAAAGGGTTACAGCTCGGCTGTCAACGTCAGCGCCTGCACAGACCGAATCTGCGGGACTCATCCCTTTAATGGACAAGAAATCATAATTTTATACAATTTTCCTTAACCTTCAATTACGTGGTCCGTAGACTGTCAGCGCGTTCCCTGCTCCTTACTGGGAGTCTATAAATCATCATCTGTAGTCAAACTCTACAGCCCAAGCTATTACAGTGCCGGTTACACCGTTACACCACGACGGCTGCACTGTAAATCAGATCTGTGAAATTGCACCAGGTTTCGCTGGGAACCAGCACCGCGATTACATTAGTGCGCAAGATACGGTGTGCCGTACAATCTGCACACATAAAAACTGCATGAACAGCTGCTGACGCATCGCCAGCAGCAACTCAAAAGTTTCCATGCATGTTTGGAGCATATGGAATTTTAATCTTTCTGTAATGAGCTTTCCCTTAATGGACCATATCAATAACTATCTTTTTTTTTTTAAGTGAGAATTGAAGTGCAATTCACACAAATGATTAGGATCTGGGAAATGATTATTATTACGATTAGGACTAATACAATTGTTATTACAATGGTTAGAACTAAACAGTGGAATACTGCAGTACATTGAAATACTGTATTCATTAATAGATGCTAAATATGCGGACCTGTACTTCTGGTTCGACGTAGTTGGTATTTTTATTTATAGATGTAAAGTAAGGATGGTCACACACACCCCTTTTCAAGCACCACAACACCCATTCATTTGCTTGATACAACAGTGCAAGTGTCTCATGTACAGAGCACAGGGCATGGTGAGCATAGTGAGTTAAAATAGCTACACTCATTCATTGTTACTCTTGATTTGTTTCAGGCTATTGAATTTGCAGACATTTCACTAACAGATGGCACTAAGGTTACCATGTTGTGGCAAGAAATGGCAGTTAATTTATGGAAAATCCCACAAGCCTGCAGTATAGGTTATTATACTGATGCAGTCAGATATACTGCACATTTTCAGGTTTAAAACAGCTATAGTTGTTTTAAACTGCTTTTATCTCCTCTGATTCTGAGAGATTTATATTGGTGGGTGGAGCTACTCGTGTTGGGGCAGGGCTATTCTAATGAGGCCTTAGTTTGTTTCAAATTTAGGTAGCATCCACAAGATTTTTTTTTGTTTGTGGGTATATGAAGAGAACTTTCTGAACTTTTTATGATATGTTCCCTGGTTACTAGGCAGTGGTGGCCCAGCAGATAAGGAAACAGACCCATATTCGGAAGGCTGCCGGTTTGAATCCCGATCCGCCAAGGTGCCACTGAGTAAAGCACCGTCCCCACACACTGCTTCCCGGGCGCCTGTCATGGCTGCCCACTGCTCACCAAGGGTGATGGTTAAAAGCAGTGGACACATTTAACTGTGTGCTCTGTGTGCTGTGCTGTGGTGTGTCACATGTGACAACTAATCGCTTTCACTTAATTCTTGCGCAGAGTTTACATTGGTTTTAGGTCATTTAATATCCATTATTCATAATGTTCATGTGCTCCACTTTGCTGTATCTGTATATGTATCTGACTTGGCTTGTTTTGTTCTTTTTATTTAATAAAACATAAAAATGAACCCATACTTGAGTCCAAAAAAGAAAATGAGTAAAACAGCAAAACATTCTACAAGGAATAAACCAAACGGCGCAAATCTTTTTGAATTGAATTAAAAAATGGAATGTGTCTTCTCCTGTATTCTAACATAATCTGAAATCTTAATCGCTTTTCTAAATTTGCATTTATAATTTTTGCAAATGTGACTATATTTTACAACATGTCTCTATATAGCGTTCAGTGTATATTTGTATATTTAAATATTCAGAGTTAGTAATCATTCAGAAATAATATCATGGGCATAAAGATGAATGTCTTGTGAAAATGTGATGACTGCATGGGGTGCCTGCTCTCCCCATTTCAGAAGGCAAACATGCATAAGCACCTGCAATTAACCACAATCAAATGAGATTTCACGGGTTTCCCAGGAATCCTGAAAGGTCATTTCTGGGAAAAGGTTATAGGTTGATGCATTTGTTATTTGCACATGTAAGCATTGAATCTAATCAAGTGTAATTGCTCTCTTGTGCGCTTACACTTTACATGTAAAAGGTTTTCATTTTTCAAATTTGACTTTTACAATTATGTTCCTCTGGTACAAGATAAGTCATTTAACTAGTTACAACAAAAACTAAATTGGCAATGGCTGCAGTAAATTTCCAGGTTGTAACTAATATCTACTGAAATATGACTGAATACATATCATACAATATATACTAGCAATAGCAATAGTGCAATAGTGATATTTTGCATCTGTCTCAGCTAGGTAAGAACGTAAGGGAACGTAATGTTGGGTCAATAATCCATTTTACCACCTCACAGTAAAATGCAAGGCCATGGGAGATAATTTCCAAGCACAGACAAGCGTCAGTTCCAGACTTCACAAATCCACAGCAACAATGACAGCGCCACTACATGGTGGAACACACAAAGTGAAGTGAAAGTGAAGTGATTGTAATTGTGAATTACGTTGTGAATTACACACAACTAAATGTGTCCTCTGCTTTTAACCCTTGGTGAGCAGTGGGCAGCCATGACAGGCGCCCGGGGAGCAGTGTGTGGGGACGGTGCTTTGTTCAGTGGCACCTTGGCGGCTCGGGATTCGAATATTAAACCAAATAGGATTTTTTATATAAAAATTGACATCATTTATGATACTTATCCAGAATGACTTAAAATCTTTAGTTACAGGTACAGTCTTGCTCAGGGATACAATGGTAGTAAGTGGGGTTCCTAGGCTACAGAACTGTTGTGTTCTGTGTTTGCTTTAACTTGTTTCATAGAGGAGAAGGACTGCTCAGTATAGTCCACAATGGAGGACATCATTAAGCCTTGATTGCAAGAAGAAGGGATCAGATTGTGAAGTCTTTATTAAAGCCAAAGTGTGTCACACTGTGGCCCTTCAGAGGTCACCACTCTGCTTTCTTAACAGGCTTTGTTGAAACGCCTTCCATGCGGTGATTCCAGCGTGTTATTCACTACGGAGAACTTCCTCTCGCTGGTGCCACGTACGGCCTGAAGCCGGGGTGCTTCATTGTATCTGCTCCTGCTGAGAAAACTGGATTGTGCTAAACACATGCATTGATCTGCAGAATGCTGGGCACCTTGCTGTGGGCCCCATGGCGATATGTGGACTAATAAAGTCAGCAGAGGAGACACATCCGGCTCGTACCCTCAGCGGCCTGCACTCTTTATCGCTTGCTTCTGAGGAATGGATAACATATCTGGACCCCTGGGAACCGAAGAGAACATCAGAGGTCACAGCTTACCGGTGTCTCCGAAATTCTCTCCCTCACCGCGTTGGAGGGCACATTTCCAACATCTCCCTGCCGATCTGCACTTTAGATGTGGCCAGCGCCGCACCCGTCAGTCAGCGGTTATTGTGGGAGGAGGGGTGTGAAGGGCCGGCGCTGGAGACCTGCACTGGGCACACTCTGGCAGCAAGTCAGCATGAAAGTGGAGGAATTTCAATACCAATCTGACATGCGCAGCGGAGGCCAAATCGAAAAAAAGTTTAGGAGCAATTTGTATAAAAGGCAGAATATTTCTCAGCACTTTCTGCACAAATACTATTTGTTTTCATGTTATTGCCTCCCTGGAGTTGCATTCGGGGGTTTTTTTTCCATTGGCAATGTTGCACCAAGCAAGCGTAATCAAATGTGGGTGGAAAAGTATCCAAAAGGAAATAAAGTACTGCTACTATGGTGTGGAGAGGAAATCAATGGAAATGCGGTTACAAGGTGCAGTCTGTGATGTGGGAGGAAGCAGGAATGGAGACCCTGCCAGTAAAGCTCATTTTAGAGTGGATTATTAAAAGCAGAAAGCGTCCTTCTCCAAATTGTCCGTGCATAAGGTGGAAAACAACAGTGTGTTCAACTTTTCCAGAACTGAATATATAACTGAGTTCCATCGGAACTGGAGTATTTTATTATTATTAAAAGGAATCTGTTTGAATGTGTTAATAGGCACTTAGAGTTTCCTTCGGCAACATCTTAACCCCTCTCTGGATGTGTGTTATTTTGAAGGCGGTCTGACAGCAGAGATGAGACGCGCAGACTTCAGCTGACAATGTCTCATTTCTGGCTCCCGCGGTATCATTACATCCTGGTGCGTGTGTGGGGGGCTCTGATGGAGTTTAATTATACAGGTGCCGCTGTCGGCGAATCAGCCACCGACAACCATCATTACTCTGCCCGGCCGACTCTCCACTCAGGGTGCAAACAGATTACGTCTGACACATCAGAGGAGCAGAAATAACATTCCTGCAGTATCACAAGAAGGGATCATTCACCCTGACGCTGTTCTACCCAAAGAGCCCTCTGGTGCTGTGGAGCCACGGCTCGCGAGCCTCCAAACCACCCGAGCTGGAGAGGGAATCAAGAGCCGGCGGTGCGTGGGCACACCCAAAAGTACAATTCAGAATGTCACTTCCCCACCAGCCCTGATATGCATGAAAAAGAGAAAAGATGGCCAACAAGATAACTCTATTAGTCTCTGCATTTATTACATTTTCCCCTGATGTGCATTGCTCATTAAATCATTTTTTTAGTTATGTCATGCATTTTGAGATCTTTCAGTGAGCTGTTAGTTAAACGATGATGAATAAAAACCCTGTTCATGCTGGAGGCTATTTTAGCTGGTCTGAGATAGGCTTGGATTCTCGTGTCCCAGCTCTTGCAGGTCTTTGATGTTTTTCTTTTTTTCTTGCTTCATCCTTACATCATTTTATACAGATGGAACACATAGTATATGCTGCATGTTGACAGAATGCTACACTTCTATTTCAATTATTTCTAATATTCATTAATTTTGTAAATTGTCATGGAGCTTCATTAATATTATTGGTACATTTATGGCCTAAAAAATATACACCGAAGTGCAGCAAAACATATGGGGACATGAGTTAAAATAGTTGCATGTTGTCTTACTCTGGAATCAATACTCAAATTGAATTTGCCCAATTAACATACAATAAAGCATGTCGTTATATATTCAGAGCATGTTGTCAAGAATATTTTTATTTTAAGGTTGGCCCTGGCAGAGGTATGGCCGGGGGATGGACGGAGAAATGACTTTTTCCAGGCCCATGAAAATATGCATGCTGGCCCTGGCTGTAGGATAGATTACTTTTTAATTTAATAAAAGAAGAAGACACAACTGATTAAAACCAAATGCAGGTCATATCATAGCAATACCTAAAATGATCAGAGGTTTCTGGGTTTCATTAAACTGATGTTCTCCTGATAAGGTGTTTTTTTTTTCTTTTTGTCATGTAGCCAGATATGACTTTCACCTGATGCCAAACCATTATACCGCCGGACTGGACAAATGAAGACAATAATCAAAACTGAAAAGGTTACAATGATTTCATCAGCATACAAACCCTTTCACTGTCATCTCATTCACAGAAAAGTCATTAGCGTTGGCCAGAGTTTTAATTAACCCATGGCGGGCAGCGTAAAAAAGACAATGGCGTGTTACTTGGTTTTAAATGAAGGGCTCCAGCCCTGGCTGAACTCCCAGCCCATGACCGATGTAACACTGTTCAATTATTCATCTGAAGTAATGGTTCTCCTGATGAAATATTCATTACCCCATAATGAGGGATGCAATGACTTAAATAGCAACATGAAAAGAGGAAGCTCCTTCTGAAGAGCTGCAAGAATTTGGGGTCACAGTTCACTCTTCATTATCAGTCTTTAACCAACTTTATTTGTGGTTTTTAAGGGGTGTGAGCTTCGCTGGTGCAAGCCCCTGCGAGAAAATACTGACGTCCTGGTGAATATCAAACACGCACCACCACCAAGCTTCATACTTAGCTTCAATATTATGTTAAACCCAGAGTGGACATTAACAAAGTCGATGTAATTTGCTTCTGTTCTTTACTAAATGACTTTTATTTGGAAATATTTTTCACTTCAACTCCCCTACATTTCCAAGTCAATTATCTTACTTTTTACTCCATTGCATTATGCAAAATCTGTAGGTCTTTTTTAGTTATAACTGGCTTAATAGTAGCCTAGTGGGTAAGACACAGGTTGAATCCCCACTTACTACCATCGTGTCCCTGAGCAAGACACTTGCCTGAGTTAACTACTGATTGTAAGTCGCTCTGGATAAGGGCGTCTTACAAATTTAAATGTTCCACTGTGTCTTATCTTATGACCCTCTGGGTGACATCAGCCTTATATTTGACAGGAATTCTGTCTTGGATATTTTTGCTCATGCTCAGTGCATACAATCGATATAATACTGTGTGGCGCATGAGTAGGATAGAAGGAACATCAAGAAATTCAAACAGGGATTGGACAGACAGCACGTCTAAAGCAGCAGCTTTAAACTTACAAGCAACAACAAGAAAAAAAAGCATGTTTGCTATGTCTTTGCTGAGGTGGCGCAATTAGCAGTTATCTGAAATGCAGGTCCTGAGAGTTGCGCTGAATGCTGAGCGCCTGATGAAACAGACAAGCGGAGGCACCAGAGACGTCTCGGCTCCAGAAGGGAAGTACGGCTTTTGTTTGCCGTAAATCAAAGTGCTTTTTGCCTAAAGCATTCAGAGTGAGCAATAACCGACAGACTACTGGGACTTTAAAGATAATGGAAGGTCTCGTGCCAGGAAGGTAGCAGTGTAATGGTGATTTATGGAATGTGATTAGAGGTAAAATTACATTGAATGTTTCAAAGCTTGATATACTGAGCTTTCCTTGTGTTGAGCTTGGAGTGACAGTCCCTGCTGTGCTCTTCTGCATGTGAATTAGAGCAGAGCTGCGCCGCTGAAGGACAGCACATTTAAACATATTCACAGAAAGCATGTATTACCAGCCATTGAAGGACTCCATTATTGATTACCAATTGTGTTTGAATTAGACTTAAGGGACTAGGCATGTTGTGAGTTGAAAAGCCACTGCTACCTATTCTTTTTAGGAATCTTTTCATACCATACCAATATGCACAAGGAAAGCTCAGTATATCAAGCTTTGAAACCTCCAAAGCAATTTTACCTCTAATCACATTCCATAAATCACCATTATGCTGCTACCTTCCTGGAACAGGACCTTCCATTATAAGATAAGATAAAATAATATAAATATATTTTTTAGGGATAGCCACCGAGGATAACACTTCACTAGTAGAGGGGCTGAATATCCTCTTTTCCTGCTTTGAGGCGACACAAACGGCAGCTCCGCCACAACAGCCCATCCACAACAGCCACACTATCACGGTAAGGCGGGAGCTGAAGAAGGTGAACCCAAGTAAGGCTGCAGGACCCGACAGTGTGGCTAGACGAGTACTGAAAGACTGTGCAGATCAACCGGCTGGAATTTTCCCTAGGATTTTCATCCAGTTCCTGTCACAGGCCATTGTCCCATCCTGCCTCAAGTCCTCCACCATTGTTCCACTGCCAAAACAATCCACCACAAACCGTCTGAATGACTTCCGCCCAGTGGCACTCACACCTGTCATCATGAAACGCTTTGAGAAACTGGTGGGAAGTCATATCATCGCCTGCTTGCCAGCAGACCTGGAGCCATTTGAGTCTGCCCACAAAGCAAAGAGATCAACTGAGACTGGAGCAGCAGGGGAGCTACGCTGGACAGCTCTTTTTGGACTCCAGCCTCCCACAACGACTGGAGTCCAAACTGGCAGATCTGCGACTTCCATCACTCACCTGCAGCTGGATACTGGACATTCTGTCAGGTCGCTCCCAGAGGGTCAGGCTGGGTCCCCACACCTCCAATGCTCTCAGCCTCAGCACCGAGATGCTGCAGGGGTCCCCCAACAAGATCATCACATTTGCGGATTACACGACAGTGGTTGGACTCATATCGGGCTACGAAGCTGAGCTGGCACACAGGGAGGGGTCGAACGGCTGTCAGAGAGGTGCAGACTCAACACCCCGATCCTAAACACCCCAAAACAAAGGAGCTTTCTGTTGACTAGAGGAAAAATAAAAGTGACATTCAGCCGCTCACCATCGGCGGAGCCTCTGTGGCGAGGCTCTCAGTGTTCAGGTTCCTGGGCATTATGCTGGAGGATGACCTGACCAATGGTGATGACACCAAGAAGCTGCTGAAGATGGTGCAGTAGAGACTGTACTTTCTGAGAATTCTCAGGAAATATGATCTCCCCAGGAATCTGCTCCTTGCTATTTACCACAGTTCCATAGTAAGTGTACTTACGTACGGACTGTGTTTGTGGAATGGCAGCTGCACTTCCTCTGAAAGGAATCATCAGGTCAGCGGAAAAAACAATTGGTGGCCTCCGCCCCACAGATATAAAATCTGTTAGATTGTATGTGTATGTTTAAGGTAGTTTAATAAGAAAATGAAATACACTACTGTACTGAGTGAATGAAACCTGTCTCAGCAAGTGACCACAAGTGCCGTTGCCGTGACACTGACAGATGCTTCTGTATGAAGTTGGGCATGATGGACCATCCCAGTTCATCATTCAGGGGCGTTCAATAAAGCTCCATCCACACAAGAAACGTTTTTCTCTAAAATGGGAAAATCTCTACCCAAACGCCGCTTCAGGGGACCCAGAACGGGTTCCAGTGTGAAGTTCTATTTCCATGTATCCATGTGGAGGGCAAAGAGGGGAGTAACAGCGCCGATTACATTTACATAAAAAAGTGTTGGATGGGGCTAAAGATTACACGGATAGCATTTGCCTGGATTACATGCAAAAAAAAAACTATTTTACAAAATAAATATTTTACCATATATTTAAATTTCCTGCTGCAACCCCATGTATACAACAATTATAAATTGTCATTTGTTTTTGAAGTTGGTTGGTCACACTTGTTTGCTTGTTAACCCCAATGTTCCTGGTTGTCCTGTGTAATTAGATAAACACTTGTTTATTCATCTACTTCAAATCTGCCTTTCTTTAAAAATAACCCAAAATAACCCACGCTCCAACCAAAATACAAAAAGGCGTGATTGTCCTTCAAAAGACAAGAACGCCTCTCCGCCAACACAGATGGTGCTGCCATACGTTTTCTGAGTTTCTCTCATCATCGCGGCTGACTCCTCTTTGCCCGTGAGAGAGGATCAGTTTGGCTCCACAAACGCCTCGCCGCTGCCAACGCAGCAATAACGGCCCAACAAAACCGAACTATCTGGAGAGTGCGCGCAATATAATGCAGCTCCCCGCAATGCCGTTTAATGATGTCTGGCCTCTAATAAACCTGGCGGCAGCGAGAGATGGATTGCACAGCGAGTGCAGCGTTTGTTGTTGTCCGTCGTTCTTTCATAGGTTTGTACTTTAAGTTAAAAACGCTAATAGATGTAGAGTGCCAGGGAGGCACGGATGACGATGAGCCCTGTCCAGGTTGCAGGGATGTGGGCTCGATCTGCGGAGGTTTCAGCAGCGAGTCTCTGTGAAGCGGCGCTGTGGCAATATCTGTGGGGAAGATGTGCCGTCCAAATATATTGAAACTAGAGCTGGATCCCGATAACTTCCCTCGCCCAGCCTGGATTCTTCAGCATGAATTCTAATGAGAGCTGAGTGGCTCTGGGGACTTCTCTTTAAATATCATCTCTCGGTGTTGTACTGTATTATTTATCAGCGCTTTCCCTTATTGTTTAATAAATCAGCAGCACACTTCCCTTCCTCGCTGCGGATTACACCGCAAATACGCCGCAGCCGGGAGAGAGTTACTGCTGTTAGACCATTACCTCCGGTCTCCCCACGCCTGTTTGGGGTCATGTGATAGTAATGCCCACTTGTGTCAACAGAGTTTGTCACCATTTGTCACCGTTTCTCACCTGTGGGCTTTGAGTGCATTCTGGCAAACGTCTCCCATCAGGCTCCTGGCAAGCTCATTAAAACTGCACAGAGTCTGCTGCCATTACCTGCTCTAACCACCGGCTGTCTGCGGTTCCCTCCATCTGACCAAATTAGCCGTGGGACCGCGCTCGATCCGGGAATAGCACAACACAACTTCTCCTTTTTCCTCCCGCCGCTGCTCTGCGCAGTAATCACTGGCATTGTGTCTACGGCACGTATAAAATAATAAGGCAAGCGCTCGCGCGGGATTCAAATGAGCTCATGTTCTCCTTCTGTTTAATTTTCCCTACCGCCTCACTCTGCTGGGATATTGTCTGAAATATTAATGCTTCTCTGTAAGACAAAGCTTGTAACAGCTCAGCCAAACTCGTAATAAACTTGCATGCAAAGATCACGACTTCACGACTCTTTTCGGTAAAAAGGCATGTAACTATTAAATTCAAAACCTTAAATGGACCTTAAATGAATTTTGCGTTGCAGGAAAATGTTGATGAGCAAATGTAGCAGGAGATGGAGATCCTGAAACAAAAATGGACATGAAGGAAAGTTTCTAGTAGTGCGTGAGACACTACACAACACAAACACTAACTGACCTGATATTAATAACCAGGCTCAGGGAAGACAATCCAGCGCTTCCCAAAATGGGAAGAACTTTAGTTTATCTCATATTGACCATCTCTATGTTCATGAAAATGACTTCTGCTCAGTAGTGTGCACAACACTGCTCATGGCATGTCCTGAGTTGAGTGGTTGCATCAGCTTGGTGGCCGCACCTTCAGTGACAGTATCAGCTCTGAGTGTCGGCTGTGGCGGCCGGTCAGGGGATGGGATTGGCCCATTGTTTCAGGGTGATAGCTCCAGGTCGCTTGGATGAGCATTGTGGTTGCTGCTCTTCACGGATTCATAGTGAACTCATATCAGGGGCTCCACCTTTTCATTCTTGAACAATTCCGGCCTGCAGTGACCTTGGAAATATTGTCTTGTTGAAAAGTAAAGTTCTCAATTCCTCCCTCATGCAGCACGGCTGGATATTTTGATCCACTTGGTGTCTGCATGTGTAATGAAGAGACTTTAGAGGAGTATTCTGTGCTGTACGCAGCCTGGTATTTGAAAATGGCTCACAAGACAACACAATTCACACTAAATATACAATGAATTACAAACAATCGATATATACACTGCAGTTTTGAAATAAAGGCGTATGAGACAGGATCTGTCTGAAATGAATCAACGTTTGAGCAACGCTCAGCTCTGACGAAATGCACAGCGCTTTACCTGCATATTCATCGCTGCTTTCTCAGTCCACCCACTGCTCTACCATGTTTATGATCAAGCTGATGGTGCTGAAATCCGAGACAAAGGAGAGCGCACTCCAGACAGAGCAGGCCGTCACACACGCCAGAGGAAGAACGGAATGGAACAAGGCGGAAAAGAGAGGAATGAAGAGGTTCTGTGGTCTGGGCTGCATTTTGCTTTTCACCTCAATCAGTTTACATTATGATTGAATTTGTCAGCAAATGACGTTTTTGCTGGAAACATATTCCATCTTAGATACCCACAGAATTTTGTTCACCTTTTCTTCCTGATGTTAAAAATAAGGGCCTTTAGATCAGAAAACACTGAAATCTATTCTGAGATCTAAAAGATGATGGAGCGTTTAAAAGGGGGCAGTGGTGGTCTAGCGGTTAAGGAAGTGGCCCTGTAATCAGAAGGTTGCAGGTCCAAATCCCGATCCGCCAAGGTGCCACTGAGGTGCCACTGAGAAAAGCACCGTCACCACACACTGTCATGGCTGCCCACTGCACACTCAGGGTGATGGGTTAAATGCAGAGGACAAATTTCAATGTGTGCACCGTGTGGTGTGCTGCTGTGTATCACATGTGACAATCACTACACTTTACTTTAAATGGCTGCAGATACTGGACAATGCCCCAGTATTTTCTCATCTGAACAGTCAAAGCCTGGATGAGATAGCCATGGGTGCTGCATTGTCTATGAAGAGTGACGACACCACAGGTCTGGCATCTCTATTGGGTGGCCAGAACATTCATATATTTCATATAAGTATATGTCACTGTCACTGAAAAAAGTTTGGACACTCCTGTTCTAGTCATTAATGTTGATCACTTGCTAATTGGCTTTATTATTGGACTACAATATGTGGTGGCCATTATATGGTGACATAACCGAGGTGGCAGTAACCTAGGGGATAACACACTCACCTGTGAACCAGAAGGTTCACTACCATTGTGTCCCTGAGCAAGACACTTAAGCCTGAGTGTCTCCAGGGGGACTGTCCCTGTAACTACTGATTGTATGGCACTCTGGATAAGGATATCTGATAAATGCCATAAATGTAAATGTAATATAGTGTAAATCAACAACCAAGTTTTGATTTTAATTGGCATTAGTATATTTTTTAATTAATATATTTAATTACTATTTAATTCATATCTTTTTTTTTATCTTTTTATCTTTTAAAGCATTTCACTGCATATCGTAAAGCATTTCACTACATATCATACCGTGTATGACTGTGTTTGTGACAAATAAAAAATTTAATTTTAATTAGATTCCAAACTCTCACTAAGAGATCAAAGACAGTTTGGAGTAAAAAAAATGAAGCACAGTGTCATCTTTGATTCAGCTTTTTTCTTTTTTACCACTTTGAGAACAATGACAGTTAACAGTTTTCTGTATTTTATATTTATCAGTCAAATGACTTTACTGCGATCTGGCCAAATGCGGGCGCACCCAGACGTGACTGAAGTCTGTCGCAGGTTAGACGTACTTTGAATGAGGATGTTTTTTTTTTTTATCTTTAATCTGGGAGGGCAGGCCTGTTTATAGCTGTCAGAGGGGACGACTTCAGAGTTGCTTCAGTTCTGCATTATTCACCGCGCCTGCAAATACTTTCTCCAGGAACAGCGCCTCGCTCTAAATGAAAAATGTCAAACTGTTCTTTTTTTTTTAAGGGTGTGTTTATGCACTTCATGAAAGTATATCTTGCTTTCATTTCCGCTATTTTCTGTCTATCTCAGCCTTATGTAGTTTCTCACTTCAGAGTTGTCGTTTGTCCTTCTGGGTGGAGGGGATGAAATAGCAGCGCATCCACTAATCACAGCAGATAGCATGTCGTCTGCCTAAAACTACTGTAAAACTCATATAGTGTCCTGGATTGATGCGAATGACACATTGAGCACGTTGAAGTGCTCTGTGGAATAACACAATGAAAAACTTGATGAAAGGTGGTGAACTGGCTACCGTAATCCGGGAGATCAGTCTTTTAAAAAAAAAGGATTTTCTACTGACTTTTCACGTGAAACTCAAATCAGGAAGTTCATAGTGCACTGACCAGTAGCTGCTGACCAGTAGCTGCTCTCTGCTGTGGAGAGAAAAGGGTGGAAAAAAAATGCTTTTACAGCAGATTCCATCAAGAAGATGTGAGGACAGTAATTTTGTGGCCAGTGTTCCTGCCCAAAGATCCGGTCCAGAAGGGGTTACTCCGGGTATCTGGACCGGAGTTTCGTGTTGGTCCTGTGTAATGTTTCCTGATCGTGTTCACCTGTATCTGATCGTATAAATCTGCCCTGTTTGTGTCTGTTCACTGTCGGGTCATTGTTCCATGTTCACAGTTAGCGGATGTCTCCCCTGCCCTGTTTCGTGACGTTGTGCGAATGCGTCCTTCTTTCACATCATGTCTTGTCATCATTTCAGATCACCTGCCTCGCCATGCCAAACGGCCATGACACCCAATGCTTTCCTCTGTATATTAGCCTGGTTTGTGTGTCTTTTGCATCCATTGCTTACCGTGTGTACACAACATGTTTTGTGTTCTGTTTCTACTTACAGCCTTACAGGGTTAGTTTGGGCCATTTTCTGTTTGTCACGCTTTTTTAATAACCCCAGTTGCTTTTGCCTCCTGCCTCTGACACACACTCCCTCCTTGATAGAGGGCTAAACCAGGACATGACTGTGGCCTCCTGCAGGTGGCCAGGATGGTGACGTTGTTTAATTGAGGGCTTATTTCTTGTGTGGAATGATTCATCTTTGAATGACTCAGCCCATGCTATCCATCTACTGCCATTGGAACTAATATGATGTGGAAGCCAGCCTGCAATTTTAACATCCGAACAAACTCAATATGGACGTACTGCTCAATACATCCAGATGGAGCAGCTTGCTTGATGTGATGTGATGGGCTGATATCTGAAGCAGCAGGGAGTCAGAACGGCAGCTCTGATGCACACAGAATGCAGGAGAGACTGAGACGCTCGATATGAATGATATTTCACATACTGATGATGTCATTACGGTGCTCCAACCGCTGAAGGCACATACAAGCACAATCTCTGATGAGAGCCAGCTCCCAACCTTGCTGGAGTATGACTGAGAACTATATTACCTGTCAGCAAGGTGTGAAGAGGGACAATCTCAGGGTGCTGCTCCCCCGTCCTCACAAAAACAGCCTGAAAGCACTGGAGGATCATGGGAACTCATACGCAGCAGCAGATTCAGTGAATAAGAACCACAATTGGGTAGAAAAATGAAAAGACTTGTGTTGGAGGAAGGGAGGAAGGGAGATGGTGACATCTCTCTTCAACTTGACTCTCTGGCTGCAGTCTGTGTTAAATGTACATTTACATTTATGCTATTTATCAGACGCCCTTATCCAGAATGACTTACAGTCAGTAGTTACAGAGCCAGTCCCCCCCTGGAGGCACAATGGTAGGAAGTGGGGTTTGAACCTGGTTCTTCAGGTTCTGTCAATGTTCTTCTCTTTTAAGACATGTTTAATTTCCCAGGTGAAATAAAAACAGTTATCTGTGTTTTTGCTCCTAATCTTTTGGTTTACATTTACATTTACATTTACAGCATTTGGCAGACGCCCTTATCCAGAGCGACTTACAACGTGCTTTCAAGTTAATATAATATATAATAAAATGTAAACTATTATATGATTTGCCCTTTTTTCATGTTGTTTATTTTGTGCAATATTGTGATTCACCATTATGCTTTGGTGCAAGTAATCAAATATTGATCATCATATTATGCATCATATAAAGAAAAATCCAAAATTATTCATGTACCATGTACATGTGGTGTATTTTACAGGCTCTTTAAAATGCACTATGCTGTATGACAAAGACGATACAGCCACTCTTCCAGCATGTCAGTAGGTGTGTGGCTGACCTCAGCACTCATGCCACTCTCATTACAGCCACAGCTCTGGAGGCCTCGGGACATCTGACCCACGATAAGGACACCTAGAGCAAGACACAGGGGTCCACTCAGAGGAACAGTGGAAAAAAGGTAAGCCCTGCCACAGTATCTGCTCTGCTGATTCACTGCCAGCTATCTGGCTTGGCATCTTTTTAAATTCATTTACTCTCCTCAGCTTGCTCCACAGAGGAGCTGTTCCTGAGCTGAGGAAGCCAATTCAATTCCGATCATTCAGAATGTGTTTGGAGGAGGAAAAATGTGAATATTCAAGGGAAAAAATATAGTGTACATTCATAATAATATAGTTGCAAGATTCTACACATAATAATGTAAGATACTCTATGGGTAAATCTACACTATATGAATTTGGATCTGGAATTTAATCCAGATGCAATAAACATGCTTTATATTTAAACATTTATTACGTAACATTTTATTATAGTGAATTGATTTGTGGTGTAATTTGGGCTGTTTTCCTGTCCTAATTAGTTAAAAGTGTGATATTATTGCAACTGATAAAAAAAAAAAAACAATGGCAGCAATAATTATAATAATAATCCTCATCAAATGTTAGATTTTTATAGCACCATCTTCAATCTGAAGGTCATCAGAACCTCTAGCACCTTAACACTTGGCTGAGGCTAAGGAACAGAAAAAAAAGTGAAGTGATTTGTCATTGTGATACACTGCAGCACAGCACACGGTGACACAATGAAATGTGTCCTCTGCTTTTAACCCATCACCCTTGGTGAGCAGTGGGCAGACATGACGGGTGCCCGGGGAGCAGTGTGTGGGGACGGTGCTTTGCTCAGTGGCACCTTGGCGGATCAGGATTCTAACCAACAACCTTCTGATTACGGGGCCTCTTCCTTAACCACTAGGCCACCACTGCCTCATGCTGCCTCAAATTAGGACGACTGTGGAAATACAATGATCTTTGTGCACCAGTGACTCAACCCTGTCATTTCTGCAAATTTCAGCTGGTGAAAGCACAGAACAATGAGATTCCACTGGCGGTTTTGAGATACAAAGAGCCCAGATGGTCATGGAGATAAAACACGGAAAACGTCATTATACATCACCCACTCAGTACTGGCTAGCATTGAGAAATAAAAAACAGGACAGACTTCCATGCTCCTAAAAAGAAAAATCTTTCTGTTATTTCAAAGACCACATTCCTCCTTCAGGGCTACAAATTACCTCACACAGACCAACTCTTAACAATCACACGCAGGGAGGGGGTCCGTCTCATGGCTAATAGGGTGCACCATACGTTTGTGGGGTGCCACTGAAAACCAGGAATTAAGGACAGCACTACCTAGCGGGGACCTAGCGGCTTAAAGAAAATGACCATTAACTTATCTCTGCGCCCCATTCTGCTGAGGTTCATGAGATGCATCATGCATGGGAGGCATGCATGTCGTTACTGCACACAATGGCAACAATGCTCTGTGTATCTCAGTATTGAAGATATATATACACTACTCACAATAAGTTAGGGATTATTTACATGAGTGCTTTTTCTATTTGCCATGAATTTTAATTAGATAAGTTAAAGTTCCCTTTGATATTACTAATAATGTATGAGAAGAAACACCATTATCATTAGTTTAATATTTATTACCAATTTTTTTTTTGTTGACAATAACAGGGATAGCCCCAAATAACAAAAACTAACAATGTCAATTGTGTCAAAAGTGTCACATCAGGTCACGTGGGGGTAGAATACAATCATTCAGTCTCTGCTTCAACTGGTCCCTGACGTGCTCTATGGAGTTCAGGTCAGGGGACATTGATTGCCGTACCATATGAGTGACTCCAACTTCCTGAAGTCGAGCTGTGACATGATGTGGTGGAGCATTATAATCCATGAACAGAAAGTTGGGGTGTGCTGGCGGAATTGGGGGATGATGATGGGTTCTGTGATGTCTCTGAGGTAAGAACGTGCAGTGAGCCATGTACAATAATAACTGGTGATTCCTGCCCAGACTGTTGCACCTCCTCCACCAAAGAAAACCCTGGGGACCATGTTGACCCCAGCGTATTGCTCACCCCACCTTCTCCAGCAATGCAAGTACACTCATCAGTGAACAGGACAGTGGACCACTACCACTACCACTACCATTGGCCCCAATATAACCTGTACACAATGAGACCAGTACATGGAAAACACTAAATGAGGTGTGTCTGTCACCCCAATACACTTGCCCCCCTATCCCAAAAAACGTCTGAAGTGAAACAAACACCGTATGTATGACATCCACTACGTCTCTCACAATATCCCCAACTTATTGTGTGTAGTGTATACTGTAAAGACTGTGTGCAGCAGACAATAGGGCCAACTGTGGCCAAAATCATGATTCTTTTTATCAATGTTTTAATCACTATTATTAATCACGATTATTCATTATTTTAGGTAAGACACATTTTTATTGCACTTTCTGTTTTAAATAAACAGTAAGTGAACAAGGCTTTCAGATTTTTGCCTATAAAAACCAGACTGTCAAAAATTTCTGGCTTAAAAGATGACCGAAGCCAGGCGCAGTCACGCACGTCACACTCTGTCACAATTTGAGGCTGCCACTCAGTCTATTCTTTTTTTTTGCCCCGTGTGTTACGTCCCTGGTCTAGGGTCAGGGACAAATGGGACAAAGGAGCAGAAACTCCAAACGATGCGATTGCACTTACGGCTAACCGTAATATATGTACAGACAAAACACACACAAAGCGATTCTGGTCAGTTGAGTTATGTTTCAAGTCTATGTTCTGTTCTTGTCTTCTGGTCACAATCCTTTACTTCACACCACACCACACCACTTCCTTCTTGCTTCTCGCTTCACACCAACACCCTCTCTTCTTGTCCCAAAGCAGACGCCGTTTTGAGCCCACTGCCCTATTACAGCCCACCAATCTTGGGCTGATGAGGAGCCACCCTGCAACATTACAGAGAGAGACTCACAAACATACACACCCTCCGCTACGTGATGTCACACCCTGGTGGTTGGCTACCTGAATGTGAATATCACCCACGATCATCTTCATTTAATCGCGGCAGCCAAAACCGTGATTGTGATTAAAATTCGATTATCTGTGCAGCCCTGGCTCGAACGACTGAAGTTGAGGAGAAGTTCATTTAAAGGTGAGGAAGGAACACAAAGAAGGACATAAGTACAGAGATAATTCTGCCGTGATTAAAATGCACTCTGGAGGCGGCGCGAGCGGCAGGGCTGCGGCGCAGCAGGTGATTTATAAAATGAACGCAGTTCCCCCGTGTTGGCAGAACAAGCACAGCGCGCCCCTCCTCTCACTAATGAATCAAACAGCGCCTCCCAAAGCGTCTGCAGCACACGCCACGTAAAGCAACATCTGGACGCACGGACACACGCACACACTCACAGGAAGCGGCATGTTTGGACAGGTAGACAGGCGCTAATGCGACGGTGAGGGTTAATTAGGCATTATTGCTTTTGGGGTTAGGATTAGTGTACGTTATTAGAGAGATTAATCTGCAGTTAACTCATAATCAGGGCCGGCCATGCTGACAGATCGCTCAACAACGCTCTGCAGCCCACGCTGACAGAGGTGGGCTGGAGATGTGAATAAAGCCTTAACGGCATTTTAAAATCTGGTACTTGTGGCGGTGACAGGCGCTCACACGTTGCATTAAGATGCTGCTGCTCGCGACAACCACGCAGAGTCAGATGCTGCCAGGTTTTAAATAAAACACTCACTCCTCTGTGTGGGTGTGTCTTTTCAGCGCAGTTCCTATCAGACCCAGATTCATTTTACAACCACCTGAGTTAAAGTGTCATTATAGTGTCATTACAGTGTCATTACAGTGTGAACCTGTCAATGCCCTTTTCCCACAAAAGAGTGACCTGTGAATATCAGTCACATCTGGGAAAAGCGGAGGTGTGTGTGTGTGCTGGGTTATATTTTGACTACATCAATATAAAATTGATCATTAAACACGTTGATTCCTCATTAAAACCTCAGGCTGGCAGGACTGGACAACCTTGGGCTGTTCATTTAACTCCAAGTCAGAGACTTTCTTTGCATGTTTAAATAAATCGGTGAGTTCAGTATAACCATTCATTCACAGGAGTTGTAAATGAAGAGCAAATTCAATATTTAAAAAAATGTATATATAAAACCAGGTCTTTACACCATATTTCCTCCCGAGCGGTTGTAAGCATGTAAGAGAAATTCTATTTTTTGCTATTAGTCAATTGAAAATATTGATAAAAAAAACTTTTGAAATAAAAGTTTGATCAAATAAAATATTTTAACACATAGATGATCTTTTCTGCTTACCTTTGTTACATTGCCACAGGCTAGATGATTTCAGCGTGGGGCTTTTCCAACATCATTTTTGTGGGCAGATAAATGCGGTAAATGCTGACAGAAAGCCCATTGGGGTAAAACTAATTCTGCATCTAATGAAGCAGGGGCGACCATGGTTCGAACATGGTTCTCAGGCATATCGTTCATTTCAAACTGCCATTTCTTTTCATAACAGAAGAGGCAGGTTGAAGAGGGGGTTCTCATGGTAACATGAAATGTGAACCTTTGCCAGAAGCAGCAAAGTGTACTGAACACAGAATTCCAGGGTATAATTTGATTGTGAGATCAAATATCTACAACCTTCTGCCCGTTTTACATGCTATGGTCTATTACTCATGTCTAACTCATAAATGTTGTTTAACATCATCAATTTCTATCAACCTCTTAATATACTTGTACTGCTACATTTTCAGGATTTTCCCATTTCTCACTGATATCAGCTTTGCTTTAGCTACTGTCTGTACGGTCTGGTGATGAGATAATGTCAGGGTTCCGTGCAGGGCAAGCTCTCACAAAATGGGATTTGATGTTATATTTTTACACGTGAACAAATGTTGAACATTTATTTCTTGGACACAATCGGATTTACTTAACAACTGAAATTCAAAGGAACCTGGTGATAGAAATCCATCAACTTGTTTTATTTCACACTAGTCATTCTTGAATAACTGGCCATGCTCTGATCTATCAGGAAAGGAGTTCATTTTCAGTGACACTCTCACATGGAGAGTCATTCGTTTTCTACAGACAGAATGGTGCCTGCATAGTGGGATGTGGCATTAAATGCCATTTCCTGAAATGTCACATCTGGGGGCTGTCAATCAGATTCTGTTTACTGATCCTGAAGTCCTCCTCAGTCTATCCAGTCCCATCTGAACTCGCATCCGCTGCTTGACAAATCTGGATTCTGATTTTCTGCAGTAAACTATCTTGATTTTCTTTGAAAGTCTTTTCAAAGTGCGCAATCATTTCTAAAACATGACATTCAACTTTTTCACTTAACGCCGCACGTATAATTTCACAAATAAGCGTGTTGACTTTTTTCATCCCTGCCAAGAGTTGCAGTTGAAAGTGAAACTTCTGAACGTGAACAGCCCCAAAACAGCCTGAAGGCCTGTCGTTATGGATTTAAGATGGGGTACCCTTAGGATTTCATCACAGGGTTTGCATAACACCCGACTGCTCTCACCCATACTAACATGAAAAAGCTCACCAGTTCTTCTCATGGAGCCATCTGGTTTCCACTTAAATGAATTCCTGTTTTGGCTGATAAAATTACATAAGGCCTAGATTGCACCACATTTAGCTCTAATAATGAGAAATTTATGACATTTTTGAAGGTTACATACTAAGATTTACTTTATTTTACTCTTTTGTCCTAATGTTCCACTCATCTGCTAGCATGATGATGACATGAAACTGTGACTGAACCCTCACTGTACCTTTGATAAAAAGCCATTGCTATGTCTTAGAACAATGTCTGTGTAAATTACTGAGTACTCCTGCTTCCACTTTTCAGGAGCAGTATCAGTAAATTGAAATGGGATCTAAAACGGCAACCTTCTGACTGCAAGTCCAGTTCCTTACCCACTAGGCCACCACTGCCCCGATAAGTATCTTGTTTTACCCAAGAGTCTGGAACCCTAAACCCCCAGATTTACGGGCCACCCTTGTCCTTGCCTTGTCATTCAGTGCCATAATCTCCCTACATGTCCCCTACTTATAAATGTATTATTCTTCAGCAGTGAGTTTAGGGTCAGGCACTGAGTTTGAACTCCAGCGATCTTCACTTTTTCAGTCCCTCTAACAATCCCTCATTTCTTGAGGTGACATTTGAAGACGAGGAGATTTTAAAGTTTCATTGTGAGGTGATGGCTGTGGAGAGGCTTGTCTGCTTGCGTTTTGGGGTCTGTGATAAATTCTGACATTTGATGAAATGACCTTGAGTACTCAGTTGTTGCCTGCAGGCTTGTGAAGGGTCAAGGGAAAAAAGAAGAGAAAGAGGGAGAAACTCTCTGTGCTTTGACATGCCATGAGTTTATTTTTATCGTGAAGAGCACTCTTAAAACAATTTATTATTGTACATGTATTAATGTGATACTGGATAAAATGATGCATCATTTTGACAGGAGAAGCTGAAAATTCTGTACTTGTTTAGTACAATACCCAACTGGATCAGTATTGTTATAGATAATAAATCACTAATAGATCACAAAAAAACCTGTATCGCATGGCTAGCCTACTTAGTTCTCCTTTAAACTGATCTAAAGGATCTAATTTGGAACATACCTGATTAAGGATGGCCAAGCCAGTAACAGCAGTTGTACAGGTCAGACTGTACGGAACCAATCAGAATGAACTCCATATAATTCATTTCTAGAACACAGCTGAGCCATAAATGCAAAAATTCTTGAGATGCTCAACAGCTGTCAATCTCCAGAATACATTTTAGAGTATGATGGCCATAAGAGGCTAAATGAGAGTTTTTGCCTGGCTTAATTTGTTTAACATGTGACTATATCAGTGGCATGGTGACATTAAGAGGCAGATTAGACAGAAACCTCTCGCTCTGAGAATAGGAGACTGGCACAAAATTACCCCACTCAGTATCACTCCATACCCCAAATGAACACTAGTGAGGTTCAGTCTGCAAGGGACCTGTAGATGCCACCATAACTCTATTTTAATTGCTAGCATCAGCACGAACTGTCTGAGCATCTCATGAGGTCTGTGAGGCTCAAATTTGTCCAAGTCTCTCAAAGAATTGGATCGATGTGACACTCTCAGCCATAAATCACTCCTTGCCCTCAATGAAGCGTCTACCAATGATGGATTTTCATTATGTGACAAATAACAATGTAAAAGTTCCATGACTCCATGACCTGCATGTGCAACTTTTCATTAAATTATGTACCATCACAAGGGAACATCACACTTTCGTACATCCCCAGAGCTGCGGCATCCATTCAGACAAAGACATTTTTCCCCCGCTCCTCTACGGCGCATGCAAAGTGGCTGAGAACATTCAGCCAGATGATAAACTATGTCTCTTTGAAACTCAAACAAGAGCACAACAAGCTGTGTTACCATTAAGAAACGTAAAAAAATACAGATCTCCAGCCTCTGACAAGCCGTGACTGGTCCGTGTAAATGAATGCACATTGTTCTGCATTTCAATCCGAGCAGGCAGCCATTAGTCAGGGGCAATTGACTTTCCCCGTCAAATTCGGGAAGATCTATGACAGCGCTCCAAAAAGAGAGCGAAGGAAGGGAAGCGAGGGAGGAGAGCGAGCCTTTCCCCGGGAGAGGGCCTACGTCGGGCCCATAACCACAAATGGCTGTGAATATTTCATGCCCTCGGTTGCAGACGAAGCGTGTGGGCAAAGAGAGAGAGCGTCCCTCTCGCATCCATCTCCATGCCAACGCGTCCGACCCATGCCGCTATCTGAGCGGATCGCTCACTCTGCTTGCACATTAGCACAAGGAGGAGGAGAGTTAATTATTCAGCACATTAAAATACCTGATGAGTTACGTCATTTCTTTCCTAATTGCATGACTGTGTTGTTCTGAAGGGGCAGAGGTGTGCTGTCAGAAACAATAACGTGATGCACGTTGTACCGCTGCAGTGAATAGGACACGTTTTAGCAAATTACCTTCGCCTGACAGTAGTTGCAGGGACTCAGAAGCAATTTTGTCACCTCATCTCGCAGTTGGCCTCATTAAACAGAAGGTTTTTGCTGGGAAGATTTTTTGTTTTCTTCATTTGCTCTGATGCTGCCCCGCTCTGCCCCACCCGTCCGTCAATGCCAGGCGGAGAGAGGCTCTGGCGGGGCGTGCTGTCAGCGCCGTCCTGGTCACAGCAGTCACCGCTGTCATGTCGAGTCTGGACGGCTGACAGCAGTTTGCTGATGTGGTGTTCTTGGCTTATTTACTCTCCCCACCTTGCTTTGATGTGGCCGTGCAACTGTCCCTCAGAGCTTCAAGGGTCTCTAGATGAACAGTGGCCATGTGCCATCAGACCAGGATGAGGCTCAGCAGATCATAGCAGAAACATCGAGTGCTGGATGTTCGGCAGAATAATAATTGTGCTCCTCACACCAGATTTTTCCCCCCTTGGGCCGGGACTGTGTGGGTTATGCTTATTTGAAAAAAAAAAAAAAGAGAGAGCCTGCTGCTCTCAAAATTAAGAGAGTGGTCATGTGAGTTATTTCTTCATTATTCCATCATCATTTATCCACATGCTTCAGGACAAGGAAGAAAACGAGAACTGTCTGCTTTCCTCTTCAAAGATGGACAATTTAATTGAGACTAAATGTAATTTCAGCTCTTTTCTGATAACAGCAAGTGCTTCATGAATTTTATGAAGTTCCATGACTGAAGAAGACTTGACAGACTTCATGCTGTGGTAAGTCACTATCAAGACTGGAAAATAATGAATATTTAATGTGACATCTCAGTCCATAAGAATGTGTTTTGTTGTTGTTATTCAGGGTAAAAGCCGCATGGCGGAGCCTTATTTGTATGCATGCTGTCCCCATGTTGCCGTGGGTTTTCTCTGAGTCCTCCAGTTTCCACCCATCATCCAAAGGCATGTAGACGAATTGAATTTGGCGACTCTAAATTGTCCATAGGTCCATAGGTGTGAGCGAAGTGTGTGTGTGTGTGTGTGTGTAGGTTTAAAAGGACTCTTGGCGTGGTCAGCAAGCAGCAGGCCATTTTACCAGGTCCTCTGTTTGGCTTTGGTCTTCATTGGCTCAGTTTTAAACTGATAACCGATGTCTGAGAAACTCTGATGAGAGTTCTGTTTTCTGCAGATTCGATCCCCAGACTCATGGGTGTCTGCACTACTAACTTCTGAATCACTCTGGAGTCTGAAGCAGGATTTATTTGGTGGTGGTTCACAGGGTTCCGGAAAAACCCACCCTCATCAAAAGGAATCCAGCTTTCGATCTAAGCAGTCACGACGTGGGAGATGCAGCCAATTAAACACAAATAGAGTCATTAAACAAATACAGCAAGACATTTGGTATGCCAAGCCCACCATTGTTATATGTATTACATGCACAACAATATTAGTGTTGTTGTCACAGCGGCTGCCCCACCACTGGGCCCACTGGAACTACTGGGACGGGGCCAAGGTTAAAGATGTTAACGTGTCGTTACTCGTTAAATCTAATTCATTTTATCTTTTCAATTATATTGTCCATATGTCTATCGTTTAAAATCTACCAGATTGTCATCGTTACAAGGTCTGAGGGAAAATAATATTCTCTTATAACCTTTTTATCAGACCTCGTCAAGATAAAAAGATGGGCTTTACCAGAAAGATGTTCATATTACGTCTCTTATACCAGGGACAGGGGTGATATGAATCTGGCTATGTAATGATCATTTGCTTTGAATTGGCCTCAAATGTTCACTGACACTCTTTAATACATTTTCTCCTAGAGACTTTGTCAAACAACATTAGTAAGACAGTTCTGGTTCACTGCTTTACAGTTAGTGACTTAACAAAGGGTCATGTATGGAGACTGTAACGTACCATGAACTGGAAAAAAACATACGCGTTATTTAAAATCATTTTCTCAATTTATTTACATCTCTAAAAACCTAAGATACACAGTTCATGATGGACTCAGCTAATCAAGTTTTATTTTCATTTTGGAATGTCATACAATAAAATTATTACTGCTTTTGTACATAGAGTTTTTTTGTCATAGTTTGACAACAAGAAATGTCAATGCTCTTGTAGTTAGTTATTTTATTTTTCATGGTGCTTTCTCTCCAGATGTCTGGAGAATGCAGACGTTGTCCCAGCTGTCTAGCAAGGTGGCTTGACAAAACAGGCAAGCAATATATACATTTTTACACAACTAAGTAATATCTTTGTACATGTAATAGATTTGACTATGGCTTATATTTTAAAAATATTATATACAGTTAGATATTTGTTTATTCTAACTCAGGACTGCACCTAACATCTCAAAAGACTGCAGGCAAGATGACTAAAGATTTTTGCAGGATTAGAAGCAAATAAACAAAAATGTGAAAAACAAGGGATAATTGCCAGAGCACTTTTGCTTCGGCTTTCTCCTTTTTTGGTACCCGCAAATTATTTGGAAAGAAATGCATTTTGGGGATCACTTTTTTCTGCTCACTTTGTACGTTGTAAGCAAGGGTGTCCCACATTTTGCATGTAAGTACATATTCAGCCTGTGCCTGACGTTTTGTGATACAGAACCATACATCCTGAAATAAAAAAGGAGCAGAAAACATTCACGATGTTTCTTGTTGGCTATTGGTCCTCTGTGAGTGCTAAGGTCAGAAGTGAGAGACAGATGAAGGCGTTCAGAATACGGACCAGAAGATTGCTTTGATTTTGCTTCTCTCACGTACAGGTGATGGGCAGAGCCGAAAATCTGCTGCCATCACTCACATCTTCCTCTGAAAAAACGCAGAGCCTTTTGATCAGAGCAGAAAGACAGAACATCACAAAGTAAGAAGGATTATTTGGGGGGAGCTCTTACTTGTTGACTTGTTGGACACTTGATGCTTGAGTACAGATCTTCTCACAGCAGTCCGGTCAAGTACAATAACTCCGAAGCAGTTATTTCGGGCTTAGAGTTTGTACCTAATATTGTTTGTTAGTTTACATTTGAACCCTTCAGGAAATAAGGATGAAATTTCTTTACACATAACATGTCTATTGTGTATTATCCCACCTGGCTCTTAATACCTTTGTGTATTTGAAGACTGGACAGGGGTGTGGACACAGGGTGTGGACACCAGACACCCTTGAAATCTGATTGGCCAACCCCACCTGGCCACCCCTACCAGAGTTAGCAAATAACCAAATTTTCCCCAAACATGGTGGGAGACCAACTGTGTACGACTTTCATTGTTGTTTAAGCAAATACATAATATCCTAAAACAATATGCATGGTGTGAATGTTACGTGTCAGATACTCCCATTTACTCCCAAAGCAGTCAGGTTTTGAATTTTCACTCAAATACCGGTGTGTGTGCTGCACTCCGATTTAAAAAGACGCTGTGAACCTGCCGATTATTGGCCCTGCTGGCTTGCCGTAGTGGAGGGGGAGAGGGAGGGTGCACAGCAGTGGCCTCATTATTATTATTACTACTACTAATACTTAATAGGTTTGGATACACAAGTAAATTCAAGTGATTTTGTTCTTTTCATAGTTAGACACATCAATACAAACTAGTTTTAAGAACAATCATCAAATGGGTTCCACAAAATCGGCATAAATTTCTTTGCTGACTTCGCTATAACGCAATGTGTAATCAGCACCCCGCCATGTGAACCTGTTGCAGGAATGTTCACCAGCTGCAGTGGAGCATGGTGATGACCATAAGATACCAACATTTGTTAGGTCTACAAGCCCATTCACAGTAGTACATCCATGCATAACATTAATTTGAGCAACCACATTAGTGGCAGTTTAGTGCAAAGGTCTAAGCCTGTTAGCTGGGTGCTGTGTCATGCCGTCTCAGATGGTACGTTTCCATATGCACGTCCTTCAGCTACGCCGTTCCACCCACTCCCACCACATCACTGCTCCCCTGCTGCGACGTGCACTGTAGCTGCACCAACCGGCATTCATGATCGAGCCTTTATGTTGTTGTCTAACCCTGATAGGCCAGGCTGAGCTACATTTCTCATGCATGCCGGTGGTGGCTTTTTATTCGTCCCACAGTCACAACAGGACTGAAACTTCAAATGTTTTAATGTGGATAGATGGCACCATGATGTTCCTAACCCTGATCCAGTTCCTGGAAATCTGGGGATTTTTGCCTTATAGCTGGGTTTCCGTCACATGGTAATGATGACATGTGATTTCTGATGGAGGTAAAAATAGAGAATACGGAAAAGTGTTGCAGAGAGTCTGTATTGGACAGATTTAGACCCAGTGTCTAGACAGCGATAAAGAAAATTAATTAAAAAGTATGTTGGATGCTGAAGCTTTTGACAAAACCCAAAGCTTTGCAGACAATCAAGGCTGTTGATATGACAAACAAGTCCTTTAACTGTGCCTCTTCTCTTTTTCTCCTGTATATAAGCCAAATGCTCATGTTTGTTGTTCAGTGTCTTTGACCCAGTGATGTCCCTGTGAGTTACTTTGCATATTCAGTGTCACACAAAAGTGAAAGCAAAGTGATTGTCATTGTGAAGCACAGCACACAGTGCACCTTGGTGAGCAGCGGTTTAACAGTTCAATGTAAATGGTTTAACATATGACCCTCATGTGATCCAGCCTGGCTTGTATGACAATTTAGACAAGTATGCCTGTCACAGTGTTGTTTCACTAAAATAATAAAAGTTATTATCTCGCTTGTTAATGGTAATATAGCAGTTGGCCAAATAATTAACACTCATTAACACTACTATTGAGTACTAAACACAGCCATGACCTTCTCAGACATGGACTCCACTAAACCTCTGAATGTCACGGCTGTCACCCATCCGCTAGACCACCAGGGAGCGCCGGTACCACATTAACCAGACAAATCCACTCATGCTCTGCCTCGGCCACGCCCCTCGCCCCATGCCCCTCGCCCTATGCCACCCGGCCCATGCCTTGCTCCCAGCCAAGTCAAGTCACGCAAAGTCGAGCCACTGCCACAGCAAGCCACATCCATGTCACAACAAGTCACGCCCCCATTACCTGCCAAGCCACTCCCCCACAGGGACTCCATCTCCAATGAGACAAAGCCAAGCATTAACAGCTTGCTGTGAATTTGTATCTTTTGTCATATGTATATGTATTGATGCCAATGACAGTCGGTTGTGTTTTTGTTTCTTCAGTATTTTTTTTTTTTTTATTTTTGAGCACTTCCCACACTGTAAATAAACCCAGCGTAGACAGGACATGGACATTCCTCCTTCAGATATCTCTTACCTGATGCTCTTTGACCCCTGCGCTCCCAGCAACGTTGCATTTGCCTGCTCCAAGGATGATCCTCGTTGACCCGGTATGAGCCCCTTTGATCTGAATCCACTTCAGCCACTGGGCGTCCAGCTTGATCCACGATGACACACAGCTTCAAGATTTGCTTGACCATTGTCATAGCATTTTTGCAGTGTGACATTATTTTGCTGAAAGAGGGCACTACCATTAGGGAATATTTTTCCCATGTCCACATCCGGACCAGAAACCTCCCTCTTTAGCTGAAGTCTGGAAGATGCTTTGAACAGCTGTCTGTCATCAAAGTTTACATTTACATTTACAGCATTTGGCAGACGCTCATATCCAGAGCGACTTACATAAGTGCTTTAAATATCAATCAATGAAATCCCTCATTTGGTCCTTGTCAAAGTCAATAAAATCATTAATGTTTCTTTTTTCTGCTTCCAACATACTTTATAACAACAGTTTTTGCTTCCAGAAGGCTATTCGTGGGAGTGGGAGCCTGAAAAATGACCAGTGTTCAACACATGATTTCACCCTATGATTTCCGTGATGCGGAAAATGTTGATGGATTCCAACAAATAACATGGAATCTGCTATAAAACATGTAATTGTGTATTTTACATATGCAACGTATGCAAAAATTACAGAATTCTACTCTAAATGATATGTTTAGAGCGGAACAATTCCCAATTTTTTTATAAATCAGAAGGACAACTCTTTTGTAAGAACATATTTGATGACCACTTACAGTCAATAACTCATATCAGTAAGAAAGAAAAGACACAAAGCCAGTCATGCTAGCAAACTCTTGGTCATGGAAACAAACCAGCTGATTCAAGAGATGGTTTTATTATCATGATTCCAGTTCATTATGCAAGTGGGAACAACTTTTTTTTGTATTACCAGTCTCCACAATGATTATTTATTTATTATGTTGAGGTCAAATGTAAATGCTAATATTATTTACAGTAAATACCCAAGCACTTTGTTCAACCCACTCCATAATCACATAGTTTTTAGGTTAAAAGATGGAAAACATGGAATTCAGAAAAAAATAAAATGGAATTTAGCAAAAAAAACAAACATTTGATTTCATAAGGCCCTAGGCACAATACTTAAAATAAGTAGTTAATTATAGTTACTAGTTAGTTATTTCAAATAAACGTGATTACATTATAAAAGTAACTAAATACTGTGGATAGCATGGCTCCGCCTCCTCCTATGTTAGTGGAGCTTACATTAGCCACATAATTTTTTTCGCCTGCTATCCACATTCTTGCCCACTAGTTTTGATTTAAGTTCAAGACAATGTGAGGAGCTTTGTCAAATTTGAGTTGCTTGTTGGATTACCATAAAATTTAACTCAACCTTACCCAATCACCATCACCAATCTTCGATAATGGAAATTGGTTGAATATTTTCAGATATTCCCATTATGGTAACACTATTACATTCCCATCACTGCTAATGACATTATCATACTTCAATGTAGATGTACAGGTCTTACTTCTAATTAAATTCAGCAAAGTATACTTTAAGGTGCCTTTTAGATAATGCTTTATAATTCGTGCTCCTCCATGGTGCCATCAGATCACTGCTTTCAGTGGTTCACAACTTTTTCTAGTTGGAGGGTTTGCACTTCAGAGCATTGTATTACAGGGAGTGCAGAATTATTAGGCAAATTAGTATTTTGTCCACATCATCCTCTTCATGCATGTTGTCTTACTCCAAGCTGTATAGGCTCGAAAGCCTACTACCAATTAAGCATATTAGGTGATGTGCATCTCTGTAATGAGAAGGGGTGTGGTCTAATGACATCAACACCCTATATCAGGTGTGCATAATTATTAGGCAACTTCCTTTCCTTTGGCAAAATGGGTCAAAAGAAGGACTTGACAGGCTCAGAAAAGTCAAAAATAGTGAGATATCTTGCAGAGGGATGCAGCACTCTTAAAATTGCAAAGCTTCTGAAGCGTGATCATCAAACAATCAAGCGTTTCATTCAAAATAGTCAACAGGGTCGCAAGAAGCGTGTGGAAAAACCAAGGCGCAAAATAACTGCCCATGAACTGAGAGAAGTCAAGCGTGCAGCTGCCAAGATGCCACTTGCCACCAGTTTGGCCATATTTCAGAGCTGCAACATCACTGGAGTGCCCAAAAGCACAAGGTGTGCAATACTCAGAGACATGGCCAAGGTAAGAAAGGCTGAAAGACGACCACCACTGAACAAGACACACAAGCTGAAACGTCAAGACTGGGCCAAGAAATATCTAAAGACTGATTTTTCTAAGGTTTTATGGACTGATGAAATGAGAGTGAGTCTTGATGGGCCAGATGGATGGGCCCGTGGCTGGATTGGTAAGGGCCAGAGAGCTCCAGTCCGACAAGGTGGAGGTGGAGTACTGTTTTGCGCTGGTATCATGTGGGGCCTTTTCGGGTTGAGGATGGAGTCAAGCTCAACTCCCAGTCCTACTGCCAGTTTCTGGGAGACACCTTCTTCAAGCAGTGGTACAGGAAGAAGTCTGCATCCTTCAAGAAAAACATGATTTTCATCCAGGGCAATGATCCATCACACGCGTCCAAGTACTCCACAGCATGACTGGCAAGAAAGGGTATAAAAAAAAAAGAAAAAAACTAATGACATGGCCTCCTTGTTCACCTGATCTGAACCCCATTGAGAACCTGTGGTCCATCATCAAATGTGAGATTTACAAGGAGGGAAAACAGTACACCTCTCTGAACAGTGTCTGGGAGGCTGTGGTTGCTGCTGCACGCAATGTTGATGGTGAACAGATCAAAACACTGACAGAATCCATGGATGGCAGGCTTTTGAGTGTCCTTGCAAAGAAAGGTGGCTATATTGGTCGCTGATTTGTTTTTGTTTTGTTTATGAATGTCAGAAATGTATATTTGTGAATGTGGAGATGTTATATTGGTTTCACTGGTAAAAATAAATAATTGAAATGGGTATATATTTGTTTTTTGTTAAGTTGCCTAATAATTATGCACAGTAATAGTCACCTGCACACACAGATATCCCCCTAAAATAGCTATGAAAACAAACTCAAAACTACTTCCAAAAACATTCAGCTTTGATATTAATGAGTTTGGGTTAATTGAGAACATGATTGTTGTTCAATAATAAAATTATTCCTCAAAAATACAACTTGCTTAATAATTCTTCACTCCCTGTACAGTCGTAACTGTCAGTAGGACTGTCCCAAGGCATCAATCGTTCCTATTTAAAACCAAGCATTATTCTAGAGTCTGCTCTGTATAGGCCATCCATTTTTAATGTGGAGGATATAGCACAATTGAGGTGGTAGGGTAGTCTCTGTAGTGTAAAATTCATATTCATGTTATTAAAGTTGCACCAACCCATCATGAACAGTGGGGCTGGTCTGAAGTAAGACAGTTCTTGTGAAAAATTTGTGGTCCAGGTCTTAATTTTTTAATGAGCTACCTGTTAAATTTTCATAGGTGAGGGTCTAACAAGCGGCAGTTCACAAAAATTACAATGAATTACTTTTTTTATTTTTAAGCTGAACTTTTTTTTTTTTTTAAGCATATCTTTATGGATTTGGGTATTTTTTTTATTTGGATATTTAATGTTTTGGGCAGAATGGGGTCAGTAGGTTGGCCATGGAAAGACATTTATGTATATCAGGGTAGTGCATGTGTGAACACTCTCATTAGGGCGCACTCTGCACAACCTGTTAATACTGGGGATCTCTTCATTGTTTGGATTTCACTGGAATGGAAGATGGTCCCTGCAGTGCGATCTGAAAGTCGTCAGTCAGGGCGATCTAGTCCAGCTCTGTTTGAGAAGCTGGGTCCCACAGCAAAAGGTTTGATTTGTGCATATTTCAGTTGATTTTCCATTATCAAACAGCAGCACCAACAGAACTCACATCAGCTCACCTTCTAGAAACAATCCAACAGCACCTTACACAAACACAGCACATGCATCTCATCCAGCTGGCTGTTTTCTTGTGCTCATCAAACACAAATGTACATAGTTATAAATATATTCATAAAGTGGGGAGATTCCCTGAACAATAGAATTACAATCCTGTGGTTAAAAAAACACATGCAGCAACATAATGCCCCTTAAACTAGGGACTATTGAGAGCACTCTGACCAGCTGCATCACTATCTGGTTTAGGAAACCACATTGGACCACAAGAACCTACAGAGGATAGTGAGGACAGCTGAGAAGATCATCGGAGATTCTCTTCCCTCCATAATGGACATTTACAATACACGCTACATCAGGAACACCATCAGCATTGTGAAGGACTCTGCACACCCCTCACATGCTCTCTTCACCCTCCTACAGTTAGTCCACACACATGCACTTTATGTCAGTATGTAATCATGTTTAATTGTTTAAATGTTGCATGTAGCACCAGGCTCTGGAGAAACATTGATTCCTTTCACTATGTACTGTCTAACATGTATGAAGCTGAAATGACAATGAAGCTCAGCTTGAACTTGAATCATCCCATATGTGAATTTTTCTTTGTGTGTTCCATTTTGAATCAATACAGGATGAACCTGAACCATCCCATGAACCTGTCCACTGAATCCAAACCCCTCCAAAATGCTCCATACCATCTCCCCTGACCTTATCCTCTTCGTTTTAAACATCATACATGGTTCAATTACATCATGTCATGTACCATTTGTCATGTACCAAACAGCCAAGGTTCTTCCACTCCTAAAGAATCCCACCAGTGACCCTGCAGACATCAACAAATACCGACCAGTATCTATTTTCTCATTTCTTTCTAAAGTCCTTGAGCGCTGTGTGTACAATCAGCTATCACTTCATCTCAGAACAACCTCCTAGGTCCCAACCAGTCTGGCTTCAGACAGGTCATTCTACGGAGAAAACCTATAAACAACCAGATCAGCAAAACTCTCACCTGTTCTTACAGTCCTCAACCTCTCTGCAGCATTTGATACAGTTTACCACAAAACTCTCATGTCTATCATAAAGAGACTTGGAATTCAAGGACTCAGCATTGCGATGATTTGGTTCCTACCTTGATGAGCGCTCTTACCAAGTGACTTGGAAAGGATCCATATCTGTTTCACACAGACTCTCCACTGGCGTCCCTCAGGGCTCAGTACTCAATTTTTGTCCCGCTACACAAGATCACATAGTGAGGTCATTTTCTCACATGGGTTATCCTACCACTTCTATGCCGATGACACAACTCATCTTCCATGTTTCTCCCTCAGATGTACATGCCACTTCTAAAATCTCTGCATTTCTAACTGACATTTCATCTTGGATGGCAGCTAATCATCTAAAACTCAATCCTACCAAAACCAAACTAATTTTAATTCCAGCAGATTCTTCACCTCATCAGGATCTTGCAATTTACATGAACAACTTACAGATCTCTCCTTCTCCAGCTGCACTTAACCTTGGAGTAACTATAGACAACAAACTTCTCGACTCACATCACCAATCTTTCCTGCTCATGTAGATTCCTTCTGTACAATATCAGACAGATCTGGCCTTTTCTATCAACACAGGCAACCCAGTTACTTGTTCAGTCCCTAGATATCTCACGACTGGATTATTGTAATTCCCTTCTAGCAGGACTGCCTCTGAATGCCATCCAGTCTCTACAACTAATACAAAATGCAGCAGCACGACTGGTTTTCAACCTTCCCAAATTCTCCCACACCACCCCTCTGCTACGCACCCTCCAGCAGCTGCCCGCATCAGATTCAAAATTCTGAAGCTGGCCTACAAAGCCAAACATGGGATAGCACTATCCTACCTCAGAGACCTTATTATACCTCGCACCGCACCTTGCACTCTCCGACCCTCCAGGACTGCCCGCCTGGTCCCTCCACCTCTGAAGGCACGAGGAAGACACTCATCTAGACTCTTTTCTATCTTGGCCCCTAGGTGGTGGAATGAAATTCCAGCACAGAACAGCACAGTCACTGAGTATTTTCAAATGGCAGCTTAAGACCTTCCTCTTTATAGAATACTTGGGCTAACTTGTAACTTTCTTATAGTCCAACTTATGTAAGAAAAACTACAACAGAGTGAATAAAACTATTGTATTCATGGTTTGAGTCCAAGTGAACCAGAACTGATTATTTCATTGATGGTAACATGAAAGCCTGTTGTAAGTCGTTCTGAATAAGGGTGTCTGCCAGATGCCATAAATGTAAATGTAATCCACATTTTGTATAAAAATGCAGTTGAGATGATTTGTTGGGGTCTAAGGTGCTGGTGATAAAGACATGAATGATCTAAGATCAGAAGCAGATGCAGGTTAGTCTGCAAAAAATTAAAGTGAAGTGAAATTATTGTCATTGTGAAACACTGCACAGCACACTGTGCACACAACAAAATTGGCCCTCTGCTTTTAATCCATCACCCTTGGTGAGCAGTGGGCAGCCATGACAGGCACCCAGGGAGCAATGTGTGGGGACGGTGCTTTGCTCAGTGGCACATCATTGGCACCTTGGCGGATCGGGATTCAAACCGGCAACCGTCTGTTTACGGGCCGCTTCCTTAACTGCTAGGCCACCACTGCCCCCCCGCTCGGCTGCCACTGCCCCAAATGTCAATGGCTTCCCAGATATCAGACTGCTAAAAAGTAAGTGGCTGCAAAAGTGGGATATTCAAGTTTTCCTTTTAGTGCCAGTGTCTTACTGTCAATGTGTTTGTCCCCAGGTCTCCTCTGGAAATGTAGAAAGAGAGAGAGAGAGCAGAGAGATACTACATTCTGTGTGATAAGTGTGTTTGTGTATATGTCAATCAGCATCTCTCTACGATATTATTTATCTTCAGAATTAAATGTTCATGTTATTTATTTAAAATCTGAAAGTTGAGGGACGTGTTCTCAAGCAGGTCTTCACCACAATGGTGGGCAAGTGTTTTTATAATTGAATATTATTTATATTGAATATTATTTATTTCACAGACAAGAGGTCACAAAGCACAAAAAGTCTGGATCAATCAGTAGTAGAACAAGTAGAAAAAATATGCATTGGCAAAAGTATGTAGAAATGCATGGGCTAAAGAATAACATATCTCATAGTAGTAATTAGCTTTAACTGAGACTATGTGGGTCCAAAAATAAAGATGAATATGGAACTCATTGGGCATGTCTGTGTGTGAGTAGCATTATGATGTGCATGAAGGTCAGTTTTTTTTTTTTCCTGCCTCCAGCCAATTAATATTTCTTCATTTTATTCACCAGAGCCAAGTGGAGTGGCACTCCGCCTCTCAAAAGCCTCGGGCGCAGCCTTGATCACCAACCAGCCCCAGCCAGGTGGCACCCCTGTGTTCTGCACTCATTCATGGCATCTGACTAATTAATTTCATTAAAACCTGAAATGAAAACACTGATTCCACAGCCACCCCTGCTAACATGGCTGGTTTTTAACTCGACACAGGACGAAGCAGGTAAAAAGAGTGAGGATCTGATTAATCAGTTTTATTCCAATGCCGCCTCCGCCGTTGAATGTGAATGAATAAAAAAGAGCCCTGATGGATGTTCTAACCCTGTAAAGTCCCAGAACTTGGTGGCAGAAGATCCACTCTCCATTGCTCTTTATTGCAAATGGAGTCGTGAGAGGCTGACTGGAGTCACAGGGAGAGTCCGTGTCCCCACTGAGCTTTCACAGCTTTATTAAAGTCAACATCTCCAGCTCAGCGCTTCTCAAACATGGGATGTGTGTGTGTGTGTGTGTGTGTGTGTGTGTATAGCTGAATGCCACATTTAAAGTGTCAGGTGTCTGCAGGGACCAGTGACTGGCTCTTCCTCTAATGGGATCCAGGCTGCGCTGTCACCTGTTACCTGAAAAGTGGTCCCCTGCGCCCACCACAGCGCGGGGTGCTCCGCCGCTGCTCTTTGGAAAAAACACAAGGTGCTGCGCCGTTCAGAGGCAAACAAGGTGGCGCGGTGACAGGCGGCGACAGGAACGAGGGGCACCATGGAGACTCGTGACAACTGGACCTGTTGTCGTTTCCGGAGGATCAGATATTGTTACCGGCCGACCGTGAAGGACTGGATGGGTGGAAAATTCCTCGCTCCCCCAGCCCAAGATGAAAATGCCCGTGCATATGCATCCCACACTGCATATAAACACAGCTTGACAGGTTATTATTTTAGACAATAAATGGAAGAGGGGGCCTGTTATTCAGCCCTAACAAACGTTCGCTGCTGCCCCTGGTTAGTCTCAGCCGCACCCGGATGAATGTTGCTATTTAAAACAAATTCGGCGTTTCATCTTTATTTCAGCGGCCGGCCCGTTCTTATCTCCATCCCCGCCCCTGGCTCCTATCAGGTTAATTGTCATGTGTGGGATAATCGGGTGGCCGCAGAGTGAAATATGAGCCGGGACCCTGGAACTCGTGCAGAAATTAACAAGCCGATCAGGCCGAGGCGCTGTCACCGCTACGCGCACCTGACATCCAATTTAGCAGCCAGTCGGAGGCCTGCTCTCGCGCCGAGCATTTCCCGTCTATGCAATTCGATTCGATTCTACATACCTTCTGTATTTTACTCCATCCAGCGTTCCCTGCAGAGAGTTCGGCCAGGGTCACGGTCACAGTGTCACAATTGCACAATGCTACATTTACATTTACAGCATTTATCAGACGCCCTTATCCAGAGCGACTTACAATCAGTATTTACAGGGACAGTCTCCCTGGAACAACTTAGGGTTAAGTGTCTTGCTCAGGGACACAATGGTAGTAAGTGGGATTCGAACCCGGGTCTTCTGGTTCATAGGTGAGTGTGTTACCCGCTAGGCTGCTACCACCCCTAAATGTGAAATGGCCTGAAGGTCTCTCAGGGTCCGGCTGCTAGCACTGGAGGACTTTTAAAGTTTAATTGATTAAAATCCGGAGCTCAGAGTGGAATCCAGGGGAAGAGGTGCCGACAGTTACTGATTAGTAGCGCTTCGCAAGCACAGAAAAAGCCCATGTGCGCGGGCGCATGTGTCCCGTTCTGTCCTAATGTCCTCTCTGTCCTTGTCTAGCCGTCCTCCATCCGTCCCCCAGCCCCCTCCCACGGTCTCACGCTGTTCAACACACTTCTGTTCAGTCTCCCACAGTTCACCAGTGGTGTTGTTTGGGCTCTGATACTGCGACAGACACTCTGGAGAGGTGAACATCATTGGGTCTCCCAAAAGCTGATATGAATCTGTATGAACAATGCAACTCAATCGACTCAATGCACAGCGCTGATAGAAAAAAGCACAAATATCGCAACAATTCCCACTCCAGGTTCACACACCATCACTACCATTGTGTTTCTCTGGATAAAAGCATGTACGAAACGGATTATGCCGTACCAGTGAAGGAATTTGACAGCATGGTGAGACTGATGGGTGTTGCAGACTGACAGATCACTGCTGTGTTGTTTCATGCATGTGACCTTCTTAACTCTCTGGGTGGCTCCGGCGAGGGACGTTGGAATCTGTGGAAGCACGTCGGTGCCCTCTGCAGGACGAGGCCGGGTGTTTCCTCCCGGTGTCGCCAAGTGAGATCTGTTTGTGCTGCTGATCTGACAGAACCCCACGGGCTGTACTTTCACACAGTAAAAATATTGATGTTCATTCCCTTGCACTTCTGCTGTTGGGAGTTTTATTATATCTCTTTACCCAGAGAGATTAAACACACAACAAATGTGAAACGGAATGAATGTAATAGATGACAGAAAGAATATATATGAATAGCCATACATGCAGTTGTGGATGTATGTAATAAAAATCTTAGTAGTTCATGCAAGAACTTACTTTCTTGGTCCTTTTATATGTGTATTGCACAGTCAATTATATTCATACACCAACCTGTCTGCTTTCAAAATGGTCCCTGACGCTTATTCCTCGTGGCACTTGACCTACATTTACATTTACATTCATGGCATTTACCAGACGCCCTTATCCAGTGTGACTTACAATCAGTAGTTACAGGGACAATCCCCCCACTCGAGACACTCGGGGTTAAGTATCTTGCTCAGAGACACAATGTAGTAAGTGGGGTTTGATCCTGAGGGCTTTTGAACTATAGGGTGTGTGAGTGTGTTACCCACCCCTGTGCGCCCTGACAAATTGTCTTCTATACTATGTGTAACTATCATGTGCTGGGCTGAGGTTGCTAGACACGATCTGTGTCCACATGCATGAAGTTCTGTTTCGTTTGAGGAGCTGTGTAATTAGAATACTGACATAAAATGGACCGTGACCCACCAGTGAGATCATGTGCAGAAGTGCATTCCATGAGATGATCCATGTTCACAGATTGCGTCAAATGACTAGTGGACAAGTGGGACAGCATAACTGTTTCATTGGAATGCAAAAGTTATTGTGAGGAAAAGCAAAATATTCTCTGAACCATTTTATACACATTTGCCATGTCAGAAATATGCACCGACCAAGCAAGGACTGCAGATCCTCTTTCAGCAACACTAAATAATGGCTCACTGCCATCTTGGCAGTACCTTCATTTAGGTTGTTTGCTCTCCCCATGTTGGTTAAGGTTTATCCCGGGTTATCTGGGATATCTTATGCACTCTAGGTGAATTAGAGATTCTGAATTGTATATGTGACACCAATGGCCCTGCCTTGCAATAGCAGGTTGTGAAGGTGAGTGAGCGAAATAGCTGCAGTTTCAAAGGTAGAGTTTAAAAAAAAGCAAAATGCTGCCTCCCCATACTTCTCAGTATCCACCTGGGAAACGAGTTGTGCTGAGGCGGTAAAAAGCATTTTACTAACATTACTGATGTAAAGTTCAAAGTTGACCTGGTCACCTGGTTGGTTTAACAGTGTGTTACATCATCATATTGGTACCGTCAGTGGTTGTTTTGTCATGTTTGTGATTAATGTGATGAGTCCACCAGATGATGAGTCAACATGTATCCTCAACCCATATTACTGCTAGATTACTGAAGGAGCTAGTACCTGCGTTAGATGAATCACTCCTGGGTTTCATCAACTCATCCATTGGTCTTTGCTATGTTCCTTTATGTCTAAAGACAGCTGTTATAAAACCACTGCTTAAGAAACCTACTCTTAATCCTAGGGTTTTATTGAATAACAGACCAATTTCTAACCTTGTGCTTTTTTTATACCAGTTTTAGACAGAACCATAGTACAGAAACTGCACTGCTGAAGTTATTAAATGACCTTCTTTTTTCTTCTAGCCAGGACCTTATCTCTGTGCTTGTTCTCCTAGACCTTAGTGCAGCCTTTGACAACATAGAACATAACATTGTCCTAAATCGACTTCAGAAGTTAGTTGTAATACATGGGACAGCCCTCTCCTGGTTTAAATCCTACTTATCAGATCACTTTCACCTTGTTGGCTCGGGTAGTGATGAAATACAGGGTTGAAATACAGGGCTCCACAGGGTTCAGTAGTGGGCCCTTTGTTGTTTTCATTGTACATGCTGCCACTGTGTCAATTAATCTGTAGACATGGGGGGAATTTTCATTTTTATGCAGACGACACCCAAGTGTATATCTCATTCAAGGCGGATGAAGTTCACCACCTCTTTAAACTAGAAAATTGTCTGAAGGACATCAGAGACTGGATGACCCGCAATTTCCTCGTGCTCAACACGGATAAAACCATAGTGTTGGTGAGACATGGCGGAATATAGATTGGAGTGTGCTGTTTTTTTAACTGGTCCTAGTACATCTGTAAAGAATTTAGGTTTATATTTTGATGATGATTTGTTATTTGATAGTCGCATTCAAAATATTTTCCAGTACGACGTACCACCTAAGAAACATTCTGATTATGAAGTTAGATAGAGGACGTTTCCATCTCTATAAATTCATTCATAACATCTAGACAGGATTACTGTAATTCTTTGTTTTCTAGTTGCTCTGCTGCTTCACTGAATATTCTTTAGCTCATCCAAATCTCTGCAGCCAGGGTTCTTAGACACATTAGAATGTATGATCGTATTAGGCCTGTATTATCTTCTTTGCATTGGCTTCCAGTTAAGTTCTGTATTGACTTCAAGATTCTGCTTATCAACTATAAATCTAGTCTTGCTCCAGTTTATCTACCTACTAGTCCCTCATAATCCACCATGTTCCTTTCATCTCTGGGAGGAGGCTTACTGGCTGTCCCCCAAACATGCAAAGTCATTGCTGGAAATAGAGCATTTTCTTATGGAACCTCAAATCTTTGGAACAATCTTCTGAGGAATGTATGGAATTCAGACATGGTATCAGTATTTAAATCCAGGCTAAAAACCTACTTACACAGTCTAGCCTTTAACAACACTCCCCTCACCATTAGTAGCACTGCAGTAGTTAATGTTGCAGGAAATGTCTAGTTCTCTGTTGAGTTACGGTCATTTGTTGTATTTCATCGTAATCCAGTGCTGACCAGAAGAGAATGGGTTCCACTTGCTGAGTCTGAGTTCGTCTCAAGGTTTTTTGAATATTAGAGGGAGTTTTTCCTTATCACTGTTGCCTCTGGCTTGCTCACCTGGGTTCTATTTGTTAGGCGCTTTGTGATAATGTACAGTACAGGCCAAAAGTTTGGACACACCTTCTCATTCAATGTGTTTTCTTTATTTTCATGACCATTTAGATTGGTAGATTCTCACTGAAGGCATCAAAACTATGAAACACATGTGGGCTTTTGGCCTGTTACTGTACATTGTAAAAAGTGGCATATAAATAAAGATTGATTGATTGTTTGAGTGTGTTTCTCAAAGACTTGTCCAGGAACCAGAAGACCACAAAATCTCAGGTTCAAACACCATCACTACCGTTGTGTTTCTCTGGTTAAAAGCATGTAATGTACGAAAAGTATGATGCCTTACCAGTGAAGGAATATGACAGCATGATGAGAATGACAGACTGACAGATCACTGCTATGTTGTGAAGTTGTAAAGCTTCTTTTGTAAAGATGTTGTGTTGGCCTCACCTACACTACTGATGTTGTGCAGATACTGTTTACATCCTGTGTGTAGTGCGACGGTGCTGCTGTAAACCCTTTCTCTCTGACAGGATAAAGTAATGAGGTTCTGTGGATAAAAGTTGCCTTCATAATCTCACACATGCACACACACAATCTCCATCAGAACTGCCAATCAGCAGGAATAACGGCAAAAGTCAGCGCTACACTGACTTTATTCCAGAGTGATGGTCCACAATGCATCTGACCATCTCCATGGAGATAAAGAGACTAATTTTATGTATTTACTAGTTTGTTTTTTGTTTATTTATTAGTTTCCTTATATATTGGGTGAAATACAAACAACCAGGAACAACAACTAAAATGATGAACAGCTGTCAGCTCATTCCTTCTCCTTCCCATTCAAGCTGGCAAGAGAACATCTCAGTCAAATGATAGCAGCTCTAGGTCCCACCCAGAATGGTGATCAGAGTAGTATTGTCATCTCCCCTATATACAGTACAACATATAAAGAGACGAGAGCATGAGGCTCTGGTTACATCAGTGCAGAAAACAGATATAACAGAATAAAAAATAAATCTACACTTAAGACTAGAAAAAATGTCTCTAGAATAAAGTAATAAATAGAATATGTGCAATTATAGTTGAAAAAAATTTGAGTGACCAGTGTTGAACATATTTTTTTAGAGTGAGAACTGTCCATAGAGCAGCATCTGCATTAGTGAGAGAACAGGTAGTGAGTTTCAGAGTCTGATGGCTTGTAGGAAAAAGCTGTTTCTCAGTCTTGAGTCCTGATGCTGCAATAATGTCTGCCAGATGGGAGAAGTGAGAAGAGACCATGTGAAGGGGTCAAGCATGATGCAGGAAGCCCTACAGATGCAGAGCTTGTTGAAGATGCCCTGTAGCAGAGGGAGAGATGTTCCCATGTTGATGGCAGCAGCTTTAACAGTCCATTGTAGCTGGCTGAGATAGCCCATTTTACTGCTACCAAACCACAGGGAGATGCAGCTGGTCAGAATGCGCTCTATGGTGCCCTTGTAGAACACAATGAGGATGGGAGGAGGAAGGTTGGCCCGCTTCAAGTGTCTCAGGAAGAAGAGATGATGCTGGGCTTTTTTTTTAATGTTGGTGTTGGTGGTCCAGGTTTGGCTGTCCAAACTTGGTGTTGCTACCGAGGAACCGTGGATGCTGAGTGGTGTGTGGGTGAGGCAAGTCTTCCTGACGCCGATAGTCATCTCCTTGGTTTTATTGATGTTCAGCTACAGGTTGTTCTCACTGCACCAGAACGGAAGCTTCAGAGCCTCATTTCTGTACGATCACTGTTGCTGAGTCCAACCACGATCGTGTCATCAGTGAACTTGATGATGTGGTTAGAGCTGTGCAGTGCGGTGCAGTCGTGGGTCAGGGGAGTGAACAGCAGTGGGCTGAGAACGCAGCGCTGAGGAGCTCCTGTTCTCAGTCTAATGGTGCTGGAGATACGGTTGCCAATTTGAACGTTTCTCAACCAGTTTTTGGAGAATGATGGTTTTGGATGCTGAGCTGAAGTCTATGAACAGCATTCTAACACAGGCATCTTTCTTGTCCAGGTGGGAAAGGGAGAGGTGAAGTGGAAATGGCATCCTTGGTATACCTGTTTGGCTGATGTGCAAGCTGTAGCGGGTCCAGTGAGCGGGGGAGGTTGAGCTTCATATGTGTCTCTCAAAGCACACAGAATCAAGTGCGTCTGTCTAACTGGATTTGACCTTGTTTTGCCTGCCACTTTAAGAACCACTGATTTAAGTACTATGCGTTGTGACCAGCCGTTCTTGAATGACATTGCTCTGTAACGGCTGGAACTTGTAAGGATTCTTTATTCTCTCAACTTCCATTACTAAATATTGACTGGTAGAGTGTAGTAAACTGCATTACACATGACTTGTCATGCCAACCAATGAGATATTGTTACAGATGTCCATTTCTATGGCACAAGGCTGCTTGCAGCACTAGTGGCGATCTGTTAAACCTATTATTGTTAAGAAATTTGGAAAATGGAACCAGTTTTTATTAAGGTTGTATGACATTTCACTAGTTTTCAACGCTACAGAGCTGTTTTGGGACGTTAGCTTAGGCATCAGATTATCTGTGCAGCTCAGTGTCCCCATATGGCATGTGGTAATTATCACACAGCCACACTCACAAAGCGCTGGGAATTAATTGACCTGCGTGGCAATGGTGGAGGGGAGTGGAATATTTATCTGCATTGCTCTGTGTCCTCTGGTGACTGTTGCCTGGGAACTTTATTACACAAGTGGTCACCTGCTGTGCCCTTCTCCTGGGCATAAATGGCACAGAAAAATAACGGCAGGGTTCCACAAAAGGCATCTATCTATCTATCTATCTATCTATCTATCTATCTATCTATCTATCTATCTATCTATCTATCTATCTATCTATCTATCTATCTATCTATCTGTCTTTCTGTCTGCCTGTCTGTCTGTCTGTCTCTGTCTGTGCAACTCCAAGACCTTTACCGTATGAACATCTTTTATGGCTTAAATGACCTGAAAGCCATTTGGAACAGAGAGACTTTAAGGCACTAAACACCATTAACACTCAACCAATATACCGCTGATAAATAACAGCTTGTGCAGAGTTACAGTTAAAGAAGGTAAGACATTTTTATTAACCTGTATGTTGTGTTTGGAGAGTGTGGGGTAAAATATATATATTGTGTGTGTGTGTGTGTGGTAGTTTAATAACAAACTCAAATCTTGACCTCCTCACTGCTATCTCCTATAGATGCATATCCAACACAACAATAATGAGATGTGTGAATGTGTGTGTGTGTGTTTATCTTTAAGGAAGAAAGTGGATGCGTGTGTGAATGTATGCATTTGTGTGTTTGTTTTTTTCAACATGCACCAGCACATTTCTTTTTGTGTTTGAAAGTGTGATTCCTTTTCAGAAAACCTGTGCAAATGTAAGTGCCTGTGGGTCTTTCAGAAAGTGTGTGTGTGTGTGTGTGTGTGTGTGTGTCTTGTCTGCCGGCAGTGCAATGACCAGATCTGACGGTTAACGGCCTGTTGTTTTTGACTGGGCAGGGATCTTTGGACTCACAGGGTCTCACATTCATTTTCTCCAATAAGACTCAACTTTAGGCTCCTTTCATCTCCAGTGTTTGGTGGAGGCGTGATGACTTGGTTTCATGTCAAAGCTGCTGAGGTAGCTGACCGCATGTGAGAGATGGAGAAACGCACATGGTATATAGTCACACATCCACACACAGTTCTCCGTGAGTCTGGCACCAAGTGCATGGACGAGCATGCAGTGCGTGTAAACTTCTGCGTTTTCAGGAGTGGCTTCTGGATTTCTCCATATGCAAATTCAGGAAGCTTGGCGTTTGGAACAAAACTGTGAAGTCTTCAGGGTGTTGTGAAAAAATCAAACACAGCCCATGCACTTTATCAACAAAGATTAGTTCATTTCACCATAAAACACATACATGCAAATCAGGGAACTCAAATAATTAATATTAAAATTAATATGAGCTTTTAATTAGTAAATGGAGGGAGTCTCTGATCTTCACTTGGCCCACGGGCATAAACTATATTTAACACAGGAAGAAACCTAATGACAACGATAATTAGTTACTTTAATTTAACTAAGATTCAAATTCATTTTTTTGAATTGAAAGTGAGATTCACTTTGATGTAACCCCTACTTCCTCAGTAAAAAAAAATACTGTAAATAATTAAAATCTAATGCAAAAAAAGACAAATATTTACTTCAGATGCACATGCATTTTAGGGTGGTAAATTATCATCATCATCATTAATAGTGTAAATATTAGTAGTAGTAGTAGTAGTATTTGCACTGGCTGACACTATATGAATATGCAGTGGTTAATGAGGTTAAATATTTTAAATTAGGTCCAAAGCAGTAAAGTCTCCCGTCAGGTTGGACAGTTGCTTGGTATTTGTCATTTGAGACAACAATGAGTCAACAGCAACTGTACATTAGTGACAAATTGCCTTGGTCATTTTTATGAGAAGGATACAACCCAATTAACCTCAGATCATTGGATTTAAAAAATTTGAAACACTTCCATAGAACGCCAGCAGCATGCATGAGGAAGACTGGGTTTTTACACAGAAAAAAAAAAAACTATTTTTTAATCAATTCTGACAAAAGCTGACAGACAATAACTCATTTTTATTTCATATTTGCAAAAAGATTCCCTGTTCCCTTGATATTTGCAGGCGGGCATTGACAAGCTGCCACTGGGATACCCTCTGCAAGATGTCAGTTCCTGAAAGGTTAATCTCAGCCAACACCACTACAGTGGAGACTCCTCAAAGAAAAGATTAGTGGAGGTGTGGAGTTAAGTGAAGGAAATCCTCTGAGCTGCTGCATTCCCCCACTCAATCGTCAAGTTGTCATTGAGGTCCCCTTGATCAAGGTTCCATCCCCACACACCAAGGGTTAAAAGCAGAGGACACGTTTCACAGTGTGCACCGTGGGGCTGCGCTGTTTCACAATCACTTCACTTTCACTTTTGTGTACGAGAGGAACCTTTTTACAGGTTTCAGTATATTTGAGGTGACAGGTATATGGCATCCTCATTTGGGAATGAACCATACAATGCAAGAGCCAGCTGCAACAGAACAAAAAACCTTAAAAATACAGTCTTTATTGTTCCCAACGTTAACTCAAAAATACTGAAGCCTTTCCGAAAAGGAGCGGAAGCTGCAGCACAGCAAGTTAAGGTTATATCACGGTGCTATATAAACAGGACGTGTGTGGATATTTGACTGAGATATGGCAAGAGGTCAAAGATAAATGTTGCCAATCAACAGGAATTTAAGGTCATGAAACCAGGCCAGAAAGAAACAATGATTTTGTGGATCACAGATATTTCGTCATGATTTCATATTTAATTCGCTTCTCTTGCCTTGACCCATCCCAGTGGTAGCAGTGGCAACCAGCCAGGTTGACTGGACACATTCCCTGAAAAATGAGGCACGAGGGCCGGATGAATTACGTTGCGAAAGCCCCGTAAATGCTAATGATCACCCAACAGATCGAACTGCTGATCTTCCCATGATGGATCATGGGAATATATTTTATACAGAGAGCCTTGACAGTCAGAACACAGAAAACGGAGCTGCCAAAAGTCTAATCTGTCTTTGAAAATAAAAATTATTATTTTGTGGTGAAGATCTCTTGCAGATCAGATGTGTTTCTGCTCCCCGGATGTTTTGTAAAGCCACATAAAATAAATCTACGGCATTTACAGTTTTTCGTTTTGTATTGTAAATCTGTAAAATTCTATTCTATTCATGTAACTGCGTCATGTGGGCGTCTGCGCGTGCGCGATGACGTCAGCGAGACGCGCGTCCAGGTGAGCGCCGCTGCCCGGCGGGCGGTGGCCGTCGCATCACCATCGTCACCATCGTCACCGTCGTCATCATCATCATCAGCTCCGCGTTATGTGTGCGCGGTGCTGCGCTTCCTCCCCGCGTCCCGCACTCGCCGCGCTGTAAGTCCGCTTCATTTCTTCTACATTAAACTTGACCGCCTGCGCACAATAAGGCGAACTTTGTAACTATTGTGCTTTTCATATGACATGTTTTTACATTTTTCAGCTTAATAATGAATTTAATGTTTGCAATGTATCCGGGGACTACAATATATATCTTCTATATCTTAATGAGATCTCATGTATTTTATATATATAAAAGGGTATCAATGGGTGTTTTTTTTGGGTTTTTTTTTGTTAAAATTAACTTTTTTATGGCTTCCTCTCCACTTGCCCAACACACACTCACACACACGTCCTTCCAGCAGTCTTTCTAAATATTTAATTACCTGTTCTCTCTGCGGCGATTGCAGCAGCTTGTAAGGACCATGCAATATTACACATTTCTTAGATAGAATAAATATGTGTGCGTGTGTGTGTGTGTGGGGGGGGGGGGGGGAATCATATTGGAGTTCTTGCCACAAGAGTGACACTTGCCACGGTATTGTGCCCCATGGTAGTGGATCTTCTGTATATCAGTTAATATAGTCAGATAATATCTGTACGAAAATAGCTGAGTCTCCCTGATAACAACTGAATAAGTAAATACGACTGAATAAGTAAACCGTAATTCGTATTTTATTTTTTTTGTATTGTAGGTTGCATGTAGGACATTCAGGTTAGATGGTTGTTCCAAAGACCCATCAGTCCACATTCACTAATGACCCAAGTAGATTTTTTTATTATTTTCTCAGCTCTGTTATCTTCAGCACACTGAAGAGAGTATTTTTACGCTCACGGAGCAAACAGTAACAAATCATAACACTGTCTGGTAAAACTGTCTAATGCACACAGTCCGCATTCACAAATTTCATTAAAATCATATATATACACACACACACAGACACACGCACACATACATATATACATATATATGTATATATGTGTGTGTGTGTGTGTATATATTTATATATATATATATATAGAGAGAGAGAGAGAGAGAGAGAGAGATTAGACCATTTTAAAACACAATCATGATGTCGTGTATTACATTTTTTGGTGTGTCTCCTTCTTCTTGCTGCAGACGCTGCTGGCAGAGAATCATGGTTGCGTTTAAGGGCGTGTGCACAAAGCCATTCTGGCGGGCGGTGTCTGCCGAGTTCCTGGCCACCCTGATCTTTGTGCTTCTCAGCCTTGGATCCACCATCTCCTGGCCCGCCAGCGAGGGAAGCGCATCTCCAGTTAATCTTGTGCTCATCTCGCTGTGCTTCGGCCTCTCCATCGCCACCATGGTTCAGTGCTTCGGCCACATCAGCGGCGGCCATCTTAACCCTGCTGTCACCGTGGCAATGGTGGTGACCAGAAAGCTGAGCCTGGCTAAAGCCACGTTCTACCTGTCTGCACAGTGTCTGGGAGCCATCGCTGGGGCTGGGATTCTGTACCTGGTGACCCCCAGCTCCGTCAGGGGGGGTCTTGGGGTGACCATGGTCAGTGCATTGGTTTAGAGGTTGGTGAAAGATGTTCTTGGGGTGAATTGTAAACCATTTTATGTTGATGTTATGTAGGTGAACTCCAACATAACTGTGGGACATGCCCTCGTTGTTGAAACGGTGATCACATTCGAGCTCATCTTCACTGTCTTTGCGACATGTGACCCCAAACGAACCGATCAGAATGGATCTGCTGGACTGGCCATTGGATTGTCTGTGGCCATTGGTCATTTCTTTGCTGTAAGTCTGATTCATTTCATCACTCTATTTTCCAGTTTGAATTGCCCTGGGTTGACTGTAACCTGGGTTGAACCTGACACTTTATGGTCATCTGACTTTTAGTAAAATGTGTCACCTGCTTGGCTGCTACCACCATAATAGTGATTATTACGTCAACTATTGTGCATTGCAAAGTGTATGATATGACAGTGCAGTACCCAGAGTATGTGTTGTTACCCTGCTGGAAAAGTTTCAGCATTCCATGTTAAACCACCAAACCCTTCAAAATTGACACATAGGCAATTCTCCATTTTATTTTCAAGATTTTTTGATGTGCTGTAACTATTTTTGTTACGTGTTGATTTAATGTCAACACTACTGACCCAAGTAGATTTTTTTATTATATAAAATTGATTACGTCAAATTTTATTTTCTCAGCTCTGTTATCTTCAGCACACTGAAGAGAGCATTTTTACGTTCACGGAGCAAACAGTAACAAATCATTAATGATTACACTGATTAATGTCTGGTAAAACTGTCTAATGCACGTGACACTTCTCCTAAGAAGCAATATGAATTACACTGAATTAAATATGAATCATATAAACCATGGCAAATATTTGACTGGTAGACTTTGCCTATGAACAGCAAAATAATTTATCTTTCCATCATGAATCAAGAAGCTTTCCAACACATTTATATTATAATTTTTCTGTTGTATTCATGTAAACATGTCAAAAAATCTCTGATAAATCACTTACTTAAATAATTCATTTTACTTTATCACTTCACCCTACAATGTTATATTTGCTATTTGTTTCAATTTATGTAATTTTTGACAACATGAAGCACACACACTCCCTTATATACCCCTTGCCAGGCACAACTGTTGTCAGAGTATTAACTCCATTTCATTTTATGGACAAACAATCCTGTAATCTAGACACCTTTAAAGATTTAACTGAGCCAAGGCTGGAATTATAATATCCATTCATATTCTGATAAATATTCACAACAACAAGACAAAACTTTTTCACACTTTTTTATACAGCACTTTCAGAGACTAGGCTATATAACAGACATTACGTTTTTGCCATGTATCCAATTATATGCTATTTTATGTTTAGTCATAATTTTTTATTCAATTTAATTTGTCATCATAATGTAAATATTTACATTATTTACACATATTCTGTTGTCCAGCCACATGTTTTTTGCAGTTTTACAGTATGTTATTATTCCATCTTATGGTGGTGCCATTATTTTTTAATTTGTCATCCTGAGGTGCATTAAAATGTTAAAAGTCAATTGAACCAGTCCAGTGTTTCATTATGATTTTAAAGAAAAATGTCACCGGGAGGTCTGTAACTCGGTGAGGTCACTGACATTTCGTTCTGCTAGAAGTCAAATGAAAACCGGAACATTCAAATCTTATGATTCATTCTGGGAATGTGTGGGAAGATTGTGGTAGGGTGGCAGGGTGGTAGTTGCCTAGTGGGTAACACACTCGCCTATGAACCAGAAGACCCAGGTTCAAAATGTAAATGTAAAATGTAAATGTTTCTTATTATGAAGTCCTGGTTTAAATGTCCACCAGTCAAACCTCCTTAATTCTGTTTAAACAGAAATAGTGTTATGATTTATAATTTAGATACCATCAGGAAACCAGCAGCACAGCATTGAAATGATGTTTTCATTCCAGTAATCACAACAGTGATTATTTATTTGTTTGTTTGTTGTTATGAGTATTATTATTATTATTATTATAGATGCAGAACCATACCAGCGATTTGGAGACTCGTAATCTGAAAACACATTCCCGCAAAACCAGCTCTAGCGAGCTGCTTGTGACTAAAGAGCCTGCCAGGTTAAATAATGACAAATTAGAGGTACCACTGCCCAGGAACTGTATAATGGGGACGTGCATATAATGAGGACCTGCCCTGGAGAGCCGCAGAGCTCCTATTCTTCCGCTGTCACCTGAGTTGCTGCACCTATGCCATAACAACTAAATCAGCCATAGCAACCAGCCAGTGGGAACGCAGGAGTTCTGTTCCTAACGAAGCCTCTGGGCTTTCCCACACCTCGCTCACTTGCAGTTCATCTAAAACCTATTGTAACTAAACCGAGGCACTGAATCAATCACAGACTCTGTCCTCCTGTCCTCAGGTCCCCTACACGGGAGCCAGCATGAATCCTGCCCGCTCCTTCGGCCCTGCAGTCATCACCAACAGCTGGGACAATCACTGGGTAAGAAGTGTTCATCTATGCCACCACTTGTCCCAATCTGCCCGGAAATGTCACTGAGGAGGTGGCACTGCAGATTCTTTTCCGTGGTGGCTTTCCATCGCCTTCTGTTTTATAGCAATGAAGCCAAAATACCTCTGCAGTTTGGAGCCAGTTAGAATGTGTGCAGGGTGAGAACCGATGTCAGGTGCACCCAGTCGTTGGGTAGAACTGTAGCAGCAACGCATATATCAAATTTAAATGGAAACACCGTTGTATGACCTAGAAGAAAAATGGCCAAATGTCACTTTGACAAGGACTAAATTGTGAGGGCTAGACAGCTGGACCTTCCCATCTCCAAAACTGCAGGGTTATGTTTTGTTGGTTATGGTCAAATTCAATATTACTATACAAATCCAAAACTAACTATACAAATGGCAGCTTACATTTTCGAACATAAGGTTCTCTGCACTTTTTGATACTATGTAATTAAGCTGATATTTGATATAAGCCTAGCTATACAGGCATGACGGTCAGATATGAACTGCAAAGCACTGCTCTGTACAAGAGTGTCATTTACATGCCATAAATGTAAATGTAACTGTCTGAATCATATACTGAGAAAATTGATGTCTCTCACACTGACACAAATGGGGATGGACAATACGAAACTGCTCTCATCCAGCCGGGGTGCTAGACCACTGGTGGCTTGCTTTTATTTTGATGGACATTATGTTTATAACTGGTGATCCAAAATCATTTTGGTGATTGTTGCTATCAAGCCAGGTCAGTGTTTCATTACAGTTTTAAAGAAACAAGGTCACTGACATTTTATTCTGCTAGAAGTGAAAATCTCTCTGGGAATATGTGGCACTGTGCAGCATTAATTCTTATTATGAATATGCTCACAGTTATTAGTAGCTCACATATCTAAATCTCCTTATTCTGATTAAAAAGAAATTGAAAAACCGGCCATACATGAGAACCCATCCGGAAACCAGCAGCACACCAATATAATTACAGTTGTCCTCATGCATGTTTTCTCAGGGATAGAACAGTGAAAGGAACAGAAATGAAAAGAAATCAGTACTCGATTTATTAATAAATATTTCAGAATAAGTATATAGGTGTATACATAAGAAAACATGCTGCAAAATGCCCCACTATGCCACAGTATTAATTAGAATGAAGTGCAGGCATATCCACTTCACACAATTCATTCATTGATTTCTATTGGTTTATTTGTTTGATACTGCATACAGAAAAAAAAATTATCATTATGTTTTGACGTGAACATATTTATTTGCACCATTTGGGTGACATGAATGTGCAAAACCAAGAAGAAAAGTTTACTCTTTAGACCAAATAGTTTCACAGTCGTGGAGCAAATTGTATTGTGTACTATACTGTGCAAGTAAAGTGTTGTTTGGATTTGATCTCTGACCTTTACACTCTGTACTGAAGGTTTACTGGGTGGCTCCTCTTCTGGGTGGGGTCCTCGCTGCCGCTCTGTACGAGTACTTGTTCTGCCCTAACCCAGTCACTAAGAAGCCCCGTGGAGAGACTCTCTCCAAAGATGCCTCTGGGAAGTACCAGGAGGTGGAGTCTCCGAAGAGCCAGCCGGAGGACTTGGCGGTCAAGCCTGGATCGTGTGCGGAGAAAGGTCGGAACCAGGGCGAGTTCCGGGATTCGCACGCGGAGGTGCAGTCCTCTGTCTGACCGCAACAGGCCCTGCGTGTCCCGGGCGTGACCCACTCCATCATCCCACTCAACCCGCCTTCTCTCTGATGGACACAGCTCATGGAAGACTGTGGTGGGACTGTGGTGGGATGCAGGATTGCTGTTAACGCAGTCAGCAGTGCAGCAGAACTTGTTACATACAACACAAGTGATCTCGAAAAAGCAGCAAATCGAACCCGGCGCAGGCCATTAAGCTGCATGCGCCTCTGAAGGTGGCAGAGCTGCGCGATCACCTCATTAATCCTGGATTAGTGTCACATCGCATGTACGTCCACATGACATCAGAGATCCTGGAATCATTAAGCAAATTACAGATCCCTTCTTCTGATGCATGGGGTGAGATGGCCGCCGTCCTCTTCTCAGGTCTGATTTGTCAAAGCTCGCTGCTGACTGAACTCCTCTCAGGCTGAACTGTCATTCTGTATTTTCTTGTTTTGCATTTATGGGAAAATTCGGGTTTTTTCCAGCATGCCTTAACGTACACCAGATATGAACTTCTATTTTAAAAAGGAATTAGAATGTACTGCATTTGCACTGCATAATTAACAAAAAAACACAGGACAGGGAGGTTATCAGCGCCTTAATTAAAGCATTCTGATTGGTGAACAGCCTGAGCCTACCTTAAATTTATATGGAATCGATGGAATCTGATCAAGCTGTTCCTCGGCAGCAGCTGGTCACATTCTCAATTGAAATGCCAGATCAGAACTAATTGTAGAATAATTTTGGTTTATTTGTGTGTTTCCAGTGTCCTTCGTTATTGTATTATGGGTTCTTGCTGTTCTTGCATCATAATCGTGTCCCACATAGCATTTATGATGTGAAATGCTGCAGGTAGTAAATAAACTTTCATTCAAGTTGCAATCTGGGAGGCAATGCATGTTTACCACCTAACAGTGGGAAACAGTGGAGACGTTTCTTTCATTGCATAAATGTGTAATTATGCTTCATATTAATGTATAATTTGTCATATCTTAACACATGGACAGAAAACAACTACATTTATTTAGCCCATTCCCAATGACCTCTGACACAAGAAAGAACTGGAAGTAAATGGAAGAAGCCTTGGGAAGGGGTGAATGAGAGTGAGACCCCCTTCCAGGGTAAAGTGAGGTGCAATAGGTGTCTGTGCAGGGTTTAGAAGCAATTAGTCCAAAATGGTCCAATAGATGTCAGGATAACACGGTGGCTGGGACTGAGTGGTTGTGCTAGCATGTCTGGATAATCTTTTTACTTTTTTCAAATGATTATTTTTTGTCACTCAAGAATTTCATGAAATCATCAATAGTAATAACTGGTGGAGTTTCAATATGACTCCTGGTTAATCTTGATACTGTTGATCTGGATTCTAAATGTACTTTTCTGAAACAGAAAAGTACATTGATCCTCTGATGCAGATATCAGTTAGGGGGGTCTATTTTAATGCATATGCTAATTGGAGAGATTTGTACTATTCATAGGATGGATCTGAACTGGGAAAGAAGTAAACACTTATGGGATGTTGTACAATGAAGACAGTCACGGGTGGGCTGGACAACTGTTTACAGTTGTTTGCAGCATGAAGGAGGACGCATTCGCACGATCACAGGACAGGGGTTTAATACAAACTACACGAGACAAGGGAACATAAACACGCACAATGACCCGACGGCGAACAGACACAAACAGGATAGTTTTATACCATCAGGGTAAACACGATCAGGGAACATTACACAGGACAAACATGAAACTCCGGTCCGGACTCCGGATCCGGAGTCCACCCCTGCCGGTCCGGATCATGACAAAGACAGTAGTGGCCAAGCCAAGATTGTGAAGGTTGTGGGTGCCAATGAGGTCCATTTGATCAAGACACTGCTCCCCGGGAGCCTGTCATGGCTGCCCACTGCTCACTAATTGTGATGGGTTAACATTTTGTTGTGTCACCGTGTGCTGTGCTTCACAATGACAATCACAATCATTTTTCACTCAGGAGAACACAGGTAGTGTTGTGTAGTTTGAAAGGGGAGCAGTGTGTGGGGACGGTTCTTTGCTCAGTGGCACCTCAGTGGTCCGGGATTCAACCTTCTGATCAAGGGGTCGCTTCCTTAACCACTAGGCCACCACTGCACCGCGTTGGGTAACGTGTGATCCTGTGCCACTGTTTCGACATTATTCCCAGCAACTGACAACTCTAAAGAATGAGTTCCAGTTGGGATATAAAATATGAAAACACACATTACCAACGCTAGCCATATAAAACCAGCTGCTTCTGAGCATTATGAATGCGGTGGTGACAGCTGTTCCCTCCAACCAAGTTGACATTAGGAGCACAATTCACTCCTTAATCACATTTATTATTCATCCCTGAGAGGAACAGCGTGTGCAGCAGAAACGTCACAAAGATGTCACCCGGAATCTCCGCGTGCCAGGATGGGGGACAGCCTTCCCTCCACATGCATCAGCAAAAGAAAGAAATCAACTGGCACACATTACTGCTGTTACTGCTGCTCATTCGTAACATTTTCTTTTGTGTTGACCTCTGATTCACTTCAACAGTGGCATTTCTGATTGACAGATGCTCATCATACAGACATATACGTGCTGAATTATGATCTCTGGTGCATTATTTATGTATTTTGAATGTGTTCTTGCTGAATGTTTAAAAGACAATCTGCACCTTATCTTTTCTAATTCATTGTTATTAAATTGACATACATGTGTGATACTAATATGACCTGCTAATATGCTGGCCAGTGAGTAAAAGTAAAAGTAAAAGTAAAGACAGAGTAAAGTAAAGAATTGTCCATAAACTGAGTCCCGCTGTCAGGATTGCCTGCAGCTGGGCTCCACACCGGAATGCAATCCTGACGCCCCATAAATGCCGGAAGTTTTCGCCCGTTCGGGGTCGCTGGCATTTTCGTGAACTTCAGTTGGTAACACTGCTTATAATTTGAGTTCTGGCAATCGCCACACGCCTACGGGTTAGTTTTAGTTCTTGATTTATGTTAAACTGTTTTCGGCCACCGCGCCATTGTTTCTTTGTATTTGTTTGTTTATGAATAATAATAAAAACCCCTTCCCAGTATGTCAGACCTCTGCGCTTCCTTCCCCCGTAAGTCCGTAGTCGTGACAGAATGCCAGCGACCCCCCCAAAAGCGCAGAGGTGGAAAGCAGAGGAGAAGAAACGCCGCGAAGGACGCAGCCCGGCGCGGCGAACGCGGACGGCAGGGGAGAGACGCGCCGCCCGTTCTGGTGGAGCGTTTTCTCCCCGAGAAGCCGTGGTACGCGGCGCCGCGTGATGACGTCACCCCCGGGAAACTCCGCGAAACCCGGAAGCGACAACGTCGGCGGGTGAGTGGGCGGAGCGAGGACGTTGGCGTCGGCAGCAGCGAGGAAGTGACGTGGGCAGCGAGCGCAGTAGATGCGACCCCCACGATCTTCGGCATGTCGAGCCAAGAACTCTGCGCTCTGCTGGCAAGGCTCCCCGTGGACTGGGACGACACGGACGACGACGAGAGCACGGGAGACGAGAGTTGGGCTCCGCCCATCGCGCCAGTCTGCGATCGTCGCAAGGTCCGTGGGGACCCACGTCACTTCCAGGGGGGTGAGAAGCGGCAACAACAACGGCGGCGTTCCTCCAGCGAGGAGGTGGGCAGCCTCCAGCCCGAATGGCCAGAGTACTGCCCATGGGAGCTTATCGCGCCATGGGTCCAGGATGTCCGCAGGGTGGACGACCCTCGGAGTCACCGGTGGGAGGACACGGATGACGAAAGCGATGATGACGTGGATTTTCGGTGGGCGGTCGTTGCCGGGATGGCTCCGCCCAGCGTGCGCGTCCGAGATCATCGCGGCGTCCGTGATGACCCATGTGACTTCCGGGGGTACGAGGTTGACACGGACGACGACCAGGATGACGCCGTTTGGGCAGTCGGTGCCGGGATGGCTCCGCCCATCGCGCCCATCCAGGATCGTCACGAGGTCCGTGGAGACCCACGTCCCTCCCAGCAGTGTGAGGAAAGCTGCTGGAAGAGGGCGACGGGAGGTCGCCAGCCAGCAACTGCGCTGCCGGGACTGCCTCGCAGGGAATCCTCCATTCCTGCTCCAGTCGCCGACCCGCCTTCCCTCTGCCCGGACGTTCCCCAGCAAAATGGCAGCGCAGCACCAGCGTCCACACCTGCTGGAGAAGACGTCCACCCCCCTCCACACCACACACCTACCACCATCTCCAGCGACGTGCCCAGCCCCGTGTGGGACAGCCCAATTGTCCCGGGACCCTTCAGTGGGGCAGCAGACACGGATAAGACCACCACCATCCTCACGTGTCTGACTGGGTCAGCATAGGGCTGGAGCACAACCCTCTGGCAGCAGGGAGAGACAGACAGGAGTTTTCGGGACTTCCAACAGAGACTGAGGGCGGAGTTTGATCGGCCTGAGCCAGGGATCGAACTCTGCCCCTCCACCACATCCAGCGCCAGTCAGGATCCGGGGCAAGAAGACCCAGCACTGGTGGGCGACGAGAAGGTCGCTCCTCCCGAGATCCTGGCTGTGCCCCCTGAGGAGGTCCCGGAGAGCCCAGAGAGGGAGCCAGACGACCCTCTCTTTTGTCTGTCTCTGTCTGTGTGTGTGTGCGTGGCATATGTGTCCGTATGTCGCCCCCACTTACCCTCTTTGTGTCCACCAGATGGCGACCCAGCCGCGGAGCCGAACCCCAGGGAGGAGGTTCCTGACCCGAATGTGCTGGTCCAAGGTGAGGTGGACAAGCCCCAAGGTACCCCTAAGTCCAGCCGGGGGGGGTGCTCCCCCAAAGAATTTTTTGGGGGGGTGCAGTTCGGGTTGGGGACTCCTCCTGAGGGGAGGGGAGGTGGGGAAGCGATGGAGCTGGGTCCTCCGGTAGCCAGTGAGGAGGGCGGGCCAGGCATGGGCCTGCGTCTGCCTCCAGAGGGGTGGAGCGCCATAGAGCCCCCGGGTAGGCATGAGGACCCAGCTGGGACAGACAGGAAGAGGGCCTGCTTGTCCCAACGGACGCAGAAGGGGCTAGCCGGATGGTCTGGCAATGCCCCCCCCTTGGCACCAGGGCCGTGCAGCGAGAGGGGCTGCATAGTCCCAGAAGGCACCAGCCTGGGGTGCCTGGAACAGTCGCCGGAGGCTCTGGGACAATCTCCCTGCGCGGTGCAGGGGGTGACACAAGAAGTGTCAGAGGGGACGTGTGGAGACAGGGCCCACACGTACCCAGATGGATCGGCCCTGATTATTGTGTGCAGGTACGGGAGTCCGGGGCTGCCATGCAGGACCACGCCGTGGAGCCAGGCCGAGGGTCCGGGGCCGCCATGCGGGACCACGCCGGGGAGCCAGGCCGAGGGTCCGGGGCCGCCATGCGGGACCACGCCGGGGAGCCAGGCCGAGGGTCCGGGGCCGCCATGCGGGACCACGCCGGGGAGCCAGGCCGAGGGTCCGGGGCCGCCATGCGGGACCACGCCGGGGAGCCAGGCCGAGGGTCCGGGGCCGCCATGCGGGACCACGCCGGGGAGCCAGGCCGAGGGTCCCGGGGCCGCCAAGGTCCGGGCCGCCAAGCGCCGGGGAGGCCAGGCCGAGGGTTTGGGGCCGCCACGCCTGACCACGCCGGGGAGCCAGGCAGGCCGAGGGTCCGGGGCCGCCATGCGGGACCACGCCGGGGAGCCAGGCCGAGGGTTCCGGGGCCGCCATGCGGGACCCACGCCGGGGAGCCAGGCCGAGGGTCCGGGGCCGCCATGGCGGGACCAGCCGGGAGCCAGGCCGAGGGTCCGGGGCCGCCATGCGGGACCACGCCGGGGAGCCAGGCCGAGGGTCCGGGGCCGCCATGCGGGACCACGCCGGGGAGCCAGCCCGAGGGACCGGGGCCGCCACGCCTGACCACGCCGGGGAGCCAGCCCGAGGGACCGGGGCCGCCACGCCTGACCACGCCGGGGAGCCAGCCCGAGGGACCGGGGCCGCCACGCCTGACCACGCCGGGGAGCCAGCCCGAGGGACCGGGGCCGCCACGGCTGACCACGCCGGGGAGCCAGCCCGAAGGACCGGGTCCTCCAAGGGGAGGATACAGCAGGGCAGGAGCCCTGTGGTTGCCGCCGTCCGCCCCGCCGCCTCCACTGATGGTACTGTTGGGGCTCCGAGGACGTAGCCCTTGGAGGGGGGGCTCTGTCAGGATTGCCTGCAGCTGGGCTCCACACCGGAATGCAATCCTGACTCCCCATAAATGCCGGAAGTTTTCGCCCGTTCGGGGTCGCTGGCATTTTCGTGAACTTCAGTTGGTAACACTGCTTATAATTTGAGTTCTGGCAATCGCCACACGCCTACGGGTTAGTTTTAGTTCTTGATTTATGTTAAACTGTTTTCGGCCACCGCGCCATTGTTTCTTTGTATTTGTTTGTTTATGAATAATAATAAAAACCCCTTCCCAGTATGTCAGACCTCTGCGCTTCCTTCCCTCGTAAGTCCATAGTCGTGACACCCGCAAAACAGCACGACTTTAGAGCTGAGGTTTAAGTGACAATAAGGTTTTGGACTGTGTCCCATGCTGCCTGGTGATACTTTTACATATTAAAGATAATACCTGAAATGCCACAAGTGGGTAAAATGTTTTACCCTTTGCCATGTATGCAGCTAAAGATGTACCAGATCAGGGGTCAGCAACCCGCGGCTCTTTCATCCTCACACTGCAGCTTCCTGTGGTTTTAGAAAATAACTGATAGTTTAAGTGTATTTTATTGTTATCCATGGTGGTTTTTTAACTGTAGATCGAAATTCGAAGATTATATGTTCTTTTTTTTTTGTCGCTCAAAGTATGCATCACAAGTGCCCTCCACCCTGCCTGGCCACGCCCACCGGAGCTGTTAATTGGTTTGCTCAATTAGAGCAGTGTTTCAAAGTCCGACCTCTCTTGCGCTGAGTAAACAGTTGTTTGCAGCATTTAGTGTTTTATTATTTGCATTTGTTGCCTCTACGTTGAAAAGTAAGTTGTGTAGAGTTAGAATAGCGCCGTTACGTGGTGGTGACCACATCTCCTCTATTTCCCGACTTTATTTCTGGGTGATTAAACATTTGTCACATCATCAGCTTCTACATGCATATTCGTGCTAGTAAAAAGCTCTAGAAATAAAACCAACCCATCCGCACACGTGCAATCTACACGTGCAATAAGACCTCACAAACAACACACTAGCCTACTTTTCTTATATATAGAATAAAAGTAAAAGCAGTATCTGCAGTGTTATCTTCATTTTACATATCAAAAAGGATATGCGGCCCCCGGTGTTTTTTTCTTTTGTGAAATCTGAGCCCAAAAGGCTCTTTGAGTGTTAAAGGTCACCGACCCCTGCTCTAGATGAAAGCAATGGTCGTGGGACCAGATCACCAGCAGAGGGCAGCACCAAACGGCAAAACTCAGCCCACAAACACACCACACGACAAATGCAATTCACATATGCACATTTGAATTGACATGTACAGTCAACAGAATTAGTTTTTCTATTTAAAATGAGAGGATGTTTGATACGAGAGGACAACCCTAGCTTTTACATCGTCTTGGACCCCTGCAAGAATGTGTAAAAGAGATTGGAGAATTTGACATTTAATCCTGCAGAGGGCACTGCGGTCAATACTCCAGACCTGGAGAAGCACCGACAAGAACACTGAAGCAGATCACTGCAGATCACTGAAGCTCACCCCTGCATTTAAACTTTTTAAAATGTCAAATGTTGGCGTATGAAACACAACAGCACCTTTACCCATGTCACAGTTACAACGGACCAACAGTGCCAGGCCATGGTTCTGCGTGGTGTAGAATGAAGGTGCAGTGGCTTCAGAAATTTGCAGATATTAAGACATTTAAATGTTAAAAAGTGTGACGTAAATCTCTACTAGTGATTCGGTGTGTACACCGTGCTGTTCCGATCTTTGTAGGTTTGAATAAATGTTGTGGAGCTTTCAAGTTGTGTTGATTGGTGTTCTGTACCATTATACCATTATATGATATGAGCAAGCTGTACTTTGTATTGTAACGGACTGTCCATCCATTTTCAGAGATGACTTCAATTTCACATACATACACAAAATTGAATAAACTAAATGTGTCATAGCCGGACGTTTCGGGGGGATCCGGCTCTGCGTTTCATGTTCAGTGTTCGTGTTCCTAATGTCCTGATTCTGTCTTTTAATCACACTTGTGTTACGTATGATTAAAAAGTGAGTAGAGCGATTGCAACCATTCTTCTTCGCCCAGATGGATCCCTGACAAAATGTCATAAAGGTTCATGTGTAAAACGAGCTGCTGCTCATAACCCCCAATTTAAATGGACAGTGCCATATTAAATGTAGGATTCACAGAAAAAAGATAAATGCTGAGGCAGAGCAACACGTTATTCTGGTAGGCATAATACCCCTTATTTGTTCCTGGAATAGTCTGTACAGAAAATATTGAGTTTGTTATCTATGTTATAATGATACATCAAATAAAAAAATTAACGTCTGACATTAATACAGTACAGCCACGTTAAAATCCTATAGATGTGTGTGCACGACCTGTTTTGTGGCATTACAACAATCCCGCATTTTGTGTTATTACACATCCCTCTCTCATGAGCATGAATTCGGAACTCATGTGAGCTCAGTCCCATGCAGAGCATAGCCTTAAGCTACTATCCAGTTTACGCAGAAACTTTGCAGAGAAGATGAAAGCTTGATGGTGATATCATGACGAAAAATGAAATTATGCATTTGTGGTCTTGGAAATCTTTTTTTTTTAGTTTTAAAATCTCAGTAAAAGCAACGAACCCAGTGGTAAAAAAAAAAAATCCTAGCTACTACCCAGAAAAAAGAAAGGAGGATGGACAATTGTGTGATCAAATTATCATTGTAGAGGTGCTCAAAAATGTCTTGATCAATCTGAAATTGAAATGTGGAATTTTCTAATAATTTACTATTTCTAATTTAAAATACTGTAAATTATCAGCATTTTTCAATTTGTGGGACTGAGAATATTTTTTTTTAAATATCCCTACATATATTCAGGAGAGTATTTATAATATTTGCTTAAATGGTTTGTAAAGTGATAAAACAGTGTGAACAAATACATATTAGTTTACAGATTCCGCATGCACCGTTCTGAAGTTCTTATAAAAGGCTGTAAAGTTCTGTGGAAAGCTCCTACGGCGGCAGAGAAGGCAGAAGATAAAACACACACCTTAGAGATCATTAGCAATTAATATTTTGGGGATTCAGGAAAATAACTGAGTTAAAGACTTGGTTAATAATTCATACTATAAACAAGAAAGTCTCCAACTTCCTTAATAATTTAGACGTAAGCCAATGTTGATTTATTCAGGAAGGTCTCTGCCACTGGCGGTGCCTGCAGTGCCTAAATTTGAATTAAAGTAGGACAGTAGCAGGCAGTCTGTAATAACATTTGTATAATTTTATTATTGCTCTGGGCTCAGTTCATTTCCTCATCCACTAGCTGCGTGAAATTGTTTGATTCTGCAAAGCGCCCTGAGTCTCAGGCTCTAGGGTTAGTGGCTGGTGGAGGAACAGGAAGAAATGCGACATTCTCCATCTTCTCTCTCTCTCTCTCTCACACACACACACACACACACACACACACACACACACGAGACACCAACACACAAGCAGGCAAATAACCGTATATTATTGTGGGCCTGGTAATGTTGTTACCCTCTCTCACTTAATGCCACCCCCTCTGATGTGACGCATCTCTGTCGGTGACACGCTCGTGATAAATATTTGACTGCTCGGGAATGTGGCAGGCGTTTCATCATATAGCACCAGACAGGATGTGAGCTTATATTGGACATGTATATGCACACGTTGGGCATAAATCTCCAGCTGATGCTCCATCAGTCTTGGTGAAGAGCTGAATTCCAGGGTCTTCTGCATGATGGAATGATTTCAACCTCCCCCACATGCTGCATAAAAGCTTTTTGGTGGGTGAGTGTTAGTGAACCCCTCTGTACAATGAAATAAATCAATAAATTATGTCTGAATTATGTTTCATTAATTAAGCAAAGCTCCAATGACTGAAACTGATATGATACAGCCAAAGATTTGGACACAACTTCTCATTCAATGTGTTTTGTTTGTTTTCATGACCATTTACGTTGGTAGATTCTCACTGAAGGCATCAAAACTATGAATGAACACATGTGGAGTTATGTACTTAACAAAAAAAGGTGAAATAACCAAAAACATGTTTTATATTTTAGTTTCTTCAAAATAGCCACCCTTTGCTCTGATCACTGCTTTGCACACTCTTGGCATTCTCTCGATGAGCTTCAAGAGGTCGTCACCTGAAATGCTTTTCCAACAGTCTTGAAGGAGTTCCCAGAGGTGTTTAGCACTTGTTGACCCCTTTGCCTTCACTCTGCGGTCCAGCTCACCCCAAACCATCTGGATTGGGTTCAGGTCCGGTGACTGTGGAGGCCAGGTCTCCACTTTTTGTTAAGTACGTAACTCCACATGTGTTCATTCATAGTTTTGATGCCTTCAGTGAGAATCTACCAACGTAAATGGTCATGAAAATAAAGAAAACACATTAAATGAGAAGGTGTGTCCAAACGTTTGGCCTGTACTGTAGATGTAGGTAGATACACTATATGGACTAGATGGACTGAATTATTAAATTTAGATTAATTCAAGTGTGGTACTACGAATGGACAGACATTTCGGGAGATTTCATCCCAGCTGGATATTCCACAGTCAAATGTAAGCAGTATTACTGTGAACCAGCAATGCCACATAAGGTTACAGAGCGGAGGTCAATGACCTCTAAGGTCACTCTGCAGCAGACCTCTAAGGCATCACTGTAAGCAGTGAAAGCTTCATAGAGTGAAGCAGCTGCATGCAAGCCTCATGTCACCAAGTTCGATGTCAAGTGTCACCAGCACTGGACCATGGACCATAACCAGGTTGGGAGTTGCTTCACCAGCAGTGTGAAACAGTTCTTTTTATTATTATTTCTTTATTTTTCTTGCGATTAAAACATTCCCCAGCAGTGTAAATGAGTTGAGGCTTTATTAACTAATGCTGAGGACACCTGAGTCCACAGGAAGCAGCCACCAAATGTAGGCGGGGATCCATCTGATTGGACTCCGCAGGGCACATCAAGCAACCCCCCGTCCCCAACCCCCCACCTTATTCAAACTTTCTGGTGCCGAGCTTCACTCCTCCGTCGAGTTTCCAATCTCCTCGACCTCAGTGCGGCTTAATGAGAGCGCGTGCGCCCCCACACCCGACCACGGGACACGTCCTCCGTTTGGGCCAGGCCTGTGCGTGTTATTAAGGAAACTGTTATTATTGTTGCCCTCTAGTGGGATCCATGTAATGGGATTAAACCTTATTGGAGCCTGGCAGCGATAGCCGGCACCCCCTCCATTCCGATTGCAGTGTCACTAGCTCTTCTTCAGCGGGGACGAGGGAGTGTGGCGTCCCACCTGGTACAGGCAATTACTCCTCTGGACAAGTTTGGACTTAGGACTTTCACACAAGAGGTCACTCTTTGATTATTGATTTTCAGAAATGTACCAAAAATTATGTGGCAATGAGCCAAAGGAAAACATATACCTAAACATTTTCAAATAATGTCATGTTCCTCCTGGGTTATGAGTTTGAATCCCAGCTCGGACCTTGTGTGCGGCGAGTCTTGCATGCTCGCCCCGTATTGGCCGTAGGTTCCTCCAGGTTCTCAGGTGAACTGGCGCCTCTCAGTGTGTGTGTGTGTGTGTGTGTGTGTGTGTGTGCATCCTGGGTTATACATCACCCTGCGCCCAGTGTCCCTCGATGGGATCAGGCAGCATGGAGTTCTGGAAGGTGAGCGAGTGAGACTTTTAAATCTCGTGACCATAGCTGGTCTAGTGCGTTAAATGCAGTGAATGGGTGGCAGACCCTGCAGGGTCTTAGATGTTCATGTCATCTCTTTATCAGAATGTGGTGCATATGTGTGGAACTTCACCAATCTGCTGCAACCCTGTAGATTATGGCCCTTTCATCTTGCTTGATGCTAATTATTTTAATATCTTTAGATGCATGTTGGACTGGACATTATAAAACACAGGGGGTGACCAAAAATACAAAAACCGTTGCTACCTCAACAAATGTAGGAATAAAAAGATGGTACTCTGCACATCCCGAACATTCCAGCGAGAAATGGGAGCAGACTCTGCAGCTGGGGAGTCGCTTTATCTCATCTCTGCCTGTGGAAATGGTGTCAAATCAGACGGAATTGGCAGATCCACTGTGTGTTTCTGTACCACCCCCTACTGGCAGGAATTTTTACTCCAAATGTTCATGACAATCAGATCCATGAAAAATCATGATAATTATATAAAATATATATTTCAGTATTTCATTTTCACCGAGGTTGCATTGTAAATGTTATCATTTTTTTACATTGAAAAAGAAAAATCCATCGATTTCAAAAGGACTCCTCGCCCGGCCCCACCTCCACAAGCTTCTGATTGGTTGATGGTTACTGCCTTTGATTTACTTTCTAGCTAACTTACCAACGAAGGCTGCTGGGTTTGTTCTTGTCGCCTGTGGGCAGCAGAGTCATGCAATGGTCGTACCCGCCACTGCGCTGGTGATGTCATCCCCCTCCTTCACATCTGCAAGACATTAGAATCATTTCCCCATCCAAACGTTACGCCAACACGCTTTTTCCCGTGGTCGTTGCCACAGCAGCCACATTCAGGTCCAAGGAAAACACACCCTGCCGTCCACAGCCTTGAAGACTGGAGTAGTCCGGGGGGGCGGGTACAGTACACTGCTGGACGATGGGGGCTGGGTTCTCCCCCGGGGCAAATAACTCAACCCTACCTCTTTAATCCTCTGTTTGTTTTCCTTTTGAACAGTGGGCAAACAGGACAAAGTTAAACCCCGCCCACCGCATCACAATCGGTCCTCAGCCTGGAAGACCGGGACTCAACAGGAGAGAGCGCCTGTACGTCCTGCCCTCCTCTGCACACAGGAACCTCGGAGTCGTCTTATGGAGGGGGACAGCATGGTCCAATAGAATGAACAGAACAAACGGATGGCCTCACTGTCCAAAAATGTTTCTGGCAATTACAACAAGCAACATGAGTTTCCAGTTTATTCATTTGCTCATTGTGACGGAGAAAAAAACACACCATCCATGGCATTCTGGCGGTAATAGACATCGCATGAAAGACAGAGTGATCCATGCTCCAGCAAGAACATTTGGTCCTGAATAGTAACTCATAAAATCAATTGTTGTTTTAGTTTCAACATTTTATTTCACTCAACTCAAAGCTGGGTTCCCTGTCGCATATATAAACACAAGTAATGCTTCTGATGATCATGTGGGTCCACCATGAACCAATCCAGTCATTTTTTAATGAAATATTTGGATTCGCTACGCTGGCTGGCTGGCCAGTGCTGATTGTTGTTCATCCATTTCTTTACAGTGAAAGTGAAGTGATTGTCCGCAGCACAGCCCACGGTGCACAACGAAATGTGTCCTCTGCTTTTAACCATCTCCCTTGGTGAGCAGTGGGCAGCCGTGACAGACGCCCGGGGAGCAGTGTGTGGGGACGGCGCTTTGCTCAGTGGCACCTCAGTGGCGGTTCGGGATTCGAACTCACAACCTTCCGATTACAAGTCCACTTTCTTTCCTGATAGGCCTGAGTTTATTAAAAACTCAGTCTCACATAATGACTTTTTGAGGGTTAAATTGTTCACTCAAATAATGTAAAATAAGTAATTAAGCAAAATTGTATTTCTAAAATGAATGGGAATGGAGATAAATTTCATACTGACTAGTCAGTCGGAATCCTGCAATTGTAAAAGACTGGTTGACAGCATGGTGAAGTTGAAGTTGAGCTTTATTGTCATTTCAGCTGTATACGTGTTAGACACTTTCTCCAGAACCTGGTGCTACATTTGAACAATTAGACAAAGTTACGTACTGACATGAAGTGCCTGTGTGCGACACAGACAAACTGGGCTACATACGAGTACGAACAGGGGACACAGGCAGTGCAAGAGTAACATTTACCATTTACATGTAGACAACAATGAGACAGACAGCGCTGAACAGGTGAAATTAATATAAATGTGATAAGTAAAATAGTGCAAATACTGATGTGCAAAATGGAACAGTGCAATAATAGATAATATTACATATATATAATATTACAATATGACAGAGGTAGTGTGTAGGTCTGTGTGTCTGTGTGTGTGTGTCAGGCCAGAGTGGAAAGTCCCTGAGTGTTCAGGTGTCTGATGGCCTGTGGGATGAAGCTGTTGCTTAGTTTGGCACTGAGGGCCGAATGCTTCGGTACCTTTTTCCGGACGGCAGGAGGGTGAAGAGTGCATGTGAGGGGTGAAGTTGGTGGTGGGTGTGGTCGGGCGAGGTCTACAGCAGAGATGACTTTGTGAAGAGTTTGTCAGAGTATAATGAGTGAAGAAATTTTAAGGAAGGAGACGGATGCTGTGCTACTCCCGGGCATGTGACGTATGGACAGGAGAAGGTTTATATCAATTAAAATAAGAAAATAGGGTGTGGTAAAAAAATTATAAAAAAGTAGTTCATAAAAAGAAGATTCATCGTCTGGTGTGTTGGAAATCTGGGGTAAAATACCTGGTTCCGCATGGGTGGGTGTAAATACAGTTCTAGGTCTGGAACTAACATGGTCTTTCCTGACTTTTGAGTCTTTTTTTCCAGGGCTTGCTTGAATACCTTGTATCAGTAGAAAACTTAATAATAATTATGATTATGAGAATGTACCGTACTGATTGTTTCACAGTTGGTTCTGGCGGTTTTACAGTTTCATTCCCAGCATTCATTGTAAGAAGGATGGAATGCTGGCCTGTGCTCATACTGCGTGAACAGTATTCCCAGCGAACAGAATTTTATAAGACAAGCTGTATTCCTGGGCGCTCTCAGTCAGTCTGGAATATCATATCTTACCATATTTAAACAAAAGAAAATCAGTTTTGGCTCATAGGTGGAAATATGTAAGCGTGCACATTTATTAGGCAAACATTGGTATACTAAATTTTTATGCAAAAATATGAAATACTACAATGAGCCTTCGATGCATGGAGTCTACCCTTCATCTGTTCCCTCGCAGTAAATCTCAGGTTTCAGAAGGGCCTTCGAGTTCTCTACCGGGTCTAAGTCAGGTACCATTATTCTGCAACCAAGTGATGGAGCATCGTCCCGCCTTCTTCCTGTACCACTATGTGATGCGTCCTCTTGACGAGATGAGCTGAGCTCCAGCTTCCACATTCAGATATTCTCTTGCTCAAGCTACATGTCTCGGCTTGTGGTGTTTCAGCACTGCTGGCCATGTCTCTGAGCGCTGGACAACTTTGCTTCAGGAACCGCCAGAAGTACAAGGTGGCATTGGTCGCCCGTGTTTTAGGAGCCTGGTGACTATTTTCAGTTTACGGGCGTCGCATCCATCTGAAACATATTTCACTTTTAAATGAATTCTCTTCAATTGGTCCATATGGCCTGAGGTAAAGAAGCTGTCCGGTGACTATGTACACCTTACTATAGGCCACACCCGCTCTCATTACACAAATAACGATAAGGTCGGAATAGTTATGAACGTTGTTTAATAAGACTTTAAATATGCAAGTAGTACTGATGTCATATTACCCTCTCCATCAGGTCTTCAAATTAAAATATTATAAAACAGCAGAGAAGAAAGAAAAAATTGTGATACACAGCAGCACAGCACACGGTGCACACAGTGAAATGGTTCCTCTGCTTTTAACCATCACCCTTGGTGAGCAGTGGGCAGTGTGTGGGGATGGTGTGGACCGGGATTCAAACCGTCAACCTTCTGATTACGGGGCCGCTTCCTTAACCACTAGGCCACCGCTGCCCCCTAAAACTGAACAAAAAGGAAAAGTCTGGATTTCGTCCATTCCCCTTCCTTCGGCTGCACCGGTTTGGGATTGTCACAGTGGATCAACTGGTCTGTCACCGCCGCCACCATCGGCCTATGAATCAATAAAAAGTTCCCCACAATGACGGAACCCTCCCCATTTACCTGGACTAGGGATCAGCACTTTTTTCTAACCTGTTGAACAATTGTAATCAGTCCTTACAATATATTAATATGCTAATGTACATGTCAATAATTTATTTTACTGATGACATGCTTACTTATGTAAAACCAGCACAATCTAATTGTTAATGCGTGGCTGTGGCCACCTCAGAGCACAATGTCAGCGGAAGTCAGACTGAGAAGCTCTGGCTCCGGATTAGAGACCTCAAACCCGTTTAACAGCAGAAGCTGAGATGTTTCAGGCCCGGGACAACTTTTGCTCATTCTACACACACTATAGACATACACATGAATATATAGACTGTAAACACACACACATTCTCATGCGTGGCATTTATCAGATGCCCTTATCCAGAGCGACTTGCAATCAGCAGTGACGGGGACAGTCCCCGTGTCCTGCTCAGGGACTTTGTGGTCTTCTGTTTTTTTAATTCTTAATGTATGTACAGTAAAAGTGCCGAACAGCGTGAAGTAATGAGATGTTCGTGCTGCCACTGATACGGTGCTGCCCATGACTCGAACCTCCAGAATATGGCTTTATGACCTCGTGAACCCCAGGTAGGGCCACGCCACGCCACGTCACGTCACGTCATCCCAGGTCCTTTTGAATAAAACCGGGCGTCGGGAAGCGCCTGGGATTTTCTGGGAATTCGAGACGAGCTGCTCGGCGCGCCGCGGGCCAAGATTCGGGCTCGATCGCGGCGTATTTATATAACCGCGCCATTCTGGATTCTGGCCACGGGGAGGACGGGGGATCGCCACACGCGTCCGATCGCTGTTAAAAAAAAATAATAATAATTTTAATAAATCAACAAGTTGATGCATATTTACAACAAACTCTGGAAAAAAAATCATAATCCAACAATAAAGAAAAAAAAAAGAAGGGGGGAAAAAATCTTTATAATTATCATCATCTGCTGCTTTTTCTCTCTGGCAAAGCGGCACTCCATCCATTTGCAGAGATCGCCCGCGGGAACCTTCCATCAAAACTAATCAGAACGATTAAAATCAGCTTTTCCGCGGGAGAGGCGAGTTGAAAGGAGGACCGGGGCCGGTTTTGTGCCGCTGCTTCTGCAAAAAAAATATATATATATATAATGTATAAAATAAAATAATAAATGTGAATCTTTGTACAATATATGTATATAGAGCGATTAAAAGCCAGATCCGTGGTCGTAAAGGCCGCCTCGGCGCTCCCTCGCCACTTTTTTTATTTTGCAGATTGCGGCGGACTGGGCTGGAGACATGAGCTAATTGTATCCTGATCTTTGCCTGGAGGGGTTTCGGAGCCCCGGAGCAACTATTCTCCGGATTTTTCTTCTGTCTACCTTAGCCAAGCTATTGCATTTCTCCCTGGCGGAGCGGGCGAGGCAGATCGCGGGCGAAATCGGGAAGGGGAGAAGGAAAGAGAGGAAAAAAGAAAAGAGGCTCGTCGGAACGCGACTTTATGCCCACCGATGTTCCAGGTAAGCGCGGTTTTATTCGCCGGGACGCCGCGGTCCCGGGCGCAGTCGCTTTTACGCATGTGCCAGGCGCCGGGCGCAAACACCCAGACACTTCCTGGATATCGCCGCGTCTTTATCTCGCTTAAAAAAAAAAAGAAAAAAGAAAGAGAAAGAGAGAGAAAGGTCGAAAGGCGTGCGGTAACGCCGCGAGTCGTCCGATAAAACGTGGAACGGGGGGCTCGCCGCCACCGACGCGGCGTCGCCTTCGGACCCCTTTTTGCTTTTTCTTTTTTTAAAATCTTCCAGCGAGCTTCTCGTCGTTCCCCCGCGACCGGAGCCAGCTCGCTGCCCGCTGCCCCACATCCGCGCATGAAAGGCGCCATTGTGGCGCGGCGCGCCGCGGGGCTTTTCTCGCTCTCCGGGGCGGGAGGCAGCGACTGCGGGCGGCCATGAATCACCGCGCAGTACTCACCGGGCGGACGGGCGGGACCGGAGCCTCCGCGTCCGACCCGTTACCGACCACCGCGGCCACCTTCCTTCCTTCCTTCCTTCCTTCCTTCCTCCAGGCGCGGGGCTTTTATTCTTTAAAAAAGCGCCACTTCGGCGGACTTTCACCTGCGCGGCGCCGGCGGCCGTGGACGGTGCGAGTTCCGGGGGTTATCAGTAATGTTTTTAGCGTGTTTCTTTTTTCTGGCGACCTCTCGCTGCTTTCCCGGCGTGTGTGTGGACGTTTTTTTTTTTTGGCGAGAACCGGGAGCGTTTGCGAGATGCCGGCGGTGCGTCGCGGTGCCCGCCAGGTGGCGCTGCCGCACGCAGACGTCGTCAGGCGGCGGGCTGGACGTGGCGAGCGGTTCTTTTGTTCCGAAGGAGCCGGCGGTGGAGTTGAGTGGACGTGCGGCACAGCGGCTCGTCCTTCCCGGTGACAGGGAATGTTCCCCGCACCGGCATTCCCGACCGTTCCCAGAGGAGGGTCGGCCTTTTCCCAGCCCTCCAGACCTTGGTCTTTTCCTCTGTGGTCGTAGGTAGATGCAGATGGAAACTGCACTGCCCCACACACACACACAAGTCAAAAGCGCACACGAATACGAACTTAGTTCAAAGAAACTTCAGAAATCAAAGTGCAGCAAAGGAAATGAGTCAAATGCAAAGCGGGTCCAGATGTTCTGGCACGTCGAGGAACCGGGATGTGGTCGGTGAACTGGGATGACTGGGTGGGTGGCACGTCCTGCCCGGCTGTTGGTCTGGCCTGACGTCTTGGTGGGGGGGCGGCACACATCAGTCACGCCGGGGCAAACTGTGAAAATCTGGGCCTCGTCCCGCTCTCGGAATCGGAAGGCCCGTAGCCGAGCGGAGCACGAGCCGGCTACACGCACGCTCACACACATTATTTGAGTTGTGAAAATGCCCTTATTACACCTCGCACTGCACCTCGTATCCTCCAGTACTGCTCGCCTGGTCCCTCCATCTCTGAAGGTAAAAGGAAGATGTTCATCTAGACTCTTCTCCATCTTGGCCCCTCGGTGGTGGAATGAACTTCCCCTCGAGGTCAGAACAGCTCAGTCATTTTCAAATTTCAAGACCTTCCTAGACTAACTTGTAACCTTCTAGCTTATGTATAGAAACTACAACATAGTGAATAAAAAGATTGTATTCATAGTTGGGGTCCTAGTGAACCGGAACTGATCACTCCATCAATGGTAACATGGAAGCACGTTGTAAGTCGCTCTGGATACGGGCGTCTGCCAAACGCCTTAAATGTAAAATGAAAACTTAATTTTTTTAAAGTGCAGAGGAAGTTGTACTACAGCGTGTTAATCCCTCCGCCCACACACACTTACACACACCTCAGTGGCAGCTGTCATCGTTCCTCGCCAGCCAGGAGAAGAAGAGCGTGTTTAGGGTGGCCTGTTCCACACACACACACACACACACACACACACACAAAAAGAGCACCATCTCCCCGCACAATTAGTCAGGGAACAAATTACCTGCGTTGGGAGCGTGATGCCGCACGCAGGCCCCGTTTGAAGAGCGGCCCGGGGGCCCCGCGGGCCCCTGGCTGCCGCCACCGCCGATCCATGCGCCCCTTATCTTGCCAGGCACAAGTGGCATGCAAATCAGGCCGGGATCCCTCCCCGGCACCCAGACCTGCACCCACAGCCGGGCTTAATTGCTAATTGGGGCGTCTTAGGTGTGAAGCTGCACGCTGCTGCCAGCTTTCAAGTCAAACCAGGAATGTTTTAAAAGCATTTTTTTTTTTCTGTGCGTGTGTGTGTGCAGTAGTTTATGCAGAAATATCTTCTGAAATTTCTCAGAGGTCCTTGAAAGCCATTTGTGCGCCATTTTCATGGTCAGCGTCGGACCCCCGGGGTCGTGAAATGGGGACACCGGGAAACGTCACGGCCGTAATGCGGAGAAGAGGACCTCGAAGGACCTCGGACGTGCTTGCGTCACTTAAATTATTATTTTTTTTGGCACATCGTGCCCCCGGGACGCGCGCGCGCGCCTCCATGCGCGTCACCTGCAGCGCGCGCGCCCGCCCGCCGTGGGCACGCGGCGATGTGACGGGGACGGCGGCGCGCGCCGCGCAGACGGGGACCGAGACGCTCTTCGCGATGGACGTGGCGAGGAGCGAGGCGAAGGCTCGGTTCGCGAAGAGAGCGCGCGGCCGCGTGGCGCTGTCACCAGCGGGCGACAGCGGCCACCCACGTGACCAGTGTGGCCCTGTTATGGCGAAGGTATAACTTCCGCTGCTGCCGGCACCGTGTTTTCGAACGATTTCTTACGTGTTGGAGCGCGCATGCGCGGCGAAACAGTTGCCTACTGATGCAAGTGAAAGGAAGTAATTCGGACCCGCCACTGTGCAGAATTTCCCATCATGCCTCGCTCTGTTGGGCCATTGACTCTGCGCCTGGTAATGGCCAACAGACGCGTTTCTTCTCATGTGGTTTCTTTTCAGCCGGTGCTGATAGGGTGGAGACCATGTTTTGGTTTTTGTTGCCATATTTCATGTTTATTTATGTTTTTAATCCTATTTCCCTTCGTCGGGCAGGATAACCGGTCCAGCATGTCCAGGCCCATGATCTCCAGGTCTCCAGCGTCCCCGCTCAGCAACCAGGGCATCCCCGCTCCAGCTCAGCTCACCAAGTCCAACGCACCGGTCCACATTGACGTCGGGGGACACATGTACACCAGCAGCCTGGCAACACTAACAAAATACCCAGAGTCAAGGTACACACTCTCTCACACACACACTCTCACACACACACACACAGATGGAGTTACCCTTCACATCCCGTGTCTGACTGGGCTCCTCCAGACTTAACTCTGATTTGGTTTTGGTTATGGTACGGAAAGGTGTGAAAGCGCCCCGACACACACCTCCGCCCAAAACCGTGAAGCGGCCATCGCAGCGCTGTGATTGGTCCGCCGCGCTCTCGCGCCTCCGGTTAAAACATTTTCCACCGTGACCGCATTCTCCGGGGAGTCGGCACCAGGTTCATCATCTCCTGGCACAAGGCAGGTCTGTGATTCGTCGGTGTGGATCAGCGCCACCCACTCACCTGCTTCTCTTCAGCCCACGCCAGCGCTCCTGCACGGGTCTCCACGCCACTCTCAGCGCCGACTGTTCGGTTTCAGAGGGAATTTCATTTTGTTTGTACCTTAAGGTGGCCTAGCGGTTAAGGAAGCGGCCCCGTAATCGGAAGGTTGCCGGTTCGAACCCTGGTCTGCCAAGGTGCCACTGAGCAAAGCACTGTCCCCACACACTGCTCCCCGGGCGCCTGTCATGGCTGCCCACTGCTCACTCAGGGTGATGGTTAAACCAATTATTTTCTGTTACGTCCCCACTAGACAGAAGTAAACATTTCAGGGCCCCACGTCCACTCGCTCTGCTTTCGACTATGCAACGGTTCCAAATAAAACCCTAAACTTTAATGTATATTAAATAATTCAATTTCTTTCCATTTTAAACTTTTATTTTGAAACGCAAAAAGCGCAGCAGGTGGAAGAGCGGCTTTTTATTATTTAGCATTTTTACAATTTATCAGCTGCAGCAATTGAGAAAAAGTGATTGAAGTGATTGTCATTTTGAAACACTGCAGCACAGCACACGGTGACACAATAAAATTTGTCCTCTGCATTTAACCCATCACCCTGAGTGAGCAGTGGGCAGCCATGACAGGCGCCCGGGGAGCAGTGTGTGGGGACGATTGCTTTTGCTCAGTGGCACCTCAGTGGTAACTTGGCGGATCGGGATTCGAACCTTCTGATTACGGGGCCGCTTCCTTAACCGCTAGGCCACCACTGCCATCCAAGTTAATGTGCAGAACTCGTTGCGACGTTGCCCCACTATTTGAGAAGCGTTGGGTTAAATGCAGAGAACACGTTTTGTTGTGTGCACCATGTTTCATTTTTACATCTAACAAGGAACCTGCTTTTTTTTTTTTTTTTTTTTGCCATAAGCAGAGCGAAGCAGCTATTCAGTTTTGTGGCTGGGAAGTGGGAAGGAATTTGAAGCGCCTTTCTTGACTCGTTCCGTAACATTATGACTAGGAGCCTCTTTCCCGCTCTCAGTTCTGTAATAATTTGAAATATTATAGCATTTTATAGTCTCTCAAGACTCATTCTAATTCTTTGGAGAATTTACTTTTAATTCTTTTTTTTTTTTTATCATTTGGCATCCGTAACAAACATACAATATATACTCAATTTTTGGCCAGTGGCATCGTTTAATAACACTCGTGACGGTTGGCTGATTGGAATGGGGGCGGGGCCTGTGGACGTCCTGGTTTGAGTGGTCAGGCGAAGTTTGCTGTGTGTGGTGAAATGCCACGCCCGGCTCGCGTGCCAGACGGCGGGCGGCGTTTACGCCCCTCGAATGGCCCGCGCGTGCCGGGGCGAGAACGCACGCCGCTGGACGGCCGCTCGCGGGGCGCCGGGTCGCTCAGGCGGTGAAAGGGATCTGATGTCCGCCATGTCGGCGGCGGTCAGCTTCACCGGCTCTGCTGCTCGCTGTCATCCCCCACAACATGTCACGTAAATGTCAGGGTGGGATGGAGCGCAGGAGGCCACACACACACACACACACACACACACACACACTGCATCTCCACACTTCTCCTCCATATCTTATTAATACCGTTCGTTTTCACCGTTTTTAAAATTCGGCTGTTTGTCACTCTAACCTTTCATGTGTGGGAAGTGTTTGGATGGCGTCCACGCTCCCTCAATTTTCAGGCCCTTAACCGTACTCAGGCGGTTCCGTTTGAAAAGTGTCGTCATCGTTGCATCATGTTTGCGGCGCGTCGAGTCGAGTCCCGGCCCTTTCATGCCTGCTGTGGCTGTTTTTGAGCCGTTTTTAGCCCAGACAAAAGCAATCCTGTCACCCTGACAGCCGCCCTGGGGCGGCGCCGGGGCCATCTGCAGATGAAGGGCTCTGCGGCCGCCCCCGGCGCTGCCTGGAGGACGACTGCCTGGAGGGCAGCCTCTGCCAGATGGTCCTGACCTCTGCAGCAGGCCAGGGGGCCGGCCTGCACCCACACTTTATATTTTTCACTTTTCCTGATGATTATTTTTTCTATAATTTTTTGTCTTCATTCCCTCTGTGGACAGAATTGGTCGTCTCTTTGATGGCACAGAGCCCATCGTGCTGGACAGCCTGAAGCAGCACTACTTCATCGACAGAGACGGTCACATGTTCCGCTACATCCTCAACTTCCTGCGGACCTCCAAGCTCCTCATCCCCGACGACTTCAAAGTGAGTGCTGGACACAATTCATCCCGTGGCCCGTGAGGTCTATTGAAAAGGGATCTCGCCCATTAATTTTCGGCCAAGAACCGGGGCGGCTGGCGGAGTGGAACTGTGGCACCTGCAGTAACATCTGTGACAAGCGGCGAATTCTGAAGCGCGCTGTCCCCCGCCGGCTGCCGTACACGTACACAGATTCTAGCAGTCTGAGAATGAAACAACACCGAGGCAGAGCAGAACCATCCCTCTCGCGTAATTGGAACCGGCAGCAGTTATTAACAGTGAATGTCACACGAGTGCCATTGAAGTGAAAGCGCAGTGTCTCCGTGGTAACGGGACACGGCGATAAAACGCTCAGGAACAGCAGCATCTTTACATTTCTGGATAGATTAGAATTATATTAAAAGTGCTTCAGTACAAATGCTGCTAATTTGCATCCCAGAGAATTATGATGAATCTAGTCTAGTTTTTACTGTGAAGTCGGGACTCCAGCTTGGTCTGTATGGTTCGCATTCTCTTTCCCATGATGCCGTGGGTCTCCATCCTAGGACGTGTACAGTAGGCGAATTGGTGGTTTCTAAATTGTGTGTGCCCCGCCCGGGATTGCAGCCATCCAGTGGGTGATTTTTACTGCGACCTACAGGATTGGCAGGTGAAGGGCAGCAGTCTGCAATGAACTAAATTCATGGATTTAATCATTTAAAACATGAATACAGTACAGGCCAAAAGTTTGGACACACCTTTTCATTCAATGTGTTTTCTTATTTAACCATTTACGTTGGTAGATTCTCACTGAAGGCATCAGAACTATGAATGAACACATGTGGAGTTATGTACTTAACAAAAAAAAGGTGAAATAACTGGTTACATGTTTTATATTCTAGTTTCTTTGCTCTGATTGCTGCTTTACACACTCTTGGCATTCTCTCGATGAGCTTCAAGAGGTCGTCACCTGAAATGCTTCTCCAACAGTCTTGAAGGAGTTCCCAGAGGTGTTTAGCACTTGTTGGTCCAGCTCACCCCAAACCATCTGGACTGGGTTCAGGTGACTGTGGAGGTCAGGTCTCCACTTTTTGTTAAGTACGTAACTCCACATGTGTTCATTCATAGTTTTGATGCCTTCAGTGAGAATCTACCGATATAAATGGTCATGAAAATAAAGAAAACACATTGAATGAGAAGGTGTGTCCAAACTTTTGGCCTGTACTGTATATCTCATAACAGCGGGCAAAACTCTGGACTGAAACCCTCATTTTTTTTAATGGAAATGTGTGAGGAGTGCGACGGATTCTTTTGTTTTTTGGCTGGGTGGCGCAGGCTCGGTGGACGTTTAGTTCTGGCTGGAGCTCCGTTCATTTGCATTCTATGTTGTCATTTAGCGGCACATTACAGACTCACCCGGGAGCCAGCAGATAATTCCATTATCCTGGTGACTGTCCTGTTGGTGACTCAGGCCAGGCTTGGCTAACGCAGGAGGAATCAGGCCACGTTCTCGCCGCCGCCGACCCTCCCTCCGTACATACAGTGCAGTGATGGCTGGTCTGTCCCCTCCCCTCAGGAATACAGCCTGCTGTACGAGGAGGCGCGTTACTTCCAGCTGCAGCCGCTGCTGGTGGAGCTGGAGCGCTGGCGGCAGGATCGCGAGCTCGGCCGGGTGTCCCGCCCCTGCGAGTGCCTGGTGGTCCGCGTGGCCCCGGACCTCGGGGAGCGCATCACTCTCAGCGGCGACAAGGCCCTCATCGAGGACGTCTTCCCCGAGATCGGAGACGTCATGTGCAACTCCGTCAACGCCGGCTGGAACCACGACTCCACGCACGTCATCCGCTTCCCCCTCAACGGCTACTGTCACCTGAACTCTGTACAGGTCAGGAGAGCAGAAAACCAGCAGTTCACGCTTTCATTTAAATAAAATAACGGGCTTCTATCATGAATTACACCTTGGACACCCAGACCCACACACACACCCCTTCCTGTGAGTGTGCTGGCAGGTAGTCCGCATCAGGACCCGTAATCCTGTTTGGTTATTAAAGCGAGCCTGCAGTGGCGGCCATATCTGCTGCTAATGGGGACCGTGTCTGTGTGTGTGTGTGTGTGTGTGTTTGGGAAAGAGAGAGCGAGGCGGGGCTGTTTGTGAGTATAGTGTGGATGTGGGGGGATGTGGATAGGGGTGGCTCCAGCAGAGCGAGACCTTTGTAGTTTTGGCTGGGGCCGAGGCCTGGGGGTGGGGGCAGGCTTGGCGGGGAGTCTTAATCGCCTCGGGGTGCTTTGATGGAATGCGGTGATTTTGCTGCCCATGGACAACGGCTGCAAGGTTACAGCACGATGGATGCTAAGCCCTTTCACACACCCACCCACACACACCTTTACCTGTAGCCAGTGAATCACTGAAACGCTGTTCAGTGGGATTGGAGAGAAAAATGGCTTAACAAAGGCCAGCATCTTTTAAACAGTATTAATCATGCATCCTTATAGAAAAGCAGCAATATCAACCCCTGGGATGATCCATTTATACCAAAATGAAGGATTTGGTTCCTAGTTCTATTACAAATGAGCCCTGGTTCAGCAACAACAAAAGCAGACAAATGAGGAAAGGGACCGGATAAATGCACACAAGCATGGGCTTCTCCTGTTTTCACATGTTCATCTTCTCCTGGTGCAGATGGAACACGTTCCCGCTGTTTTTCAGTTTGTGTTTAACAGCGTGCGTGCTCTGTGCACAGGTTCTGGAGCGTCTACAGCAGCGAGGGTTCGAGATTGTGGGCTCTTGCGGAGGCGGAGTCGACTCGTCCCAGTTCAGCGAGTACGTGTTGAGGAGGGAGCTGAGGAGAGGCCAGCGTGGGCCACAGACCAACAGGATAAAACAGGAACAACTGGACTAAGGACCTCCCCCGTACCAGGGGACGCCAGGCATTTCAGCAGTGGCAACAGTGTGCTCCACTGCATGGACACTTTTACTTTTTTCCTCCTTTTTTTGTACTTATGAAAAAACACAAGAAAATGTGCAAATGATTTCCCCCCCTTTTTTTCACAATAAGAAGATACAGAACAATTGATAATTTTTTTTTAGTTGTCATCCATATGACCCCCCCACCCAATCCCCATAAAGTTATACTTCAAACATAAATGTCCTTGAATAAAGTTTGTTTTAAAACTTTGAATATTGCAATGTCTAAAGGCCAAGCAACTCAATAACATGACCAGTACACGCTTTCTTCTCATCTAAGCCTCCTCCAAATGAAGCCAAATGTGTACGTTTCTATTTATGTCCTGTTTAGCATTTTTTTCATCATTTTAAATGGAAAAGAAGGCCCTTTCACCGTTTGTAAAATAAAAAGCAGAAATGATAATAGAAGGCCTATGTGAAGTTACCTGAGATATGATATGGGAAACATATGAAAAAAAAAAAACATTAATGGACACTATATCTTATTATGGAGTATAACCCAGATTAGACAATATACAGTGTATGTTTGATTGAATCCTTTGATTGATTATACTGTTGAATATTCTTTTGTTCATGTCCATGTGAAAGTGTAATTAATTTTAAATGCTCGTTGTTTTTGGAGGATGCAAGTATCCCAAACTATGACCTTTAAAGCCTCAACTGGTAATTTTTTCACATGAAGTTGGATTGACGGATTACATCAAAAGGAATGTAGCACAACAAAGTTAAATAAATTAAATTGTTACAAAAACAGACTGATCCATTTATTGCAAAGTCTACACATTTTTGGAGGGGGGGGGGCATACTAAAAGTGCTTGATTTATTGCTGTGATGTGCTTTCAAGGAGCATCTGAAACATTTCAGGTACAACAAAGTGAAAAGTTTACACCAAGGAACAGCCACTACAATCCTAGAGACAACGGAGAACACTTCGGACCAACTTTTTGAAGTTCAATAATTAATCATTCTGATCACAGTGCTTTCAAGTTTGACTCAGAGGCAGAATATGGCAGATTGTTTATACACTGCTCAAAAAAATAAAAAGAACATTTAAACAACACAATGTAACTCCAAGTCAGTCACACTTCTGTGAAATCTAACTGTCCACTTAGGAAGCAAAACTAATTGACAATCAATTTTACATGCTGTTGTGCAATCGGAATAGACAACGGGTGGAAATTACAGGCAATTAGCGAGACGTCCCCAATAAAGACGTGGTCCTGCAGGTGGTGACCACAGACTTTCTGCCTGATGCTTTGGTCACTTTTGAACGCTGGCAGTGCTTTCACTCCGGTGGTAGTATGAGACGGAGTCAGGTAGAGCAGCTCATCCAGGATGGCACATCAATGCGAGCTGTGGCAAGAAGGTTGACTGTGTCAGCGTAGTGGCCATGTGTCTGCTCAAATGATCAGAAACAGACTCCATGATGGTGGTAGGAGGTGGGGGATGTGCTTACAGCCCAACACCGTACAGCATGTTTGGCATTTGCCAGAGAACAAATTGGCAAATTCACCAATGGCGATCTGTGCTCTTCACAGATGAAAACAGGTTCACACTGAGCACATATGACAGACTTATGACAGCCAGAAGACACCATGGAGAACGTTCTGCTGCCTGCAACATCCTCCAGCATGACCGCTTTGGCAGTGGGTCAGTAATGGTGTGGGGTGGCATTTCTTTGGGGGCCGTACAGCCCTCCATGTGCCCTCTAGAGGTAGCCTGATTGCTATTAGGTACCAAGATGAGACTCCTTGTGAGACCATATGCTGGTGTGGTTGGACCTGGGTTCATCCTAATGCAAGACTATGCTAGACCGTATGTGGCTGGCATTGATGTTACGGACTGGCCGCCCGTACCTCAACCTGAAAGCAATTGCGCACATCTGGGAAATCATGAGACCATCTGCAACCTCATCAGTCCAGGTGTTGAAGGGAGGTCATACAGGCACGTGGAGACCACACAAAGTTGGATCAGCTTGTAGAATATTTTTCTACTTTAATTTTGAGTTTTAATCCAAATCCAGACCTCCATGGGTTCATAAATTTGATTTCCATTGATGATTTTTGTGTGGTTTTGTTGTCAGCACAACTATGTAAAGAACAAAGTATTTAATAAGAATATTTCATTCACTCAGATCTAGGGTTTCTTGTTTTTGTGTTTGCTTTTTATTTTTGAGCAGTGTACTTATAGCATAGATCAGATGACCTTACCCAGAGGGAGTTACAATCAGTAGGTACAGTCCCCCTGATGACACTCAGGGTTAAGTGTCTTGATGAGGGACACAATGCTAGTAAGTGGGGTTTGAACCTGTGATTTTGTGGTCTTCTGGTTTGTAGGCCACCAGGCTACCATCAGCAGATGTTCTCTTCTCATCTGGTCAGCACTGGTCTTAGATTAGTCTGTAATGGATAAATGGGACGAAAGACATTGGCTCCACCTTTTCATGTCACTATGTAACCTCCTGTTAAAGAAACTGTTATTACTGTGTTATAATAATTTCCATGCAGGATCCCTCTGTCCTTCTCCCTTAGACATGCACACACACATACACACCTGACCACCCCCCACCCCCACCCCCCCCCTGGACCTGGTGATGAGCTCTGGTTTTGGTGTCCTTGCCATGGGCTGGTCCAGCACTGCAGAGATCTCACTGCTGGGAGTGTCTGCAGGGCAGGAGGCAAAAAGTCGTTGTCATGCTAACCCCACCCTCATTAAAACACCTTTATTTCTGTACCGAAGCAGGTCTTCAGGACTGCACACTCCACCAACCGGAGCGACAGGGGAGTCTTTTCTGGCCATATGGGGCTGTTGTCTTTCTCTCTCCTGCCCTAAATTTAGGTCACACAGAAGGATCGACTATTCCTCTGTGCCGTGGCAACAGGTACACAATCGGCGGAGGTGGTGGGTGTGATGGCAGAGATGACCAAACCCACCGGTCTACTGGGTCTCGCTCTATTGTTACAGGATAGGGGATGTGAAGTGAATCCTGACGCCGAGTTCCGTCGTTTCTGTCTTCTCTGCCCTCGTCTCTCCCCTGCCCTCACTCGTCTGGGATTTACATTCGGCCCTACCTGCGCCGCGTAGAACCGCAGGCTACACGCTGACGAGAATCTATCGCCTTCCAAACGATTAAATGTTAAGTGATGTACTTCTCAGAGGAGCATTAACCCCTCAGAGGAGCCTGAGAGCCAAGACAGTCTTTGGAAAATATGGTGGAGGGTGAGGATGAGCATAATGTGAACGGTTTACTCAGTTTGCAATGTTCTTATGTATGAGCAGCCTATTGTACATTGATTACCTTGCATGACATTAAGCTGATTCTCGTGACCAGAGTGACTTAAGTCGCTAGTCACAAAGACAGATCCCCTGAAGCAACAGGAAAAAGTGCCAAATACCTGATTGTTTCAAATAGTCCAGGTTCAGACAGAACTGGCAGATAGTCAACATAGCAACTCCTCATGCCATGTAGCGGTGTCACGACTACGGACTTACGGGGGAAGGAAGTGCAGAGGTGTGACATGCTGGGAAGGGTTTTTATTACAAATAAACAATATACACAAATAAAGAATGGCGCGGTGGCCAAGAACGGGAAATAAAAGGGGAACAACTAAAACTAACCTGTAGGCGTGTGGCGATTGCCAGAACTAAAAATACACATTCACATACGTGCACTAACGTCCACGAAAATGCCGTCCCTTCCGAAGGGGCGGAAAACTAGGGTATTTATGCGCCGTCAGGATTGGCCACCAGTGATGAGCACAGCTGCAGTCAATCCTGACAAGCGGTGAGTAAATACGGTGGTAACTGTGAACGTTCACAAGACCTTTGACCTCAGAGCACTAGATTCGTACCAAGTTTGGAATTTTGTTTCCTCAAGGCATTCTTGAGCTTTTACATTCACGAGAAACGTAGATGCACAAGGTCACAGTAATCTTTGACCAACAAAATCTAATGGCTGAATGTGAACGTTTAAAAGAACTGGATGGTCAGCCCCAAAACATGACACAAGTGTTTTCACATATTACTGTATAAATGGGATAAGCTGTATGCCTGATAAGCCTGGGTGGTAGTAGCCTAGTTCACACTCGCCTATGAACCAGAAGACCCAGGATCAAATCCCGCTACCATTACCATTGTGTCCCTGAGCAAGACACTTAACCCTAAGTTGCTCCAGGGGGACTGTCCCTGTAACTACTGATTGTAAGTCGCTCTGGATAAGGGCGTCTGATAAATGCCATAGACGGGCGAAATAGTGAGTAAACACGCACCATGTGGTACATCTTATTTAGAATTATTATTTAGAGTCATACTATAGAGATGTATTGTCAGCAGTGTGAAAAATGTTAGAGGCTGTGTTAGAGGTTCGAAATACATGGTTTTGCAAAAGGAAATGAGGGTGATTGAATGTAAGTTAATCCATTCAAACTAAATCGTAATACATTTGAAATTCCATATTTAGGGAGTAAAGCCAACACTATGATTGCATTCATCCCCCCTTGGTTGTCCATCCAAAATGACATATAAAGGTTTCTGCTCAATCATTTACTCTACTTTAAAGATTTTTAGTCAACCAGTATTTAGTTGGTGTATCGGTACATCTCCAATTCAGCACAATTTGCACAAAGAACATGTATTGCAGGTTGAAGAGAACAAGTGTTGCTTGTTAAATGGAAAAGCTCAATTAGAAAAGCCAGATTCATTTAGGAACAAATTGCTTTGGACCACTGAAGTGACTGTTTTTGTCATTGTGAAATACTGCAGCACTCAACAAAATGTCTCCTCTGTTGAGTCTGCTCCATTGGGCAAGGTGCCACTGAGGTGCCACTGAGCAAAGCACTGTCCCCACACACTGCTCCCCGTGCGCCTGTCATGGCTGCCCACTGCTCACTCAGGGTGATGCTCACTCAGGGTGATGGGTTAAATGCAGAGGACAAATTTCACTGTGTGCACCGTGTGCTGTGCTGCTGTGTATCACTTTGAAAGGTGCCTGGGGAGCAGTGTGTGGGGATGGTACATTGCTCAAGGGGACCTCAGTGAAACCGTGGTAGTTTGGGATTTGAACCTACAACTCTTCAGTTACAAGTCCACTTCCTTTTGGTCATGACAAAATATACTTAACATACATGTTTGTCTCAGCCAGAGTTACATATTAATGGGTAACCTAGGGAAGGCTTTTTGTATTTTATTTTTCTTACCTTACAGTAATCAGACTTTCTCTCAAAGCCATGAATATAACAATTGATGTTAATAATGCTCACATATTTAAAATGGTAAAATGTCAGATAAAAATGAAATCTAGCCAGCGGGATTTGAACATCACCAAGAACATAATTTCTTCTCCAGCAATGAAAATTATGATGCCGCATTTGATGGACGATGGTGGTCGAAAGTTTGTTTTAGTGAAACGGATAAATGCATATCACATGTACACCGCAGACAGATGCATATTACACAAATACACACAATAATAGCAGAAACACAGAAAGACTTTGGAAGAGAAGCAAGTCTGCTGCTGGTTCTCTGTATCCATAAAGGACAGGGCTCCTGATGGGAAATCGGTGCTTCCCACCACCCTCAGCGTGGCTCTGCTCTCACCTGTGGGCCAAACGGTCTAATGAGGCTCATTCCTGAGTCTCATTTCCTTCACACCGAGTTGAAAAAGAATCTCAGAAGAGCTGCAGCGGGGAGGCTGGCTGTCAGAGAGAAATTAATGGCCACTCTGCGAGAACGCCCACAATGCACTTCTGAGCGTGAGGAGAAACGCCGCTCATTTGGAAGCTCTTCTCGTCGGCACTGCGTCTCTCTCCACTTATTTTTCAGCCACTAATCAAAAGGCATAGCTGACCCTGTGGACTGATGTGTACTATGGGCACTCCTAATTACATGAGGCCTTCTGTTTGATCTCCTCCACCCTCGTCTGATCTGCACCCAAGAGGAGCCGTCCTATGGTAGTGAACCACTTTTGCAGTCTTTTTAAATCTCCCTGAATAATTCAGTGCAGAACACTCACCATTGTTTTAATGTCTTTATTCACTGCCGCATCATGGCCATTTCTTCTCGAGGGCCTAGGGACTTGATTTTTCAGAAACATGCATACTGAAGGGACGTTAAACTATAATTCTCATTTGGTGGTGTTCACTGCAGAGGCCATGTGACCCATTTGCCTGATGAACACATTGGCAGTCCATCATCTGCCGATGTACTGTGAACAGAATTATTCATTCTACGGATCCTCTGATGAACTGGAGATTCTGAACGCTGGGAATGGGCTTTTGGAAGGTTGGACTGCCTGGGGCGTGTGCAGGGTTCACCACCATCCATGGCAATTTTATTCGGCTAGTGGATATGGCCAATCACAGTCAGGATGCAGGATCCACAGCCCGCCTCTTGACCATATTTGGCGGTGCCACAACGCTGTCTGTGAGCTGCATTTCCTGCAGGAAACTCATATGCATGACAGTGTTCCAGTAGGGCCACCGGAAGCACCGCCGGCCTTGCAGAGATTTGTATTGTTTATTTATCTTGCCGTGAGTGGTAATGTGCTCTCTGTGAGGCATTTTAGGCTGGGTCTCGCTGGCCGCAGGGTCCTTGGCATGGGCTGCTATCCGCAAGAATCATTTATATTCCACTCTGGGGGTTACAGAGGAACATGAGATTGGAAAACAGCTGAAACTCTATTCAAATGGCTGTGGGCAAGGGAGAACCACAGAACTGGCATGTTGTGCAGCATATTTAAACAGTTATTTATTACAAGGCAGTCTGTTTCTGAGGCCATGAAATACCACACACATTCGCAGAAGAGCACTTGCTAATATAGAAATCTTTGTAATTGATCTACACATTAAATCCAAGGACACACACACGCAAGCTACACACATCCTAGTCGCTGCACTAGTAGATGCAGGAGCACAGGGTCTGAATGACAGCATGAGATTACCCTTAACATGAATCCTTTCCTACCATGTGATGAATCTGCCTTATCTATGCAAAAGATGTTGCTAATGCTCCACCCCTTCTCAGCTGAGCCACAACTCACTTACATTAAAAACAGTGGCAAACATGACCGGAGAGGCACAGAAACGGCGTGCGCGAGGTGGAACAATCCCCCGGACAGGCCGGCCATCCATCTATCCCAGCATGCATCACAGAGGTGCGGCCCTGGGCTTCGTCTGCAGAGGACACACATACTCCGGGGCTGTGAGTCTCACAATAGCCCTCTTTCAGCGGGCCTATAAATACACTGTCTGTCAGCAGGACACCCCCACCCCCCGGCGACCTCCGACGCTCCTGCCCTGCAGGCGGCCATCGCTTATGCAAAGATATGCGGCAGTGTGCCGCACGCTAGGCCCAGCCACGCTGCCCCTGGTACCGCGGGCGGAGAAGACATTAGAAAGCGGGAGAGGACGTTCATTAGGGTGAAGAGCGAAATGTTCAACAAAGAGCAGACCTGTGAGGGGAGGTGTGGTTGACCTGTGCCGCCATACACCACCACATCCCTTTAGTGAAAAGAGTGACTGGATGTAAACAGACCAAACGTTTGTCTGCATGCAACAATGCATATGAGATGAGCTAAAACTTTGATAGGATGTCGAACTGTGACATCTACTCATCATTTTAGTGCTGTAGTCATTTTGTGATGGACGAGTTGTCATGATATCAGTCCAGCATGAATTTGATAAATCTGATATTTCTAACATTCCTAACTCCTGCCCTGTAATCATGAGGCATTAGCTGAACCAATTATCAACCAGTTTTCTACAATTGTTCAGGGCTGAATTCCACGAACCTTCAATTTACTGCATTCACAGTGGGGTAGAAAAGTATTTAGCTGCCACCGATTGTGCAAGTTGTCCCACTTAAAAAGATGAGCGAGGTCTGTAATTTTCATTATGTGTGCACTTCAACTGAGAATGTTAAGTCCACAAAATAACATTGTATGCTTTTTAAAGAATATATTTGTAAAATTGTGCAGAAAATAAGTATTTAGCACCTACAAACAAGCAATAATTCTGACTCCCATGGACCTGTTACTTCGTCTTTAAGAAGCTCTTCTATCCTTCACTCGTTACCTGTATTAATGGCTCCTGTTTGAACTGGTTATCTGTATAAAAGACACCAGTCCACGCCTTCAAAAAGTCAGACTCCAACCTTCACCATGGCCAAGACCAGAGAACTGTCTAAGGATACCAGGGACAAGATGGTACACCAGCACAATACTGGAATGAGCCAATCTACAACAGGCAACAGCTTGGAGCGATTATTAGAAAATAAAATCACTAACAATCTCCCTCGACCCAGGACTCCATGCAGATCTCACCTTGTAGGGTACAAATGATCTTGAGAATGGCAACAAAATAGTCTAGAACTCCTTCCATCAGTGAGAGCATTGAACATGAAACGTGGCTGGATTTATCAGCATGGCAATGATCCCAAACACACTGTCTGGAAAAAGAAGGAGTGGCAATGTAAAAAGCATTAAGGGAAGTGATTGTGAAGCCCTGCAGCACAGCACGCGGTGACACAACGAAATGTGCCCTCTGCTTTTAACCATCACCCTTATTGAGCAGTGGGCAGCAATAACAGGCGCCCAGGATGTGTGGGCATGTGAGTGGACGGTACTTTGGACCCTACAGAAGTTGCACAGGCAGTCCAATTCCAAAAGGATGCACATTGCAAGCGGGTTTGCGGTGTCTCCCAGCACAGTCTCAAAAGCATAGAGGAGACTCCAGGAGACAGGGAGTTACTCTAGGAGAGCTGTAATGTCCTTAGTCCATCTGCAGGTCCAGTATCTGCTCCGTTGTGCAAGGAGGAACAACATGAGTATGGCCTGAGCCCTACAAAGTGACCTCCAGTGGACCACTGGCGTGAATGTCTCCTAACAAACCATTCATGAGGGTGTCCTGAGGGTCCAACGTCCTCTAGTGGGCCCTGTGGTCACTGCCTAGCAATGTGGAGCAGAATTACTCTGGGACTGGCGGGTTTGGCACTGGCACCCTGTGCTTCTCACAAATGAGAGCAGGATCAACCTGAGCTCATGTGACAGACGTGAAAGGGTGTGTAGAAGCAGCAGTGAATGTTATGCTGCCTGCAACACTGTTCAGCATGATCAGTTTGGTGGGTCAGTGTTGGTCAGGGAGGCAGATCCATGGATGGACACACAGACCTGGACAAGACAGACAACGGATGAAATCCTTAAACCCATTGTTAGAACCTTTGCCGGGGCAGTGGGTTCCTCTTAGTGCATGACCTAAATCCAATAGAACATCATGTTCAGGTCCACCCGCCACCGCCAGGTTGCACCTCACTCTGCCCAGGAGCTCAGTGATGCCCCAGTCTGGATCTGGGACGAGATGCCCCAGGACACCATCCGTCATCATCTAATGAGGAGCAGGCTGCGACGTTGTCATTTTTGATCATTATTGTAGTGCTGTGTATTACTTTATTTACTGTAAAAATGCTGCATGTGTTTTCTCTATTTTGCAAAACGTTTTTACAGTCAAACAATATTAAAAAAATCTTATGTACATCATATCCAGTCTTACAAGGGTAGTAGCCTAATGTGTAACACACTCGCCTCTAAACCAGAAGTCCCAGCTTCATGCCCCACTTACTACCATTGTGTCCCTGAGCAAGACACTTAACCCTGAGTGTCTCCAGGGGGGACTGTCCCTGTAACTACTGATTGTAAGGCGCTCTGGTTAAGGGTGTCTGATTAATACCATAAATGTTAATGTAAGTCTGAATGCTTATAATACTGAAATTATACCAGACAGTATTCCCAAATACAGATTACACAATAGTTTTAAATACTTGTTTGCACATTTTGACCATGTTGTACATTGGCAATGGTTCAGGTATTTGTCAATATTACATGTATATGCTTGTGTGTTTATAAGTATTGTCAAAATATAATTATTTATAATTATTAATAGAATTATTAATTAATCACTAATGCAAAACCAAAGCACAGATGACATCCTGTTTAGTGCGCAACTTGGCTGAGTATCCTCAGAACCTGTCAAGTTTTCCGGCCTTCTGTAGGATTGTTACTGCAAATTTCCAGATTCTCAGTTGCTAATGACATGTGACCCGAAGCCCGAGCTCCACCCACTGCCTCCACCCTTCGCGTCTCATTCTCTCCTGCAGCTCTGCTGTCCTCAGGGGTGACAGTGAAAATGGGATCCACTTCCTGCAGCACGCTTAGTGGCTAATGAGCAGTGATATTCCGAGTCTCTCTCTCTCTCTCTCTCTCTCCATCTCTTCCTGTTTGCTTCAACTCTGCTACCTCCCATCTCAGGTGAGAATCTCTGCCACGGCCTGCGGCACAGTTCACCAATCAGAGCAGGAGGCTGTTGGTGTAGAGATTAACACGGTGGTGCACGGTGGAATAGTAAGCAGGCGAGTGCCTTCATGCTGAATAATGGAGGAAGCTGGAGGTTCTAATGTTGAGTGTGTTTGTACTGTCAATGGTCAATGTTTCACAGAACAACTCTTACCACTTTGCCAAGGTTTATCTGGAGACCAAACCGAGAGGATTGGTTAAGATGTTTAGGAACAACGCAGGAACCATCCAAGTCACCCAAGCCCCTGCAAGCAATTGCAAACAAGATCTTCTGTAGGAAAGCTTATGGTCAGATGAGACCAGAGTTTTTTTTATTGCAGAATGACATGTATTTCTGCCCATGGGACTGTTACATTGCCTAAAGTGAATAGAATAATGAAGAATTCTTCATCCTCAGATCATTAGCTTGAAACCTGGACACAACTGGACGTTCCAGCAGGATGATGATCAATACTTGCCATCGAATGAATAAAGCAGGCTAACATTAAGCTTTTGGAATGTCCTTCCCAAAACCCAAATCTCAATCCTTTTCAAAATGTCAGTATTTGGTTGAACTTAAAAAAAGGATTTTCATCCCAGTTGATGGAGTCTATCAAGCACAACAGTATAAAGCAACGAAATAATATCTTATATATTGAAAAATACAAAGATTGAATAATTTATACAAGTGTACATAAACTGCTTTTGCAATGCCATCGGTGATTAGCAGTGTGACAATTCAGCTTTGTGGGTGGGTCACGGCAACGGGAAAGAAACTCTTCCTAATTTGACTGGTCCTTCTCTTCAGGCTACTGAATCAGGTCATAAAGTCCGTGTCCAGGCTGTGAGGGAAATGTGTAGACTGCGCTGGCAAGTCAGGTCCATGCCAAAAAAAAAACCCCAACAAATTCAAATGAATAACAGCAACAAGAGTGGTCAAAAGTCCAGCCAGAGGAGCACATTGCTAAGGGAATTTAAGCAGACAAAAATTTTATTTGAGCTTGAAAATATAGTTTTGACCCAGTGCAGAGTTTTAGAAAATCCTAAATAAATTCACATCCAGAAATTCACATGATGTAAGATCATTTCACCTCAGAAAAAAAACACACTGGAGGATCTAAAATTACAATGACATTCATGTCCGTAATGAATGTACATAAACATCGGACCACAATTGGCTTTTTAATGTCCCATCAACATAATGCACACACATACTCACACACACAAACATACAGTGATTTCTTAGCATCATCTTACATAAAAGAGATACTCCAAACACCTACAACTATCAGTCTGCTGCACATACACACACAGATCTTTTACACACTGTCACACACTTACACACCCTCTGCAATAGTGCACACAAAATAACTGTTATTCAACCCCCTGGCAGAAGAGGTAGGTGTGTGTGTGTGTTTATGAATATGTGTGTGTGTGTGTGTGTTCTATGTTTATGTTTGGGTTTAGAAAGGGGGGGTTGCAGGTTCCCTCTTTCTTCTTGTCTCCTCCACAGCTGCAGCCTTGCAGTGTCACCCCCGGCCTGCTGGAGCCCCACCCCCTTCCACCCACCCTCCTGGCCGCCAGCTACAGAAGGAAGAGGAGAGAATAAAGCTGGGGGCTCATGACGCCAGGCCATCTGGATAATGTTGTTCAAAAGGCTCTGGGTGATAGCTGCAATTTACACACGCAAAAAAAAAAAAAAATCTCATTAGCATACGCAGCAGCCTGGAGCAGACCAAATTGAATAAACCAAGAATTAGAAAAGAATTACACTAAACCAATACAGAATATTTAACATTAGCACAATTTGTTCTTGTGATTCACCCACCATCCAAACCTGTGTATCTTGTATTATAACAAGAATCTTGTATTTTAATAAATAACACGTGGACTGATCTTGGATGCATTGTGTATTTGATGTAAAATTCATGGTATTAAGAAATGTGTTGTTTTCTAATGGCAGGCCCCCTCTTGTACTTTCATGGTCATCAGCAGGATTCCCTTTGACTCGCCGAAGAAAAGCACTTAAACTCTGCACGGTGTGTCACATCGCGTGAACCGAGCGAGTGAGTGCTCAGATTAAACTGCAGGATGTTAAAAAACGTGCGCTGTTCCTGCCCTGCAGTCATATGTAACCAAGCGTGGCTCTACACTAACACACACACACACACACACACACACACACACACATACAGAAACATATGCTCAGAGCGGGCATGGCGACCACGCATTCTTGCAAGTCTCCCACAAACACACTGGCCAGACTCCACAACCAGCAACCAGACAGCATATGTGTGTGTGTGTGTGTGTGTGTGTGAGAGTATTTGGCTTTTATTGATGTATCGATATCAGCTTGCACGCCCGCCTGTTTCCTATTAATAGATGTGTTCGCTGCCCGGCGAATGAGGGAAGTGGAAAACGTGCCGATGTTGTATAAAAAAAAAACTGCATCTGCATCTGGACATTTATTTAAGTCTTAGGACAGACCAAATTTGGGCATTTTTCTGGTTGCTTGTAAATTTAATAAAAAAAAAAAAAACAGAATTATGGCCAGGCTTACACATTTATCACACAAATGTTACACAATTCCTGGACTAAAAAAAACACATTTGCTGGATTGCGTTTTGGTTTGCATTTCTGTTCAGGTATTTATGTGTGTGTGTATTACGTACGTATGTGTGTTCATGTGATGGTGGTGTGATTTTGTCGACCCAGGTATCTGTAGTCATTTGCTGTTATTACTCTTTGTGTAAGTATGTTGAAGTTTGAAGTGTGTGTGTGTGTGTGTGTGTGTGTGTGTGTGTGTGTGTGTGTTTGTATGTGTTCATGTCTTTCTCTCTCTGCCAGTCTGGATGTTGCAGGCTTGTCTTGCACCCCCAGCAGGCATATCCCATCAGGCCTTGCATGCAGCGATGAGTCGCGACAGGAGTCTGACAGGTCATTCCCTGATGCCTCCTGTCTTTTCCTGTGTGTTCACACACACAAACATACTCACCCAACCTACACACACACACACACACACACACACACAGTACACAACACTTACAAAAACAACATAAACAGCAACAAAACACACATAAATTCTCTGGTGTATATAGAAGTCTGTCCATAAATATATGTCACTGAATAATAGTTTTATTACTTCATTCATTTGTGTGGCATAGAGTGTTAAAAGAACATATGAGGGAGCTGCACTACAAATCAAACATATGAAGCATTAATTAAGCATCATTGATTAAAAAGAATATTCAGGCTCCTCGGGCACATACGTGTGTAGATTGCAGTTTGATTAATGACAAACTTTCAGTTTATCAGCTGCCGCTCTAGATCACGGTGCCAGAGCCGTTATGTGCAACTGCATATACTGATAATATATATACTGAGGAGTACAGGGCCAAGGCGAAAAATGATCTCTGCCATAAACGGAGGCTCAAAATTGAGCAAAGAGCTGTACAATTAATCGTGTGTATGTTTTGGGCATCTCCCACTTGCTTTGAAAGAGCAGAACAGTAAAAGCGGGATTGCACCAAATATTTTTTTAAGTCACCTTGTTGCCATTTCAACCTTTGCAAGCTTGTGTGCTTTGGTCTTGATAATAGTCCCTTGAAATAGTCGCATTATTGAAAGTACACGCAACCACACACCAACTTAGAAATTCAGGCAATTTAGTGAAGGCATAATTGCGAGGGACAAGTTTAAATGGCCATAGTGCTTTCAAAAGGCACCCGGGAACCCCTTGCTACAACCTGAGGAAGTGGGGACTTTGGAAGACCAGTGGACTGGTGCAGAAGGCTCCACCAACATGCCTCTCTCCCAGCACCGCCTCTCAGACTGAGACAGAGTTGAGACTAAATTCACATCGTTCTGAAGAAAAGCAAAACTATAGATATGTAGATGCATGCACCATCTAGCTACAATGAGCCCTACATCCATACTTTGAACCTGACTATATGACTAGGCTCAATTCTCCCTCCCTCTCTCTCCCTCAGTATCTAATTCTAGTGTCTCTTGTATAACGTTTTGAAACAAAAATCCGTTTTTAGTTCTGTCTTAGTGTGTCTTTGACGCTGGAGCCCCACGTTCATAACTGGGGCAGTTAATCTGAAGGTTGCTGGTTCGAATCCCAGACCACCAATGTGCCACCGAGGGTGATGGTTAAATGCAGAGGATTTTGGTGTGTCACCGTGTGCTGCACTGCAGTGTTTCACAATGACTACAAATACTGCTCAGCATTCAATAAAGTTTAGTAAAAATATTATTTGAATATTGTTCAATTAAATAAAAAAATACAAAAATTTCAATGGGCAATTTAAAAACAGTGGAGCAATGTTTAAGAAGGTTTAACAAAGAAAGGAGCATGAAATACTGAAAAAAGAAATGCCAGAATTACTTGACATCTGGCAGGGTTCTGGCTAAAATCCATATGACAATGAAGTCATCTCCAGATGCGTGTGAGGGAAGAAGGCATTGAGAATTAGAAGAAGAAACAGATGTATTGCAGTAAATTGTTAGGAAAATACACCATTACAAACTGGATCGGTATAAACTTTTATTATGTCCTTTTTTAAACATTCTGAAATGTATTCAGAATTAGGTTTAATAGTTTTTTTTACAATAAATTAAAATGTAAGCAAATTTCTAATCATAATGTACAATCTAACAATCTAAATAGGAAGTAATGTGTGCATTTATGGATTAAGCCTAGTCCTGGGCTAATAGAGAACTTCGATAAAGTTCTCCATTCAAATGTGCTTATTAGTCTAGGACCAGGCTTAATCCCTGAATGTGAAACTGACCCGATGAATGCAATATTTAGCAGCAAATAGTAAATGAGTGCAGATAATTGTCTGGGTGGATCAGAAAAAGATGAAGCCATGAAAGCAGTCACTGAATATGGGTGTGTGAAACATATACTTACCTGGTGCAATCACAAATTGATTTCATACAATGAAATCTTTAATTTCACAGGTCCCCCACAGGACATTGGACCCAAAAGGGTCTACATGCTCTCCCCCATTAACCTCAGAATTACATCACTCTTGAGCTGCACTGTAAAAAGTGAAAACTGCAGTACTACAGTCCACTGGCAGTCAGAAAGCAATGCTGTCTCAGCCCTACCTCTACCTGTTTGTGGGCTGTGGAGATTTGTATTGCCATGTTTAGGACATAAACACTGTGTGGAATATCTACAGGTCTACAGGTATAACTTGTACTGTGTGTACAACTGATTAAGTAAGGTGAAAAAAAGAAACTAAAGAACAGTGCATTACCACAACTGTAATTACTGTGTTAGATTGGTGTTCTAGAGCCCTTACTTTGTTAAGATCAGCCTTAAAAAATGTATGTAGGTAGGAATTGAGCTGCCAGGGAACATGCCTGGAACATGCACCTCTGTTCTAGGGGATCCTCAGACTATTTAAGAAGAAGATGTTCTTCTTCTTGAAGAGAAAGTGTCATTAGGTGCCATCTTGCCTGGTGTCTATACCAGGTAATAAAAATGGTATCTGTGTTCATGCATGTGTGTTTTTATGGATGGGTGTGTGTGTTGTGGGCAGCTCAGGGTTGAATAGGAGGTCAGCTTCACTGACAGCAGTGGAAAAATGCCCAAGGGGGCGGTGGCCTAAATGAAAGCAAAACCCTGCAGCAAAGTGTCCAACCCCCGTGCCCACACACACACACATTCATGCGACTCTGCTTGCCACTCCAGACAAGGAACTACCATTTCATATGTGCAAATGGGCACAACGGTAAACGGTAAAATCCAGGGCTGTTTGGCACCAAGATTCTTCACCATCACTTGGAAGGAGTGGAAGCCTTTCTGAGTTCATAAGGGCTCAGGGTCAGATCTCAGCTAAAGCACTGTGCTGCCCCCAAACTGCCCATCCATCATGCATTCTGCTCTCAGGGAAGTCAGAGAAAGGGTTCTTTTTTATATAAAAAAAAGAAACTGATGATGAAAGGAGAGTAGGAGAAAGTGAGTGAAAGTAAACATAGTCATTCATTTGATTAAAAAATAGGAGGAACTGGAGCTCGGAGCGCAGCTCCTGGGCACAAATCTCATTAATGTGTTTCGATTGCACCCTTTTCAATACATTAGCGAGAGGAGCTCAGTTATCACCTCCCACCCCCACCCTCACCGGGCACGACCAGTGGGCCCGGGCCTCAGCGTGACACTTTGCTACAGGCGTGTTGTGAGCCCGCGTGCTCGGATACACTCACCGGCCACTTTATTAGAAACACCTCCCCCTGTGGGCGCCCATTTCAGCCTTGCAACATTCCTGTTAATCACCGTAGACGGTCAGTTTTCTGGCTGAATATATCAGAGTAGTGGAACGTAAACACACCACGAAGATGTCGGGGTCCCTGCTGTGCTGAGAATGGCTCCAAACGACGGAGCGCAGGTAGGCGTCTCTAATAACGGGGCCGATGAGCGGACGTCGCCACATAAATTACCACCCTGTCCTGGTGCGGGAAAACGAAATGAAACAAGGAGCAGGCTGCCTGCAGCTCCTCTGGGTTTCCAGGTCTGTCTCCGCCGCCGGCCCTGTGTGTCGGGGCTCGCTGATGGGCTGCGCCTCGAGGCCTAAAGCTGAATTTGCAGCAGCGTTGGCCTCAGGGGTGGGGGGTATATCGTCTTGACAACCCCACTGAGAAAGGCACAGTCTCGAAAATGAATTTATCATAGTAGAAGAAACACTGTTTTTTAGATTGATAAAGTAATTAACTGTGTGCAACGTTATAGAATGAAAAAAGATTTTACAGAAAGTGCAGAAGTGGAATCAAACAAACTTCATATAAAACACTGTTTACAGAGCCCCACGAAGCTTAAATTCAAACTAAAAAGTCGTCATGTCAAAACCAAAGACTCAAACTCGGACTTGCAAGGTGTCAAACAGCACACACCATAGCTGAGGATAGAACACGTGAAACCGGTGACAGCAAAGACGCAAAGGATGAGACCCAGGCGACTGCATGTGGGACAATTCCCTGCAAGAAGGCGCCAAGAAAGTGAATTATGTCTGAAAGTGCAGCCTGTGCCATTAAAAATGTGCTGTTGTGGCACTTAATCACAAGACTTTGTTTTGGGGACTGCCACGCAGGCATTATTTGGAGACAAAGGAGACCATTTTCAGTTTGCGTAAGCAGCGCCCCCCAAGACGTCAGGATTCATCAGGCCCAGGTAGTGAATGGATGAGACGTCATGGATTAGCCACCACCGAGTCCCCACTTTAATCCAAGTGAGAATCTGTGAATCTGGGACACAGCGGTTCAATCATTTTATCAGAAGAATGCCACGGAGACGTAAACGTGCTGTTTAGATTGTGAATACACTGAATTTGCATCTGCATCGTTTTGTGCCTTCCGCTTGGAAATTTGCACCTTGTGAAAGGTGAGCAGGGTACATATGCTTCTTTGTTTGCCACTGTTCCCATTATGAAAGTGATAAAGCAGATTGCCGCCAGCGCAGCTCCATTTCCATGTTCCTGCTGCATCTGCGGCCATCCATGCAGCAGTCTCTCTCTCTCTCTCTCTCTCTCTCTCTCTCTTTTTTAATACGCCTCTTTTGTGCGAGAGGAGCAGAAGGAAAGGGAAACGTGTTTAAACTCCATCTGTCTGGGCGAGGCTTGTAACCGTGCATGGAGTCTGCGTGGAGGGCGATGCCCCGAGAACACAGCTGCGCGGAACAATGCAACGTTACGGAGGCCTGTCTGCCGCGACAACCCAGATTGCTGACAGGCTCCGACCTCCCAGCCTCCAGCTAATGGTCATAGGGTTTGGCACTTCAGCATGCTAGCACATTCTGTAGTGCAGAGAAGGCACATGTGAGTGAGTGAGCGAGCGGGCGAGCGAGAGAGAAGGAGGGAGGGAGAGGGGGAGAGAGAGAGAGAGGCCAACTTTCGGTGCTTAGGTTCGCTTCTATCCTTCATTAGCCTCAGGGCTCAACTCTGCCTCGCTCCAGTATTAAGCTCAATTAGAACAAGCTCCAATTAGAGGTCTCCCTCTCCCCTGGGCAAGGAGAGACAGGAAATGGAGACTGAGAAATGGAGGAGTCGACAACATGCGGGCGCAGCCAACGCAAACAAACTTATTTTGTTGATCTCGGCTGTTGCTATGCAGGAGTCCTCTGGGAGTCAAGGCAACAACTAGACGGAGCTATGAGATAAAACAAAATAAAAAGAAGCCCCCGGGCCAAACATGAACTCTGCGAGCACAAGGGCTCCGACACCATGAAGGGAACGGCTGGGCCCTGAAAATCAAAAGGCCCGGAGCCTTTTCCATTTACAACTAAAACTCGCAGCCAGGGTCGGGATCAGACTCCAGCATTAGCGGCCGCGCAGAGGGGAGACGAGCGAGCCGCCCGGCCCTAATAGAAATATCGGGAACCCGCTTTCCGTGTGAGAGCATGTTAAGTGATGCAGCTAAGCAGGACTAAGAGACGGCAGAAAGGGAGAAAATGTGAAATGCGGAGGCAGGAAGGGAGGCGGGCCCGAGCTCGGCGCCACGCTCGTAGGTGGCGGCGGCCATGTTTTCCAGAGAAGCCTGGGCTTGCCCTTGCCAAGGGCAGTCGGTGCTCCTCCCCCAGGCAGAACAGGGCAGGGAAATGGGTGTGTTAACAGGGCAAACCCTGACCCCCTCTCACCCGGGGCTCTGCACACGCACAAATGTGCACAAAGAGAACAGGCAGACAGGGAGGAGGAGGAAGAGGAGGAGGTAGCCCATTTTCAGCCTCACCTAGTTCCCAAACTCTTTGTTGTAGCCGGAACGGTACCTGGATATTTCGGTCTGGGCCAAGTTAACAAAAGAAGGGGAAACCTGCTGAACAGTCTGCGGGGATTGTTGATAGTGAATATGAATGTCTGTAAAAAAAAAACACATATATATTTTAATTGATGTACAGCAGCTGAACGTTTGGAATTCTTTTATATTCAAATCTGCTTTGGAGGCGATTAATGGATGGAATAATTAGCACCGCAGGTCTGCGCTCCACATCAAACACGTTGCATTTTAATACACATCAAGACAAAGGCCAAGGAAAAACTTACACACAACCGGGACAGACTGATGTCCTCGTGAAGCAAAACGCTCCCCTCCAACCATCGCTCCATCCACAGTAGAGCCCATGCCGGTACTCCTGGTGTAGGGCAGCAGGCTGAATGCACGTGTATGTATTCCCATAGTTCTCGTTGCAGAATGGTGCGAAGCCACATCCTGCATCATGTGTGTAATTGTTTCTCCATACAGACTTCAGGAATAAGATACACCCCAAAAACATCCCATGCACAGTATTTATCTACTATAGGAGGATCAGAGTCACCAAGACAGAAACTCATGGACATATGAAAGTTATGAAGGGTATGTGAGGGTATGCCAGTGGATGGAGATAGTGAAAGTCAAACTGAAAAGATACTCATTGTTATGTTCCTCCTATCACTCGTGAACCCTTTTTCAGCATCATCCTGCTGAAAAAAGGCACTGAAATCCGGGAATACCGTCTGCTCTTGGCTGGGTTTTGAATTACTTGATATCCCACCCACTGCCAATATTTGGTGCTAATGTTCTGGCTGATTGGTGTAAGATCCAGTTGCTTGTCATGTGCTGTTTGTGCTTTAACATGAGACACTAGTAATCTGTGCACAACACCTCTAACTTGTAATACCTGATGTAATACCTGCATTTTTTTAATGGTGACAATACCACAATTTAAATGTTAGTAATTATTTATGTCAGTTGTGACAATAAAGACTTTAAAATGTCTTAGTTAGAAACATTTTATCTTTTATTAGTTCATCCAAAACCCAGCTGCTGAACAATATATTTGTGATTCTTCCCATCATGCAGCGTGATTTGCAGACGCTACATTGTCTGTAGGTGTGAGTGTGTAAGTGAAAAGCATGTGAATGGTGTGTACCAGTGTACTGTGCCAGTAGCAGCCAGTCACACAGAACCTCTCTTCCTAATGAGGGGAACCTGGGGCATCGGGTCGGCTGATAAGCTCCCCCTCAAATCAGGAGATCCAGACTAACAAGACAGTCTAGAGCCAAGTGGGAGAGACAGTGAGCAGAGGTGGTAATTTCAGTGAATCATGTGCTGGTTCAAATCCCGGACGGCCAAGGTGCTACTGAGGTCCCCTTGAGCAAGGTATCATCACTGCACACTTCTCCCTGGGTGTCTTTCATGGCTGCACACTGCTCACTAAGGTGATGGGTTAAATACAGAGGTCACATTTCATTGTCTGCTATTCTGCATTTTTTGCTGCACTTCATCTTCTCTTTTTTAGAATCAGAATCAGCATCAGAAAACTTCATTAATCCCGGAAAAGAAATTGCTTATGCTACAACTGCACAGAAAGACATACAAGACGTACAACAAGTGCAACAAGGCCGAGAGACAGACATAAATTTATGAGTATAAAAATAAAAAAATAAAATTAATAATGGTTAAAGCAGCATTGCACATTATGTAAGAGTTAAAAGTTAAAAGTCAATAAGTGAGTTATTGCACAATAAAAAACAGCAACGAGAGACAGTTGCACAGAAGAACTATATTTACTATATTTTGAAGTAAAAATGTTCATGGCATATCCAATGCTGGGAAAATCATTTCTCCTGACATATACCTTTACACAATGCATTCCCTTTGATGCTTTGGAAGCTCTTTGTGAACCATGGCAGGTAGCAGAGTAAATCAAGAAGTATACTCCAAAGATCTACCGTGGATATCAGAAGTGTACACAACCTGTTAAAATGCCAGGTTTTTGTGATGAGAACTCAATAAACCATTTCCAAACTTTCCACATCTAAATGTCACCTGTAATCTTAAAAAAAAAATCATTTAGGGGGAAATAAAAAATAGTCTATTTACAATTTACAGTTTTCATTTATAATTTTCTGGATGCATAAGTGCATAAGTTCTGATTTACAGCATTCCGTCTTCTTGGGTTCACTCCTGTCATCCATTAAAGAGACTCTGATTAAACCCAAATTAAGTTCCTCTGTCTTAGTAGGTTTTTCCTGACACTTCCTGTCCGTGTTACCTGCTACAGCTTAAGCCCCAGTTCACAGAGAGCTTACAAAGCATCAAAGGGAATGCATTGTTGAAAGGTATCAGTCAGGAGAAGGGTGCAAAACGATTTTCACAGCATTTGAAATACTATCGAAAGCAGTGAAGTCCTCAAAAAGTTGTCAGGACACACACAGGGACAGCCAGGGGAGACCAGGGACCTGTCACAAGATTAATTAAACCAGCTGTGGATATCCACAATCAAGTATGTGAATCTGTATGTTAAATATGAACACTGTTCATTAAGTAAGTCGGATGTAGATACCCACTGGTCAAATGGCACAACAATTACACGATGGACGGCTGGGGACTCACAGATTCATGGATCAGAGGATTCAGGCTTCTAATGAATCATCAGGCTTATGTGACTGAGTGCTGAGGGTTCGAAGACTGGTGACCACCTACGTCTGTGAAGTTGTGGTGGCCACCTAATTGGTGTGTGTGACAAGTGATGTTAGACGTCCCTCCAAAATTTCTGACATAACAATTGACGAAGACTGATACGGGAGGCTGCCAAGAGACCCATTGCAACACTGAAGAAGTGGCTGGAAGTTCAAATGAGACCGAGTTTGAACTTCCATAGTTCTCGATAGAACTCCATAACCACTGTGAAGCATGGTGGTGGCACTATCATGGTTTGAAGTAGATTTTTGACAGCTAGAACCGGGGTTTTAGTAAAGATGACGGAATTATGAACATTCACTTTTGGCCAATACCATTAGGCATCTGCTAGAAAGCTGAAAATGAAGAGGAAATTCACCAGTCAGAGCCCAGACATAAATCCATAAATCCAATCTCTGGGGTAATCTGAAGAGACCTGTGCACAAGCAATACATTAGTTTAACGATGTGCAACCAGTTTCAAAGTCAAAGTGAAGTGATTGTCACATGTGATACAGCACAGCACACAGTGCACACAGTGAAATTTGTCCTCTGCATTTAACCCATCACCCTGAGTGAGCAGTGGGCAGCCATGACAGGCGCCCGGGGAGCAGTGTGTGGGGACGGTGCTTTGCTCAGTGGCACCTCAGTGGCACCTTGGCGGATCGGGATTCGAACCGGCAACCTTCTGATTACGGGGCCGCTTCCTTAACCGCTAGGCCACCACTGCCCCATTCAGTTTATTCTGTGGTTTATTCCCCTCAAAAGATTTCTTTGTTTTTCAATTGGATTGAATTCAGTAGAATTCAGTCAAATTTTTTTAATCACAAAATCACACAAAAAGTGTGGACCCCTTTATATCCACTGTACATGTGGTGCAGTGGTGGCCTAGCAGGTAAGGAACCGGACCCGTAATCAGAAAGTTGCCAGTTCGGATCCTGAACCGGCGAGGTGCCACTGAACAAAGGACCATCCCCACACACTGCTTCCCGGGCACCTGTCATGGCTGCCCACTGATGGTTAAAAGCAGAGGACACATTTCGTTGTGTCACCATGTTCAGTGCGGCAGTGTATCATCATGACAAATTGAGGTGAGCATTTTTAGCAGTCGACTGTGTTTTTATGGAAGATTAACAATTAAAATTCATTTCCAGCACAGAAAAAACAGTATAGTCCAATACTAATAATGATGAATATCAGGAATACGAGACGTTCTGCCTGAATGCCTTATAAACACATTCTGTTTTTATTTCTGTTCGCTGTTGCACTGTATGTGCCTATAGAGGGATTTTTATTTTTTTTTTTAAGAAAAAGAAGAAAAACTAAGTAAGCATTAAAGCCCTGAAGCCCTGGGACATATCTTACAAAAGATTACATCAACCGATCAGATCAGCATCTGCGCTGTGTTTGTGTTTGTTGCTGACACAGATGGGCAACAAAGGGATCAGAGATTCCAGCATCACCACACAATTTGATTTGGACGAGGCCAGTGAGCCACAGGCTAAGTGTATTTAGTGAAGGAGCGAGCGGCCGCACGCTCATCAAAGCCACGGTGCTGCAATGTGTAATTACAGGTAGGACCGGATTTCAATATTCCATTTATTTTTCAGTCCATTTATTCCGTCTGTATTTCGCCCTCCCTCCGTTTCCATGCCGCTGCTCTCATTTTCTCTGCTGCCTTTCTGTCTCGCATCGTCTTTGTAAAGAAAAGATCTTGAGTCTGTGACTTTCGTGCCCCGCGGCGGCTGGAGGCCGCTTTTTATTCTCATCTTCACAGCACAATGGATTCCTGCCATTCTGGCAACTTTTCACTATCAGGCCAATTTACATACAGCTTAACAAGTTTGCAGAGTCTGTTGATGCCTCTGATCAAAGTCTTGCCACCGACATCTTTCCTTGAAGAAGCACAGCTGCATTGACCTCCGAGCGGCGCATGAGGATGAAGCCGAATGAAAAATTTATCATTTTTTTATATAAACACACACGGGTCAAGCGGTGATGATGGTGCAGTGTGTGTGTGTGTGTGTGTGTGTGTGTGTGTGTTTGATGACACACAGGAAGAACGTTCATGTGTCACTTTTGGGCCGCAGGGCTGGGTCCTGCTTGGGGCAAAAATCCCTGTCAAATGGAGTCACGTCTACTCAAATGCTGACAACAAAAAGAGAGAGAGAGAGAGAGTGCAGTGTTCCATCGTTACTCCACTCAATTTGGCCGCCATGCTCATGGCTGAATTTACCCAGAAGTTCTAAGGCTGATCTAGAGACCACTGTCTACCCACACTACTATTTCAGCTAAAGCGTGAAATGGGATGGAGAGAAAATCAACAATGGAAAGAGGGTGTGGAAAGAAAGCAAGGAATCGTGGGAATGAATACGCAGCGCCGCCACCCCCAGGCGTCTGCATTACGCTACGGGCCGGTGGATCGGCGCGCTGCACCCGGCTGACATTTCTGTGTAACCTCATCCTGTTGTTGCTGAGTGATGTGTGAGTGGCTCCTCCCCGGACCCGGGGCGGCGCTCGCCCTGGGGCCTGCACCTCTGCCCAATGGCATTGTGGGATGCATTTTCTCCTGCTTGCCCCGTGGCAGTGTGAGTCGGACCTGCTTCAGATCTGTTTATACCTTCTCTCCCTTCAGCGATCTGATCGTTTTCTTTCTATAAAATCAGTTATTCCTCCTTCTGGTTTTTCATGCAAAAAATGAACTCTTAAAACTCTTCCTCGTAATACTACTCTGCAAAAGCACCATAAACACAGAAAATGACCCCAGGAGCAATGAGACCGTGGCAACTTAACACGTTGGTATTGAAGTACATGTGTGTAATTTATTTACAATAACTGGTTAAATGATCATATTATCATACTGTATCATATTAAATGAGCTACAGAGCTATTTTGACACAAAATAGTTGAAATTTAATATCTAGTCTTAGAAAAGTACAATGGTGAGTCTGCTAAATTAACTATGAATGTTGACTATCAAGAACGAATAATAATAAGATGAGTTATGGGCCTCGGTTAACTTCTTCTAGACTATCTCAATCTCCAAAAACCAAACATAACCCATAACTTTGTACAAACAGTGAAATATCAAATTGTCAGTAAGCTCTAAGATTTTCATGTAACTGAGCTCAGGCAACATCTCACAAAGTTTGACCTTTAGATTTCATAGCACAATAGCAACTTATTAAATGGGATTTTAACCTTAACAAATTTTCCCAATGGGTTATTCTGACCCCCAATAAACACCTAGACAATAAATCACCTCTGGACATTTAAAATACTAACCAAGACAAACTATGTCATAGTTGTTGTAATTATCAAATGCAAGTGACGGTTTACATCTGATGCCGGATCTGCTTTCAGGCCATGAGGCGCCGGCCTCGGTGGCAGGGTGGGTCCAGGCGGCGGGATGAAGCTGAGGGTCCGTGGGTCAGACACAGTGAGATAAAGGAGCAGATCCCAGCTGGCATCTGATTGGTACAGAAGGGACAGTGTCGGTCGGGAGCAGCGCTCGCGTGACTGAACACACTTCGACAGCTTGGCCACTGCTCCAGGACACAGCCATGATGTTGATGCCTCCCACCCCCCCCCCCTTCCTCGTCGCGTCTTTCTCTCCCTCTTTGCATCTGAGGCGGCCTGACTGCTCAAGATGGATTCGATTGTTCAGGGCGTTTGAGGCTGCATGTTAAAACGCACTGGAAAGAAAAACATGTCAGAGTTGAGTGAATTTCACACAGTGTTCTCCTGACTGGAGCTGTCATGCCTTCGGACAGCGGTGGGACTGCATGGTAAGTGATATGAATGAGCTGAGCCGAGGCAACGTTGCCCCCTCCTGGGGAGAAGCGAGGCAGCAGTGAAGTCCTCCCTGTGCTTCACCGCCAGTCATTATTACCGAATAAAAGCACAATAATACGGACTGCATTAACAACTGCATTATTCACGATTGGACATTGTCACGTGGCTCAATATTGTATTTTATGAGCAAATGCTCTATATGATCATGTGTGCATTTCTGGGTCATTTTGTATAAACAAGGCATAGCATGCAACATCTGTGTCTGTGTGTGTGTGTGTGTGTGTGTGTGAGACAGCGAGAGAGAGACAGAGAGAGATGTAGATGTCCTTGAAGTGGTTGATTTTGACTAGAGGAGGTTACTTTTATATTTAGATCCCCAGGAGGAGACTCTTTTGGAATACGGCCGCCGGCGAGCAATTTAGAATCTCACATTTGTTACGTTCCCTCCAACTGTAATGAGAGGGGAAAAAATGAGATAGTGATTAAATTTGTGAACACAAACAGCGACGATATTCCGTAGAGCCAGATAAAAATACCCAGATGCAGGAAAATGTAGAATTGCTTTGTGTTTTTTGTTTTTTTTGCTGCTGCGGTATAATAAGAGCGTAATGAGTGGGAGTTTGTGAGGGTGCTGCATTAATAAGAGATCTGTAAGATACTGTGCACAGTGAGGGCTAATGCAGTTAAATGTACCTTGCATTCCACTCCCTTGTTTGGGAAGAGCGTGGCCCCGGGCTCCAGCCCTTGTCGATGACCTCCGGTGCAGCCATTATTTTCTGAATTAATGACAAGGCTGGCTGTGCGATGGCTGTGATTGGCCGAGCCCTACGGCAAATCCGCTTCGATTATGAGCAGCAGCAGCTCTGCCTCTCAGGCCTCGTCAGACGGCACACGCGGGCGCCCCGGCAGATATTCCTCTTCATCTGCTGATGAGATGGACCAGATAACCCCGCTTGTGAAGGATTATCAAGTTTGCAAAGTTCACATTTATCTGTGCTGGGCTCCATCTCCCTCCTGCTTTCATGTAACACAAAGCTGCGAAGGCTTGCAGACAGCCTGAGGACGGTGATAAACACGGCATTTTAATGCAGGAGAGGCTGCTGTGGGTGGAATGGAGGGTGCGTCTTCTGACTTCATCTGCCTTGGTTTACATTTCTGCCAAAATACAAACAGTTTTACCAAATTCAGAAGTAAAAACTGCTCAAATTTTGACCTGCAACACAACAGGACTTTAGTAGAATGTGTTGAAATATGAGGCAGTGAGTAGCCTAGCGGTTAAGGACGCGGCCCGGACGCGGCCCCGTAATAGGAAGGTTGCTGGTTCGAATCGCTGCCACTGAGGTGCACCGTCCCCACACACCGCTCCCTGGGCACCTGGGGCCCACCAAGGGTGATGGTTAAATACAGAGGACACATTTTGTTGTGTGCAATGTGTGCTGTGCTGCCGTGTATCATTACTTCACTTTCACTTTTCACCTCAGCACAGTTTAAACTGAGAAATTTGCAAAGATAATGCCAGTGAAAACAATCATTCAGCAAGCAGGCTAACTATAGCCACCATAGTGTAGACCTTGTGACCTTGACCACTAGTGACCTTGACCTTTGACTGTCATGTTACTCTATGGCAAAATTTCATGCCCATATATTTTCTGTGAAAATTTGAAATAAATAAAGAAATAAATCACAAAACCTAAAAAGCTTAACTTAAATAACAGTGTTTCTTCCTCCAAGTTCACGGCCTGAGTAAAATGGACCCCATCATGTTCCAGCTGTGATTTACACGACGCGGCTCTGAAAGTTCTGGAATACGGAAGCAGTAGCATGTGTCGTGGTCCACTCCGTAAAGCCAGCAAAGAAATTACAGTTCATGCTATACATTCATGTGTCAGTCAGTTTTCAATTACCTTTCCATTGCTTTCTATGTTTATTTTGTATTCCAAACCTTTTCAAGGCACGGAAAATTCCCATTTCAAATTCCATGACCTTTCCAGGTTTTTAATGACCGTAAGAACCGACTTTTAACTGACCTAAGCCACTGAAATCTGAACCTGTACCTTCCTGACCAGGGGGAACCAGGAGGGATTTCAGTCCTTCATGGCGTAGTGTGTTACCAACTGTTTTCTTGGTGACTATTGTCCCTTGCTTTGACATTTTTAACAAGTTGCTCCCGAGTAGCTCTGGGCTGGTTCCACAACCTTCACATTATCATTCAGAGAGAGATTGGCAGTAATGGTTATGGGATTTCCATTTCTCGCCCAGCTGATTGGGGATGGTCTTCCAGTCTTGTGTAGGTCTACAATCTTGTCCCTGACATCCTCGAAAAGCTCTTTGGTCTTGGCCATCGTGCAGTGTTTGGATTCGGCTTCATTCATGAAAATGCAAATGAATTTATAACTTTTCTGAAATGCATTATTTTGTTTTTTTATTCTCCAATCTCTAGGCCTGAACTTTATATCTTAAACAGAACCCACTTTCATAAAACATAAAACTAATCACAAACCTTGTTAAGACAAAAATCACAGACATGAAGCGTTGATTTACTTTTAACGAGCAGCACAGTTCAGACTCGTATTAAACGGATGACTGTGGCCCAGGATTTTAAGGTGCCATGATGCAACATTCGCCCCATTCAGGTCTGTTTCGAAAGGTCCATGCTGCAGGAGCGGGGGTGAAAATGAAGGGTTCCTCATTCAGCAGTCTCAGGCAAGGCCTGGGGCAGAGCTGCACATCTTTTCAGCAGCTTGCTCAGGATTAAAGCCACTGCCAGGCCAGCATCCCATTACCGCACCCACAGGACAACTGGGCACACTGCTGCGTAAGCAAATTCCAGCCGCCAAATAAACCGGACTGCCATTAGACATCATCTGTAATGGCTTTTAAATAACAAACTCTTTAAAAATGCTGAAAGGAAAATGTCAAACAGCAACCAAACACTGAAAAAACTATTGGGTGGAACAGGGGCCAGTGGGTTTTGGACATTATTCAATTTAACAGTTATGGAATTTGTCTACAGCAAAAACAGTCCTGCCTGCATCTAAGCAATATTTATGGTTTCTGCACATGGAACAAATACAGTAGCCTGGACTGGCGTTGGAACATTTTGGAAGTAACAATCAGGGACATTTTATTCAGTATACGGTATCAGTAAAAAATTGAGCCATTTTGAAGAATGCAGCTGGTGAAAGTGAAGTGTTTGATGAATCTGTTTTTTCACAGTCCCCTCTTTCTACTTTAATGGCTGCTTTGTTCACTATCGTAATCATCAAAAGCCACTTAAGACGAGTGAATGATAAAGTGTTCAGCATAAACCTTCAGGACTGTTGGAAACCATCCTCGTTGTCCAACTTCAGGTGGTCAAGAGAAGCAGTTTCATTCTAGAAAATGTTAAATATGCAAGACTAATAAATGAGTAGGTGTGTCCAAACTATTACTGATGGGAACACACTAAAGTGTAAATAGCAGTATAAAATTGTTCTAATGAGTCTCCAACAAAGATATCAGAGGGCAGGTTCAGCTTGTTGAACAAGTGCTTTAATTGAAACTGACAACTGAATGCAACGTTTGATGAACATTTTAATGCAAACTTCGTAACAAACTGTAAACAGTAGTGACTAACAGAACTCATGAGAACTTTAGCCGTTTCAACACTTGAACAGTAAGGACCAATCGCAGACTCAGGACGATTTCTTCTGTTTCTTCTTTTCTGCTTCTTCCTCTTTCTCTTTTTCTATTTCCGCCACAAGGATCTCGATTTCTTTAGACTCTAAAAGCTGTAGACAAAGAGGACCGAGTTGAATTAATCCCTGTAATGCAGCTTTCATGTATTTAATGACTACTGTCAATGTACATTAGATGAGTCATTAATTACAGTTGCGGTCCAATGTTTACATATTTTCAGCATTGGCATGAATGTCATGGTTGTTTTAGGCTTTCACTCATTCCTTTTAGAGCAAAATCACTAAATAGAATATATATATATCTCCAATAAAATATGTGCTGCAAGTTTGAATATACTGGATTCACACAGGGCCAAAACAAGACCCAGAATATTAATTGGATCAATGGCGCTTAGAGAAGCTGTATCTCAGCTTTCAGATTTTGGTAAATATGAGTTTGACAGAACATGACAAACCAAACTACAGCAAACTGTGACCACTACTGAACAAAAAGCACCACAAGAGTGTAAACTTTGTTCACGTGTATCCGAGCATCTAGAAACATGACACACTGACAACCAAGCAGACACGCTACAATAAAAAGCCCACCGAGACATACAGTACCTTCAAAGGCTGATTCCTCCGGATGACGGCCAGCTCAATGTTCTTCCCACCTGACTGAACCACCTGTTCATGAGAAAAATGTTTTGCAAAATTAGATAGAAAGAAGATCAAGACAAAAATAATGTTAATTTGGTGCAAAATAACAACAACTGTTGGCTTTACCTCCAGTAAAGCTTTGATAGCCAGTTTAATGGCTTCATTGTCACCAGCAATGGCTTCATCTGTGTAGTTCTTTTCCAAGAATTCACGCACAGTCTTTGCACTGCGACCAATGGCATTAGCCTAAACAGAAAATGATTTTTAGATCGATCAGATCAATGTCACAAGAGAAATGTGAAAGTTTCCATTATTCAAATAAATAAATAGATCCACAGAGTGGACATTGCATCTAAAGAATTGTATTGAGATGCAGAGCACCAGTATGGATCTAGTGTTAACAGTACATACTGGAAAATTACATACTGGAAAAAGGCAACAATTTATACAAATTGGCAGTGAGAAATAACCATTAATGGACAATACTTCGTATAGTGCCACAAAGGTAAAAAATATGGTCAGAATAGTTCATTTTGCACATAACTTCAAGGATACGGATTTTTATTTTCCACAAAATGATAATAATAATTATATCTTTTTTCTGAGAAGAATTTGCACAAGCTTTCAGACCTTCCAGGCATGATAGGTCCCTGAAGGGTCAGTCTGATACAGCCTAGGGGTCCCATCATAGTCAAATCCAACAATCAGTGCAGAGATTCCAAATGGCCTGCGCCCATTGCTCTGTGTGTAACGCTTTAAAAAAAAAAAAAAAAAAAACAGTCAAAAGCAGACAACGGCACTGATTCATGGCATATATATGATAGAAGCAGATATTCCTCATAAGATCAAACAAATATGCTGAACCTGTTTAAGGGTTGCAATATAGCGGGTGATGTATTCCACGGTGACTGGGTCCTCCACGGTCAGCCGGTGACTCTGGCATTCCACTCGAGCTCTGTTTATAACGATACGGGCATCTGCCGTCAAGCCTGGGGACAAAGTCATCAATGTGAAACAGAAATCATGATGCATAGAGCAGCATCATCCCCCATCACAAATCAACAGAGACTCTGCCCACTTCCCCTCACTCACAAACAGCAAATTCATAGAAATTAATAAATTTCCATGGAATAGATCCCTCTTCACATGTAGGAGAATCCTGAATTCACTTAAATTGGGCAGCAGAATAAATTCAGCTGCCCATGTAAGGTTGCCGGTTTTAGATCCCGATCCGCCAAGGTGCCACTGAGCAAAGCACCGTCCCCACACGCTGCTCCCCGGGCGCCTGTCATGGCTGCCCACTGCTCACCAAGGGTGATGGTTAAAAGTTTCGTTGTGTTACTGTGTGCTGTGCTACATTGTTTCACAATGACAATCACTTCACTTTCATATTGGCCACACCTTAGTACCTATGCGATAATAGTGTTTAATATGGATGGGAGATTACTGAGCAAACAGACTTATATTTGTGTAATTAATGTAATTTATTTCATTTATGTAAACACTCTTGCAATGCAGGTTAGAGAACAGAGTATAAAGTTAGATGTCCTCTAGCTTGCAGCTCTGCAACTACTTACTTCAAAACTCATTGATCTAGGAAGTAGGTGTGGAACGTGTTGGTATGGCAAGAATGACATTTCTCCATTCCGATGGCATTTTATTGTTAGCAATCACGTAACAAAATAATGTTTAGAAAGTTTGATCTACTATTGCACGGTTCCGTTTTGCACGGCCGTATTTGCACTATTTTTACTTTTCACCTTCATTATTCATTAGTATAGTGCGGTCTGGTTGTCTGTATGTTTTGTTTGCCTCTATTGGTATTCTTGCACTGTCTGTGTCCCCTGTTTGTGCTTCATGTAACCCAGATTGTCTGTGGGTCCACGCACGCTTCGTGTCAGAATGTCACGTTGCTTAAATGTTACATTTCGCGCCAGGTTCCAGAGAAACGCTGTTTAGTGTCACTATGAACTGTCTAACACGTATATAGCTGAAAAGTCGACTTCAACGATCTTGATTTGATGTTCCTGTACCACGTAAAATATCGCGTTCGGACGGTTCTAACCTGCGAACGCCATGCACACATGTTCATCCAGGGCACAGATCTTGCGCACGGTCCTCTCCTCCTGCAGCTTGGCCACGGACTTCTTCTCAACACCCAGGACCACGATGTCCTTTCCTCGGATGCCAACCTAAGATATCATTGTTAAAAAAAAATACATCGTTTAGTCACATCGGTGCGACTTGTAGAGCATTTCCAAGCCATCCGCCACTACGACGAGAGCGGCGATGACGCAGCATTCTCCAGTCGTCGCGGTGTCGGAATTATCCGCATTATATTAACGCGTCGGACAGGAGCTGTGAAAGTGGCTCCATTCCGGCGACACGCGTTCAGCGGGGGACAGACGCGGCCATCCAGCCGGGCCCGTCCTGCACAAAAGGGGAGCCTCCGTCGGGACACCGAGGCTGGAGCTAAAGCCGGCGTGGAACTCACAGCCGTGGAGCCTTTCTTCACCGCCTCCTGCGCGTACTCCACCTGGAAGAGATGGCCGTCCGGAGAGAACACCGTGATCGCTCTGTCATACCGAGCAGCCATGTCGGCGGCGTTTCAATGCTCGCAGTTACAACAGCAGAACAACAGCGGCTAAATGCGCACTGGTTCCAAGATGCGCGATTTCCCAGTGCGCATGCGCGTGAACTATGACCTCCGGACATGGGCGAAACCAAACGAGACTTGTGGAAACTACCGCCAAATGAAATTAAATGCCTAGTATAACATTCTGATATTTTCAAGAGATACAGTAAAATAAATATATTCTTATTTTGTATTTAAAAAAATATCTCTAAAAAAATATATGCAACATAAGAAGACATTATGCTCCCTCATCTTCCCTGCTTCAAGGAGTTAATAGTGGACTTTAGTATCAGGCAGGAGAGGACCAGACCCCTGTCATCAACAGGAGCTCAGTGCAGAGAGTGGACAGCTTCCGTTACCTCGGTGTTCACATCAGGCAGGACCTGTGATGGTCCTGTCACATCAACACCATGGTGAAAAAGGCCCAGCAGCGTCTCTACCACCTCAGAGGCCTGAGAGACTTTCAGACTGCCCTCCAAGGTGCCCAGGAACTTCTACTCCTGCACCATAGAGAGCATCCTGATGGGAATCCGGGAAGCGCTTCCAGTCCTTGAAGTCCAACACAGAGAGAATGAGGAGGAGCTTCTTCCCGCAGGCTATACGAGCTCTCAACAACAACACTTCATAGGCAAGAACACTCCAATACACTTCAACACTTTCAATCACAATCACAGGGACTCAATCCCCCCAGAATCCTTGCACAAACTCTTTACTCTTTTTACTCTTGCACTTTTTACTCTTTACTTTTTTTCCCCACTTTATACTTTTGACTTCACTCATTTGCATACCTTCACCCTACCTGCTACACATATTTCATGTTAAAAATATAAAAGTTTAATATGGTTATAAGTGTAATGGTTATGTTTGCATATTGGTTCATTGTATACTTGCGATCTTTGCAATACTGTGGTCTGTGGCAGTCGCTAAAAGCATTTCACTGAATATCATACCGTGTATGACTGTGTATGTGACAAAATTTGAATTTGAATTGAATTTGAAATTGTGAATCAGAATTATATCTAGACAGGCCTTGATTTGCATGATTGATCTGGATCGCTGTTCATCCACTGCTTGTTGGTGTTTTTTTTTCGAATGTGTTAGGTTGTTTTCCGGTGTCGGTATTGTGTCCAACATTATAGAATGTCGAATGTCTACATCTAGTCATGTAGGTTTGCATAAGATTTTCCAAAAAGTTGTATGTATGATATTGTGACAGTCGCAGCAAAAACATAACACACAAAAAGTGAAAAATCTTATCTTATAAACAGGCATAGGCTCGTAATAACAACAATAAGCCGGATTCGGTGTGCGATGTATTCAGTAAATGGGAGAAAGTTTTCTCCTTAGGTCAAAGTGGCGCGACTTCGATTCAAATGACGTCGTCGGCTGCACGGCCCCTCCCCCACGGCGCATACCACTTCATTCGCGCTACGGGGAGAACCATTACCACTAGGTGACAAGCGCCGCCGTTCGGTTTGACAATATGCCATTAGACGCCTGGCGTCTTCGCGGCCAAGGTTAATGTTCATGGTCACATTTGATCACCTTCTACGTTTTGACAGCTGACGTCACGGGCGAGTTTTGTATTTAGAATTTGCCCCGGCGCTCGCCACCCGCCGCGGAGCGTTCCATTATTGAAGAGCGTCGCGTCGTTAGCTGGCGGTCCGAGTTGCTCACGTTTGCGTGTCGGTCGTGTGTTTTGGTTTTGAGACGCTCTGGACGCATCATGTCGGTGGCGTTTGCACCTCACAGACCGCGCGGGAAGGGGGACATCACGCCCGCCGGAATTCAGAAGGTACTTCCTCGTTTTCCAATTGATTTTCTGAGCGCTGGTGGTGGGAGGAGGCGGCAATGGCAGCCGCTGTCGGCCGCTAGCGCTGATGCTCTGCGGTGCGGAGCGGCGCGGCGCGGCGCGGGAGTCGCGATGCTCCCGCCGCGGTCGGCGCAGAACCGCGCTCCCCGCCGGGGGACCGGAGCGATCCGGACGGACTGCGCCCGCCGAGCCGCCCCGTCCGCCCCGCAGCCCCCGCAGGCCCCGATCGCAGCCAGCCGGGCCTTTGTTAGCCATGCAGACGATGTCTGGATGTCTGGTTCTGTGCGGAGCTCCTCAAATCTTCTACCTTCTCTGGTGAAACTGGGATTCGAGAGGAATATATATTTCTACACGTGGTGCACGTTACTTCCTGGCCTGTGCATGTATTTAAAACTTGGATGCAACTATTCTTTTCTCTTTTTTTAAGTTATTGGATGAGAACAATCACTTGATCCAGTGCATAATGGACTTCCAGAGTAAAGGGAAAACAGCTGAGTGCTCACAGTAAGTGTGGCCGCTTTTTTGCCACGTCTGGTAAATTTCAGACTGTCAGAAATGATGCCGTACACACTGTAAAGAGTTAACAGTCAAATCCGATTTTAATTCCCCCCCCACACACGTCTGGTGCCTGCCAGGTATCAACAGATGCTTCACAGAAACCTTGTTTACCTCGCCACGATAGCAGACTCCAACCAGAACATGCAGTCGCTCCTGCCCGCGGTGAGATGCTTTCTGCTTGTCTCTTTTGGCCTTTTTTTTTGCTGCAGGTCTGAATTTTTGCGTGCTGTGTCTTTTCCCACTTTGCAGCCCCCCACTCAGAACATACCCATGCCAGGCGGCATGAACCAGAGCGGCCCACCGCAGCAGCCCCCGCATGGCCACAGCATGCCCTCGGATGGCCCCGCTGCCCCTCACATGCAGGCACAGATGAACGGACAAATGGCCGGTGAGGGGTTTAGATGTCTGAATGGGATTATTTGTTTGATGTATAATTTGGGTAAAGGATATTCAAGGTTAATGCCCACTTAACACTTACAACAGGGATGTAGTAGCCTAGTGGGTAACACACTCGCCTATGAACCAGAAGACCCAGGTTCAAATCCCACTTACTACCATTGTGTCCCTGAGCAAGACACTTAACCCTTTGTTGCTCCAGGGAGACTGTCCCTGTAACTACTGATTGTAAGTCGCTCTGGATAAGGGCGTCTGATAAATGCTGTAAATGTAAATGTCATATTCGTGGGCCACAGGCAGGGGCAGTGGTGGCCTAGCGGATAAGGATGCAGACCCATAATCAAAAGTTTGCCGGTTAGAATCCCGCCAAGGTGCCAGTGAGCAAAACACCGTCCCCACACACTGATTCCCGGGCGCCTGTCATGGCTGCCCACTGCTCACCAAGGGTGACCAGAGGACACATGTCATTGTGTCACCGTCTGCTGTGCTGCACTGTTTCATAATGACAGTCACTTTCACACTTTGCAACATGACAGATCCACAATTATCAGCCAACAATACGAGTGCCGACAAACCACATATCCCGTAATGAAGTGGTTCAGCTGCCTTGCTGAATACGATCTTTAAACTGCAGTTCAACCTGTACAGGAGCAGTTCCCACATCGACGGCACGTAGGCTTTTTTTAGCGCTTCAAAGTTAGGTCGCTCACCTTGTCAGCAAAGTGTGCACTGCATTATGGGAACCACCAGCACGAGTCTGAACAACGGATACAATGCAAAGTGATCTTGCGAGACGTGGCCGAGAGACTGAGATTGCGCCCGGTCCATGGGATAAAGAAATACAAAGAAATCATGATCCTTCTGTCCTTCAGTTTGTGGTGTAATGGTTTTGTTTTTTGTTTTTTTTTTTCTCCCCCAGGACCGAACCACATGCCAATGCAGGGACCTGGACCCAACCAGCCTCCCAATATGCAAAGTGGTTCCATCAATATGCCACCCAATAGCCACGGCTCAATGGGCGGGTACAACCATGCTGTGTCGTCCTCACAGGGCATACCTGCCCAGGGTCAGATGAACATGAGTCAGAGCCAGCCAATGGGCAATTACGGTCCAAGGCCCAACATGAACATGCAGCCCAACCAAGGTACACGTTCAAAAATGGCACTAAGTGCAGCACTGTGTTATAAGGCTGGGGCTCGTCCACATAGGTACAGTGAATGTTCTCAGAGGTTTTATATAAATGGATAAAACAAGAAAGAACATCTTTGTGGTGATCTGTCTGAGAAACTTCTGTAATTATTTTGGTCACATTATCATTAATAATGGTTTTGAAGTGGGAGCAGCCAAATGACAGACAAATAAAAATACTTTTTAAAACGATATTTCAAAGTAGATGGAAGGTTCTAAATTTTCCAGTGTCGTCGCCTACTTGAAGACTTTATTTGTCGATTTTAGCATTTCACACATTTCCAGCTCGGGCAACTGAGAGTCAGGGTCCAGAGTGGAATAAAGGTCCCTTATTATGAAAATGTCACTTTGTGAAATTATTTAATATTAATACGAGTTCCCCTGGCCTGTCTATATTCCTGCAGTGGTTTGGAATGGTGATAGGTGTAAAGAGAGCTTTGGCCATTCTGGGTCACTGTTCAGAGAGTGGCAGCTCAGACGGTCTGATCTGGAATTTGTCCTCCCGTTACCTCCCGTTTCTCATGCTTTGTCCACCTAGAGAAGTTCCCACCCCTCCCCTAAAAAAGAAACCCCTCCAACCATCATTGTCCAAATGTGCAAAACTGTCTGCATTATAATGTGCCTATTAGGATTTTTAATATATATTTTTTTCCTTTTATAACGGTCTTAGTGTCCCTTAATACTGTATCGGAAGTCTCTTTTCAAAATTCATCCGTAGTGCAGAATTACAGCCACTGATCCAAACACACAATGAGATCTCCCAGGACGCGCCGATTCTGTGTCTGTAGTTTTAAATGCTAATGAGGAGGAGAGAGGCGGGACGAGGAGGAGAGCGGCCTATAGAAGTTGAGGGGGCATTAGAGGAAATGACGTTATCAACACCATTCACCAACGTTTGGTGCAGACAGGAAGTTGTTTTGTAATTTTTTCCAGAACTAATTCCAGATCAGATAGTCTCAATAAACAAGCTAGGGGAACTCCTATTAACGTTAAATAATCTCACAACGTGACATTTTCATGATGGGGACTTTCAATAGAAGTTGTTAGTATGGGATTTTGCAGGGAGCCAATTTAGGGAAGACTGAACATTAGATATGAGTAATATGAACATCTGTGGAAATGCAATGAAATCAGCACCTTGTTTATGGCTCTTGTGTTTTTTACATTTCACAAATATGAAGACACAGGACCATAAAATAACACGCGTGTTCTAATGATCATAAAGTTGAACATTTGCATCTCTCCAGAGCACAGCTTTTGATGTGATTTGCATTGTTTCACACTCTTGGATCCTAGTTAGACAACGGAGATGGTTTCCAACAGTCCTGAAGGTTTATACTGAACACATTTCTTATCATGGACTCATGTAAATGAGCATCTCATGGCGCGCCTCATGGCCATTTTACAATAGTAGGAGGCGACTCTGAAAAACAGATTCATCAAACATACTTCACTTTCTCTTGATACTACAAATACTAAATAATTTCCTGCAAGGAAGCGGCCCCGTAATCTGAGCAAAGCACAGTCCCCACACACTGCTCCCTGGGTGCCTTTCCTGGCGGCCCACTGCTCAGGGTGATTGGTTAAAAGCATCGTGTGTTCGCTGCGGTGTTAAAAAGGTGGGTCGTAGTAGCCTAGTGGGTAACACACTCACCTATGAACCAGAAGACCCAGGTTCAAATCCCACATACTACCACTGTGGCCCTGAGCAAGACCCTTAACCCTGAGTTGCTCCGGGGGGACTGTCCCTGTAACTACTGATTGTAAGTCGCTCCAGATAAGGGCGTCTGATAAATGCTGTAAATGTAACAATGTCAATCACTTTCACAGTTTTGCCCATTTGTCTTGATGTGAGTCTTATCATCCCAAACATAACTATTATGTAATTATTATGAAGCTAGAGGTTCATAGAGACCTTTAAATGTTTGTGGCAGTTTTAAGTTGTTTACGAACTCCTTATGCACTGCCAGGCCCCATGATGCACCAGCAACCGCCCTCCCAGCAGTACAGCATGCCCCCTGGTGGTGGAGGACAGCACTACCAGGGCCAGCAGAACCCGATGGGCATGATGGGCCAGGTGAACCAGGGCAACCATGTTATGGGACAGAGACCCATGCCGCCATACCGGCCACCTCAGCAGGGTAGGAACATGACTGCTTCCTGTTTTACACGGTGGTCAGTAATTAATTATAATTGATCACGTTTTACATCTGTTACTGTGTTTATTACAATTAAAAGATTTAGTGATGTGCTGTGAAGATGTCCGTTCGTTTAACACATAATAACACAGAAACGTGTGTTTGGAGCTGATCTCAACTCCAGTCGCCCCCTGTGTCCCCCCAGGACCCCCTCAGCAGTACCCAGGTCAGGAGGAATATTACGGTGAACAGTATAATCACGGGGGTCAGGGAGCCCCTGAAGGTAGGTGGCGTCGATGAGGAAGGATCCACGTTGCCGTGGAGGTGGCATGTAGTGAGAGGAAGGGGTTCGGTGAGCCAAAGGTCTGTCCTTTCTGCTGCCTCACCAGGAAGCGCCCAGTACGGGCAGCAGCAGGAGCCGTACCAGCAGGGGCCGCCACAGCAACAGGGCTACCCACCCCAGCAGCAGTATCCGGGGCAACAAGCCTACCCAGGCCAGCAACAGGGATATGGTGAGATATGATGCTGACGAGTAGAACATCCTTCTTCCGTTGGCATGTCGCCGGTAGAAGGCGTTCGTGGGCATTGAACTCTGCGCTGGCCGTTCTGTGATTGATGCTGCGTGTGGTGGTTGTCGGTCAGAGGGGAGGGGTTGCGGCTCGGGGCAGAGAGAGTGGAGTGGAATTCCGACTCGGTTCCCATCTCTCTCCCTCTAATCCCGTCAGCTACTCTGCCTTCCTCCTTCCATCTCACCCTCTCGTTCGCTCCGAGCCAGAGGCCTTTCTCATCTTAATAATGAGCTAGTGTAAAGGCGTGCGAAACTCACACACACACAGTGCAGGCACCATCTGGACCATTCTCTCCTGAGCCCCCACAAGGTTAAGATGCTCTGTAGCGTCTAACGATGGTGCGTGGGCTCGCTCTAGCCTGGCCGTTATTTTAAAGCCTCCACACAGGGCTTTAATGAGGCTGTGTTTTAAAGCACTCCTTGATCAATCTCCGCTGCCACTCGCTATTCCCGGGCACCACACCCATCTCGCCGCCTCACGTGGGCCCAGGGGAGGCCCTCAAATCTTTTATCCGCCAGCGGTAGAGGATGTGATTTAAAAGGTGGGAAAGCAGGTGACTGCTGAACACGTTGGAAGCATGAGCAAAGCAGGTTTGTGAACTTTGACCCCGCTTTAATTTCTATTTCGGGGATAGAAATGGCGGTGACATGCATGTAGGTCATTACACCAGTGTGAAAATGTGGATGATAAATTAAGCAGTGCAAGATGTGCAGTGTTCGGGTACGAATGAGTCCGGACAATGTCTTCATTTGGGTCATTTAGGGCATGAGCGTTTTAACAAGGTCGGCAAGACTAGATTCTAAAGCAATTAAAAGAATACCAGAACCAAAGTAAACTTGGCGGCTTTACAGTAGCGTTGCTGCTACTTGCTGGCACCGGCACCGCCATCTCTGTTTCGGATCCATCGCATCGGTGTGGCGTCGCCATTGGGGGGGGTGCTCCTGTTTAAAGTGTCTCTCATGTAAACACTGGGTCCTCCAGGTCGCCGGGAAGGGGCTGCTCGCTGCAGTGACGACATCAGTCATCCGGCTGATGCAAAACTGGAATTTAAGTATCGATTCCAGTGCTAATTATTGCTGAAATCAATGCTAAGTTTTAGTGTCGATTAGTATCTGAAAAATCTGTTTTATTTACAAAATGACCACAGACTTATATTTATATGGATAGTGATGCTTCTGAATTATTCAGGCCTCTCGTTCCTGTACATCTGTGATACACCCCATCACAGACACCCCAAACTG